>NC_140780.1:131167447-131792447 GCF_044657685.1 Stegodyphus dumicola
TACACTAACAATATTCAAGCTAGCATTCTCAGTAGCGCAATACGCTACAAAGACGTAGAAGAGTAATTCCAAAAACTGGAATTGCGTTTGTTAAATTTTTCGATGTCTTATTTACACTGAGAAGAAGTAAAATCTCTGATTTTGCATTCTAACAATTTATCGACATCGTTGAATTGCAGTTACGTTTTACTTATTAAACATGAGTGTTAGTACGTTTCATCATTTCCTAACTAATCAACTTAGAAGGATTATAAGATTAATTCTGGTTTTCAAGAGTTTGGTCTTTTCCAAACATTTTCTTCCTTAATATTAATAGCAATATAAAAAAATGCAAAAAACTGGTCGATCAGTCGAGTCTGCAGATAAAACACAAAGTACTGCTTCTAAAGGTAATCTCGATAGGGCATCTACTTAAGTGATTTTATATTTTATCTTTCCTGTACATATTTTTGAACTGCAGGTAAAGAAGAAACGAATGATCAAAAACGAAAGAAAAGACCAACGGTTATTAAAGAAATAAAGCCTTACGATCTACTTGGATGAAAGTACAATCCCTATAATACCCAAGCATCTTCGAAAGCAACCCATTAAACAAATCTTAGCTCGATAGCAAGTATTGAGGTCAGATATTTTTCATTCATATGTTACCTCCCCATTGCACAAAAGATAACCTACATTTGATCACAAAAGCACCTTTTGTGAATCAACACCTGAGCACGAAAATCAATATGCTACTAGGAGATCCACCAATAACAAACCCTATTTCCTTCCGCTGAGTAAGTTATTTCGTTCTAGTATCCTCTTTGATAAGACCTGCAGTCCGTGAAATAAATACTGTGTTAAGTCATCAACTACCGAGCTTAAGTAAACACGCATAATCATATAGTTATTTCCTATGTTTAGCTATGGAATAGGAGGAACATATATTAAATGTTTAGCGACAGAAACATAGTACAATAGCCCTCAAGTTGCTGGAAACGAGGAAATAATCTAATTTCTTAACTATTTTGTTTTCCAAGCAGACGAAGACATCTGTGACTAATAAATATGATATGCAATATGCAAGGGAAAAGGTATTTGTTTCAGGATAGGGGGCTCACTAAGTCTCATAAAATTATGGAATTAAATAATATTAAGAAATACGCTTACCTAATTTTATTTCGTAGAAGAATCCTGAAGAAAATCATCAATCGCATTGGATCGCATCTAAATATTTTGTGCATTACAAGAACAAAATCGAACAGAAATTTTTTAATTCTTTTTTCTAACGTTCACATTAAAGTATTCTTATCACTAACTTTATAAGTGACTTTCATTTGAATTCTTTATTCTTACTCAAATAATGCAAATTTGAATTGTTATATTTACTCAAAAATCAGATACCCTTTATTCCTTTGCAATTTTTATTCTAAAATTTGGTAAAATCGTATAATCGGGCATTTGAGCGAAAGACATTGCAGAATGAGAGGACGAAATTTAATTCTTATACTAAACAGTATAATTACACTGTTTGGATACTAAATAAATCACACAGATAAATACCGTATACATAAACTGAATAACTACCGCTAATGATTACATCCAAGTCTAGTTGAGTGATTTCAGATTAAACCTGCATTTAGTATAATAGTTATTGATATGCCTGAAAGAAAATAAGTAATAAATAATGTGTTATTAATTTTGTTTTTATTAATAATATTGACATGGTACAATATTATATTTAATTAGGTAGCTTGCTTTCATTCTAATTGAAAACCGTTGAATTCAAATCAATACCATGTTCTAATTAATCACCTTCATTTTTATTTCCTAAAATGTATCCTGGAATGTAAATAGGGGTCTTATATTACAGGAGGTCGTAATTTTAAGGAAGTAAGGTACTTCACACTCACTGTATTAAGTCTGAATAATTTGCTTTTGTTCCCAGCTTAGTAAGCGCATGGCTACATCATTTATGTAATGCGAATAGGAATCCGTTTCCTTTAATATGTTCTCCATGAAGCCATCCCTTACCATAAGCAAGTAGCCCTCGAAGTTCTTTACCTTAATCAGTTAACCTAATCTAACCTTACCTAACAGATGCGTAGGATTTGAAGCTGGTTATTATACTCCGAGAAGATTTTTGATTAGGCTAAATAATATACTTGTGGGTTTTTAATTATTTAGATTTAACTTACTTATTAAACGCTTTTCATATTTTTGCAGCACACTTGGTTTACTAAATGCGCCCAATGTTCTAGACCTTTTCTTCCATTTGCGACATTTATGAAATTAAGTAATCTTAAGGTTTTAAAGCATGAAAGTTTGTCCACTAAGATTTATTACATGAAAATTTGTCCACTAAGATTTATTACATGAAAATTTGTCCACTAAGATTTATTACATGAAACTCTAATCCACACTTTTATTTTCGTGAATAAAATAAAAGGAAACGAATGTACCATACATTTCACGAAATTAGAAATCTCAGGTTCTAATATGAAACTTATGTTACAGCAATAGCTTATGCTAAACCAGAAACATATTTTCTGATCTAACAATATCGAGGTTCGAAAATAAAGTATTAAAATACCCTCTCAAAAACATGCTTTTGAATGCAATTACATATTTTATGAAGAATACTTGGCAGTTTGCCACGCACTGTATGAAAACTTGATTCGCGGTGAAAACCATTCTCGATATTTGAATATTCATGGTCTTTTGGTTGGTGTCTCTGCCATCACATTATTATTACATAATAATATTATCACATTTATAAGACTAAATTTAAGAGGGAAAATATATACATATACTATTTCGCATTATTTTTAATGAAACTAAAATTCTGCATTTCACTTCTTGAAAACTAGCTCACTCATGATTTTAAATAAAAACACCTTTGGAGAAACACATTTTACAATATTCTGCAATATATAAAATAGTATATAGCCTGTAAATCGTAATTTCCGAAAATAATGCCTGATCAAATAAAATATTTACAATATAGATGCAAAACCTAATATTCTAACGATACAGTAAATGATCCAAATTTTAAAACATTCATAATAGCTTATCTTTTAGTGAAATAAATATGTATCATAGAAAATGTATAATGTCTGCTCCTAAGTTTAGAAAAACGAAATTCCTCTTTATTACGCTATAGATACTATGAAAAAAATTACGGTTGTTTAATAGTTTGCTCCTAAATAATCGTCTCCTACTTGCTATTTTAACTAGTACCTCTCAATGACTAATTTTCTCTATTACTACAAACGGAGTTTATTCTGATAATGGTTAAAAGTTTATGTTTTCATTTTATAATTTATTTTTATATCTATATTTCATTGGTTTTATTATCTCCACGCGTGTTTGTATATTGCCACTAAAAGTTATATATTGAAGATGTATATATTTATAGCTATACATATATATATGTTTGCGTGTGAAAGATTGCGTAAATTCTGCTTAATTGTAAGTTGTATGACAATGATGCGCGGATATTTCTTTTTTCATTTAAAATGAGTAACTGAATGAATAAATCTGTTGTGACGGTCTTAAAATACACCGTAATAAATCTACGGCAATGATACCCTTGGAACTCGAATAAACCAGATGTTTCAGCTTTCCTTTAAATTTAATGTCAAAGAAAACTTTCAGTGATTTCTAGAGACAAAGAAGGAAAACCATGTCATTTGTCTCTTAAATTATATATAACTGTACTGAACATGCTTAAATACACTGACGCTCCTTGGAGAATTTTTTGCGACTACATTTGCATTTTTTGTACTTAAAATAGCTATTAATTTGCCAAGGGCATTACGACTGTCTAGAAAAAAAATCTACTAGCTGCAGATCTCGTGTAGTCTCAGAAATGTTTTAAATAATTGGACAATACTAAATACTATTTCATGGATTTAATCCTTTCTCAGAACTTCTGTTTTTTACACTGAAGGTTCATCCTAATTTATTTACTGCGTTCCGCTATAGACCATTGTTCTCGTTTATGTAAGGGACGTTAATGAGTTAACACATTTTAAAATTAGATGAAAACAAAAAGTCTCAAGGGAAGTATGTCATGTCACGATGAAGATTAAATATAATTTCTAGGAACTTTAAATTAAAACAAAGCGCAGAGTGGATTGACACAGTGGATTTTAAAATGTATTTCGCAATTCCCTGGATGAGGTACATTTGACTCACTGTGTAGAATTAAGTGGAATGTTTATTGTAATACTTGCCTATTTGTGTGGTATTTTCTAAACGTTCACTTCTTAACTGTGTGGCTACATGTTGCTAACAGCAGAAGTATCCTTTTACAGTGTATTGCATTAACATGTAGCCACACAGTTAAGAAGTGGACTTTTAGAAAATACTACTGAAATAGGCAAGTATTAGCAGAAGTATCATTTTACATAGTTACCAGGTCTTTCATAACTGGAATTACCTTTGGTATATTATATTTACCTAAAATGAGATTTTCAGCATTAGCTGTTAATTCAACAGGTCCAAAGACAACATCACGAAGGGAAGATATTAAGTTTTGAAACTTCTGGAAAAAATTTGAATATTTAAGACATCTCCATTAATCTCTCATTTAATCCAAAATAGGCCCATCAGCGGCCGAGCAGTAAAATCCCTGAGCACTGGTAGTTCCGACCAGGGTTCGATTCCAAGCGAAAGGGCTAGCTGCATAGGTTTTCCCTATTTTGTAACGTGTATGCGAGCTAGTTTCATTTAGAACGGTCTCCACGAAGGCATCCCTTCCCTTGTGCGTTGTCATAATCAACTAAACCATACCACATAAATAAAAAATAACATTAGTTCGTTGATAAAAAATTAACGTCATTAATGAATGTAATTACTCGTATTTCTCTATTACTTAAGTTCTGAATATTGCAAATGATTTCTTTCTTTTTTTGTTTTTTTTTTTGTTTAACCAATTAAAATATTTTTAAAACAACATTTTAGTACTTTTTTCAGTTATCATTACATGAGGACAAATGAAATTCTACGAGAAACGTTTTATTATTCGTAAACCGTTTTGGGGAGCAGTAGAGTCGCACTGATTTTACTTAAATTTCTAGGCAGGTCAGGAACAAAATATGCACTTTTTTATCTGCGCAATTAATTTATCTTGCATTTCTTGCAGTGAGAATATAATTTTCTTAAAATAGAATCTCAGTGTTCAAATAGGTTCAGCACTGGATTTCTAGAATTAATTAACATCTGAACTTTTGCGGTATTTTTCATAAATTCTATGTAAGCAATAACTATATTTGATTACTTTGAAACTAGATATGACTGTGCTTAAATTAAATGTGCTTATTACTTAAATTAACCAATTTAACGGAATCATATTGTTAAATTAATTTATTTCTTCCGTTTGATAGCTTTGTGTAATCTCTTAACATTAATACATCGTTTTGTATAATTAAAAATGATGTGCTAATATGAATGGATATCAAAAAAAGTAAATAAAAAATTACTAACCACGGTCTGAATACGCGTTTCGGAAATGAAAATTGTCTATGTATGCCTTTCGTAAATTGTTTTCTCGAGAAGAAAAGGTTCAAAGGCTGAAATATTATCAAAAAATATACATTTTAAAAATGTAATGAAACTTCGATATTTAGTTTTGGTTTGGCTTATACCAAAGCCTCGAGGGCTATCTGCCTAAGAAGAGGGACGCCTTCATGGAGGACTTTCCAAGGAAAACTGGCTCGTATATACGTTACACGTGGGGAAAACCATGAAAACGCCCATGCAGCCGCCCGTTTGAGGGATTGAACCTCAGACCAAACTACCAGTGTTCAGCGGCTTTACCGTTCGGCCGCTGGTAGGTACTCCTTACTTACGTATTACGTAGTCGACAGTGAAAAAATTACCATCAAATCAGGACAGTTTGCGAAGATCCTGCCACAGATGCACCAAATGCTTTCTGGTAAATTCTGAGCATCGAATCAATCTGCTGTACTTATAACCAAACATTCGTCAATCTCTCTGCACAATCCACCAAATTGCCAGTATTGTGACGGTACTGGACCTGCTTCGATTTTGGGCTTCGAAAAGAGCTTTCGTCGATTTCTCTTTGCTTTGTTAGACCATTCTGTTTTACCGGAACTTCTGTTTAGACCGCTGTGATTGCAGACTTTCGGCGGATGATTGTTCCCCGCTGAATTTCTG
The DNA here is from genome assembly GCF_044657685.1 of Stegodyphus dumicola. Classification (NCBI taxonomy): domain Eukaryota; kingdom Metazoa; phylum Arthropoda; class Arachnida; order Araneae; family Eresidae; genus Stegodyphus; species Stegodyphus dumicola. The sequence goes on from NC_140780.1 coordinate 131,173,610, forward strand.
TTACTCTTTTGTTAGCGATATTCAGTGGTCCTTTTCCACGCTCAACAGATGTTAATTCTCTCTACCAGCTGTAAATGAACTAGTGTGCAATCATAAAAGCGATTCTACAGATCTCGAACTGAAGTTTTTATTCAAAATGGAAGAGAAAAATACTGCAACGTTGTTCGTTAAAACTAAAGGTGAATTATCAAGAACCAATTTGAATTACACCAAACGAAAGCGAAGATGCTATGAATGTGTTGTGACGCCATGTTTATCAATATGTATTATAAAAGTAAGTGTACAGTATGCGTGCCGCTAAAACTCAGAAACGAGTCCTGGTACAATCAAGGGAGTTACATAGCGTAATAGCCCTCTGGGCCCCATCCATGAAGAAGTTTCCCGTTTTTATCCGAAGGGCGTGCTTTTGAAGATATAAGTTTGCCTGCAAGTTTTCCCCTCTAGAAATTTCTAGAAGAGTCCAGAATATTCGAGAACATCTCGGTTTTTATTTCGGTTGTGAAAGTATCGTATCACGACGTCTTAACGACGCCCAAATGTTCGCAGAATTCTGCCTTTTTCAAACGGTTGTGAAATCGTCGTAAGTCCTTGTGTTACACATTGATTTATGCAGAAATATAAAGCTTTATAAATATATTTTTCTTCTTTTTTAAAATTTTGTATTCCTTTTATTTTTCTAAATTTTAAATATTCTATCATTTCCTGAAAACCAGAATATAATACAATTTTTCCTCTTTAGACTAAATATGCATAGTTAATAATAGCTTTAATTATTTTCTGTACTTAAAACTATATTTTTAAAATTTTTCTTTAGACTAAATATGCATAACTAATAATATCTCTAATTATTTTCAGTACTTTAAACTATATTTTTAAATAACTTAAATCCTAACTTACGATTATTAAGATTTCATCATTCTTTCCTTAATCCTTTAGTATGTAAGTGAGAGTAATTATGAAAGTGGTTATTATAAATATATAACAATAATAATAGGTTTTAAGTAAATAAAACTCAATCATACATAAATAAAAGTAAAGTTATATATGTGGGTAAAATAAAGAACGTTTCTGATTATAACATCACATTTGTTTCCGCTAATCTCAGAGACATTGAAAATTGCCCCTGCATGATAAATTAGGAAGCGGTTCTTAAGGTAACATAATCAGTATTTTACCTGAACACAAGTATAAATTTATTCGCGTTTCGCAGTAAAGCATATAACCATTAACTTCTATATCTCCAAGATGTGCAAATGAAAGATTGTATGAAGTAGTTAATAAATGTGATCAAAAATATTTCATTCAAAAATAAAAATAAATCTAATAACAAAAAAACTTTCCGTATTCATATCTAAAATTAAATAATAACCTAACAAACAACATACATGACAGCGCTATTTAAGAAAAAACATTAACTAGCAGTGTTTGAAAGTATAAACAGCAGAAGGAAGGTAACAGAAATAAAATTTCCAATTAATAATAATTTCTTTGTGTTTTTTAAATAGTAAGCAATTAAAAGTGCAATAATCATGGATTATAGTATTTACTAGTAATGCTGATGTTTCTTAACACCATTGCTTTCGATCATATGCAAATGTATTTACTTATTTTTAGTTTTTACATTTTAGAATAGTGGTAGATTACAATGATTATTTCATGCAGTTTTTATAATCAATAACCTTTCTTTTGATACTGTACAGAAATAATTTAAATAATATAGTATACGATAGTAAGCTAAGTACGTTAAAGTAAGCTCTTCGTTAAATAGCACACAATGAAGCTTTTTGTTTTTATTTATTATAAATTTCTTTGTTATCACAAGCACATAAAAAGTAAGCGAAGAAAGTACAGTGTATTTAAATTAAAAAAAAAATAAAACCGAATTTCCAACATTCATTTATTGAGATAATCTAATAAACATACATAACAGAAATATTTAAAAATTATTCGAATTACACAGTGTTTGGAAAAAAATTACTCGAATTACACAGTGTTTGGAAGAATAGATACCAAACTAAAAGTAATAAAACTGCAATTTGCAATCAATAAATATATTTAGCGCTTTTTTAACATTCCACAATTAAATATCTCATAATTATAGATGACAGTATTTCATAGTAATGCTAATGTTACCTTAACAGTATTTTTTCGATCATAATCGAGCACCAACCTTTCACTATGAGCACAATAATCGATTAATATGAATGATATGAGATATAGCACTTAGGACGTTATAACCGAAGCACAACGCTAATCCGTGTATCCAAATATTGCCCCGCTGGAACCACTGAAGATTGGAGAACACCACCATATAATTTTAATCACCGGAAACACATAAAACGCCAAAACAGGACACTATTTCACTACGTTGCATCCGATATTTTGTAAGCAGGAACAAGGACAAGTAAACAGTACAACCTAACAAATGAAGCATTCCACTACGATCCGACAGAAAATTATAAAGAACACAAACACGTCGTAATCAGAAAAATGGAAAACATCTGCCAATTTTGCAACGCGAAAACATTCAGTAGAGCAACACCAGGAATCTGTTGCATGAATAGAAAAATTCGATTACCACCACTGGAGGCACCTCCCCAGGAATTTCTACATTACATTACCAGGAAACTTCAGAATCAAAACACTTTCGTCAAAATATAAAAGCCTACAATGTCTGCTTCCAAATGACTCCTTTCAGTGTCACTTCGACCAACACTAACAGAGTTATGTTTTTTCCATGCAAAGACAAATCTATCACAAAATGGGATCATTACTACCACTACCCAACGAAGACTGTAAATTTCTGCAAATATATTTAATCGGAAATGAAGGAAGAGAAATTGATCAAAGATGCACAAACGTCAATGGATTGAGAAAAAAAATAATCCACGATGTACAGAGTATCTTACACAAATGCAATCAACTTATACTCAAAACTGCACTAGTCTGAATGATTTCTGGTGGCTATAAAGTTATAATTCGAGCCGACAAGGGACCACCTGGAGAACACGAATGTCGATTTAATGCACCTCGCATATACGAAGTCGTCATCGTAATTGTGAACAATGAAAACACAAGCCATGACAAATTGTACAATGAAGAAAAGAAAACTACAACGTATTGCAGAGACAAATCGTTCATTAGATGCTCTCTAATATCCATTAATATTTCTACACGGAGAAGACATATATAATTTTAATATGAAACAAATCTAGCCTGAAAAAGACGTAGAAACAAACAAAAAAGTCACTTCCAAGAAGTTCTATGCTTACCGCTTAATGATCAGAGACAATGAAACATGCAATCACATTCTCAACACTCGCCATGACTACACTGCACAATGGAATGGTAATCATATCCTCATCTTACATAGGAAGTCCGAAGAACAACTAAGATAAGGACAGCTACCACACAATCTCATATTAGCTCCTTGAGCGGAGCCGCGTGCGTACTAACGCACACTGCTTGGCCACAGCTTCACTATCAACGAGCAGTATGTGAAAATATACCGAAAAACTTAGTGTTGATTAACTTTGGACACAACTACTGGTGTTTCACAATACCACACCTGTAAATAGGAAAGTACCGTATTTACTCACGTATTCACCCTCCTTTTTTCACTAATCTTTTCTTCCAAATATCAAGAGGAGACTGTTATGCGAATAATTTAATGTCCGAAAGATGCGCTTACAATAAGAACATAACAAATTAAAATATTCATGGGTAAAATATAGGCAACTATCACGACACTATTCATTTAAAATAGCCTATAATAATACGTAAATAAGAATACATAGTAATATTAACATTCCAATATGTAATAAAATACCTTTATTCCTCCCCCCCCATGCATTCTGACTCTTGCCCGATCTTAGGGTTGTCCACTGCTATTCTCTAGAGCTCAACTAATTTAATGCTGCTGGAATTGCTGCCTGTGTTGTCTGCTAAGGCTTGCAGGTTATTGTTTGCAGGTTATGTTTATGACTTTGTCACCATTACGTTTGTCTTGCTATGTGCTATGATCTTCATAACCATCACGAGCATTAGGTACCCCCGTTTCCTGGAAGTTCTTCATTATCATTGCTTCATCAGTCAGAGGCCATGCACGAAAAATCCATGAGCAGATCAATTAGTTAGATGAAAACAACCGTTATGTGGACGAATTCATATTAAAATTTAGGGGAGCTTTTTTTTTCATGGAAGCCTTGAAATAGTTGAAAATTATATACTAAATGTTTAAAATGTTTTTAATAAAAAAGAAATTCACGAATAAATACGGTATTAGTAATTAAAAATGTAATAATGTGGTAGTGAAATATTTAAATTTTTTGTATAATGCAAAGCATTAAAAATGTTAATTCAGTTTTCCCTTTGTCATTATGTCTTTTACGTTATCTTTATTAATAAATTTGCTCTAACTAATGTGAAATAAATTGTATTAATATATATATATATATATTAATTGTACTCCGAAACAAATAATGAAAATGAGTAAGCTATAAGGGAGTGCAGTTAAGCTTTTTGTACATTTCCATCTTATTTCTTTTATTTTATTTTTCTCCTTACATTGCTTATTTATTTTCTTATTTCTTATTCTTATACTTTTCTTATGCTTAGCTTTAGCCCTTTTTCTTTAATGAACAATGGTCTGCTTGTTCATGTAAGAGTACTGTATTTTCTTGATCGTATGTATAACTGTAAGAGAAAATGTTACCTGTACAAAATATGCAATGCCTGGAAACTGAATAGGCCAAGAAAAAATTGATTCAATATTTATTTCAATTAAAAACTATCCACACTATATGAAAATGGAAAATTACAACAATGCATGAGAATAAATTCTATAAAATATTAAACGAACTACAAGTCCAAGCAAAGGATTGAATATTGGCAAACTGAGTTTAAATTTGTATTATGGGCTCTATATTTAAAGAAACCAGAAAACTGTAATTTTGTGTGAACAGTAAATCTTCTTAATCCCTTTTAAGATCATATCTAAGTTTTTCAAACTCGTATTACAACAGTTTCCTAAATTATGGAAATGAGTTTAAAACGTATTTTAAAAAGAAGTCAGGATAACATATCTGACATTAAGATCATTAATAAAATTCCAAATAAGGATCTTTAATTAGAATTTCTGCTTTTAGCTCATTGTATGTAGAACTCTGGGTAGATAGCATGCGTTAAAACAAATGTTTTGATTATTAAGTTTTCTAAACATTTATATAATTCAATGCTGATATATTACAAAGAGTCAATACATCGCAGTTTCGAATTAATATTTAAATATGAATAACGCGCATGTGCATAAAATCGTTCGTGGATCATATTTTAATATTTTTTATACGGTACGCTCAAATGTATATTGTACACTTTCAGTTCTGTGTTCATTTATCTTGTGTTCAGAACTGCAAAAGGTATACCAAGCACAAAGATAACGCTGGTTTTTCAATTGTTTTATCAGGTCGAGAAAGCATCATACGCTCCTAATGGGTGATGGTAGAATGTATGTGACCTAATGGGACAAAGTAATGTAATAAAACTTTAACGAGTTATAAATTACACATATATCAGGGATCGGAAAGATTTTGATAAGTGTCGTTAATGTTCAGGCATTGCATTTTTGATAAAGTTTTAAAGCATCGGCAAGATAAATGGAGCGTCTTTAACTTTTAATAGGAATTTGCTGAAAGGTACATTTTAATGCAAACATTTTTAAAGTTTTCTGCCGTAGATTGACTAATACATTTTTGATTACAAAGCTGCTTTAAATTTTTAATGCATATTTCTACTTAGCTCTGTAATATAAGTCTTACCTCAGAGTTAGATTGCATTACTTTTTGTATACATTTAAACTTCTATAATTACACTTAACCTGGTACTGCTGTTTTCATTCCTCTAACCGTAACAGACATGAACTGTGTTAGTGCTATGTCTGAGATAAACGGGAAAGTCTTAAGAATGTTATAATAACCTTTTTATTTAAACGGAACTTGGAACACAAGGGCGTGCTCTTGTGCTACAATAATCACAACTTATGGCGATACAAACAAATACAGCAGCCGAATTTAAATTAAACATTGAACAGCAAAAGCTACACAATTATATACTACACTAAAAGCTGGTTAAATAAGTTTACCGGTGCGTCAGAATTAAAGTATCGGCGTCGAGAGGACCGCAGAGACGAATAATAACAACTATACTAGAGCTGGCAAAAATCTAACCATATAGTGTGCACGTGATACCAGAAACATTCTTTCTATCTCAGATCCAATTCCCTCAGCATAAATACTGACAACTAATTTGCATTCGGATGAGGAATATATTATGAGAGGAATATATATGAGAATTTATAGTGAAGACTGAAATCATATTAATTAACATAAGATACCCTACAAACAATTCTGTTCACGATTCTCTGAAAAAATTCAGAATTAAAATTTCTTGTATTCAAAATTTATTAAGGTAAGAATCCAAGGTTATAATTTAACAAAAATTTAGACTTAAGGACACTTAAAATTAAAAATTTATTTAAAAATTAAATTAATTAAATTTTTTCATTTAAAAATTTAGACTTAAAATCTTAGCCTTCTATTTTCCCTATCCTTCTTTCCTGCGTTACGATACGTCCGTTGTTTATATCTTATTGCGTTGGTGCTATGCTGTTACATACTCTGCACTACGACACAATGCCTTATGCAGACGTTTATCATCAAGGAAGCCTGAAAGTGCTACCATTTCACGAGGTATAAGATCTTTAATAACCACAAAACCCAGCAAATTGTCATTCCTTGGCGCTGTTATTTATCTAATATGATCATTTCCTATTTTCCAATTAATTTTACAGCTTTGTATTCAGGTAGATCTCATAATTGATTAAAACAAATTCATCTGTGCTAATATATGTTAATATCTTTATGTTAATTCAGGATGAAATCAAGTCAGAATGTTTTATATAAATCGCAGCTTTTTCAATATCTTAAGAATTTCCCATTTAATATTTTCCTTGTATACATAATTGTTTAACGAAGAAGAAATTCAGATGAGATTTTTTTTCATAGGAACTGTAGACTAAAACAATCAAAGTATATCTTATAGAGAAAGTTGAAGAGTAAACCATAAAAATTGTGCACATAATTAGATAGATGAGAGAGTTTCAGCAATGTTAGTCGAACTCTGTTTTATTATTTGCCGAAAAAGGCCGTATCATTTTTATTTTTACGACATACTGCATTTTGTATGCCATTTTATGCTAATATATATATTTTTTCTGCTCTTTATTTTATATGTGCTTTCGGCATGATTGTGGTTCGTTTATTTTATACTAATTATTCCACATGTTCCTTACACATCGCATGGAACAATTCAGCTTAATAAGATATTAAGTAAGATATTAAGATATTTCGTGCATTTTTATCTGCATTCTATTGTTGCACAAAGCATGCATGTAATCTAAACTCTTTAAGGAAATGTAGGCACTTTTTATACTGTCGTGCTATTCAGAACTTTTCGATGAATTTTGTGCAATAGACAATAGCTATTTATCTTACAGAGTATGTAGGTTTCTTTCCAGTCTATAACTTTCATGAAATATTTAATGTCATCAGAATGCTTTGTTTTCAGTATTCTAAACATAATTGGCATGAAATGTATGGCTTCATGGCATATGCTATGGCAACGCAAATTTAAAACGCGGTAACGAAAACTCGAAAATAATCAGTACTATAACTAAGTAATCGCAAAACATCACTGAGGTACTTCTTTTGAGACTGAATCGGTGCTCTCCTCAAATCTTGAGAGGTCTATCAAGATTGCAGCTCAGCTCTCATTAATCTGACAAATTAAATACTGCTGTATTCTGTACGGGAAGCTGGAATTAGTTGTTGCTGAAAGAATGTTCATAATCTGATTACAGCTTGTTGCATTCTATTTATATTGCATGGTATAATCTAACGCGGCGCTAGTTGAATTAACTACCATTACGCATCCATTATTTTCAGCAGTTATTGTTTTTTCACTAAGTAATTTTGAGATGCAAATTTTGGAAGTGAAGTTTTCATATTAAACATTAGAATTCTTTTAATTTTTGAATCATTGATATTTCTAAGAATAGTATGTAAGGAAATGTACAAAAAGGAACAAAAAAATCATCTAATGGATATTTAGTCGGGCATTTTGGCTCTGGAAATGGAGCAGATAAATAGATTAGGTGCCGCCGAACGTAGTGTTGTAACCTTGACAGCCGAACTGCTACAAATACTCTTTCCTTTCGTGTCATATAAATGATGTTGCCCATTTTGCGAATGGGAAGCATTTTTTATTCTTTCCATAACTCTTGGCTTGCCTTAAATATCGACTTTTAGGCAATGTTTGCTGTTTTATGAAATATAGCAATGCTCGGGAGCTCATATTTATCAAAAGTTTTTTTTTTTTTTTTTTTTTTTTTTTTTTAATTTCTGTACATGCTATCACGAGCTTCACCCTTAATGGCATGAGAATAAAGTACTGTTTGTAAATTTTATGACAATATTAAAGTAATTGCAATGATGAAAATAAACCAGAGTTTTTAATGATATCTATTTTGCTTGATCATATTAAATGAAATTATATTAAAATTACCGATATAAAATTTCCTTTGAAATACTGATTTCAAATATTTAAATTAATTGTAACGAAAACTTTCATAAGGATATACACAGATATTATCTAATTACTCGATATTAAAGAAAATGCTTAGACATTTTTATCTGAACTCAATTAGAAATACGCCTACCAGGGAAATTAATGTATTTGGAATACGTATATGTAAAAATACTGTGTATATGATATATGTATATATATATGTGTGTCTGGGTTTGTATATCAGTTTACTACAAATGTGTTAATTCATGTCTGCGAAAAAATACAGAATAAGACCTTTAAATCATTTGTTTTCTGTTAATGTTGGAAACACGTCGTGTTACTAGATCATACTATTTGTGGACTCACAAAAGAAAAAACAAAACTCACAAAGAAATTAAATAAATTCTACAATAAAAAAGTGCAGAAACAAAATTTGCAAGTAATTTTAAATGGTTAATTTATTACCAAGAAGTTATTTTATCAGGACTGGTATTCCTCTTTACTTGATTGGAAACATGAACTGTTCTGACTCGAAACAGGGAGCTTACTAAAGCTATGTTCAATAAATTGTGAAGTAGACAATACACACAGGAAGGGTATACGAAACCCTTTATTTTTCTATCTTTACAGAGATTTCTGGACTTCGGAATACAGAGACCAACCACTTGTGGTCTGAACGTAAGAATATAAAAATATTAACTAAAACTCTAACTAAGCTAACTTTGGATTAATATACATGTGCCTACTTTAAGAATGGCCGTTAATTAACAAAAAGCCGTATGTAGTACAGAGAGCTGCTAAAACTACGATACGTTTAAAATTATCAAGAGGATTAAACCTCTGGCCTTGAAGGCAACCAGCAAACGAGTAAACCTACTATGGCAAGCGGCCTGCTTCTAATAACTCCTTCCTCTCTCTTGCTTGGCAAAAAGCCACAACTTAAGTACTTGGCGTTAGCAAGAAAAATTTGCATAAATAAGTTAAAAGCTTTTACTTCTGGCCGGAAGTAGAAAATAAGAAGTGATAGTAAAGATTTAAAATAAAATAAACGTTAGTAAAACTTAGGATCCTTACAAACTTCCCGCCAGAGTTAATTAGTTTGAAACTGAGTTCTATAACGACCTTGTTGAAAACTTTTAGCTCTAGAATCTAACGCGAGGCCAATCTTTTACAAACATTTCTCACTAGAAACTAGAAATTAAAAAAGTCGTTTTTACATTATCAACTCCATGGACAAGATTTTTCATCTGTACTGCATCTAAACAGGAGTTTCTTAGTTTAAATCTGGTTCCTTCCAGACATCTGGAAGGAAAACTAGTTTAATGAAATGTTACACAATTAAATGGCAAGTAACATGATAACTTATATTTCTCTTTTAACATTCTTATTTCATTCATGACGTTATTTAATTATCTCCCCGTGCTCTCTGACATGTGTTGTAAAGGAAAACACCAAACACGAGCGTGTCTATGTACAAGTGTTCAACACTACCGCCTGCAATCAAAACACTAACGTGTTAAAATTCAACATAACAAACCTCGTAACACACCTTATATTCATCTCTAAACCCTGAGGTACTATTCTGAAAGTGGCTAACTCTGAAGTGTAGCGTCAGAGAGCCTAACTACATTCATTCAACCTTTAACACATATTCACAATAATTTTCTCTTTTTACAGTTACACGAATAAGTTAAAAATTGTTGGCATTACTTTCACTTTTAACATATCACAGTATTTCTTAACGTTTAACATAACAGTTCACATTGTATATAACAACATATTAACATGCCGTTAATTTTACGCATTTTAAAACATACATTAGTAGTACATTGTTAACTTCTATTCTTTTCCAAGCAAGTGCCAATTCTTCTACATTGAAATACTACATTTCAAAAGTCTCTCAGATTAAAACTTCTTTCTTGCTAGAATCTTTAAAATAAAATTTTATACAACATTTTTTTTTTTTTTTTACAATTTTCTTAAGGTACCTTTCTCAAAGATTATCAATGCTTTTACAATATTCAAGTATTTAAACATTCCTATTATACATTAATTTTAGTTTTACTCGCGAGTAATTGAAAAACAATATCAAAATAGGTAACAACTCATTTCTCGCCTTTTTGGCGATAAAGGTAGGCCTCAAATGAGGTAAAACTTCTTGAATTCTGCCACTTGCAGTAAGAATGAAACATTAACTTAAGGTTTCAAAGTAACACAAAGTTTTACTTATCTTTGTGATATTCAGTCATACTTTTTTCTGCCCAGGCTTGGAAAGTGGCGAAGACTACAGTCTGGTTGATCTTCCGTCTTGTGCGGGTTCGCCCTTCAGTTCCTTCCTCTATGAGCTTTCTTTTCCTTCCAGTTCGGTCACCCTTGAAGACATTCTTTTTAGCCTCTGCCTGTGGTCTCGGCCGTTTGATGGCAGCTGGTCTTGGCGGAACCGGGACAACTGTCTCTCGTTCTTGCCTGGATCTCGTCGCTGGCTGTTCAAATTTTTCTTATTTCTTTGCCTCCGCAGCTGGTGTTCCTTCAGCAATTCGTCGACATTTGCTGCGTAGATTCCTGTCCGATGGGTAGATCTTCCGTTTGGGAGCCGGGTTATAGTTGCCGTTATTTCTCCTGGCTCTCTTTGCTTTCGTCGTACTTCTCCCTTCTTCATTCTGGGGGTGGTCGTGCTCTCTCTTTTCTGGTCGGTGGAACGGCTTCTTTTTCTTGTTACCTTCAATTTTCCAACGGGAAAACTTTCTTTTCAATTGCTCCTGCCTCCTAATGGCCTGTCCTTGTGATTGTCGTTGTTCCACCTCTAAAGCTTGTGCCTGCAGTGCCAGCCGTGCCGGATCCTGCAAAAGATCTTTAAATATTTGCATTTTATTACGGTTATAGAATGGTTTTATCTGGTCAATGTTTGCGGAGCATGTTTCACCATTCCTGGCTTTTAACACTACTACAGCGTGAGTTATTTTTTCTATGACATATGCTCCTTCAAATCGTGGAAAAAATTTGGCAGTTTTATCTTCTGGTGCTGAAGAAAGTGAATGCTTAATTTTTAACACTTCATCTCCTACTTTATAAGTTACCCCCCGTCGTTTCATATCGTAATAAAGTTTCTGTTTTCTCTGTGCTACTTCAGAGATCTTTTTTGCTTCTTTAATTAAATTTTCTATATCACCCATTTTAAATTCTGGGGCTCTTTGTTGAACATAAAATAATTTATCTAACGGCGTTATAATCTTTCTGCCTAAAAATAACTCAGCAGGAGTTTTGCCCGTTGTATCATGTTTTGCGGTCCTAAAGGCGAAAGCTAATTCATTGACATATTTATCCCAGCTTTTATGAAAATTTTTAACATAACTACGGATAATTTTCACTATATTTCTATTGGCCCGTTCCTCTATATTTGATTGCGGCCGATACGGGACCATTTCTAAATGACGTATGCCCAGTTTTTGGCACATGTCTTCAAATATATTACTTACAAATTAAGGACCATTATCCGATATAACTTTTAGGGGGCCCCGTATTTTAAAATATATTTATTTGAAATAGAATCAGTAACTAATTTCGCGGAGGCTCGTTTTAAGGGAACAATTTCGGTCCACTTACTAAAATGATCAACTATAACAAGGAGAAACCGACTTTTATTTAACTGACTTTTTGGGAACGTGCCCAATAAATCGATGCCAAATATTTCATTTGGAAATTCGGATTTAATGCTATTTAGAAACCCGGCCGGGCGGAAATTAATATAATTAACTGCTTGACATGTTGGGCAGGACTGGACATACGCCCTTGTTAACTTTTGCAGATCAGGAAAATAAACTGCTTCGCGTACGCGTTGGATGGTTTTTAGAATACCAGAATGAGAAGCTAATGGGGAGTCGTGTAACTCCTGCAGTATATTTAATCTAAGACTAGCTGGGATAACAGGCGAAATTCGTTGTTGGAATTCGTAGTTTTTGTATAAAATAATAGACCATCTATTAGTTCGTAAGGGGCCGCCCTATTTCTTATCGCGACAATATCTTGGTGGCTAAAATTTTCAGGATCCTTTAAATACTCATAAATATTTTTAAATTCAGGATCCTTATCCAGTTTGGTTATTACAGTTTCTCGGGAATGTATCGTACATGCTGTGAGCATTGCCACCTTTACAGTATTACCTTCTTCATCTATTTTTATTCTGGATAGGGCATCTGCTACGATATTTTCCTTTCCGGGGGTGTGCTTAATTACCAGATTATATTCTTGTAACTTGAGTGCCCATCTTATTAACCTTGGGGATAAGTTTTTCCCTGAGTACAATCTAGTTACCGCCGCATGATCAGAATACACTGTTATTGGCGACCTTCCAAATTAGACTCGGAACTTTTGCACTGCTAACAGAACTGCAAGTGCCTCTCTCTCAGTCGCGGAATAATTTTTTTGTGTTTGATTTAAAGTTCTACTAAAAAATGCCACGGGCTGCTGATTTTGCGAAAGTACCGCTCCCATCGCATAATCCGAAGCATCCGCTGAAATTTCTAAATTCTCATCGTTCTGAGGAAATTTCAAAACAGGGGCTTGCGTTAATGCTTGCTTTAATTTTTCGAAAGCACTATTGGCTTCGGCCGTCCACGAGAATCTTGCCTTTTTCCTTTTTAATTTTAACAATGGTTCAGCAATAGCTGCAAAATCTTTTATAAAGGACCTATAATATGAACAAAGTCCTAGAAAAGAAGAGAGCTTCTTCGCCGTATTTGGCGGCGGATACTTTTGCACAGCGATTATTTTTGATTCGTCTGTCTCGATTCCTTTCTGAGATATTTTGTAACCTAAGTGTTTTAGTTCAGGGGCTGCAAATTTGCACTTTTCGACATTAACTTTTAGACCGGCCTCAATTAATAATGAAAACACCTGTCTTAAATCCTCTACATGTTGGTCCTTATTACCACTAGTAATAATGATATCGTCTAAATAGATAAATGTAGTCTTTCCTAGAACAGGCCTTAGCACAATGTCCATACATCGCTGAAATGTTGCCGGTGCCCCTGAAAGGCCAAACGGCATACGCAAGAATGCATAAGTGCCAGACTTGGTTATAAAAGCAGTCTTAGGCACATCTTCCGGTTTAACCCCTATTTGAAAATAACCAGTCGTTAAGTCTAACGTAGTCATATATTTGGTAGAAGTTATGTTCCGTAGAATTTCTTCAATAATAGGTAACGGATATACCGGATATTTAGTCATGGAGTTTAATTTACGACAGTCAATTGCAAAACGCCACCTTTTCGGATGTGTTACCGGATAGTCATTATTTTTCTTACATAACGCAACCGGGCTAGCATAACTACTTGAGATGGGCGTTATGATCTTTTTACGTAACATATCTCGAATGTGCCACTCTATATTTTTTTCTTTCTTATCATATCGATATGGTTTGTGGCGAACTAGCAGTGAATCTCCGGTGTCGATACTATGGTTAGTAACTTGAGAAATTCGGGAATATCACTAAATAACGAAGCAAATTCACTTACCACTTGTCGAATTTTTTGTTGCTTTTCCTAAGCAGGTGGTCGAGGTTTAACGTCGGTGGTTCTGTTTTTTCTTCTCGAACTGGTTTCAACGTCAGCTCAAGGGACGCTTCGTTAAACTCCATCGTTGCTTCCGTCTCTGAAAGAAAATCTATCCCTAAAATAAGATGTGCTTGTAAATTTTTTATGATAAAAAACATGATCTTTACTTGCTCGTTCTTGATACGAATATATAAAGGTAATTTACCTATGCACTTGCACCTTTCTCCCTGCGCAGCTAACACTGTCTTATTATCCGAATTATATATGCGGTATCTACGGAAATACTTCGTAAAAAAATCTTCTGCCACAGAGGAACACTGCGCGCCTGTATCCAGGAGTGCGATGGCTGGGATTTTATTCACCAAAACTTCAATCTTTGGAAGAGTCAAGTTTTTCACCATAACTGTATTCAACTTGAAGAAAGAGGGGTTTTCTTGGCCTTCGGATTTCCGCAACCTCCCGTCAGCAGAAATCCGTTTTAGTTAAAATTTTGTTTCTTCCTTTCCATGCCTTCCTTCTTTTCCGCTGGCCTTCAGACTTTTTTACTGGCTTACTATTGAACTGTTGACGTTCGCCGGTTGTTTTTGGATACTCGGGTTTCCTTGCCCACTGATTCGCTTTGCTTCCGTAGCCGTGTTCTTGACTTTGCTGTGGTCTTGGCGCACCAAATCGGCTTCGTTGCTCATACTGGCGTCTTCTTTCAATGTCCGCCGTTCTTCTACTTTCAAACTGGATTGCTAGCTCAAAAAACTTTTCCAGTGTAGTCGGATTCCTTAATTCAATAAAGTCTTGTACATGGGGAAGTAATCTCGGCAAAATCACTTGGATTATCTGAGGATCCGGACGGTTTCCATACAAGAGTTTAAAGACATGAATTTTTCTTAAAATAAAGGTGGAAAAATTTCGATTCGTTGCTGATATATGCTGAAGAGTTCCGTTTCTAATCTTGCACGATCTCTTACGACAGGGAATGCTTTTACTAAGACAGTCTTAAAATTTTCGTAAGTATAGGTGGGACTTCCCGCTTGACCCAAGAGACTTCTGCCTATACATTTTAACCAATTAAGCTCTTGGCCCCTCAAAGCGCTGGTAGCTAAGGTGACTTTCTGGAATTCATGGACTGGGTACAGCATGAAGTGGTCATCCAATTTTTCCAAAAAACTGGTTACCGGTGAGTTTCCATTGAATGTTGCTTCTGGTTTCATCGATGCGCGCATCGTCTGGATGATGTAACCAAATCCTTCTTGGGCGGCTGCTGGCATTTCTGGATTCTGAGCCGCTTCTGCAGGCAGAACAGGTTCTTCTGGAAACTCGGCCATGGTTATTCTTCTTCGTCGAGCACCACTATCAGGACTGGTATTCCTCTTTACTTGCCTTGGAAACATGAACTGTCCTGACTCGAAACAGGGAGCTTACTAAAGCTATGTTCAATAAATTGTGAAGTAGACAATACACACAGGAAGGGTATACGAAACCCTTTATTTTACTCTCTTTACAATGAATTCCGGACTTCGGAATACAGAGACCAACCACTTGTGGTCTGAACGTAAGAATATAAAAATATTAACTAAAACTCTAACTAAGCTAACTTTGGATTAATATACATTTGCCTACTTTAAGAGTGGCCGTTAATTAACAAAAAGCCGTATGTAGTACAGAGAGCTGCTAAAACTACGATACGTTTAAAATTATCAAGAGGATTAAACCTCTGGCCTTGAAGGCAACCAGCAAACGAGTAAAACTACTATGGCAAGCGGCCTGCTTCTAATAACTTCTTCCTCTCTCTTGCTGGGTGTTTTCGTGGTTTTCCCCATGTGTAACGTGTATACGAGCCAGTTTCCCTTAGAAAGTCCTCCACGAAAGGCATCCCTCCTCTTAGGCAGATAGCCCTAGTGTGCTTTGCCATAATTAAATACACGAAACACACACCACCTCTCTCTTGCTTGGCAAAAAGCCACAACTTAAGTACTTGGCGTTAGCAAGACAAATTTGCATAAATAAGTTAAAAGCTTTTAATTTTGGCCGGAAGTAGAAAATAAGAAGTGATAGTAAAGATTTAAAATAAAATAAACGATAGTAAAACTTAGGATCCTTACAATTTCAGTTTTATTGTTTTCAAGGTTTAAAGATATACTGTTTAAAACAGTTGCATTCATACTGATTTATTCAGACCATTCCATATTTAAAAAAATTAAAATGTCTCTCCAAAATGTAAAAAGGAACTATGCTTTATAAACGAATATTTTTTCAATAAAAATATCAATTATGCTCGAACATAAATATAAAATATATTTTCTAAGTAATTGTGCATTTTTAAAGCTAACTTAAACTCTGAATAACGACTGGGAATTTGAAAGCTATTTAAATATTACATACGTATAATATGAATATATAATATAATAGTATCTAACTAGTTTAAATAATATACGTATAATAGTATCTAAGTATTTTAAATAATATACGTATAATAGTATCTAACTATTTTAAATAATATACGTATAATAGTATCTAAGTACTTTTAATAATATACGTATAATATATTAGTATCTAAGTATTTTAAATAATATAAATTAAAACTATATCTTTTTCTCAAAAACTCACTATCTCTAAGTTTTACGTAAAACTGAAGACTATTTTACTTTTCAATATATCCTAAACGTAAAATCACAGAATTTCTTCTATATGTCTGATAAAAGAAGCTCTTTAAACTCATGCATTATTTCAAGGAAAATTACTTCATATCCCGGTGGAACGCATATGAACAATGGATACATCACTTAGGTATTATACATAAGGAATCGAGTAGTTCGTTAGGAGCACTGAGCAACCTCCAACAAAATTCAACTCAAATGGAAACGTGGAACAAATGCTTGTTCTTTAGCAATGGTTAAAACCCGAAAAACAGGAATGATAAATTATTAAATTATCTTCCGGGAGTTAAAACTGTGGGAAACAAATGGAAAACTTGGAGAAACTGATAAAACAATTGGACATAGGAATGGTGTAAAAGGGGCGACACATTAGATATAGTGTGTAAGCTATTAATCAAACAGGATTTCTGTTTTATTGGGATATTTTCACACAGTGCAAATTGAATTTGCTAGTATGAAATAAAAGAATTAAAACGATGAGATGGTTTAGGAACAAAAGTTATTGATTTGCACATGTACTTTCTCTTCTGATTTTTCTTATATTGTGAAAATATCCCTCTCATTTTGACGGCAACCCAGAAACAGGAAAACTGGGACAGAAGATGAAAGTTAAATAATGTGGAACAAACCGAAAAAATGAAAGCGTTGTTTTTATTGTTGTGTTTTCAAACAGATTTTTCGTGCTTAAATTAGTATTATTCTGCTTCTAGTAATTTTAAGAATAAATTTTTGACATATATCCGGGCCCCCATTTATACGTTTTTATTAAGACATTTTACAGTAGTTATAAAATGTAGAAAGATATCATTAATAAATTATTTTGTATTCAAATTTTGAAAAACATTACTGCTAAACCCCCATTATTTTTGCTTCAATATTTGATAAGATATTTTGCAATTCAGATTTTCATAAAGATCAGCATTTCGTGTTTGTTATCTTCGAGTACGTATTTAAAATGTTATTTTATACATAAATATTAATAGTAAGTGACTACACTCTGGGATTAATTCAATAAAAACAATTAAGTTACTGTAGACAAAATTATTCCACACTTACACACACACATAATCGGGTTTTAAACCTAAACATTTAATGCCATAACATTGCCCTCTGTTGTTATGTAGATAAACACTCCCATACTCATATGACATTACAATATTTCTTGCACGCTAGGAGGACAAAAAATTCTTCATACGCGAGGTTCATCTCAAATACACCCTTTTGCAATCGAATTTGCAAATGATCAAAGTTTAAGGCAAATGAACAGGAATTGCGATCATAGCGCGCATTTCTACTGCGCAAATCGTAACTTATAAAACCAGTAACAGAGGCGGAAAATTTATCTCCTTTTTGTTGCTGCCATTGAAATATCGTAAAGAAGCAACTAAAGATGTCATTACGACGATATCGAAGACCTTACAGACAACTAAATGATTTCGAACGTGGTAAGGCTGCGTTTGTAAGGCTGTGTGAAGCTGGGTGATCATACCGAGCAATAGGCCCCCACTTGCAGCGTACAGACACTGCTGTGCAAACATGTTGGCAGCAATGGGCCGACGAAATGAAGGCTCCGGAAGGCCAAGGAGCACAAATGCGAGGCAAGATAGGATGATTGTTCGCCAGGCCTGAACCGCCCCAACGGTATCATTGCCGACTTTTCAACGCATTACAGCCACGTCTATACCTCCTGTGGTACCGTCCACCATTTTACGGCGCTTGTCTGAGGCCGGGTTACGTTCACAGAGGCCTTTAAGACGTTTGCCTTTGAGCTCACAGCATCGGCAGAGTCGTCTGGAGTGGCGTCGAAGCATCATGGCTGCCAGACTGGTATCGTATAATGCTCAGTGATTAATCCCGCTTCACTCTTGAAGCAGACGACCACTGTGTTCGTGTCTGGAGAGGACGGGGCCAGCGGTTCCAATCAGCCTTTGTTTTACAAAGGCATACAGCCATAACCGCTGGTGTGATAGTGTTGAGCGCTATTTCTTCTGACAGCAGGTCATCTTTAGTCATCTACCATACATCTTTTATAGCTCAACGATATGTTGATACCATCCTGCGGCCGGTTGCATTAGACTTCATGGCACGTCATCCTGGGGCCATTTTCCAACAAGATAATGTTAGGCCACATACCGCTCTCATATCTATGCATGGTCGTGACCAGCAAACTCACCAGACCTTTCACCAATCGAGCATGTTTTGGACATGGTAGGCCGCCAGATTCGAGCACCACAAAATATCGCACATTTGGAGCGACAACTAATGAATGCCTGGCGGAATGTGTCGCAAGATGACATTAAGAACATCTACCACTCCTTGCCTCAAAGAATTAGAGCATGCATTGCCGCCAGGGGCGGTTCGATATCGAAGAAGAGAATTTGAAAACTGAATGGGTGAACTGAAGCCGTGAACAGGTACTATGACCTTGATTTTTTTCTAATCATTTTATTATCTGTGTATGTGCTATACACATATTCAGTTTCATCAAAAACAACCACTTCTTTCATGGTTCTTCGATTTTTTGCAAGTGTATAGTGCACGACATAATTGTGTTACGAAGTGCATGACAGAATCGCAACTATTCGCTGGTGGGCTAACTATTCTTTGCTCAGTTTCTACACTTTATCACAGAAAGCAGCAATAATTTTGCTGGCACATATTTAACATTAACAAGTGTCTGGAATGGTCGATGCAAAAGTCTCGGCTACCGTGACGCAAAACGATTAGTTGCAGTATGTCAAGTGTATGTAATCCCATGTGAAATCCCATGTGAGTAAAATTTAACACAAAGTATTTCCTCGCGTATTTTATCCATTTCTTCACCAAATTTATCGTTCGAATTTTGAAAGGAAAAATTATGAGAATAATTTAATTTCCGAAGGACGCGGCTACGGTAGAAGCATAACAAATTAAAAGTAGTCAATTATAAACTACAAGTAACTATCGCAATATTATTTCTCTAAACGAAACCTGCATTTCAATAAAAATACATAGTGATATTAATATTATACTATCTAATAAGAGATCTTCATTTCTGCTTTCCTGTAACGTGAATCTCGCAAGTTTTTATTGTTGTCTTTGCTGTTCTTTAGGTCTCCAACCTTATATAAATGATTATAGAAACTGAATGTGCAGCTAATTTATCGAAATCCAAGGCTGAATGTCTGTTCTTACTTGCTTCGCTGTGACTGAGCGGTTCTTTTATCACGCTGGCAATAAAGTTTAACCATTTGAAAAAAAATGGTTATGTGTTACCTTCGCAGCTAGTTTGCAAGGGTATGTTTTTGTTACTAAGACAAAAACTATCTCTATGTTGACGAATACATTTTTTTTAATTTAGGGGAGTTCTCTCCCCAAACTATAATGAGAAAAGGGAAAATTACTCAAATATTTTTTTTTAATTTTCAGAACCAGGCGCTAAAAAGGTAAGCGGAAAAGTGCGCAAAAAATAGAGTTTATTCATCCAGTTGGAAGTGTATAGTGATAACTCAGAAGATCGAAAACCCTTTCGTATGAAAAGGAGAGAGATTTTTGCCTTGATAACCCACCTGTACTGTATACATTGCATCAGGCAATTTAATAAAATAAGGTATTTGAAATGGAATTATACAGCTTAGAAAACGTTCTGACACCTGTATTCAGAAGCAGCAAGTCTATGTAAATAACATAGATAAACAACGTCTAATTCATTTCAAGCATGCTTAGGAAAAATTAATGTGCATCACTTTTAAATGAAAATTTCTTACATGAATAATTTAATGATTGCCTACATGTTTATGTAATCACCATGACATACTATACTTAATGGAGAAGCATAGCAAGAGCAGTGTATTATTATTTAATTTTCCTAGGTATATAGATGATATAAGTTGTTTTGTGTAATAAAGAGTATTTCATTTATACGTCATTTTTTAAAATAGCCAGAATCAGATGGTAAGGTATTTCTCCCGCCTTCATAGCATGCATTCATGGTGTAGTGGTCAGCACGCTCGCCGCATATTCGAGAGGTCCGTGGTTCGAGTCTCAGCGAGAGCATTGCTCATTTTTCACATCTCCTGCTTCGAAATACCTAATGCCTCTACATGATGACTGAAAGTTAAAATTTATTGTTCAATCTTCCTTTCTCTGAAAAGTAACAAAGGTTATAGGAATAGAAGCTGAAGAGCCCTGATGCATTGCTGCCTCCGTCATATAATTAACCCTAAATACTTGATCCGTATACTACTGTGACGTATACAAATATCTGACCATCATTTCCAATACTCTAGCCTAAATTTACTTTAATTAATATGATAAATCATCTTGCTTTGATTATTAAGTTTGCATTATGGCAAAGCACTCCAGGTCTGTCTGCCTAAGGTGAGGGATCCACTTCGTGGAGGACTTTCTAAGGGAAACCGGCTCGTTCGCAGTATTATAACCTCTGACCAAACTACCAGCATTCAGCGACTTTACCGCTTATTCGCTGGTGGGCTAACTTTTCATGAACGAAACGGATCTTTATCGTAAACTGAGTTGTTAGATCAACACATGAGATCTGGTGATCAATTAACAGAGCTCTGGTTCTTTTATAAATCATTATTATTTCGTGATAAAACTTGAGGTACAGCACGTATATTGTCAACATAATTTATGTCTAGTACCCGTATAAGATATTTCTTGACTGTCCAAATGAAAAATTCATTATGCCAAAGAGAGATTCATTGTGCCATTATGTCAAAGAGATAAGATAGTCCAAACTGATACTCCTAGTATTGCTTTGCGAAATACTAGTCTTTGATAGTTTAAGCAGCTAGTAGAGAAAGAATTTTTTATCATTTAAATCTTCATGTTATACTCGTATATAGCTTTATGTGTCTCACAACAAACTTTAGAAATTTTGAATTAATTTTGTTTCTTAATGTGCTTGTCAGATATTTTCTCCCTCCATGGCAGTCGAGGGTCGGAGTTGTAATCCCAGCGAGGACTATGCTGATTTTTCATGTTTCTTGTTTCGAAATAAACCTGAAGACTCTATAAGGGATGCTCGACATAAAATCTGTTAAACAATAAGTGGTCATCAACAGGGTTTGACGATCGGATCTCCTCCTTCCCAATAGCTCTTTAAGTGTGGAAGAATGTAAAATGATTTCACCCTCCTTATGTTACAACATTGTGTTGTATTTTGAAGCCCGTTCGGCTTGCATTCGAATGGTCCGGAGTTCGAATCGCAGGAAGGATATTGCTCATTTTTTGTACTCCTGTTCTTAACATGTACCTAGGAAACATTGCATGCGTACTTCACTTATAATGCACATGAGTGCACGCAATAATTGTTTTAATTTTTTTAAATGCTACAGCCTTTTTCTCTCTGCTTTAGTATTCAACCTTTCGTTTCCATAAATGAAATGTTAGTCGCATATTTTGCCACCAGATCTGTGTTTCTAGGTTTGCGGAACCATTGAGATGATACTCATTTCTAATACAACTCTTATATAAATATTGCATTAAGTTAGGTGTATATTTATTATATGATCGGTCTGTTTATTACAGCTTCCCGCGAAGTTCACTCTGCACACACACACACACACACACCATACGGACAGTCCATATATCTCCTGTTCTACTGGGCCAACTGACGAAATTTAACTTGCGTTTTTCATGCATCGAAAGCGCGACTTCTAATATATATCAGATTTATATATAGCATTGTTGTAACGTAGGTATTTTAACAAAAAAATCGGACTTTTATTTTAAACAACATACCGAGTTTTTTCCAGATTTCGATTCTACGACTCAAATTATGCCTAAATGAATTTGAAAAAATGAATTAGGAATTTTGTAAAATGAATGAATGAAGAATTTGAATTAAGAATTTTGTTTTATAAATTAAGAATTAAGAATGAATGAATTAAGAATTTTGTAAAATTTGAAATAAATGAACTTTCCCCCTTTTTTTTCTTTCTTTAATGCCCACCAGCGGCCGAGCGGTAAAATCGTTGAACACTGGTAGTTCTGTCCGAGGTTCGAATCCCGCGAACGGGCTGGCTGCATGAGCGTTTTCGTGGTTTTCCCCACGTGTAACGTGTATACGAGACAGTTTCCCTTAGAAAGTCCTCCACGAAGGCATCCCTCCCCTTAGGAAGATAGCCCTAGTGTGCTTTGCCGTATTCTCAATACACCCTTTTTTCATAGCGCATGAGCGGAAAAACGGTGCATCGTTCATTCTTTCAAATAATTTCAACAATGTGCTTAGAGCATATTTGGCGTTATTATCAATTATAAAAAATATTTATAATAATAATTTCAGAACGCACCAATATATGAATTCAAGAATCGTAGAAGCGAAATGTGGAAAAATATCTATATGTCATTTCAGAAAAAGTCCGAATTGTGTCAAAATGCCTATGTTAGAACAATGCTATGTATAAATCTGACATATATTCTAAGTCGCGCTTTCCAGACATAAAAAACGCGTGTTAAATTTCTTTAATTGGCCTGATACAACGAGAAATAAAGATCTGTCTTTTTTGTGTGTGGAAAGTTTTTCTAGCAATTTTTCATGGGAAATTAGGGTTCTGGAGAATCTCGGTTAAGAAAGGCTAATTTAGTGCATAGGGTGAATTTTATTCCAAGATTCATTATAAAGAAAGAATAATTTAAGTATATTTTCCGAAAAAGCAGTGTTATAAACCATGAAATTGATCTGTTTAGTATAATTTCCATGGTAATAACTATGCAAATATATAAATAATAAATTCTGTAGTTTATGTGTCGACATAATAAATGCAGCTACAGTTCCTAAAGATACATGCTTAAAATCTACAGTTTTTAAAATTTGCATATAAGCGTACGTTATAATGTATTACATCTTCATAAATACAAATAAACCTATCTTACTTTGGGAGAATTAATTTTAATTTCTGTTGATAACTAGCTTTAAATTGCGTATTGTTCTATCATTTCTTGACTTCGTTGTAACAGTTTGCTCAGACCAGATGTTTATGCAAACTTAAGGTGCGCTGAAATTAAGTTATAAGTTCGGTCCTTACTTAAGTTATAAGTTCGGTTACTATAAAATCTAAGATAAATTTGCTGGCTCATGGCTGAGTGAGTTGGTTCTTGATCACTTAGTACCAATGAACGTGAGACTCTATTCCAAGGATCTAATGATTTTTCTACTAGTATAAGTAGTTGATATTTTTAACAGAATCAATCACACATCTTGATTGTTGAAGACTGTAGAGAAAGTTAATCTATTTTGAAATTGTTGTTTATTGTTAATTAAAAGGTCTTTGGCAGTACTCGGGATCTAGCTGCCTAAGTGAAAGGATACATTCCTGGAGAAATTTCTAAGGGAAACTGACTTGTATGTTTGTTACACTTAGGGAAAACCACGAAAATACCCCTAGAGACAGCCTACTCGCGGGAATTCAAGTCCGGATCCAGCTTCCAGTGTTCAGCACATTTACTCTCTCTGCTACTGGGAGAGCAATTTGAAATTACATATAACAAGTAACTCAGTATTTTTGTTTCATTCAATTTCATTAATTGGTATCATTGTGGTATTCATAAATTTTAATTAATTGACATTTAATTGTTAAGAAGTCTTACTTCATTTGTAGTCCATAACACTCTGTGACAAATAAAGTAGCTCACATTGGCTGTCAGATATAAAGTTATAAGCCAGTGAAGGAGGATAACTTCAGTTGATTACAACTTACACATGCTTAGAACATTAGTAGATAGCGAATACATGTGATATCGTATGCACAACCGTTTTCTGCTATATTTATTAAAGCAAATATATGGACAACAAAATTAACTCTATTCCCACGAGTATTAAAAGATACATACTTCTCAAAATAATTATTTTTAAAATTAGCCTAAATGTAAGCGAAACACTATAAAGCTGTCCAGCAAAATAAATGCTTGCCTTCTTATTTTGCTTTCTCATATATTTATAATGCTTGCAAATGCATTTGAACGTTTTCCGCGTGCATAATAATAGAACAAATATTTTTCCTGCTGCTGAAAGCAGCCTTATAATGAATTTAATAACACGAAGGGTAGCTGTGTCTAGATAAAGAACGACGAAAATTTAATTCTATTATTAAAAAAGATGCTTTTTATTTATTTCTTTTGCATTTCACTTGTGCTCCGAAACCTCTTTTACTAATTCAACGTTGGTTCCTTGCTGGCAAATCTCAGGATATAACGATGGAAAGAAAAAAATGTTGCACGTGATACTAGATGAAAACCAGGAACTATTTCTGTGTTAATATCATTCCGGTGTTATCTTTTGGACTTACCCTCCCTAAAAAGGGGGGAAGGTTTTTCTCTAACAGAAGGATGTGCCAGACTGTTATCCTTTAAAAATTTCTGTTTTTGTTTGCTTCTAAGTTTGTTACCTTTACTTGCGATAAATTGCTTGTGAACACGAATTTGTTCATTCTTAGTATTTCTGTTTTTAATTTAATCTTGCTGAAGCACAAAGGGAAGCAGGTACATGTTATTCACGATTCGGATTAGAGATTTGTAATTTTATTTAAACTTTACTAAAGAAAGTATATTTAATTGTTGAAATAATTTGATTATTTACTTTCTTTAATATCTCGTCGCACAATAATAAATGAAATTTTTGTTGCCGAAGGTTTATTTTACAGCAGTCTCTTAAATACATTTCTTTGAAGAAATTCGGTATATATATATGTGTTAAAGAAACAGATCGTTATAATTAGACTTCAGTAGCTCGTTTTCGATGCACTGAGTGTGTAAGATAAAACATTTGTAAAATGTAAGATAAAAAAATGCGTATATCAGCTTTCTAATTAAAGTTAACAATAAGTTTTCAATCCCTCATTTTTTATTTTAGTATTTCCTCTCTTTATTCTAAAAATTCCAATAACTTTCCTGGGCCGCGTCATTTCTAGATCAATCTATGATACATGGCTTGCGTTACGCTGATGACGTAACTAATTGGGAACTTGAGCTCAAGATTTTGAAAACTGAAATTTTTCTAACCTAAACTAAAACCTTTCTCTTGGCAATCTTCCATATTGTATAAATGCTGCTTGGACGCTATTTCCCTTGCTCTCTTCTTATCGCAGCAGTATTCAAAAATGCAAATGTGCTGGAAAATAGCCACGATTAGAGTGCCATGTAAACTCTGGCCACATATGTTAATTTAAATAAAAATGGAATTTAATCTGTCTCGGTTACCAAGTTTGCTATTCATTATGGATTAGCATTCTACACAATCAAAATTCTTTCTTTTCAGTATGCCATCTAGGTGCTTCTCAAAACAATATTGCTATAATTCTGTGTCTCGGTGTTCCTATTTTAGTCCTTCTAAATTTTGTTTTTATTACTCGCACATACATATACGTGCATATATATATATTTACAGTGTGGTCATAAAAAACTTCCCCGTTATAACAAACATCTATCGGCCTATCCACTAAAACAATCAAAATGGAATTTCAGATATTGTTATCTGAAGGTATGCGATCGAGATGCATTGGTTTAAATGAATAGAGCTCTCGCGATTACGGTTAAAGTGAAAACATTTCGAAATTTTCGAGTAGCAGCATCCACTTTTTTCCTACGCAAGTTTATCAGCGCATTAAAAACCATAATTGGCTTTGGAACGATACACGTGTGACGAAAAGTTTCGGCGTTAAACATTTGCAAAGCAGAGAATTGTAAAGAACCAAAGACAACACAAGAGAGGAAAAGGAAAAGAACTTTAACTGGAATTACAAGTTTTCAACGAGCCCACACTTGCAGACGATGACGCATTGAAAGCAGAAGTTCGTTGACAGCATTGACGATCGTAAAATCACAAGATATATTTGTATAACTTCATGTTTTATGGCATCTTCCAATACTCACAAATCTCGTGGATTTGAAGTGTACATGTTAGATATCAGATAAACATAGGACCAGAAATCCACTGGAAGAGGGCGGGAGATCGCAATGTTTACCAAACTGCAAATTTACGGGAGATGACTCTGTCTTGAAATGTTGCACAAGCTGAAAACTTGTAATTCCAATAAAAGCTTTCATATATCGGTAAAGGTTTTTATGCCTTATATACATCTACTTTATAAACATTTCGAACGTTTTCGCTTGCTACATACCAGACATTCTACATCTCTGAAAACGATACATTATAAATGTAATCGCGCCTTCATACATGTCGCTTATGTGAAATATTTCTAATGAATTAATTAATTTACAAAATCTTCAATTTTGTATCTCTCAGTGGTGTTCTCGCGTGCATTTACATTTCTGGAACTTTGAAATCCTGGAGCTTCGTCCGAGCACTTCATTTCCACACAATCCCCGAAGGTATTTTTACTTCATTACTTATGTCTATATCTTACATCAATACAAATATCATGTAGTAACAGAAGCCTTATTTTCTTGAAAGTGCGAGGGTTACACGATATGTCATTCGTATGATATATTGAGGACAAATGGATCGCGTATCACTTTAAATATCTCTATTATGAACAATTAAATGGCAAAAAACTGGTACATTCTTTGGACTATGGAACTGCAGAAATAGGTGGGTCACAAGCACCAGGATCTTTGAGGACGTGTGTGGATAAAAAACATTCTGCCCGTTTGAAAAAACATAAATAGCTCTGTGGTCTTCTGAGAGAAGGAATCGTTCCTTAGAACAAAACGTCTTGTGGAATTCCACATATTCTTTCTCATATTAATATGTTGTGCATAAGGGGATCATTTCACGATCACGAACTTCGATAACTGTTTCTTAAACCACGTGTTGACAGCTAGGGAATGTGCTGAAGCACATGGTCTATTGGAAGAAGACAAGCCCATCAGAGGGAATGGGTATAACACAAATGGAAGCATATTGACATTCAAAGGGTCAAACAAAACTGTAGACGTATGCGGTGTACAACTTTGGAGCAAATAAGCATACCTCTTACCATTATTGAGCCATCACCAACTATACTGTCTTTTATGAGCATGCTGATTTATTGAATCATGGAATTTTCTCATTCGTGACCTCTTCTAGTTGTCTGAGTCATTTGAAAACGTGAGGGCTTAGGCTACTGTTTCCTAGTTTCCCATTGTAAAGTGACTATATTCCCGAGCTCAGGTGAGCTGCAGAACCTTTTATTGTTTCATAAGAGTGACATATAAGCAGTATATAAGTTCAACTAGAAGTTGAATATTAAAATATTAAACTGATGAAGTGCAATATCTTAGAGAATCAAGAGAGATGCAGTTGACAGTGTATTAATCCAATGTAAATTCAAATAGGTAAATAGGAGGCTAATTTTAAATTATGGTTTCTGCAACGAAAATACAGAAATGTACACTCTAATTGAAAATAAAATAATAGATTCATAAAATTTAACTCAAGTATCTTTATTCTTAAAACAGGAAAACCTCAGTGCAGTATGAAACAACTTTCTTTATCTTTATTCTGTAAAGATTGTCCGTGAACAGATTACAAATACACAAGATCTTTTGCTTATTACTTACGATGCTTATTTACTTAGAATACTTTCCTTGGGGAAAATGATCAAATCTTAGAATATTTGTGAGTTTTATCACATTTTAATCGGGGGGGGGGGCAAATAAAAGAAAATGAGTAAAAATATTGTGACTGAAAGAAGTTTTCCTTACCCGACGACCCACAGAAACTACATATTTTTTTAGATTCTTATTAAAACGCATGACATTAAAATTATGGTTATTATAAGAGCGTGCTTAAATTTTGTAGGAGTAAAAATTCCAAAATACCCTGTGTTTAAATAATATTCTTTCTTGAAAGCTTCAGGCTTTGTAGAGAAGCAACCACAGAAATGCAACACAAGCCATCTAAATTAAAAGAAGCGAAAGAAAAAGCTCATACAAAAAGAAAATGTTTCAATCGTACACATCTGCTGAAGTTAAAGCACTTTAGTTTTGTTCCAGTTGGGGAAAGGTTCGTTAGTAAGATAAAAATTGTAAAGAAGGAACTTGTAGCATACAAAATGACCTTCAGTTCAAAAATTTCCCTTATTTGGTAAAAAAAAAATCCTACCTTTGGAAAATGGGTGTTTCTTAAAGTAAAACAAAATAAAATTTAAGGAAAATGAACGAAATGTTAATGTAATAAACCGAGTCTGTAACTTATGGAATTTAAGTCTTATGCTTTATGTGTTAAAGGTAGATCGCTAATGATTGAAAGAGATAATGTTTCAAAAAAAGTGCAATTATTTCTATAACTCAAAATTTCAACAATTGTAATGCGTGTGAACTTTAAAATAAGGCAATTTGAGATTAGGAAAAATCTCATGCAAATCCTTATTTCTTCTGGTGATGCTGGTTGATATTTATTATATTTATAGAACTTCAAACTTTTATTGTCTGAAGTTCTTCTATAAATATAGTATTTTGCAGTCGCCAGCTATTTAAATATAAAATGGGAAAAAAAACACGAACAGATAGAAGACAAAACAATAGAAAAATGAAAATAAAAATCCAGAAATATTTTCTTACATCAAAATAATTTCAAACAGTTTACGAAATACCACATTTTAATTGTGATAGCTTAGAAATATATTTTTCAAATGCAAACATTAAGATGATTTTACGTACCTGAGTTTTGTTCAACATTAAGATGTTTTTACGTACCTGAGTTTTGTTCAACATTAAGATGTTTTTACGTACCTGAGTTTTGTTCAACATTAAGATTTTTTTACGTACCTGTGTTTTGTTCACTAGAAAGGCAGCTGCCAATGAAGCTGTGCTTTGCTTTATCGATATCAAGGTATCCTAAAAAGAATAAATTCCTTTACTTTGAGAAGGAAATTGTATTGAATATTAATAGTATCATTTCGAGCATAATCGAATTTTGTTTAAAGAAAAAAGATGCCGTTTCTCTTATTGCAAGAGAGTGTGTGTGGGGGGGGGAGGTTAGTTTCTTGTTTTCCATTTCCTTTATGATACAATATAAAAATTCCTATAAGCTGAATGCATGAAACCGATTTCATCTCAAATGATTTCTTATTAATTCGCATGACAGACAAATGCATGCATTGCTTAAGAATTATATTTATATAAGATTACGTTTCTTTCTTTTTTTGATATTTCTCTGATTAAAATGTTTTTGATTTTCGACACAAGCTTTCGCTACAGTTATTCTAATCGTACTCTTTGGCATGCAAAATGTTTGCATTTCCTTCCTTTCTTTTAAATTTTTTAAAGATATATACTTTAATATAGGAGAACGAGAAATATCTAGATTTCTTCCGTATTTTCTTTGCAAATTTATGTGCCACGTGGTTTCTTTATCTTTTGCCAAAGTTTCATCTGTTGACTTTACTCTCTTACATACCTTAAGCAATTTTCATTTTTGCGTTCGTGACGTCATGTGCAATACTCCTTTTCGCGCCATTTGAAACCGAGGCCAAGGACAACTTTCCGATACTAGGTCCACGTCAGTGTTATGACGTCACTGGTTATGATGATCGATTACAAAGCCACGCCTACTACATTCACTACGGCAATCTTTACATCACTTCTGTAGTATTGCCTCGTATCGTAAAGTGATCTATCTTATGGCAGAGCATTTTCGAGAAATGTGGCTTATATTTATTGCGCAATGTACTCCTTCTTAAGCATCTCACAAAGGTTGTAACAGAAAATGGAAACTCTTCGAAATAGAAAATGACGTCACGATTAAGGGCATTGCTAATACTAAAGTACTGTTTTAATGTTCTCAGAAATGTTTCAAATATACATTGTTTTGTGTATTTTCTCGGGGATACATGTCTTCTTGATTTTTCAACAATATGAAACGGTTGTAGCATAGTGATTATTATACGCATTTCGTTTGTGGATAGACATTCCTACATTGTAAAATTGTAATTTGACTAAAACATTTAATATTAAAATTTAAAGTGAGTGCTTTATAACAATTTTTCGTGTTTTATAATAAAAGGCAAAACACTTCCTATTCTTTGTCAGATATAGGCTGAAAAATTGCAATAAAATTTCTTTAGACTTTAGACAGGAATAAAGTATTTCATCAATAACCTTTGGAATAGTTATGTGCCAAGTAATTGGGATTATTATTATAATTACCGATAAGATAATATAAAACCATGTGAAATGATATTAATAGGCACAAATTCGTTTTCGAAAGCTCTTTCCATTCCTGCATAAAAAAGTACTTTCATTCGAAGAATTAGGCAATTTAATAGTTACAATCTGCTGTATCATTGCCTGTAGTAAATCAGTGGCATTTTTAAAGAAAGAAACTACAAAACTGAACTCTGAATAAAGTATTTCATCAATTGCTTAAATTTATGTTGCGCGCATAATGTTACAGAGCTTCTTACATACTTATAATTTAATTACCTTTAAAGGCTTTAAATTTCCTTCTCCTTTCTTATTTTAAAACAAACTTTCTCCTGTTTTTGTTTTTAATTAGTTTATCCATCAATGTTCTTGGCTGAATAAACATTATTTTTCTCTTGCTTTGTTATATTTTATGCAGACCTTACATAATCTCAGAAATCTAATTCATTAAGAATTACTTAAGGAAAAACTACTTTAGGAATAAAAGTAACTGCTCCTTCGGGTGCTAGTTAGGTATATCCGGCAACTTTTAGAGCAGTGTAGGACCTTTATAAATTTTTTCTATTAGCTGCATAAAAAATATTAAGCTACTTTGTTTCTGTATGTGCACTAGCATCAACAGGCAGACTAAAAATACTCCGGAAAAGGAAAAAAGTTCACGTATTATTTTTGTACTGAAATTATATTATATGCACTAAAAGTAGGCATAATAGCAATTTTAAGGATTTGAGTAAAAATAAATCTGCGCTAAATACTAGACAGCCAGTTTCGAAAAAGGAATTGAATTTATTCTATTATTGATAGTTGAGATATGTTTTATTCAAATAATTAAGTGCAGTACTAACTGCAGTAGCCTATTAGCGGTGGTACAGTTGTCCCTACTGCCATCAAACAGCACATACGTATATATATATATATATCACAGGCCCTACAGGAGGCCACTTCGGAAGAGTGGCAGTGAGTACTATGGCAGAGAGTCTGAGAGCGCTTCTACTGGAGTAACGCAAAGCATGAATGTACGAAAGTGCTGCCGATCTCACGATGCCTGTGCAGATCCGAAAGGATCGAAGAAACGTAGCCGAGGCAAGCTGCATTATTACAATGTAGAAGCGCCTATTGAACGTATCGCCTTTGACATCCTGGGACAACGAACTGCGAATGGCAACAAATACATCCTCGTTGTCATTGATTACTTCACGAAGTTGCCTGAAGCGTATCCTATTCCTGATCAAGAGGCTGTCACGGTATCAAAGGTTCCAGGTTCGGAGTGCCTCTTCAGCTACATTCTGAATAAGGAACAAATTTTGAATCGGCTGTAATAAAATAACTCTGCATGTTACTTGTCATTGACAAAACATAGACGAGACATTTACATCTCTACTCGGATGGCATGGTGGAGAGATTAAATCGAACCATCCTTAAAAACTGGTCGTTGGTGATTTCCAGAAACCAGCAGGACAAGAAGTTATCTCTGTTTTTACTGGCTTGTCGCAGTGCTGCCCATGGGACTAAAGGCTATTTCCCATCCCCAGACGCTATTTTATCGTGACCTTCGTCTGTCTTGCGATAGCTTTTTTGGTTGCCCTCCGGATGCGCCTTCATCGCCTGAGGAGTACATCCAAGATTTTCAGGCCCGGATTGAAGTGATGCACAATTTTGCATGACAGCGATTCAACATGGCGACGGAGAAAATGAAGACCCGGTACGACAGGAGAGCTACAGGCCATCGATTCAACAAAGGAGGCAAGATGTGGTTGTGGAATCCGAATCGACGGAAAGGACCCTCTCCTAAACTACAGTCACCTTGGGAAGGTTCTTATGCAGTCCTAAGCAGGCTGAACGACATCGTAGTTTGGATCCGTTAAATCATCAAATTCTAAGCCCAAAGTTGTTCCTTTTGACAGGTTAGTTCCTTACTATGGCCATAGTACGCAGTTCATATAATGTAAATAGTATAAGACCATTGTCCTTTTTGTTTCTAAATTTGTGCACTCATTTATTTATTTAGTATTTGATTTGTTTTAAGTTATCTATTGCAATTAATTTTCATGTTGTTTGTTATTGTAATGTTTATGATTGCATTGTTGTTGTATTTTGCTTAGTTGCAAGTATGACTTCCTGTCCAGGGATTGTACCGCCCGAGACATGTAGTCCTTGGGAAGGGGTAAATGTTACGAATTTTGTATTCAGTTAGGTAATTTTAGTATAATTATAATTAAAATTGTTGTATTTTTCTGTGTAATGTAGCCCAAGACAAGATTTAAGAGAAAGCTTTAACGGAAAAGTAAGAATACTGGAGCACATGCATTTACCATTGAGTAAATTGGTATCTTGTTAATTTGTATTATAATTGAATAAATGTAACTGAACACTATATTAGCTGCAACCGTAATTCCATCCTCTTATTGCTTTCTAGTAATTTCCAGAAACAGAAAGTACTAGAAATATCTCGCGACTGTTGAAAACTAGAGAGGCCGGAGAGAGGGCATCTGCGTTCACTTGCTTAGTTATTGTTGTTGCGAGTTGTTTGGTGTCGTGTGAATTGAGATATCTGAGTTAGCTCTCTATTTAGATGCGTTTTGAACTGCGTTGTTCAATATTCTTAGTAATTAAAAGTGTAACTACTAATTATACTGTGTGATACTGTGAATAGTTGTATCAGTATTTCTGTAGAAAATTCTAGAGTTCTGAAATATTTTTTTTGACAAAAATAAATTTTTATTAACCTATTATCGGACTTGTGCATTCAATCTATTACGAACCCGTACTTACGTAACAATATCATTTTTGTTTTATTTATTTCATAATATAGTTTTCTGTCGTAAGCATCCATATTCAATTGTTTTCAGCTACTGTTTATCTTTTATTATGTATATTCATCACCCCAAATAAATTTATTTAATTTTATTCAATACGTGTTTAAGAGGTACTATACGTTTGAGCACCAATATGTGTAGAGAAAGAAAGACAGAAATCAGTATAAAAATTATTTTAGGAACCTAATGATTTATATTGTGTATATATGTGTATATATAAAATAAAACAAAGGAAGGGAAATAGGAAAAAAATAGTAATTCCATTAATTGTGCATCAAATTCCGTTAATTGTGCATCAAATTCTGTTATAAATGCTGTGACAAAACAAGAAATTTGAAAGATATTTTTTTTTTAAACTTCAGAGTTGGTAAGCCTATAAAATAAATTACAAGGAGGAAAACAAAAGCCAATTAAATAAAGGAAGATGTAAAAAAATGTAACTATCGGTGTAAAATTTAAATATAATACGGGATGTAACATTTGTGGCAACAGTTTGAAAAGTGAATCGACGCAAAATGCCTAAACGAAATTAATAGCCCTTCTAAACTAACGTTCCTTTGGGCTAAAAAAATCACAAATCAACAATTAGCTAGGAGGTAGAAGCATGTTACATTCTTTCACATGGATATTACTTACTGTCAATATATTTGTTAAGCAGTGTTTAATTTTTGGAAGTTTGTAAGCGAAAGAAGTTATCAATATCATTAAAAAGGAAGGTGCTTTAGGAGGAGCAAAGTAAAGTAGTACTAAAGTTTAAGAAGGCGCATAACTCATTTAAGAAATCTTAACCTAACATTTCAAAATTCTTACAACTACTTTAAAAGGAAATTCAAAGAGGAAAGATGCCTTAATTACAAAACATCACGAATAAGCAATTCATTCAAGAAACGAAGTAGAATACAACATGGGAATTTCGACTAACTGGAAGGTGCATTGGTGCTACGGTGAAAAAAAGTTCGCGTCTTAGTTGTATTTATCAACTGTGAGTTTACAAGACAAACCCTTTAGTGTTTATAATTTTTCAGAGAGATTATAGATGTCGTAATCTTAGCACAGACTTTGGAAAAACATTTTTAAGCATATGGATGGAGGAGAAAATCTTTAATAAACGGTATTCGCATCATCAGCCCTGAAAGCAATGAAGTAAGCAATGTTGCACAATAAGCTAAATGATCAAAAATAAGGCTGCAAGCGTTAATGTAAATACTACAAGCGTTCTAATGTTTAACTGCGATGGAAACCGAATTTTCTTTCATAACTTTGTCTGAAGGAACTTAAAGTTTCAAAAGTGAAAGTTGACACGTTCGAGAAAATTGTAAAGACTAGCTTAACGGATCTACTTTCTTCAAAAAAAAATACGTCTAAAATTTATCTCCCTCATCAAAGAATTCTAAATTTTATTCTCAATTATTTCACAGCTGTGAAATATTTGCGTTGTGAGTAGGATATCAGCCATGAAGCCTGGTTACCTCTGAACATCTACCTCAAATTCCTACAAACGTTTAATGGGAAAATAAGAAAAGAATTTATTTATTGACCTGCCCTGATCACCTTCCAAACCTTATTAAGCATATCAGTATGAAAGCAATGCTGTCCGTTGTTAACTGCATAAGTAAACTTCAGTCGCTGAACTTGGGAATTATTTGTTGCGTGAAAACTCACAACGGGGAAACTTTTGATATGGAATATTCTCATTGTTTTGTATATGGAACGAAGTACCTGTCCCTATTTGATTCCATTCATATGCTCGGTTTGTTGCGCGAGAATTTACTTTAAGAATTTTTCATGAAATGGGTACTTTTTTCTTTAAAACATAAACAGTCTGCCAGCATGAAGGAAAGGAAATGCAATAACGGAATAAAGATTAATATTATAACTTTAGTTGGAAAGGAAGGGTTCTGAAGAATTAATCCTTATCGGTGAAAATTTAGAAAAAGAAAAATTAACATGTTTAAAAATAGCGAGTGGATTAGCGAGAAAATGATAAGGAAGAGACGAACTTTGAAAATTTAATGAGAGATCTTCCAGTATCATGAAAGCAGAAGCTCCTTGAAACATAAAATATGTGTTACTTGCGAAGGACAAGAGTTGGTACAATCTTCAGTTTGACGCTATTTTTAAAACCTATAAAGATAACTATGTCATCAATTAAATGTTTAACACATTTATTTAAGCTTTTGGTTTTATGTCTTTTAATTAATTTAATCATTTTTGTTTGCCAAATTCTGCCCCTTATTCTCATATAAGCTTATTTTGGCCTTTAATCACACTGAATTTCATTTACGAATCTCTCTCGGTCATATGCCTGTTTTGATTGGCTCCTTGCGCTGATGTATAAATGAAAAAATATTGTACTTATAGTCATACTGCATATCATATGTAATATCATATGTAACATTTAATAACAGCAGTCGTAATGCAAAACTTCATGTGACTATTATGCGCTCACTTGGATAAATTTAATATATTTAACATATAAACAAACGAAATATTTAAAATATGGGACTGTTATTTAAATTTATTGCTTTCGTAATTTGTTTTACGTACCTCATCGGAAAGAAAGCATAAAGTTTTTCTTCAAAATACGCTTTACCTGTGAAGAATGAAATTTTTGTTACATTTAAATTATGCGATTGGTTATTTTGGGTTATTTTCTCCTTGCCTTTGAACCCTGAGTTGGTTTTATCTCAGTTCTCTAGATTGTAAACATCCTTGATTTTGTTTTATATTTTAGTAGTACTCCTTATTATAAGTAGAACTCCTTATTGCGAATCTCTAGATAGCAAGCATCCTTAATATTTTTTAGATTTTTATTTTTAATATAAAATTTGTTATTCCGAATTCTCTAGACGATAAACATTCTTGGTTTTATTTTCTGTTTTTCTCCAAAACATAGAATTTATTTTCTTCTCGTAATGAAACTCTTATTAAATGAGAGAATTTTATGGGCATGTTTTAGCTTATTTTCCGTGTATTCCTTTAAATTGAATCTAACTTGATTTCAGTTATTTAACTAGCTAAATTGAAAACTTATACATATCTGTATATCTTACAAATTGCTAAATAGATGCAGTCTTTTCAGCTTAAATTAGTTACGAAAAAGGGACATACGTAATTAAAATAAATTCAGCAATTAATAGCCTTTAACAAATTAACGTACTCTTTTAACTAAATTTTGGATTAAAGTGTTTCCTTTTAAGAGTTTGAACATGAGTACTTTTCCCCACAGTCATAAAAAAATTACATGAAACACTTATTTTCTTCTGTATTTGTTTCATTTAATATTATTTCTCCCAGCGAAACCTATAGAATCCTTAGGTTTATTTTGAAGCAGGAACTATGAAAATTCAGCAATGCCTTAGCCGGATTGTGGGACCTCCTAATTGTTAGCCGAATGTGCTTCCAATTATACCATGAAGACACGTGGTAAGGAAAGGGACCAGTGCTTGCAAATTTAAATGAAATCTGAGCATACTAACCAAAATGACGTTATAATCAATTAGAAATTGAATTAGGAATATATTTGACGAAATAAACAAAATCTGTCCTCAGTAATGAGTTAAGGAAACATATTGCTTTTTCTAAATATTATTTTTAATTACTGCATTGAATTATTTAATCTTTTCAATACAATAACATTTGATTCAAAATTACACTGGCCCACCAGCGATCGAGCGGTAAAGTCGCTGAACACTGCTAGTTCGGTCCGAGGTTCGAATGCCGCGAACCGGTTGGCTGCATAAGCGTTTTCGTGATTTTCCCAATGTGTATCATATATGCAAGCCAGCTTCCTTTAGGAAGTCCTCTCCAAAGGTATCCCTCCTCTTAGGCAGATAGCCCTCGAGTGCTTTGCCCTAATCAAATAAGCCAAACCAAACCATCAAAATTATACTTAAACTTCTCATTAATAAGATCTTACTGTTGCTTCTGGGTAATCATTTAATTTAATCATTGTATTTAAATGCGCATTGTGACATACATTATCATAAAATATTTCACATGAATAGTGCTCGTGATTTTTTAGAAACATAAATGCAATTAAGATGAGAAATTTAATTTATTTTAAAATTTCAAAACTCAGAAGCAATTATTTCTGATTAAAAGAGCCCTTTCGAAACCTCATTATAAGAAGATTCTTCTGCGAATTAAAAATTTTATGTTCTCAATAAATATTTTTTCATTTGCTTGATATTTTCAACGAATGAAATTAAAGCAAGGAATTTGTGATCGTTAAAAAAGAAAAGGATTACTATACTACAATAATAAAAAATACACAACTGTTTTTATGGAATTGTTGAATGTATTATGTTAAAGATATTATGTTAAAGATATAAATATAAAATATTTATTATTTTGAAATAAAGGAAGTTTGATTTAAAGTAATTATAATAAAAGCACTTAAAAGGAGTTTTGCTATTTTAAGTGTCTAGAAGTAATCATATTTTATGCATTAAAGAAAATTTTCCTGACTATTAGCAACGTAAATCTTTTGTAAGCGGTTCAGCTTCACAAGTAATAAATGTGTTTCTAGCTAGTAACATATTAAAACAATAGCATGCTTGTTTTTTTGTTCATCTTAAATAGCGTTCTTTTGTTTTTAAACAATCGTAACACTATATAGTTTTTCATTTTTAAATCACCATAGAATGCTTCAATGAACTGAATTTCGTTTCTTGGATGTGCAAAGATTTTGTTAAATGAATGCATTGGCTCATAGTTTATTTTAATGAGGCTTAATGTTTCTTCAATAAGTTTATGCAGTTTAGAAATTCGCCTTAAAAATCAAGAATTGTAAGAAGAACGAAATTAATAAGGCTACCATACTATTTATTCCTCGTCTGTGAACCACGTTCTGGATTTCACTTACTAAATTTATCTTGAAACGCCTTTAACCTGTGAGTTATATTTAGAATTGGGCAAAAACATAGCATAAGTTTGGCGTATATTTTAAACATAATTCTCAGAATTTCAAGGTTCTCCAGAACTCTGCTATTTTCATTTTACACATTTGATTACTACTTTCTCGACACATAGCGTTAGATTCCTTTTACGCCTATTGCTTTTGGTACAAAATATTTGTCCCTCCGCTTTTTCAAAAATCATTTTGCTACTGAAGTAGAAGGAGTTTAAATAAGGTTTTATTCAATCTACACAAAACTAAGGTTGCTTTTTTTCCTAATTTTAAACTTTACATGGACTTGTTTCTATCCTAGTTGGTGAGTTACATTTTTCAAGTCTTGTATTTTAATTAAGACCTTCCAAATTTAATTAGTAGTACATACGTTATAGCTATTCATTACTAACAAGTGCTAACATTATCTCATCATTTTTTTCATTTTATTTATTTATTTAATTTTACATGATAAACGATATTCTTAAGTGGACTGAATGAATGGATTTTCTCACAATAGTATCGCCTAAAGAACTGGAATCGCTTCTTTTTTCTCTCGAAAGGATGTATCATTTTTATTTGAGGTAAAAAAGGTGAAGTCTTACCTGTCATTAATTGGATTACTCATTAACAATTAGAGTGCTGATAAATTGTCTTAATGTTTAGAGAGTTGTTTCTCCAAATACTTAAAAAAACACATCTCTAAACTTCAGACTTTGCAATTCCAGCAGTCACACTCAAAATCTAAACGTGAAATATGAGGACTATGGAAATGGTTTTAAAGTATTTACAGCGTTAAAATAATTGTTATTCGTTAAAATACGAAAAGGAAATTAACGATTGTCTAAATATGTTTCGAGGATGTAATAAGAAACGAAGGTTAATTTTTGAATAAAATGGTGTTCCATAGCTCTTGATTCAATTATTTTAGCAAAACAATTAAATAAAATTCTTAAAGAAATTTTTTAAATAATAAAATTGCGTTATTGTAAGTATTTTGCAAGTTATAAAAGTATACAGCTTGAGTCAGAAATATGGCTACATATTTGGTGGAACCATGTTATCACATTATGGCTAGAAGAAGTGAGATGTGTCATTGGAGAGAATTGTGAATTGTCTGTGAATTGAAGAATAATATACAGCAATAACATAGAGGCTCACTTTATTACTTCAAAATAATCACCGTATCGAACATTTCCACAACTCTTACCGATGTTCCTGTACTGATGTGGATCCTTTCAAGAGGTACTTTTTAAGTGTTTACGTTTGCAAGAGGAGCTGCTTTCCTCACTTTTCCTTATTCAAGGGCAGCAGTACTACATTAAAATCTGTCTCATCACCTTCACTGCTTTACAACCATTTTCGTGTGCAGTAGTTAAAGTAAGTATGCCTGTGGTAAAAGGTTGAGCTCTAAAATGTGATAGAGTACTTCAATTCTTGAATGGTTAGCTTGTCCGCTATAACCCATAAATACTTATGCAAGCGAAATGAGATATGTGACCTAAGGAAAGAAACATGTAATTAAGGAACTTACCCAGGACCATAAAAGCCAGATGCAAAGTGATCACAACCAAACTTCACATGTAACACGATTTTATTTCAATTTTAAGCATTACTATTTTACTTGAATAAATATAAGTGGAACACAAATAAAAATTAGACAGATTAACAAAACTACATTCGCTGATGAATACACACTGTTCTCACCAAGGTCTGCTGAAACATGTTCTTTACACATGACATGGCGAAATACATATACACTGCCGTTGAGTACATAGGATCAAGGCAATATAAATTAATCAGCACAGTCTAAAAGGTCCTGAGAACGCAAAACCACAAATAATTTTTGAAGAGTACCAGTTCAGTCGAAAACTATATTAATTTTTTTGAAATGATAGAAAGGCTTGTTAACGCAATTACTTATCCGATGAACAACGAGGTCGATGAAATAAAACTCCAATGAAGCTATCTTTCATGGTTAATCTCACTCGCAAGTAAAAAATCGATAGCAGCTATCTTGTAAGAATATGGAGTTTCAAAATTCTTAAAATTCATGTCGATATGTTACTCACGAAATTCCTCATGGCGTACAGCATGGCGACAGGAGAAAAAGAACAGTACGACATCAGGATGGCGGCAGGAGAAGGGACAGGCCGAGGCCCGTCCTGCAAGAAGAGGCTCAAAGTCCCTTCAAGAGTTGCCTTGATTCGATGACGATTATAAACAATACGCAAATAACAAAGTGCGGGCTTGCTTGCACAGCAGACATACAGGCTTCAACTGTAACTTGCTTTAGCGTCATCTTTGTTAATGAAATAAGACACGGAACTTGACTCTGACTCGAAATGAAAAAATAAAGTTTAAAATTTAATACATCATTTAAAAGCCTCTCTGCAATGTACAGCTCGTGTCTTTATATTTTTTCTAATTAAAATATGTTCCATATTTTAGCTTTTTTGAGATTTGATTGATTTTATTACCCTTCTCCAATAAAAACGAACATAGATATTAGAAATGCTGATTATCTTTCGCATTCAAACATATGGACAAATAAAAAGCTTTTACTATATAACACTATTCTATACAAGCTATGTATATGGCACATCAAAGGAAGTAATCAGATGTTATATACGGTATATAGGTCCTGTGTTAAAAATGTCGGCATTAAACAAAAATCTTGAGTTTTATGCAATGCCGGTAACATTTATTATTTATTAGCAGGAACAGAAAGGAAGCCGGGAAATATACACATCATCATCTTTCTTCTATATCGTTACGCACCGCGATCAGTGAAATGACTTAGACTTAACGCGTCTAAGAAACCACTCTCTAAATTAGAATCTATTAATCATCGCTTTCCAACACTAGTGAAGTATACTGTGATCAAGAGTACTCCTCTAACGTACAGTCAGGGAACTGCACGAGTTCTTAAGTCAAGCAAGATACCACAAAAACTGAGGCCCTCTTTAGTGGAATGACTACAACTAATGGTACTAGCAATACTTTTCCGGTTTTGTTCAAAGTCGAACACTAATGTTAAATTGCAAGTCCACAGAATGTATATTATTGCTTTATTTACTTCGAAGAATTAGAATCGTGCGGTAAATTTTACTAAATTAAACTGGTTCTCCGTGTATTATTCTTCAATGCGTGTAGTATAGTTCTCATGCAAATTTTTATTTTTATGTCTAAATTTATAAGTTATCTGGGTATCTGTTTACGAAAATATCAACACTAAGGTACAAATAAAGAAGTCCAGGTCTGGAACATTTATTAAAAGTGTTCGTACTAAAAGTGTCAAAGTGTCTTTTCAAGTAAAATCCAGCAAATAATTAATTTTTAAATTTTTTTGTTTTTACTAAAGACAAATATTTAACGAAATAGATACTCTGATATGTGAAATAGTAGTAACAAAATCTTTCAAAACTGTGTATTTTTATAACTGCTGAAAGCAGTGGTAAAAGAACATCGATTTATAAGCTATTTAAAACTCAAATAAATATATTATATAAAAAATTTCGAATACTTCTACAAAGAGGAATTTGAAACGCCTACTTACATAACACTAACACTAACACGTTTCTGACGTAAACGCTACGCTAGATTCAAACTTTAAATGCCAAGTTATCTGTAGAAATATTTGTATACGGTTCTCAAAATTCTGATTATTCAAAGCGCGAGTAATTGCGATCATCTGAGCTTGTTTTGATTAATTCTGTAATAAAAAGCACTTTTTCTTATTTTCTGAGAGGCCCTTTCAAAAACCTGTGCTTTTTTTTTACTAGAAAGGGCCAGGAGATAAAATGTTTCGTTAGCTGAAAGCCTACCTTATTTGATTCTTTTCTTAAATTGAGATAAATGTTCTGAGACCAAATATTAAACAGATTTTTAGTGCTTCAGTCAATTTGAAATACCTATGAATATCTGAGAATAGAACATATAAAATAAATGATAAGTAACCATAGCAGATAGATGAGGTATATATGTATGTATCTGTCTATCAATATATATATTTGTGTATATTATATACATAGAGTTAAATAATTTAAACAATTTTAAGGGTGTTTGATACTCAAGGGTGTTTGGTTCACCATAAATGTGGATTAATATCAGAGAAGTAGAAGCAAAATTTACCTGCAAGGAGCGGTTTAGAAATTTTTCTAGCTGAATAATTATATTTAATGGTCTTATTTTTTAAATTACAGTTCTTATGCTGTTACTGATTTAAAAATGTGACGATGAATGTGGAAGCTTAGATAAGAACTAAAAACTGATTTACCTAATTTTATCCGCACAGAGAAATAGTTTCAAAATTTTTATTTATGCTTTTAATAACGCTTTAGATATTTTAACATCCATTGGACTTCATTTAAATCAAATTTAATTAAGCTTTTACCCATTTTCCTTGCCCATAAATCGCACCCCTGTCAGTCACTAATAAAAAACCTTCACACGCGAATTACATTAAAAGATAAACATTATGTTGTTAATTCGTAACTTTTTTAACTTAGAACCCTACATTTGAAAGAACTTGCAGTTTATCTGTCTTGCGCGAAACAATGAAAAATCAGAAACCAATTTCTATGCAAATCTTTCTACCTCATTATTATGCAGTTTACGTTTATTTTCTTTTCTCTTCGCAGTGAATTAACAATTCCCTTTTATTCCACAGGTTGTGGTAAAGGCAGGCATTTGTGAATAAAATACTTTTTCTTTAAAATATTTCTTTCAAACTACGAATTAATTGAATTATGCATATTCTAAGTTCTATTCTTATAATAAAAGCATTTCAAGAAAGTATCAAATGCGTATTTTTAAGTTTTATCTAAAACTACTGCTTTCAGTCAAAAGATAATCATAATCCAGAATCTGCATTACAGCTTTCAGTTGCCTACATAAAAATGTACACCTTCTTAAGAAATTGAATGTTTTACTTACTGAAACACAGGGTTTAATTTGTAATCTTTGAAACTTTTCTTCTAAAACTGTAATCTATGCCCTTTATATTTGTAAGGCAGAAAATATGGTTTGTAAATTTGTGTAAGTACAAAAATATAGTACGTATTTTTAACTCTGGCTTTGAATGGGGGACGGTAGAATAATCTTAATGACTTCTCATATTTTATTATACAGAAGTAACTAAAATGTTTTTTTAAACAAAGACTATGGAGTTTACTTTTCCTTGAGGTGGACTGATATGCTTTAGTACTGTATTCGTTGACTATTTAATACAGTAATTTATCACAATAACATTGAATACTTTCTCATTAATAATCTACGGTTTAATTGATTAAATT
Source organism: Stegodyphus dumicola (assembly GCF_044657685.1). NCBI lineage: Eukaryota > Metazoa > Arthropoda > Arachnida > Araneae > Eresidae > Stegodyphus > Stegodyphus dumicola. The sequence goes on from NC_140780.1 coordinate 131,217,527, forward strand.
GTTTCTTTGTTTTCTTTTCAAACTCATCAACTATGTTCTTATTTCTTAAACGCTCAAAAATGTTACTTCAAATGTCACTACTTGCTATAGACAAAATAAGCTTTGTTTATTATAGTGGCAAGAACCTATCTTTCATGAAGGTAAGTCTCTAAAACAAGGAGAATATAACAATCACTTAGCTAAGCATAATATATCAAATTAGTTACCAGTCTAGAGGAAAATATTGCGTTTAACAGTAACAGTCGACGCATGGTTCTTGCAACTCGAGGACATAATGTCAGTCAGATGAAGTGTCTAGACACATTTGTGTTTTGGTCATTATGAGCTACATTTTGCGGGAACTTATTTTAATGCATTTCATAATCTTACTTTTCGTAATTTGAAGTTAGATTCTTCATAACATTATATTATCCCAAGTTACGTTAACATATTCATAGATATTTGACATATTTCCTTTTTATACTTTCTTTTTATATATGTAAAAGGAACATCCCGTATTTACCAATTAAAAAACTCTAAAATTCTGCGTTACATAAGCATATTCATAGCCATTTGACCTAATTCCTTTTTACACTTATATTTTTACATAAAAGCAAAATACCGTATTTACTAATTAAAAATTATACAATTCTAAAAAAAAGTATCGAATTTAAATTTTTAAAAACTATAAAAAAATGTATAGAGTATTTGCCTTTGCGGTATAATTATAGCACGTTCGGCGCGTATTCGAGAGGTCCGGGTTCGAGTCTCGCCGATGGGATTGCACATTTTTCATATCCCTTGCTTCAAATAAACCTAATGACGCTACATGTTTAGTATATCAGTTTCACATACTTTTATTTTTATAGACAGCATTCTTTGAGTTTAAATGACAATAAAAACTTGTAGAGATATTAGGTATTTACACTTTCGCCGGGAATTGAATCGCGAACCTCTGGAATGCGCGCCCAGCGTGCAGACCATCCCACCACGAAGGCATGTCAAGAAGGCTGGAGAAATACCTTATAAACTATTCCAAAATGTTTACTTCATTTAGTTTGTGCATAAAACAAGTAATGATTTAGTTTAGCGAAAATTCTTTCATAAATATGTGAGCATAATATAAACAAGAATTAAGTGAACGAACTAGTAACATTTGTTTCCAAAGAAGAAGGCATGAACTGTCCTCCGAAATTTATTTGTCCTTTATTTAATTTAATGTCAAATATACGTTTCCTTTGATGTATTAACACTTTGAAAGAATTTAATGGTAATAACCACTATAACCTAGAAGTTAGCCTAGAAAAGTGTTACATATATGTGCTTTTATCATTAGCAATTTTTTTTATAGTAAGATAAATGTCGCAGATCAAACTTTTTATTCTCTGAGAAAGTATTTGATTAGGTTGTAGAGATTTATATTTATTTTAAATAACCAATTTTATTTAATTTTAAACTTTCCTATAAGCCTTCATTCCCCTAATTGTCAATGACAGAATATTTAAATTTGGTAGCGCGCGTGACAAATTCTACTTGGAGGAGAAAAAGTTTAAATACCGAGGTTTTTAGAAGGAAAAGTTAGAGAGAGTTAGCCTATTGCCGCCACCTCTGTAGAGTGAGCTTCTACCTTCGCAGTTATTGCTGGTTTAATTGGCATAACAGCATTTACTTTACTGCCACTAGTTCCCACGCAGTTTTAAATAGCAGGAGTTTTCTGAGCGCCGTAGCTTAATTTCTACTACTTGTGAACATCTTCTAATTTTTAGTTTAGTTCTGTGATTTCAGTTACCTCCCAAGGGAGGCGTAGTGTGTTAGCGTCAAGTTGACGCATTTTAAATTCGAGAGTAGGTTTAATAAAGGGTACTTCTTCTGTGAAGTTCCTACAAGAACTTACTACACGTACAATTGTTACTTAGAAAATAAGCAAGGGGATCCTACAAGGTAAGGTTATTTGTATATGACAAAGCACACGAGAGCTCTCTTCCGATTGAGGGGAAGCAGGACATTCTCCATCCATTTTCTCTCACTGGGCTGGAAGGATCGTTGAGGGCTTTCTAAAGAAAACTGTCTCGTAATCACATAAATGCATGGTGGACAAACAACCATACCGCCAACTCGTTTGTCTGGGATTGAACATGGATCGAACTCTCAGCTTTCCAGCGGTTTTAATCAATCGGCCATTGTTGGAGTCAGAATTTTAAGTGTAATTTCAGTGTTAAGTACAATTCCAAAATTTTAAGTATGATTTCTGTTTTCAGTATAATTCCAGAATTTTAAGTGTAACTTCAATTTTAAGCATAATTTCAAGTTGATGTTTAGTATAATTTAATTATTACTCATCTGTATTTAAGATAAGTATGAAAATCTAGAGAACATTTCCCTATTAGACTTCAAGACACTTCGTGTTGAATATCGCAATTTTATTATGTCTCAAAAACAATTTTCCGTATCAAATATTCAGTTTTTGATGCGACTGTAAGTCTTCAACTCAAAATTATTCTGTGCTGATGAAACGTTTATAATAATTTGATTCAATTTACATGGGATTTTAAATTTTAATAAGAAAATAGTTTTGAGCTTTCCTTGCCTTTTTGTTTTGATTGTTGGATATTTTATATACTTTACTTTGTTTTTAAAAAAGCTATATATGAATATTTTACATATAACTTACATTTAAAAATCTGTTCTTGAAATGCAGATAATAGGAATAAATCATTTTAGGCAATTTTCCGATTGAAAAATTCCTATCTCTGAATCAAATCTTGAAGCGGTTGGTATACTCTAAGTACTCTAAAAATATTTATTTTTCAATTTGTAGGCTGTGGAAATGGCAAGCATTTATGTGGCGAAAATGGCATATTTTCGATTGGAGCTGATTCTTGCTTTCTCCAAGCAACTCTTGTACGTGAAAGTTTCCAAGAGGCTATTTTAGGCGATAATCTGAGACTTCCATTACGAAGTGAAGCATTTGATGCCGTGCTCAGCGTAGGAGTAATTCACCACTTTTCTACAAAAGAAAGAAGAGTTAAAGCATTACGTGAAATTGCAAGAATTTTGAGAATTGGAGGAAAGGTGCTTATTGCAGTTCGGAGTAAAACCATACATGTACGTAATATTATCATTTTATGTTTTTTTTTACTTAGCCCAAATTGACTTTAAATATTTTAAGTACAATAATGCAGCTGTATGTAATGAAATAACCTTATTCTAAAGCTAAAAATAATTTTAGACTTTATATCGGTAGGTTATTTAATTCACAGGAAATAAGCCAGCTTCAAGCATCTTGCTTCATTGTATTTCACATTTCTTTATTACATTTATTTCAGTATGGTTTAAGAAAGCTAGTTCTTACGAAAAATGAACTGATTTTAAATTAAATTCTTATGATGCAAATGACAAAATTGTTTATATACAAGATGAGTAAAAAATATGGCTACATGTTTGAACTAAATGCTATATGTAGGATGAACCGGTGAATGATATATTAAACCCGAAACACATTTTTTTATTTCAAATAAGAATCACTTGTGCGAGCTTATATCATTAGCTCAGATAACGCTGAACAGCAGCAAGTCATAGTTTCAACATAGGCGACTGCATATCAGAATGATCGTGAGGCTGTGAGACTGGATAGATAAGGTTTTTATGAAACACTTTTCCGATGATTGTAGGACAATGCAGAAAATGGCTTTTCACTGCGGTAAACATCTCGAAAAGGGTAACTTCGTGGAAGCACTTGCTGTTGCACCGAAGTAGCAGTATTGTCATTGATTGTGGAAATATCTGTTAAGAACGGAGAGAAAAACAAATGTAATGATTCTGGTTACATTAGTGTACATTATTTTTAAGTGTAAAGAACTAGCTTTCCAAAGTACTATCTCACTCCCTATGGGCGTAACACTCTCATCACGGAGCGAGATTAAGTATGTAGCCATATTTATGATTCATACTACGTATTTATTACACAAAAATTATAAAAATTGAAATATTCTTCTGTAATTATAGTTACAATGATTCAAGCTAAATTTGTTTTGTACTAAACAGCAGTCTCAAGATGTTCTTATGCCTTGGTATGATGTTCTCCATGATAAAAAGGTTAGAGGTAAGTAGAAAGCATGTTTTAGAGTAATTTTTGTTAGATATTTTAATTTTTGTAATATAATTCAACAGTTACCAAATTCAATCTGAAACTTGTAAGCTACCGTTTTTATGTTTCAGTGGTAAAGAATACCTATGTCTCTGAAAGAAAATTAGGATTAAATACTGGAGCAAACAAGCAATAAATGGGAAATTTATTATATTCGACGAATGGAACAATGTATAGCTACAGATTTTGCTCCCATATTAGGCGTATACATGAAAAAACTAGCTCACAGAAAATAATGAGCTTACAAATAAGGGAACGTGTTTGAATATAAAAGACGACTATTTTGTGGGAGCCTGTATTGTTGTTTGAGAGACTAGAAATTGTCACAAAAATGCAGGCCTTAAATGTTAATCGATCCGAAATTTAATGTCTGTAAACCCGGTATCAAAGTAAAGCAACGGCGAAGCGAAAACCAGAAGTCCCTGTTCAACAAACAATGCTTAGTTGTTGGATGGTTCTCATAGGTGAGTGGCGTATTTCTATCACCATCCTAGTGCATTCCAGATATGTTAAAATCGGTTTCAGGTTTCTGAGGATCTGCAAGGCCAATCCATGCGCCGAACATTATTACCTTGAAGATACTCGTCCACCAATTCAGCTTTATGTGTACGAAGGCTGTCATCCATAAAAAATGCGGACCTCCTCGTTCACCCTTAAAAAGTCTGAAGAAAGTCTCGAAGATTAGGTAGATTGTCCCCTGTACATATTTGATCAGAAATTCTGTCGAGCACAGGATGTGATACGGCCACCCCACTTGATGCCTACTTAGATAATGACACTTCCGCACCATAACAGTTGCTTTTCTGATGCTGAAGGAATAGTATTGGGTCCCATGTTCTCTCTATATGACATAACATCAAACGTCAGTGTCTAGATTTGTCACTGAAAAGAGAATTGACCTACTGAAATACTGAAATTGATCCCCAGGCTAATATTTCCTGCATATTCCAAACACGGTTTCTTGTGTGCGACAGTGAGTGGATTGCAAAGAGGGTCCTAGTAATCTTTTCTCATGAAGTTTTAGAGAAGTTTTATCCTTTGAAACTAAAGATTCTAATGAGAGTAGTGAGCTTAGAAGAACTCTGAGTGGTTGTAATGGAGGCTGACGCCTGCCTGAAAATAACAGATGTCGATATTTGTTTGTATCGTGACTCTTGAAAGTTCAGGTTCAGGTCTAGGGGATCGTGGCCCGGACGCCCAGGATAAAGATGAATTAAATCTCCTGAAACTGATTCCACCAACTGCAGTTGACACTTTGCGTTACACTAATTTCTCTTTCAAATTTAACTTTGGAATACCGTGCCTAAAATATGCCAATGATTCTTCTCTTCATACTCTTATTTAAAGGCTGATAATTGCTCATTCTACAGTCATCGCTAATGTGTACAAATGAAGTACAAGCTGAACAACAAATAATTTTTCTTATACTTACTGCTGTCGCAGTGCCAATTTGCATGTAATAGTACGATTACGTATTCGAGACTTTATTTGCTTAGTTATTTGATCATATACTTTCTAGTTTTGATGCAGTAATATTTTTCAAATTAAAAGAAAACATATTAATTTTTTTATTTGAAACATCAGTAACTATTTCTTCTCAGGGCAGATAACATTCTATTAATTTAATAAAAAAAGTAATCATTATTATTCGAGAGATTGAACAGCAGAAATCAGCGTAATTTTTGCGAACTTGTACTGTACTCGAAGATTTGTCTAAAGAAGTTTCATGTATTGATGAGCAAGGAAAACAACTCTAAAATAATTTATATAAAACCTGAATAATTTTGAAAACAAAAACAAAAAAAAAATTTGTTTTTTAAAATAACTATTGCAATTAGTCTAAGGGATTAGCTACGAGAAGCCTTCTCATTCCTGTTCTTGCCTATGTATGTATAGGCTTAATACGAAATCAAATTGTTAGAAATATTAATCTCCCCTGTTTGATTCTGCTAAGCTGACGATACATTCACTTTGTATGACGGTAATAAAGAAGATTTAAAACAAGTTTACAAGGTATTTCCTCCGCCTTCCTAGCGTGCCTTCGTGGTGTATTAGCTCTGCACGCTGGTTCGGTATTTCAGAGGTCCGTGGTTAGATTCCCAGCAAAGGCGTTTGCTCATTTTTCATCTTTCCTTATTTAAAAATAAACCTAATATCTCTACATGTTCTCTCAATAACGAATTCTCTTGATCCGGCCATTCAGTTCACTTTTGAAGATGAAACATCCAAGCCTCTTCCGTTCCTCGACGCCTTGGTCATATGAAATACATCTTATTTTGGTACCACTATACACTGTAAGCCTTCATCTGTTTGCCTTCCACCAAACTTGAAATCCGTCATCCGAATGAGTAGTTATCTTCCTTTTATTCTTTCGTTTTCCGAGCGCTCCAAATTTGTAATGCCAATGCTCAAGTATTAAACTACTGAAAGGCAGCTGCTATTGATAGAGACTTAGTATTATTGACCGATCAGCTAAAATTTCTCACCTCAACACAAAAAAGTATTCTCTCGTTTTAGAAGATTGTAAGTATTCTGAAGTATTTCCTTTTTTTCCATCTATTAGGTACAAAGCTACACGCTGTTTACAAAGTTTAACTTTTGCGTTATTTTTTTCTTCTATCAATAAAATTCTCAGCTCCATACTTAAAGATCCCATACTTAATATAAACTCGCGGGGTATATAGAGTATTCCTTTCCAATGTGTTTTAATATTCGTTGGCCAAATTAAGACAGCCTTAAAATTTCGCATTATCGAACATGAAACATATGCTAGGAAAAACGGAAACACATAAATACTCTGTTGCCCAACATCGTTGGTCAAAAAATCAAATTTTCTATTTTTCTGCAGCCGAAATTATTAAAAAAATTAATTAATTTGGCGAACTAGATTTTCTAAAAGCGTTTCACATTCATGAAAATCTCTCAGTTCTAGTTAATGATAAAAGTTCCAATTAAAATTTACCCTTAACTTTTAAAGAAATTAGTTCATAGTTATTTTCATTTTTCATTAATAGATAGCTTCAGTACCTTTGCTTTCGTTTTTTACGGGAATTTTCTCGAATTTTCTAGACTATACTTTTTACTGCTATCTCGTAAGCACAGTCTTGTCTTTCGTCATTGTCACTACTGAGGAATGTTATGCAGTCAAACGTTTGAAAATTCATAAAAATTACGGTTGATTTCTGTTGTTTGATTTCTCTAATAATTGTTATTTCGCTTGTTATTTTTACTTTAAAGAGTAATTTTAGTTATATAATTTTTATAATGTCACTAAAGTTTCTCAGTATTCTTACGCTTTTTTGTTTAGATGAGAAATGGCTGGATCAAGATAGTGGACAGTACGAGATGTACAGTGAAAGCGATAGTGAGGATGATGATGATTCCATTAGCCTTCCTTCAAGCGATGACTATGACTCCCCGCCAAATAATTTTGCCAAATTCATCTCTTCAGAATTAAATTTTAATACTAAGCAAAGCTGGTTTGGTGATCGCCAGTCTCGCAGCTTGGATTACGACATTCAGGCTTCTTCCAAACGTGTGCCAAATTCACAGCAGCTGGTTCCAATAGATGCTTGTTATGCCTTCGTTAGAAGAGCATTGAAAAGATTTTCATCTGCAAACTCTTCTGATATCAGTTCTACGCGTATTATGAATGAAGATCAAAGAGTTGATTCTGCCGTTCCCCCGTCACCTGCTTATGGTCAGGATAAAAAAGTGGACTTTGGCCCTGCTCACATGGCATTGGTAAGCCTTAAACAAAATTCTGAATTTATCCTTAATTTTCGTTTTCGTTCTCAAACTACTAAATATACATTTAACTCTTTCGTATTGGTCTATTTCAAAATATGTTAATCTTAAGCTCTTCAAACATCTGTGTTTACAAATTTCTATCCGAAAGAACTTTCTCTCCTCTAAGATGTAAACTGCCTAAAACTACTCATTGAGTACTAAACTTCAACGGTTGCTTTTTCATTTAGAATGTTTATTATATAGTATTAATTTTCAATTTTGCCCTTGGGCAGATTGCAACAGTGAATGCAGTTGCAGTAATGCACGATGCAGAACATTGGCGAAAAGAGAAGCGCTTCCGATAAGGGCAAAAACTGGAAAGAATGAAAATGCACCATGCATAAAAGTTCCAGGAAGAGCATGAAACCGATGCGGTCGGTCAGCTAACCGATATTCAGCAATACTAGCGCTTCCTCGCGAAAGAGTTAAATGTGAAGCAAAAAAAAAAAAATTATACAAAAAAAAAAAATTGTAAGCATTAGTGCATTACATCCTCCTTTCACAATTTATTCAAAAACAGTAGCACTGAATAAATTAAAAAATCTTGCAGTTTATACTCCAGTACATTATCTTTGAAATATATTATTGTCTATTTTCAGAGTGAGTCAGTCCAGAAGCTTGTAGATGACAACTATATAGAACTTCTAAACATAGATGATTCTACAGAAATTTCTTTTGGTGCAGATGGGAGAGATAGTTCCGAAGATTCTCTGTTTCACATGCAGTTTGATGCACAGTCACCGCCATCTCAAATGCTTTCTCCCTTTAAGAATAAAAGTAGACTTATGCGATCATTTAGTGATTTTTTTAAGAATATTCCTTCACTTTGGTCCACTAAAGAAGCTCAGTCATGTTCAGATTTTCGTAATCCGTCTTTTAAGTCTGATGGCATCTCTAGTTCTCGACGAAGTCGCGCCAGCCAGTTGGTGAGGTCCAAGACAACAGCTACATGCACTTCCGCATTTGATCCATACCAGCAATTGGAAAGCATTGAAGAATTTCAAATGTCGTGCAGTGAAGCAGATAAAATTATAAATATTTTCTTAGAATCTTCAAGGTCTAGTGTAGAAACAGTTAAGTATAGAGATATCTCGTCTGAATTTGGAAAATCTACAACTGCTTTGTCCCAATCTGATATCGCGAATGGAAATCTCTTGCTTAAAGATGAAGATGAAGGACGTTCCGCGAACCCTGCATCAATTACTCTATCCTATGACAAGCATAATGCACTTCCGTTCAACGAAATGGGACAAGAAAACGAATTCCACAGAGATAAAAATAAATCATATTGCTCTCAAGGTGAAATTTTAGAAAATATAAGCGCACTTCATCAAAATCTTTCTCAGAGCAACAGCATCTTGCAGTTTGATGCCTCTTTAATCTCTGAAATAGAGTTATGCTGCTCTGATAGTCCTGAAAGTCAAAATGAAGAGGATTGTGAAAGTATCATGATAATACTTCTTGAAAATAAACCTCCTAAAGATGCAAATAAATCCTCTTGGCCTGAAGATGTGGCTAAATCTTCATGTTTAGAAGATACGTTCACGGTGCATTCTGGTGATTTAGGAAACTGTGTATGTTACTGTAGGGATCAATCTGTTTGTGGGAAAATTCCCACTTCGCGTAGTTCTACTTCTAAGCAAGAAGAGCAAAAAATAAAATCAGATAACTTTCTTGAATGTGCAAGTTTTGAATTGCAGAAGCCTTGTGCTTATCAGCATCAAGAGTCTGATTTCACCGCTGACGCAAGTGTAATAAAATCAAAAGCACACGAGGAAGAATATCTTCGTCACAATTATTTATTATCATCGTTTACTGAAAACAGTTTTCAAGATGAAATCCCCTCTGATATGCATATAAACGAAATGTTTGAGACAAAGCATGAAGTGATGGAGCAACAGCGGGAAGATTTACGCGGAAGTATGAAAGCAAATTCTGCACCTACAGTCCATGAGACAAATGTCGAAGTCACTAAATCATCAATAGCCAAGAAATACGGATTTTGTAACAAAACGCATAGTTTCAATATTACTCAAAAGAAACTTAAAAAAATGAAACAAAATACAAAGCAGTTAGCGTATTCGAAAACGCTAGGTCCGTTTTATGATGAAGACGATGATTATTATAACGATAATGAGGATTTTACGTTATCATCTTATTATTCTATGCCTGAGCTTTACAAAATATCTGAGTTTCAACAACAGTATGATGTTTATCGATGTGACATACTGGACAAAAATAACTCAGATATCTTCATACAACATAGCAACTATTTAATGAACATTATAAAGAAATACCAGTGTGAAGAGTTAGATAATACATCATCAACATCTGTGCGTGAATCAGAAAGCATTACGATTGGGAATACCCTGAACTCGAAGAACTTTAAGGATTTGAAAACCATTGACCACGAGAAAGATATGCATTATGGTGATTTCTTAAAACCAAATGAATTTGCTGAAGAGAAGACTATTATTCCAGTATTTCCTTCAGTGGATACTCAGTACGGAGCTTCAAATTCCGGGAGTTGTCCATATATTTACTCTGGTTTATTGGTATCAGATTCTATGAAAATGCCACAGTCTACCAGCAGGAAAGTATCTATAAAATGCTATAATTCCCCAATGAATGCTGATTCAGAGGAAGATCCTTGCTTTGATTACGAAACAAAAGAGCATAGTATAAAAAGAAATATGTATTTTGTTGATGCCGAATTACAAAAGTGTGATGCCGATAGTAACAGTACCACTTCTGAGCTTCTAGAGATCAATGATTGCGATAAAGACGGGAAAGGATTTTCAGTTACCAACAATATATCTGAAGGCCCGAAAGTATTGTTAGAAGACCACTTAATTAAATCCGACGTTATGGATAATGACAGTTATATATGTAACGCTCAAGAAACTATTTTTGAGATTGAAAATAATTTTACGAAACAGGCTATCTATGGAAGTGCCTTTTGCAGTTCTCCTGAGAAACATAAAGTCCCATGTAGTGAACTTGTGAGCTCTGAAGATAATGCTTTCTTAAATTATGACAAGTCTTTCCGTGAGGAGGAACAAAAGAAGCGTAAGGTAGAAGAAAACAGTTTAAAAGATGAATGCTGTGCACATAACAATATTTATGCTAAAAATTATCAAATAAAAACGTCTGTTTGTAACGAAACTGGGGATAGAAATAGAATTTCAAATATCAGTTCAAAAGGAGAACGCAAAACCTGCTTCACAGGAACCAAAGAAACAGTTCCTCCTTTTTCTATGCGTTTTTCTAGTTTAGAAAATGTATATAATCATATAAATATTGAGCATGATCCTTACAGAACCTTTTCAGAGAGCCCAATAAAAACTCAAGCTGAAGCTGTTGAATGTTCAAAATCGAATCATAAAAACTGCCATCGACGTGTCTCTGAAGGAAATGTTACACGTTTGGATGAGACACAGAACAATAATTGTTGTAACGTTACAGATATTCAAAGAACATTATTTTTTACTGATAGTAGTGCTAATAATTTAGTTGCCAATGAGAGCTTAACAGGAACAAAGTCTCATTCTAAAGACATATCAATCGATGAAGCAGACTGCATAGGTCTCTCCATAACAAAAACTATACAGGATGAAATGCCTACTAATGGAAACGGTGCTAAATCAAAGCATTTCTTCATAGATTCCAAAACATTAAGCCATAAACCCAAAGTCAAACAATGTGAAAATGAAGATTTTTCTTTCCCAGAAATTGGAAAATCTGAACTATGTGAAGATAGAACAAAACTGGCACCATACAATAGATTATTACAGCATCCTTCTGATCAGTTAGATTTAAAAAATAAAGTTACACTTGACAGCAAGTCGGATTCATCTGAAAGAAATGTAAATTATTCATATGGCCGAGTAAATGAAAATGGTGCTTCTGTCATTTTGCACAGATATCATCACTTATTTGCCAAGAATGAGCTCGATGAGCTCATAGACAGTTGTGTTGATGATTTGCATATAATAGATTCTTTTCATCATCAGTCACATTGGTGCATTATTGCAGAAAAAGTTAGAGTGTGGACTATATGAAAACTGAACGCATAACCACCCATAATGCACCCATCCTTGAAAACACAATCAGTACTTTGTGGCATCTTAATAAGAAAATTTTATGAAACATAAGAATTTAAAAGATGTTTAATTAGTGAGCGGTCTATTGAAAGTGTAATTGCTGCCACAAATGCGAATTACATAAATCCACTTAACAGGGAAATTATTTATATTAACTTTTATTTTTTTTACCCTGTACGTATATTCAGGATGGGTGTCGTAAATATTTATTTTAGTATAACCATAAAGAAAATATACTCATATTTGTTCTCTGGCTTAGGAAAAGCATATAAAATTTCATTTTTGACTATGAAAGAAGATTGCAGTTATTTTATTTTGAAATAATGTTTGTAGAAAAACACTGATTTTTAACAGTGAATGCATGAAAAGTAGAGACAAAGTTAAAGTATAACTTATCTTATTATTTTACCTTTTCTATTAGAGTTTTAACTTTTACGTAAAAGATGACCATTTTAAAAAATACGTCTTTCAGACCTACGTGTGGAAATAACGTAACTTGAATAAAACGAAAGAAATATTTTAAGAAATCCTGTTTAAGTATTTTCTGTGGAAAATTATGTTTTCGTATTGCGCAGATTATCTGTTAAAATTGGCTGCTATTTTAAAGAAGAATTGAAATGCTTACAGTCTCATAAGAGTAAACTTAATATAGTTTCAATTTGCGTACGAAATTCCCATTCATTTCAGAGGCTCGTTTAATTATCTTAATGAAATATGTCAGAAAATTTCTAAATTGTACTGTTTTGGGCCAGAGTACTGTAGGTTTTCTTTATGCCTTTGACTTCATTTGTTTAGATTCCCAAAATAATATCTTTCGAAATGAGAAAATACATGTTTGGATGGTTTTATATAAATCTTAAATAATTTACTTTTTTTGTATTAATCTAGAAATATTTTTCGAATTACATGCTTAAAAGGCCAAATGTAATACATAACTTTATAAATATACTTTTGAGCAATTCAGATTCAGAAGCATTTAGGACAAACTAAATATTAGAGGCAAAAATGTCCAAAATTTGTTTTTAAAAAATATTCACAATGTCTAACAGAAAACTCTATCTTATATTTACCCTGAGGTTTCGAGCCTGATGGAAAAACGACAGCATTTGTCGTAAAAATAAGCTCAGTTTTTTCCCTTTAATTAAAAGATACGATATGACGTTAACTAATGTGTTTTATAAATCGCTCCAAAACGATTTGAGTTGTGACAAAGCTTTGGTTTGTTCTGTGTTAGTCTTGTAATATTAACTTGTAAAACTTTTTTAAGATTTTTTAATCATTTTTAAACCTTATATAATAGGTTCAAAACGGACTTTATAGTTAAACCCTGGAAGCAGTGTATTTTTGCAAAAGGATCTTACTTCGGAGACAGATAAGAAAAATAATTGACTTAGGGGTGCTTTAAATAATTCACTTCTTAGTTTGGCTTTCTTAAAAGGCTCCTGAAATTTTCATCGAGAGCTACCACCTGAAAGACGTAACGTATGCTTTGCTCCTTTCCGAGATGTGGAAAATTATGCAGGAGTAAATGTTCAGCATTTTAAGGCACTGTTTTTATGCATCAGAAACGGAAGTTGGAACTTGAGATTCATTCAAGCTGTCTGATGCAAGTGAGAAAAACTAAAAATAATCGTTTGTGTAAATTAAACTCATTGTTGTGGTTTCTGTATTATTATTTATTTATTTATTGTTAAAAATAACTCAGTAGTGTTGTATTATTGTACGTAGTTGATTTTAAATTCGTGGTTAATTCAAGGTTTGCTTGCAGATTTTCAACTTCATTACATGATGGTAAATTTACAAAAAATAAATAAATTTGTATTATATGTATTCTTAATGTATCATTTTCGTAACAAAGTGTTTAAATATGTACCTAATAAAATGTTTCAAGAATAATCAAATCCTTTCACAAACTGAAGAAAGTACATTAATGATGTAAATTCATTACCACAGAACAAAGGCACAGAAAATGTATAGCAAATAACCGATTATAAACGAACGAGCTTATGTAAAGTCATACATTTAATGACCATATTGAGGTAATTGTAGAGTAATAGATGAAGAAAGTCAGGGTATTACCATTGCCATATTTGAAAATTTGAATTCTAGATCAAAGTGATTATTATAACAATCATATCAGAAATTTTGCATAACTTTTGTTTATAAGCGTAGATGTAAGAGTAGAATAGTTCCTTACTGTAAAATAAGTGCTTAGTTTAAAATTCGTAAAAGAAACAAAATTCGAAAAAAGAAAGTTCTAATACGGAACAAGGAATTTAAGCCAATTTCAGTGAGGAAAGGGGAAGATTATTCTTCATTCTAACGTTGTGTTGTGTTAACGTTGTATTGTACAATACGTTGTGTTTTGTGTAATTTGTGTTGTTGTTGTTTCCTTCCGATTTGCAACAAGATTATTTAATTCTACCATTTAAAGCAAAATAATGGTTGCTAACGTATATTCAACTTAACAGCTACTATTAGTTATTTATTTGTTTGATGCTTAATGAAATAAAAGCTGCTCTTACCAGCATGTAATAATATTATGAATCACCTGAATGGTTCTTGGTATAGTGTCAGCAACTACAAAATATCCTGTAAGTGCCAGCTTGTTGAACATTGCCTTGTCAACAGTTCGGTGTGCTGCTGGTGTAACAGAAAGTTCTAAAAATAATAATCTTCATTTATTTTTTAAAGACAGGTACATTTTGTAAAATTTTAATAGAAGAATATATATCGGTCTCTAAATTAGATTGCAGTATTTATAATTTTGTGTTATTGTTCAGCCTAAATAATGATCTCTCTGTCTTTTTCAGAAAGAAAATGAAAGACTTAAGTTTAAAATTGTATGCTGTAATGTTTTTCAAATATTTAATTTTGAGAATCATTATTTAAGCTGTAAAAGTTTTAAATCAATATTTACCTTCCATATCGTAAGTTAAGTTACGGTGTAAAGTTATTTAAATGTTTATTTGGTATGAAAATTATAAATAATTATAATGCACAAGAAAATTCCAATTTTCTTCCACTGAATTAACATTCGCTTTTCTGTTTTCAAATGTTATTCATGGGGAAGACCAAAGATATTTATAAAATATTAATGGGATGCATTGCTAAATCCTAAATATGTCTGAGTGAACCGTAGCATTTGTATCATTTCGTAACATTTGAGAGCAAAGAACACAAGCTTTAATATCTTAAACACACACATATATATATATAATAAAAGGAATACCAACATCAAATTTATTTATATATATATACTCATTTTTATCTAAAATATAACTATTATCATTCATATGCTTCCCATTCTTACAGGACAAGTCAATCTTTCGGAATAGCTTAGATGATAAATAATTTTAAACGTAATTTATTAGTGACTTTAATACCAAGTGACTATATTGCTCACAAAAAACCCCTGAAATTATATTTATGTACAATGTTATTAGATATATGCTAAGGATACGGAAGCTGGAGAAATGAAAGTGAAAATCCTACAAATTTAACGGTATTTACATTGAATAACGCTTAAACATATCTGTATCCAAATTCATACTTTCTGATTTTTAATTGTTCCGTTATTATGGAGTACTGCCAACAATTGCTGAAGTTTACGTAATACTTCAAAATCATATTTTTATTCGTCTCAATCTTTGAGATTCTTGACTCTTTCTTGTCATCGAATTTTTAAGGTTTTGAATCCTTTCGAGCTGAGAAACTGACAGCCTATAATTGGATGTCTGAAAACATTTAAGAAGTCGCATATATTAGGGCCTATTAAATGCATTGGGTGCAGAGAGCATCAGTATCTGGGCTGATGAGAAATTTTGAAGCAATACGTAGGCAACGTTGTCGTGTAACAGCATGTCGCAGCAATGTTGAGCATCTTACCGCATAAAAACCTTTGCGACTTATTGATATCGGGATTTCTTGAAAAATGTAGCTTACTTTCTTGTAGCTTGTGGTCATTTGTTGTGCTATTCGAGCAAGAAGTATTTCCTTTTATTCTTTTTTTGCTAAGTAAGTGTTTGGGACTGCCCTCTTTATTCATTCAAACGCTTCCTCATTACTCAGAGTATTATTGCTTTAAAGCATCTGCTTCAGTATTTCTTCAGTTTTTGTTGGACATTTTCTCAAACGTGCACACTTACTGTTCACGGACTTTTCAATAAATGCCATTTTTCATGCATTGCCAGTAGCAATACTCTTAGTTCCAAATATCTAGACATGAGGAGAAATGCTGAGATGCTGAATAAAACTGCTTATTATCACAAGAAATTAGTCTGTAAAATCTGTAGATGAATCATAATAGATTGGTTGCACATATATGTTCTCTTACGTAAACCAGTGCATAAATTTTTGGATCGTTCTTCATACGACAGCTGAAACCTTGCGTCTTCCAGCAAGGCAATTTCAGCGTTAACTGTTTCACTGCAAATTGTCATGACATTATTAACAATGATAATACATCAAATACAAAGTATTTTATCAATTAAAAAATAACTACTTTGTCTGCAGTAGTGCTGAGAATTTTGGAAATTCTTTTAACGCATGACATTAGACTGTAATTTTCTGCATGATATGATCTTTTCCTATATTTCGCTTATTTCTGTAACCATAAAATAAATAATTTGAAAGCAATGCAGCCTTTCGTCATATTAAACTTCAAACTCGAAGAAATAATTAAGGAAGTTTTTAATATAATACAAACTGCATTCTGAGAAAAAACTCTTTGAAACTTACACCTGTTTCTATATGGTTTGCATGACTTATAAGTGGTTAATTTTGGTGAGCATTATGACACTGACGCCAAAGTGCATTTTCTCATTTTTCTATTTAGTTTTTAAAATTTTAATTAAAAATTAGTAACTTATTATGAGTATTAAATTCGTTCTTCATGAATGTCTTAAACAATAGTAAAATGTTTCTATAACAATTGCATTTCAAAACACGCTTCCATTCCAAGGTAAAAATCATTTGCCCTCAGAATAACACTTTTTCCCCTCCGAACACATTTCTGCAAAGAAAGTTCTTAGGCGACTGACCACAATCAGAAATAAATGAGAATTTGGAAAGCTAGCGAAATTAATTGTTGAAGACAGTAATTATTCGACTTGTGATAGATGTTAGAAAGTAAACTTGGTTCTCAAGAAAGAATTGTTACAATTGCTTAACTCCTTCCAATTTACTGCGGCTTGCTCAAAAAGAGAAGCAGCTCTGGTCTGTTATCTTTCTTATCGTTCATATATATTTCAGTCCACTAATTTTTGCTTTCTTATCGGAGAAATTCAGGTATTTAAGTATTTAACGTTGCCTATAAAGTACCTTCGCAAATTATTTTCTCAAATGTATTTATGAGCTGTAACTGTAATTCTGTCTAATTGTCTCTGCTAGAAAATGGTTAACATCCACCTACTATGAGAAATTTATCATGGCAATACATCACCATAGCTTAACTAGAGTAATATATACTAGTTTAATTAAATAAACATATAAGCAGGCAAATAAATTCTTTGGCTTTTATTAATAGTCACAACCTACTAATTATATGGAATATAAAATTATTATGGTCTAAATGTTTTCAGCCTCAGGTTAGCAATTTCTTAAGCACGGGTTTGATTTGTGTGTAGAAAGTTCCGTTTACTATTCTGAAGAAAAAATTTCATCAGACCTCCAATTCACAGCATTTTAATTCCATTATAATTTAAGGAAATTCCAGTAGTTTAATTAAAAGATCTCATCCAAGACAAAATTGGACTCTTCGTAACACAGTTGGGCAAGGAATATAATGCATACGCTTCCTGTATAATAGCTATTTAGCATCTCCTCAAAGATAGACTATTTCTAAATCACGCGTGTCTTCTGCTTTTATACTAATAGTTTAATTCATCCGTTCCTGAAGTGATTCTCAAAATGAGAACTGTAAATTGCAGCGCAAATTAAATCTAACTTAATACTTAAATTCAGAATAAAACCTTGCAGGCAATGTTCAATGATCAGCGCTGAAAAAAAATATTTTCAAAGGAAATAAGGTACCGAATTAGATAAGCTTAACTTTTTATTCTTTAAATTAAGTCTAGTTGTTTCCTATTCGCAGCTCACATATAAAAACTTAGCAGTTTCAAAGGACACTATCAAATGAAAATTATGAGTACATTCATGAAATGCTTCAAAACATTTTTGAAAAAAAAAACATTTATCAAACTTATAGATATAAAAATGCCTCTTAATATAATGTTAGTTTGTTATCTGATGTGTAAAGTTACAAAAATAAAATTATTTGAAATTTTTTTCAGTGACAGAAAACACTCTCATTTACTTGGCTTTAAGCATTTTCTTACATCAAGTGAAATTTCTTTCTCAGTGAAATTTCTGAAGTGAAATTTCAAGTGAAATTTCTGAAGTGAAATTTCAAGTGAAATTTCTCTTCTTACATCAAGTGAAATTTTAATCTTAAATATTTATCTTTAAAATCTTTATACACATTTTGGGGCTTAAATTTTAATTGAATTTTATATGAAGAAATGAAATATAAAGTAATGAATTCAAAATTTGGTACAAAACACAAAATAACATTGTACATAAAGAGTCAAATATTACGCAATTTACAGCTAACATTTACTTGCTTTATTCTTCTATAAAGCATTTTATACTTTTATTTACCGTATTTACTCGCATATTTCTCCTTCTTGTGTAATTTCCTGCGTAAAGTTTTCAGCATATGATATAAAAATCGTTTATTTATGGTAACAATGTAATATGTATGCATAAATGTGGAACTAATTTTTGTAAATAAAAACTGTTGAAATTGTTATGTTCCTTGAAATGTACAGGTCCCAGATTGAAGTATGGGGGGACACCCGTTAGTCACCATGTGTCACCGGGTAATATCTTCACATACTAGCAATCTAACACAAACGGCACCCCCAATGAAACACACGCACCCTTCCCGTAGAAAACTATGCAAACCATTTACTTGGTCTAACTGAGGTCGACAAGAATCGGCCTCATTGTGGCACTCTTAGCAACGCAACCTTCAGCTGGAACGCAAACTGATAATTTATTTTACAGTGCTTCCTACTTTTCATGTAAATTACAATGCTTATTTAAGTAAAATATTCCTTAATATTTGGCTTGCTGTTAATAATTGCGGCTTATTGCTTGAACATATTATGTTGCCTAATGACTGTGTAATATGCACTTAAATTTAATTACGTAAAATTACACTGCATAATGTGGCACAATATGATAATATTAGTGTGTCTTTATGTGTGCTTTTTGATGTTCTATGTTTGTCATTTAAGCTGTCCGTTCAGAAAACTGTATATACCATATACTATTTTCCCCTCCCGGTTTTCAAGTGGTAAAATTAGCAGAAAAAGGAGGGAATACGTGAGTAAATACGGTATCTAGTACATAATCTTGCTCCAAATCGACGATTAAAGGAATCTCTGTTATCGACAGAAAAAAAGCATTCGCAGAACATATCTGTCATAGATGTATTTACCTCTATTTACTTATCTCTAGAAATGCATGTTACATGTGCTTAAATTTGGTGATTTTTTAATTAATGAGTGATTTCCTTTAATTCAGTACAATTTCATATTATTAATTGCAACTGCTTTCTTCTAATATGAATGTGTATGTAAATTCTGTTTAATGAGAGGATGTGCAACAGATATGAATTATTGTGTCATCTTCATTGTAAAATTTTCATCTATTTTTAAATCTGTCTGTATTTGATATTTAATGGCAAATATTTCTTGCTCTTAGCATAAAATTTGCCATTATATTTATTCTCTTCAAACTGTTCCATTTAAGCATTTCTTAAACGTATGATGTAGCGGTAATATGTAATAAAAGTGAAATTATTTTTAAAAATTACACTTTTGTTTGTTTTCTTGTGGTGAACATGTATTTATTTTATGTTAAAATTAAAATGATTTATTGATTAACCTATTTAAAAAGGATTAAAAAGAACGGATAAATTTCACATATCCACATGCTTTTAATTCTTAAGCAATACATTTAACTTAATATCTTCAGTTGTCTACTAAATGCCCTGTAGAGTCTCACTCTTTTAGCTGGCATCCACTAAGTCAAGACTCTTGTGAAGACGTAAACGAATTATCGCTATATCAATATAAATAACATAACGTAAGAAGAGTGCAAAAGGTACTTTTATTCAGAACTTAAATAACTGAATAGAAGGCACTCCTTTTGCTTACGAAACGAGCCAGCATTTATGGCGTAACTCAAAAGAAAGGAATTCAAATAAAAGCTAAATCGTTAGTTTAGCCAAGGGCTTCACAGAAATAGTTAACGCGCAAGTTGGCTCAAATCTACAGCGGAGTGACAAGCACTATTCGCAAGAAAAAAGCAACGCCGAAGAAAGAACGCTAAAGGATTTCAACTAGTAGCATAGCCTTCAGCAAGCGGAACAAGCTCTGTTTAAACTAACAAAACTGACATTTAAATATTATCTCTTTCTACCTCATATGAGTACGCGAGAGCAAAAATTTTCATTCTGGCAGAAAACCGGTTAGGGAAAAATGACAGTAATGAAAATGAAATAACTGGTTGCATTAAAAAAATAAATACTTTACAACCTGCCTAGCAAAATTATTAAAACTTCAAGTATTGGATGCCTAAAATATCTAGCGTTTTTCACATTCAATATGTTTTCATCGTATTACACATTATAGAATTTCTGATACATAAATATGTACATCTACATATTTTATGGAGTCACGAACTTGTTTGTATACCTTTAACTAGAGTAAAAAAGCAAAATTTGTCAATATTAGCAAACACCAATAAAGCTTTAAAAATGAAGAAAAAATTTTTCAATAATACAATGAAATCATACAAAAGGAAAAAAAAGTAAATACAAAAGTATAAAAAAATCATTTACAATGTTTAAAATAAAAGTCAACAAAATCGTTGAAAGCTCGGTAGGCCGAAGCTGAAGATACAAAATCATAACATTTCGGCGACCAATGAATTCTGATAAATTTTAATCTGCATTTCAATAGATTTATTGCTTTATCAAGAAATGGGCAGTCAAAAAGCAGATGGAAAACACTGTGCTCAACGCTAAGATTTCAATAACAAAAATTGGAAGATGTCAGCTCAAATCGATCAAGATAAACATTAAACTTACCATGTCCAGACAAAAATTGCGTAACTTTAAAATTGAGCAACAAGTCTTTACTTTTCAGTCTTTCAAAAATAGTTTGGAAGTATGTTTTTGTAATAGATCCCTTATCAGAAGAGATATGATCACAGTTCCACTGCTCAATCATTTTAGCTTTGAATGTTTTTTAAATAAGATTTTGGAATATTTTCATCAATATTAATCTCACTTTTAGCTGCATTCTTAGCACGCCAATCAGCTCTCTCGTTTCCATAATCACCCGAATGACCACGGACAAATGTAAAAAACACTGACATACCCTTCTTCTCCAGATCTCCGAGAGACTTCTGTATAGTAACAATAATATCATTACATAAAGAGGTATTTTTAAGGGACTCCAGGGAAGAGAGGGAATCCGTACAGATTAAGTAACTGGAACCATGTCCATCCTGGCTAATTATCCACTTAATTGCAAACTTAATACACAGAAGCTCAGAAATATATACAGTACATTCATTTCTAATGCGAAATTAGTGGCACTCAATTTCAATGTCATCTTCAAAAATAACATATGCAAAGTTTAGAATTAATTTTCTTTTTTAGAGACAATTCTCAAGCTCTACATTCATATGAAAATTTACGTTAGAGGTACCTTTCGTTGGATTTGTTTTAAAAACGTTTTACAAAACAATTAGATGAGCCGATCTTTATTCCTTTCACCATCAAATCTCAATTTGCTACTTTAGTACTCTTTCAACTTTCTGCTTACATACCTACTCATTTGCTTTGAAACAAGATTATAGTCAAGCATTCAAGTATCATTTTCCTGTATACGATTTGCAGATTAAAGATGCATGGAGTCTAACTATCCACTAACTATGACTTCAATGTTAAATTCTGTCTGCCTAAGACAAGCGTTTTATCGCTCCGTCTTTGACTTCTAGAGAAATAACACCAAAATCACCACCAGGTTTAAAATAAACCTTTTTATTTAGATTTCCTTTTTAATAAACCTACACAGATTGTAAAGTGAGAGTACAAGCACCGCGTCTTGCGGAATTAACACAAACGTTAAGGTAAGCTTTCTGGAAGCAAAATCCTACTGTAAGTTTTGGCCCAGGCCCTTGAAAGTATGCGAGCAAACATGGCTATCTAAGGCTAAATCTGATTTAGTAAAATCTAAAAGCTGGGCCAAAATATTTCGGGGGAGGTCAGCGGTCGCTTCCAAAAGCTCTGTCTTAACTTTAAGAACTTTTTCTTACATACTTTTGTAGAGACATTAGGTATTTTTTGGAAGCATGAGACTTAAAAAATGAGCAACGCCTTCGCCGGGAATGAATCACGGACCTCTAGATACGCGCCCAGCAAGCAGACCACTACATCACGAAGGCACGCTAAGAAGGCGGGAGGAATACCTTATATATCCCCCTTTTAAAGGGCAACTAGGGTTTTAAGGGACCCATTCGCCAAATCGTGGGTGTTCGGGCGCCACTGTAGAAACATTAGCAGAAGAGATGAAAAATAAGCAACGCTTTCACCGGGAATCGAACCACGGACGCCCAGCGTAAATACCACTACACCATAAAGGCACGCTAAGAAGGCGGGAGAAATACCTTATACTTTAACTGATTTTCATTCTTGTGGGAGGCGACGAAAGTAGTAGTGACACTAAAGATAAATATAATAAGACAGTGGGTTGATAAACATAAAACCATGCTGTCGCTCTCACCAAAATTTAAGTAACTCGTAAAGAAAGATCTTAATGACTTTGACAGTGAATTTTACAATTCTAAAACTGAAACTCAGCCAAACCCTTTACAAAGCTCATAAAACTAGACTTGTACTAGACATCAACTTGATTTGTATTTAAAGAGAGTTAGTCCATTACTCTTTGTTTCAGATTCCTAGAAGGAAAAATATTTTGGTATAACATATAATACTTTTATCATATAGCTGGTACATTTAAGCATGGCTTAACACTTTACTTTAAACGTTTACTTCAGCAACTTGCTTTAAAAAGTTTCACTCTCCAGCTTTCTAATGAGAGAACAGATATGTATCTTATACTTTGCAAAAATAACTTCTAACTTCAACCGCAATTCATACATGGTTATTTCGCATGATACAATAGGCCTCAAAGAAAGGTCTGGTCTATTTTAACTTAATGTAGCATCAAAGGAAAATATTATTAGAGCGAAAGGTTCTAACCTTCTGGTATATATTTAGTTACAATAAACTAAATCCTAATGCAAATATAGTTTCTTTTACAATAACAGTAAATTCCTAACACATTTTGTTTTATAATAAATTTCAATCTTCCTTACATTTACCAAATTTTTAATTACATGTAGTCAATTTTTTCGTCAAATACCATGCATAAATGCGGTACCTTAAGTTTCTATTGTTTATACTATTCTCAAATGTTAATCTATAGTCTTACCCAAGAAATATCAAGATTATGACCGCAACCTTGTGATAACATACGAAGTAAATTATGCAGAACACATTAAAGCTTGTAAACAAAAAGCATTCAAGTTACTATTTAAAATTCGAAAATTCTTGCTTGGGATAAAAACCTAAAAACTACTTTTAGGTCTGCAAAAATTAAGGACGAAGTCGAAAAATTAGCATATCAGCTGAACGAAGAGGCAGAGCGGACAGAAAGACCAATCAGGAGATTAAATAAGGTGATGTACGGTAGCAAATGCGCAGATATGCAGGTAGACGTAATGGGGGAGAGTCTGAGTAGTATAAAGCATGTTGTCGGTGTAAGATCAGTATTTCTGGCAAAGCGATTGCACGCCGTATAGCAGGTAAAATCACACCGAGTTGCTGCCTCAGCGAGAAATGGCGAATAATCAATATGTTAAATGACATCTGGATGCTTTTACCCGAGGTCGAATCATTGGAAGGTTGGAAGAAGGTCGCAGTGTGACAAGTGTGGCTCCAGAATTCGGAATTGCTCACAGCATCGTTTCACGACTTTGGAGACAATTTCAAACTATAGGAACAGCTATCCGGGGGCTTAGTAGTGGTCGTCCACGAGGAACCACACCCGCAGATGACCGGTATATTGCCTTACAGGCCAGAAGAAACAGGCGGCAGACAGCGGGAGAAATCGCTAGACACACGACACAGGCGACTGGAGGACCGATATCGCGTTTTACCGTGGCCAAGAAGACTGCACGGTGGTGGTCTGTTTGCACGACGCCCTGTACGGTGTGTACCTCTAACGCCAGCCCATCGGAGAAGGCGTTCTCTGTGGTGCCGGAAACACCGGAATTGGAGAGACAATGAATGGGGACGAGTACTTTTTACAGATGAGAGCAGATTCAGTCTGAGTAGCGATTCTCATCGCATACTCATCTGGAGAGAGCGGGGAAGCCGCAATCATCCCTCGAATATCATTGAAAGGGACAGGTATGGAGGTGGCGGTGTTCTCGTTTGGGGAGGCATCATGCTTGGTAGTCGTACAGACCTTCACATCTTCGACGCAGGTTCAGTCAACGGGACCTGTTATTGTAACGAGATTCTTCTTCCATATGTGCGTCTTTTTATAGGCGCTATGGGTCCGCAGTTCCTTTTCATGGACGACAATGCACCATGTCATCGCACAGTAGCTGCCGAATAGGTGTTAGGGAGTGAGAATATTGAACGTATGGATTGGCCGGCACGATCTCCGGATCTCAATCCCATCGAGCATGTATGGGATTTTCTAGGCAGACGCTTGGCAGCTCGTACCTTACCACCAGTAACGATTCCTTAGCTTCGATTGGCGCTGCAAGACGAATGGGCAGCAATGCCTCAACAACTCATTGGCACCCTCATTCTCAGCATGGACAGACGCTGTGAAACCTGCCTAGTAGTCAGGGGAGATCATATCCCCTATTAAAGACCGGATGTTTCTTGCTGGAAACCTATCACAGGGATGTTTCGGCCTTCAGTCGCATTGCGCTCCATGCTACTTTTTCAATAAAGCTTCTTTTTATCCCTCTGATTTCTCTTTTAGTAAGTGTTGCTTACATTACTCATGGCCTTACGTATTGGGGATCTTTTGGTATTAAATGTGATGATTTGGAAAGCTTTTGTACAAAGTTATATTGAAAAAACCGTCTCGTCCTTAATTTTTGCACACCAGTGTAAGTATCAGGTTAAGTATTCACTTGAGAAGACATAAATAAATTTTCATTTATCTTTAGTTTCAACTAGCTTTAATCCCCATTTCTATAATGCGCCGTACGATTGGCTAGAAATTTGTCCCAAAATTGCCACTGTAACTTGTTAATCCTCGTTCTACGTCTCGGAAGCTGGCTTAGCTCTTGTTTGATTAGTGTTTCCTCCTTCCGTTTTTCTTCCGCAAGCTCTTGAATCGAAACTAACTTTCCGAGTGATCCGGTTGTATCTACCGTTTTCTCCGGAAAACCGGCTGGGTCTGTTGACTGATTCCCAGTTTGTTGCCTTCCATGCCCTGGAGTGGATAGTCAATTAATCTCTTGGATGTCCCTACAATCCCCTCCCTTCGTGGTAGCCTTGATTGTTTCTTTCAATAATAGCGCGACTGGTTGCTGAATCTCCTGAATCTTCTTGAATTTTTGAACAGCCAACAAGACCCCTAGGATTCCTTCCTCGGTAGCAATAAAATTCTTTTGAGATGGATGGCGAGTTTACCTAAAATATGCTATTGGCTTGCCATACTGCGAAAGCATCCCTCCTATCGCAAAATCATATGCTTTGTCAGCTCTCTCCAATTTTCCCTGCAGTTCAGAAAAATTCAAGACCGGAGCTTAAACAGGACAGCTGTTAGCTTCTCAAAAGCTGTATTCACCTCTGCTGACAAACTAAACTTTGTCGGTTTTCGTTTTAGATTCAGGAAGGACTCTACAATTTTTGCAAAATCCTTTCTGAATGATCTTTAGTACGAGGGTGCGTCAAAACACAGAGCTAGTTCCTTTAACGTTTCAGAGACATTAGGTATTTTTTGGAAGCAGGAGATGTGAAAAATTAGCAACGCCTTCGCCGGGAATCGAAGCACGTATCTCTGGAAATGCGCCAAGTATGTAGACCACTACAACACGTAGTCACGCTAAGAAGGCGGAAGAAATATCTTATATACGTCCCCTTTTAAATGGCGACTGGGGTTTTAAAGGATCCAATCGTCAAATCCTAGGAGTGGAGAATCATCATCCACCACCCTTTTAGTTCGGGCACCACTGTAGAGACATTAGGTATTTTTTGGAAGCAGATGTGAAATATGAGCTACGCCTTCACCGGGAATCGAACCACGCACCTCTGGAATACGCGCCCAGCATGCAGACTACTACACCACGAAGGCACGCTAAGGAGGCGGGAGAAATACCTTATAATGTATTTCACGACGAGTAGTTTTTAATTGAGATTATTTTGAATTCAACTGGTTCAGTCCTTCGGGCTGATATTTTACACCCCCAAGTAAAGGAGTTCTTTGGACGTAAATATGCATTTACAATTAACCTGATTCTTTTAGTACCGTGAATACTTCTTGCAGAACACCAGTGCACTCATCATCGTTTTACTAGAGATTTATGCCAGCGGGATATGCAAATGTTGACTTGACTATAACAGGCCTTAAAATTACCCATGGACCTCTGGAATGGGAAGGGTCCGCATAGCTCAAATGGCAGTCTTAGAAATGTATACTCTCTCGATTTTTTTATAAATGTCATTTTTGGCATCTCCTCGAGTCTGATGCCTTTTATGAAAATACCGGAAAAGTTAAATCAGATGCTGTTTTCTACTTAGTTGATTTAACTTTCGTGATAATTTTCTCAATTATAGACAGAAGATAAACTGGATATTGTGAATGCTATTTAGCTTTTTGAAAACGACAGCGAAAGCCACGATTTATTTTCGGTGAGTGGTAAATTCGTTTTTCATCATAAAACTATTGAGCTAGATAAAATGTAAGCTTATATACTTCCCCTTTTAATCTCAATTTTATGTCAAATCACCAGCAATGAAATTTCAATGTACGAGTATTACAAACATCACCAGTTATTACATAAGAAATAAACTAGATTTCTAAAGAAATTCACTCAATAATTTTACGAGAAACGGTTTTCTAAAAAGATGTGATAATTATATAATCAATTTGCACTACACTTACTCATATTCAAGAACTCCGCAACAATAAGTGGTAAATGATTTTAACGAAAACTGTTCATCATAGTTCTGTATATTACAAAGTAATGAGCACAAAAAGTCATTTCATATTTCCAAGTTATATTAACCCACAATTCTACAAATCTACAAAAGTGTCTTAAATGACAAGCTGGAATATAAATATTTACTTTTCGGTTTTTTCTGATAAGCCTTCCTTGATTAATTTATGATTTGATATACGGTATGTTAATAACCTGTGTTACATACAGCAATAAAAAGTTTCGATTTATGTGTTGGACGTCAGTAATACACTTTTCATATTAACATATTACACCTACGCAAAAACGCAAATATACACACTAAATCATTTTAACCATGTATTCAAACCCGATGTATTATATATGAATACCTATGAAACGTTTCCTGTTTGATATCTGGCATATATATTTTAGAAGAAAGACTTCTGATGGAGTTTCTCATTGTCTTATAGTAATATGTCAGTTTTAATCATCGCTGGAGTGAACCCTTTACCGTATTCTTGAATTAACTAAATTTTGCTTGAAATAATAGCATTAAACAAGAAGACTTATTTTCTTTTCATGTGAACAGTTTAAATGCAGATTATTTCATAGGGACAAGCACCTTCCCAAACAGGAAGGAATTTCACTATGATTAAGCACAAGCTGCGGGTAAAAAACTGTAGTTTTTAATCTTACGCGTCTTAGATTTGGATAAACTTCTATACTAGACAAAATACTGTCACAGAAGTTAAGAGGAAAAAAGGAACAGCGTGAGCAGCTGTATTTCTGAAGAAGTTAGATAGAACTTTTCTGTCATTATATTAGAACTGCGTATCGTGTAACAATATCAAATCGTCAAGTGAATGGTTCTGTTACTTTAAATACAAAATAATTAATAGATAATTTAAACTAATTTTTCTAACTATTATGATGAATATTAAATTTGCTTAGCTCACATTTTATTTGTTAAATAAATAAGATTTTAGTGTTTCGCTTATTTTTGTTGTCCTGATAATAATACACTTTTCATTTTATCTACAAAAAATACGCTGATTTCACTTCATATGTATCATCTTATATTATTTTCTCCTATGTTCCATATAAACACAATTACAAGTCATAAAACGCAACAGCGCAAAAAAGATATGTAAAATTAAAATGCGTTGCTTACAGAACATGCGAGAAAGAAAAGATAATTTGGAGCAAAATACATCTAGTGAATACTCATATTATAAAAACAAACCTTCATGTCAATTTTCACCGCAGTTGCATCCACCTATTTAAATCCTGAAATCTGTTCTGAGAGTTACTAATCTTTTTTGCGCTTTAGATTCCATTGTTTTAATAATAATATTGCCACTTTTACATCAAATTAAAATAAGTGGCGGCGTTACAGCTAAAATCTGCTTCCTATTTTGATATCAAGTTAAAAGGTATTTCTTCCGCCTTCTCAGCATGCCTTCGTGGTGTAGCGGTCAGCACATCCGGCGTGTATTCGATAAGTCCGTGGTTCGAGTCCCGGCGAGGGCATTGCTCATTTTTCATGATTCCTGCTTCAAACATATCCTAATGTCTCTACAAATTTAAATATCTTTCGATTTTTCCTACAAGGAAAATCTGAAAACTTCTTAAAATTTAAAAAAAAGCTGGCAAATTCTCCTCTAAAAGCCCATTTATTCTAACGGAATTCTGAGCCCAAGAAACAGACGCGAATTTAATAGTTTCTAAAGGTTTAAAAAAGAGTTTACATTTTTGACATAAAATTGAGTATCTATACATTTATTGAATTAAAAATAAACAGCATAGGTGAAAATGTCTTTAAAAATTTCAAGAGTGAAATATTTCCTCAGGGCATGAACTAATTAAATTAAAAAACCGTCAAACAGAGCCATTAATTCCTCTCGCGTTTCTTGGGCTTAAAATTTCGCTAGTGCAAATTGGCCTTAAGTGCTATTGCTACGTATTTTATATGTATGCAGATAATTTTAGTGAAAATATAGGAAATCTGTAGTATCTATTGTATAATGTAACATGAAATGCCTCAAGAATGTGAAGCATGGCAGGAAAAACAGGGCTAAAGGGGTAAGTCCATTTAACATTGAAGTAAATGGCTATCTCCCCAAGTTGACGAGCTAAAGGCGTGCTAGCGATGGTTTAGGCTACTGATTTCTGTCGTCAAATTTGGCAAGAAATCGCCAATTTTTTTCTATCATTTGGCAACATTTTGGTCTGACTCCTGTGCAAGTGTAACTGGGCTGATCCCTGTGTAATTGTAACTGGTCCGATCCCGTGTGCAACTGTAATGTAACTGTAACTGTGTATGCTTTCCAGCAAATTCGAGAAATTGAAGGTACTGAAGATGGATTGAAAGGTGCTGAAGATACTGATAAGGGTAGGGGGAAAACTATAGCATCATTTCTCAGCCTAGTTCAGAGTTTAGCTCAGAGTACTGAGCGCTTTGAGCGATCACTGTGCGATTTTACGCATTTGAGGCTCTTTGCATTGCCTTGTGTCCAACGTTCTTAGTATTTTAAAGTGGTAACGACTGATTGTACTTTGTTATACTGAAAACAGATTTATGAGTGCTTTTGACAAGAGTTCCAGAATTGTGAAGCGTTTCTTTTGAGAAAATAAATTTCGTCAAGCTATCGTCGGTTCTGATTGCATTCAATCCATTACGAATCCGTACACACGTAACACTGTTAATACTATTTAAAACTCATGCTTCAAAATATAATTTAGAGAAAAACCTCATGGATGGATAACAAAAAATACACTAAGACAAAAATGCGTTTAACAACTGAGCATTTTATAACTGAATTACTTGTTAAAAACTTGAATGTACTTCTGCGTAGACGCAGAAGATATAACCGACGATAGCTTGACGAAATTTATTTTCTCAAAAGAAACGCTTCACAATTCTTGAACTCTTGTCAAAAGCACTCATAAAGCTGTTTTCAGTATGACAAAGCACAATCAGTAGTTACCACTTTAAATTACTAAGAACGTTGGACACAAGGTAATGCAATTTTCTTCCTATATAATTGGGCAGTTTCCTTCAGTTAAAAGTATTAAATTTCTCTGATAGTATTACTTTCCCCTCATTTTTGTCAAAGTCATTTCATGTGATAAATGAGACAAGTAATTATACGCAAACGTAGTTCATTACATATTTTAAAATTCTTCAGACTAATTCGCTTGAACACATTTTACAGATTCAGAAAAATGTTTGAATAGCAACCAATCATTCTCAGTACATTTTGAAAATACCACTTTCAAGTCATAATGGAATGTGATTAGTTATATGGAGTCCTAATTCCTCCGCTAACTGTTGCTTAAATGTTATTCATAATTTCTCAGAAAACGTGCGAAACAAATTGGCATTTAATTTAACTTGTTCTAGTGTAAATATTTTTGTTAAGCGTCTTGTAAATTTAGATAGTTGATTCTTTCGTCTTCTTGAAGCATCTGAAAGTTAATTAGAAAATTCCAAAGCATGTGTAAGTCATCTTTAATTTAAATTAATAATGTAATATCACCAAAGATTAAACTATATTTCTAAAATTGTACATAAATGAGGCTTCGTGACAGAAAGAGAGCATAGAAAGTAAACCATTAATTCTCTTTCCTTCTGATGTCAGTTGAAATAAAATTGCAGAGGCAATGG
Source organism: Stegodyphus dumicola (assembly GCF_044657685.1). Taxonomy (NCBI): domain Eukaryota; kingdom Metazoa; phylum Arthropoda; class Arachnida; order Araneae; family Eresidae; genus Stegodyphus; species Stegodyphus dumicola. The sequence continues at coordinate 131,248,503 of NC_140780.1, forward strand.
TAATTTAAAGATATTTGAGGTTTATGACATCATAATGGTTTAAGTTATTTAAAACTATTCAGAACTTGGAATTTCCTTACAGCTGTTAATCAATTAAATCCCACGAGCTGTTTCGTAGTGCACGCATTAAAATTTTTAAACTGGTACATATTTGCTTCTTCATACAGCGTTTGAATCGCTGTATGAAGAAGATTCAAACGCTGTATCTTCTGCATTATTGAAATCAAATGGCAAAAGATCTGCATTATTGGTCAAATTAATACTGCATTTCTTAAATAAATGTATGTCTCTAAATATTAATTACATTATTAATAATCTTTTTATGATTTACACTTAAGTATATTTTTCCGCTGTCTGTTAACATGCACGATTTCTTAAGCATAATTTCGTAGTTTCATCTCCTTTCTTAGATCCATAAACAATAAATTAATAAAAATTCTAAAAGCATTATTTAATTCTCAATTTATTTTCGTAACGTCTATATTTGTATGTATGTATGTACATACGGGTATGCATATATGATGATTCAAACATATGAGGCGAAAGTGTACAATGGACCGAAGTAAGCAGATATTGTAGTAGAATGCATCTATACAGAGGGTGTTCACATATATTTGTAATGATTTTGAAAAGTTTATATAAACAAACCTTAGAATTTTATTTTCTAATATGTTCAATCTCATAGCCCTTTTGTTGGACTATCATATTACATCTAGATTTCCAAGATAAAAATCCTTTTCTTAAAACATCAAGGTTGATTTTATTCCACTCCTCCATCACAATCTTTCAGAGTCCATCTAATGTTTCGGGATGCCGCTTATAAAGAGCTTGATTAAAAGTCCAGATGCACAGTAATCCATAGGAGAAACATTAGGAAACTTAGGTAGGATGCATTTAAAAGGAATAGCTTGAATTCCGATTTCGTTTCTCATTTTTTTAGAGCAGTATATTTAGAGGTATGGTTTGGAGACTTATCCTGATGGAACTCAACACACTGATGATTGTTTGGATAAAGAGACGGAATTTTTTTCTTTAAAAATAGGTGTTTAAAAATACATATTTCTGATAACAACCCGAATTAATTTTGACAATTTTTTCTACTTTCCATATTTTAAGTTTTCCGTTCCGTTATAAAAGAATTCAGTAACAACCATAAAAATCTTCAGAAAAATTGCCTTGTTTTCGCTGAACTATCATATTAAGTCTTTTTCTACTCTTTTTCGGTAATAAATCGATCTTTTTCTATTGCAGTCAGTTTAATACTGCAGACGATAATAAAACCTTTTTTTCAATTTTATGCCAGTCACGTTTGTATTTTAGAATTAGTATTTGAATTCAAGGAGAAAATCAAAATCGTTACAAAAATGCGTAAATACCCTTTATATAAATGGTACTCTGATGTGGTTATAAAGTTAAGCGATAAGTAAAATCGGTTTGCTAGCCTAAGTAGTTATTCTCCGTGCAAATTTCAAAAAGTATGCATCGCTACACGAACGTATAGATAGATGTACACTAAACGACCTTTGAACAGCTGGTCCTCTTCCATCTGCAGCCCCACAGCTAAAATTTATGTCACTGAGATTCCACATATGGGTAAGAATGCATGTCGCTAGAAATCCGCACAGAAAATGATGATTTATGCAAATGGACCGCAAAATGCTTTTATCTACAGTAGTCTACAGTCTACAGCTTCAACAGTTGTCTGTACCACTTCAACTCACCATTTCCTCATAGTCAGTTCGTTGCAAAATCTACTTATTTCGGTTTCTTCAGTTATTTAAATCTAAACATATTGCATTTTTAAACAATAATTCTGATGTTTAAAATTCAAACGGTTATTAACTGACTACTTAAAAAGCAATTAAAATTAAAAATTAAAAAAAAGATGCAAAATAATGTTTCGTAATAGTACCATAAAGTGACTTCTTTTTAATTATATACAAGACATGGGTCAATAATTAAACCTATAAGTTTTTTTTTTTTATTTTTTACTTTTAAAACTTATAAATTGGTAAAATTAATTTTTCCATATGAATCTCTTTACAATATTTGCTACTATACCATAACTCATATTTACATCTGAGAAGAAAAAATATTTTAATAATACATAAAGTTTAGTAAAACTACGTCTAAGACAAATGAATTAAACTTCAAAAAAAAATCATAGCTTAAAATACAGAATTAGTCGACCTTCCTACGTTTCATGGACAAAATGTGTCATTAAATAACTTGTTTGTTGCTAAAGAAAGTAAAACACTTGTAGGAGATACATTAACTTTCGGAAGCCAGGAGGTAATTCAAGACTTGAACTTGCGTGTGAACATGGCCTTCAGCATAGTAAAAAAAAAAGAATTTCCTTTATAATTTTTCTCTTGTAATATGATGTAAAGCAGCACTTGTTTAAAGCAGTGATTTTTCAAACAATGCTTGGTGAAAATGGGAGTAATGTAAATTTTCCAACCACGGAAAGAAGGTAGGAGGAAGGTAGACGCATTACATTTGTTTCTTATAATATTGCTTCGAATAAAATCAGTGACTACTTGATAGTAAAGTTATTTTTACGGCAAATGCACAGAAACTGGTACATTCTATTTATATGAAAATAAAAAATTGGCCTTGTTTGGCTTTCTTGGCTATAACAAAGCGCCAGAATATCATCTGACTAAAAGGAAAGGATGCCTTCTTGAAGACTTTCTATAGAAACCTGGCTCGTATTTGCGTTACACGTGGAGAAAACCACGAAACCGTCCATGCAGCCAGCTTGTTAGCCGGAATTCTAACCACGGAGCAAATTAGCAGTTTTCAGCGATTTTGAAGCCTGGCCGCTGATATGTGTTAAACGGTTTGTCTGGTTGTCACCATTTACATGCTTATCGCTATGTGAGATTAGGATTTATTTGATGTTACATTCAAATAGAAATAACTTATAATAGTAGCTATGTCTTCATAATCTGCACATATTCGGAGTTACAGTTTTTAAAATCTCAACTTCAGTCGTCAGTCATCATCGATTTTAATCATCAGTCATCATCAGTCCTTTATCAGTTTCAATCATCAGTCATCAACTTAACCTTTAACTGCTGTGAGCGGTCTGTCAGACAGCGCGAAATTTTCCATTAAATGCTTCCACCTCTTAGAATAATTAATGGGTATTGCCATTCTTAGTACCTTCCTAAAACAGTTGTCCAAGGTCACATATGAAGTTGCGTTTGGCTAGCTCTATTTCTTCTTTTATTTTTTTTTAATTTCCCCTCCTCAGCGGTCTGTGGGACCGATCACAGCAGATACGATTCAAATTTCGGCCGATAAAGTTCACTTTTCGTTGTTGTTACATATTTCACGTTTTTATAAATATTCTTGAAATTGCTTCAGATGCGTGCAGGAAACGTTCTATATATCTTACCCAAGACCAATTTTAATAAATAGTTCGAAACTGGTCTAATTTAGAGTCCTCTGATGAAAGTTCCTATAATTTAAGAGCGACCACGACACAAATTCAGAAATATCTGCCGATGAAAGTGAAAACTCCATGTTCCCCTTCTGCAAGACATTTTTTTATTGGAAAAATGAATTCAAATAGTCTATTCAAGTGCCCAACAAGGGTGTTCGAACTCGTAGTCACAATATTATTCTTCGTTCAATCTATAAAACTACTCGTAGAACCCGACGTTGGCCTATTGCAATATTCTTCATAAACGTGGATACATGTGCAATAAATGCATTCATATTATTTCAATCTTATCCCATTGGCTCCGAAAATGAAACGAAAAGATTTCATTAGCAATTCAGTTGGTGCAGTCTCATGTAAAACGGAGGATAACTTCATAATTTTTACCTAAAGAACTCAAACTTACAATACGAAGAGTTTTCGGAATAAATGATGATGAAGGAAACATTGCGATCGAAGACGATAAATTAGATAAGAAAAAGAACGTGCTATATTTGTCCACCGAGCAAAAAAAAAAAAAGAAAAAAAAAAAAAAAAGGAAAACAGCTTACAAATGTATAGAATGCAAAGAACCAGTGTGTCTACAATGCAGTAGAAAAGTATGTATAAAATGCAGCTCGAATTATAATTTTTAAAATAAAAATTAATTTTCTATATTCTTATTAAAGCATTCTTATCGCAAATTTTAATGTAATATAAAAATGTTGAATTTTAAAATTTACTGCTTCCATCCAGATACGTAAGCGAAGGAATTATTATCATAGTATATATTTTATTCTAATGAACTGATTTAAGTATAAAAATTGCTTTATATCTTCATGAAAAAGTTAAATATATGAAATTAAATAACATTTATTCAAATAAGAAAAGTAAAACAATATCTTATTTTGTTTTTATCAGAAGCGGTCTGAGAGACCGCTCACAGTAGTTATGCGACAATTCAAGTCACAGTAGTTAAAGGTTAATCAATTTTCAACACTACATACATAAAATTCAATGCTTTCATATTCAAAGCGCTATATGCTGCACTGGATGTATTTCAGCGTGCTAGAATTATGTACTGTCTCTTCATTCGTATGAATAGTGTGAATATGAATCGTACCAATCGTTCTAATCATATGAATTTTAAAATTGTTAAGACATGAATTCAAATACTTGTTTATCAGTTTGAATTGTCCACATTGTTACGCTAGAGTCACGGCACCAAAAATGTTATGGGCTAGAGTCACGGCACCAAAAATGTTATGGTGTTTTTTTTTATAAATTTTACCTTCTTCTTCTTCTAATTTTCCTAAGTTACCAAAAGGGTACCCTACTAATTTACCATAACACCAGAATACTCTTACCACAGAAAAATACTAGTAACAATAAAGTTGAAAATTTTGCGTTGTGTTTATTCCGGATTAACCCTTAAAATTCATTTGGGTAAAGACTGGTAAAAATCATGAACACACAAAATAAATTTAACCATTGAATGATCTAGAAAAACTTATTTATTTAACTATTAATGCAAATTATATATATATATCCATTAGATGAAAAAAAATCAAAATATATTCAACAAAATTTGAACTATTGTTTTACACATCCAACATTTCTGAGTAATTATTTTTTTAACATCCTTGTAATTACTATTAAATTTAATATTGCAAATCTGGTAAAACATACCAAAATAAACTATAAATTTAAGAACACTACCCTCCCCGGGGAGAAAATAATAAAAAAAATAAATTTAACAAGTTACACTTTCCACTTCACACAGAATTCATCAATACAACAAAAAATATTGCTTAATATTGCACTCAATACCATCATTTAAATACTATTATTGCACATAATAATTTTTATTATTTAATTTTTTTTCCTTTGATTAATTAAATATGGTTTAACCGGATAAAGATAAGTAATGACACATTTACTATTCTACAAACACGTTCGTCCTGAGAGAAGCAAGAATGCTCTAATACAAGCACTATTACAAATCATCCTCACCAATGAGTAATTCAAAAAAAAAAATTCAATTAAATAATTTCCTGAAGAACTTAATTTTCTTAACCATTAAGTTAAGTTACAATAATTTTAATAAGGTTATAAATCTTTATTGAATTTAATGCTTTTACTTAATTGATACACCAAAGAAAAATGATTTCTATAGAGTTAGGATAAATTTATCAACTACCAAAAAATTTAAGGTTCAACAAATTAAGTTAATTCAATCATTTTAACTGCAGAAATCTATACTATTTAACTAACCAAGAATTAACCAAAAAAAAAAAAGAAAAGAACTTATCTGTTCGCTGAGCAGACGGAAAGTCAAACAAAAAAAAATCCATTGAAGCTCATGAGGAATGCTGGCAACCTGTTGAATGGAAAAAAAATGTTCGTCGAATGTATGGAGTCATTACGGTAGCCTAGAAGTTCTAGTAGATTTTAGGATGAACAAATGAGGTTCCAATACGGTAAGATAAGTGAAATACAGTTCCGGATGTGGAGATACGAGAAGATTATGATGAACAAATGAGGATCTAAACAGGCCAAATAATTGAATACAGTCCCGGATTTGGAGATACGAGGAGATTAACAGGAACTAATTTTCAAACCAATTCCCTGACATCTTCAGCGGGAAATGACGAATCAAATTCTAACAGGTTCCAAAAGCAACGGTTGTAAATTAACGCTCCAATTCAGAGTATAGCGACATTCAAATGGTTGAGCTGGGAGCACGCATCATTTTTCTAGAAATTTACTTCTGTATATTTTTCTTGAGCTACACAAACACACACAACAAAACAAAACTGATGAAAGAATTCGAATTTTTGCGAAGACATAGATGCCCATACCTACGGCCCGCGCTCAAAGCGCTTAGCCAAGAGGCCCGTAGCTCTATAGGGGCGAAGCTCCATTTTCTTCGTCGGAGTCAGCTGTCGCCTCGGGCAGCATCAGAAAGCAATTCAAAGGGCAAAAGAAGTGTCAAAAAGTCACCTCGTCCCACAAAACAACCCGTTAAAAGGGAGAGCGCCGGACTGCCAAGTTGGCACAACCCACTATTCGCCGAAAGTTAAAATAGTTGCAACAACAGCATACCCTCATGTTATCAAACTCGCCAAATCCACTACTTTGAAACCTCAATGGATAATCTATGTCGCCAAACCCTCGCCAAATAAACACCACCTGTGACAGGGGAAAATTAGGAATTTCAACAACCCTGCAAGGGGTCCCAACGAAAGAACGCTGAAACTCGCAAAAAGTGACTTTTCAACCGGAAAGAAGGCATTTCATCCCCCCTTTAACTAAATCACAAGCAAACGAAGAAAAATCTACTAATTAAAGCTCATAACTGAAATGCAATTAAAGTTAGAAGAACGAAAGTTATGCCAAATTAAAGAGCTAATTTTTCTGCAACTAATGATATTAAATACTAAGAAATCAAATTAATTTTTGACATGAAAAACTGAGTTTATTACGTGAAAAAAATCACTTATCCATTGTTTGCGTGTACAAGATTGAAGACGCAGTTCGCGTAAACTCGGAAAGCCAAAATATATTACACTAGAATTAATAGGCCCAAAAAGAATATAACCAAACTTGTGTAGCTCAAATTTTGAATAATTACAAATTAAAATTTTGATTTTTATGAATCACTTAAATTAAATTCGCTACACAACATCCCTCCGATGATCGGGAAAATTTTTTTTTGGCGAAGCCAAAAAAATTTTAGGACCCACAGACAATGGAAAAGGTTTACATAAGTTACTAAATACGAAGAGAAAAAAAAAGATTACATAATGGTACCACATGTTAAGTGCCAAACTAATAATCAACTCAAAACTAGTTGTCACGGAGAGCAGTGATAAAAAAAATTAAAATTCAATTACAAAGCAGAAAGTTTAAATCAATTAAATTCAAAATCTAATTCCAACTCGAATAACCAATTAAACAGCAGCAGGAGTGAAGTGCCACAAAAAAAATCCATTTGCAAAACAAGTTAACATAAGTACAGAAACCACAAAAAAAATCGCAAGTGAGTGAAAATTACACCTTAAAAAATCAGTCAACCAACAGTGACACAAAAAAAAATCCTAAAAAATTACACACTGAACTGAACCAGAAGTTGAAACAAACGGAGAACACCCCTAGGAACGGAAAAGAGAACTTGACCAAAAACAAAATTAAGCCGAAAAAGACTAGAACGCATCTCGAAGCAAAAGGGGAAAAATAATTTAGGCAAACTTACTTGGAAACAAGGAAATTAAAATTCGGTCCAGCCGAAAAAATCCTTAAAAACAAAACACTATTGTGTCAAGAACTCGAAACCGAAACTAAAAAAATTCACCAAATGCAGACAACTCCTAGAGCAAATCAGTTGTAAAATGTGGAAGAAAAACGTTTAACTATTCTTTCAAGAAAACAAAACTAACTCTTCAAAAAAAAATCAAATTCATATACCATTCAAGCTCAAACCAAAGAAAAATCAAATTCTGAAAATAGCCAAAATGAATCCAACAAAACAGAACTGAAGCAGGTTACACACAGAATTTACACGTAAACAAGAAGGTGCCCAACAAAAGGTTTGCCACAATTTTTAAAGAAAACAATGCTGCACCAATGTTCTCAAAGTCTAGATCCTGGAGAGTAATCAAAGAAGATGAAGAGTATGCATTGCACTCTAGGTAGCAATCGTAAGCATGACAACTTCACATCAAAACTACAAAACTGCAGGCACAAAAATGCAAAAGCAGACAAGAGGGAAGTGTTTACACAGAAAAATCTCAACTCAAAATCTCAAAATCCATAAATCTCACAAAACTCAATTCTATACTTCTCCTTAAACCACTTCAAAACAAAACTCCTTGAAATACACTAAGCCTCAAGAGCAATCACAAATTTTTCAGTAACCACACAGTATAACCAGAAACCATAAAAGAAAAAGTTTTTGAAAGACAACCACTTGAAAACAGAAACTCAGTACAAACTCAGTGGAGTTAATCTCTCTTAAAATCTTAAAATCAAATCACAATTCTTCTCAAAAACAACTTTCACTTTCACTAGTATCAAAGTTTAAATTTCCCAAACACATTTCACATCCACTTTTAAAGTTACTACAATACTGCAACAAGTTCAGCCAAAGAAAAAAAATTTAAATTCAAAATCAAAACAATAAGCTATTAAGCTCAAAAATTGACAAACCAAAAAAAATCACTGTTAAAACCAATGTTAGACCACTCACAAATAACTTCACTATGAATCTACCTTTAAAACTACTTGAAAAGCCAAAACTATGAGTAAGAATAATATCTTTTAACTACATTTTCAAAACTTCAAACAAAACCAACTCTACCTTTCCAAAAAAAAAAAAAATCTTTGTTTTTCCAAAATTCACAATTCAAACATTTTTTGCTGTAAAATGCAAAACTCTCTATTTTACTGTTTTCACCCATTTCTCAGACAGCAATAAATGTTCACAAAATTCACAAACTAAGGTAGAAAATTCAATTACTCAAATTCAGAAAGCGAAACAAGAAACTTCACTCCGGCTGAAAATTAACTTCCAAAAAAAAATTCAATCAATCCCTAAATAAATAATCACTGGTCCCGCGCAACTTTACAAATCTAACCAAAATTAACTTTAAGAAACAAACATTTCAGATTTTTCAACATTTAAAAAATCCAAATTTTTGACTCAATTCAATTAGGTACTGATTCCATGGAAAACAAATCCAATAACACATCTCAAGAGGTTTTAAAAGAAAATTACTAAATCCTGAACACAAAAATACTGCTCTGACACTAATTCAATTAATTAAAATTAAAATTCTTCAAAATAATCACTCAAAATGCAATAAGCAAAAAAAAAAATAAATAAATAAATTCATTAACACAAATGCAATTATCACCAAAACTTAAAAGTGATGATAACTGGATATCAGTAATTGCAAGCACATAAAGGTAGGGATGTATCCCAAAGTGTGATTAACACGCGTGCCTTTTAACCTTATGTTGCAAACATACAGTTGCAAAAGTGTGAAGCAGTAATCCTCAAAATCAATATGTAAAAATGCAATACAAAATTTTGCACAAAAAGAAATTACTTAACTAAACAGGTACTGCGTGAAAATGTTTGTGTTGGATACAATAGTTTTAATACAATAGTTTTGTATCAGTAGTACATATCTGGTATGCAACCTCAAACAATAAGTATAAAATAAGCACAGCAATACGACCACTGTATAGGCCTGTCACTGTAACTAACTAAAGAGTAGGGTTTCAGTAAAAAGCCTAGACATGTGGAAGGAAACTTTCACATAAATATGCAATAGTACACATGACAATCACCAGTCTCAAGTCAAAATTAAGTTCAACTATAAGAGCAAGCCAAAGGTGGTGCAAAAATAAACAGCACAACAAAAATTGTTAAGTGCTAAGTTGGTTCGAAGGGTCACGGCACCAAAAAATGTTACGCTAGAGTCACGGCACCAAAAATGTTATGGTGTTTTTTTTTTATAAATTTTACCTTCTTCTTCTTCTAATTTTCCTAAGTTACCAAAAGGGTACCCTACTAATTTACCATAACACCAGAATACTCTTACCACAGAAAAATACTAGTAACAATAAAGTTGAAAATTTTGCGTTGTGTTTATTCCGGATTAACCCTTAAAATTCATTTGGGTAAAGACTGGTAAAAATCATGAACACACAAAATAAATTTAACCATTGAATGATCTAGAAAAACTTATTTATTTAACTATTAATGCAAATTATATATATATATCCATTAGATGAAAAAAAATCAAAATATATTCAACAAAATTTGAACTATTGTTTTACACATCCAACATTTCTGAGTAATTATTTTTTTAACATCCTTGTAATTACTATTAAATTTAATATTGCAAATCTGGTAAAACATACCAAAATAAACTATAAATTTAAGAACACTACCCTCCCCGGGGAGAAAATAATAAAAAAATAAATTTAACAAGTTACACTTTCCACTTCACACAGAATTCATCAATACAACAAAAAATATTGCTTAATATTGCACTCAATACCATCATTTAAATACTATTATTGCACATAATAATTTTTATTATTTATTTATTTTTCCTTTGATTAATTAAATATGGTTTAACCGGATAAAGATAAGTACTGACACATTTACACTTCTACAAACAAGTTCGTCCTGAGAGAAGCAAGAATGCTCTAATACAAGCACTATTACAAATCATCCTCACCAAAGAGTAATTCAAAAAAAAAATTCAATTAAATAATTTCCTGAAGAACTTAATTTTCTTAACCATTAAGTTAAGTTACAATAATTTTAATAAGGTTATAAATCTTTATTCAATTTAATGCTTTTACTTAATTGATACACCAAAGAAAAATGATTTCTATAGAGTTAGGATAAATTTATCAACTACCAAAAAATTTAAGATTCAACAAATTAAGTTAATTCAATCATTTTAACTGCAGAAATCTATACTATTTAACTAACCAAGAATTAACCAAAAAAAAAAAAAAAAAGAAAGAAAGAAAAGAAAAGAACTTATCTGTTCGCTGAGCAGAAGGAAAGTCAAACAAAAAAAAATCCATTGAAGCTCATGAGGAATGCAGGCAACCTGTTGAATGGAAAAAAAATGTTCCTCGAATGTATGGAGTCATTACGGTAGCCTAGAAGTTCTAGTAGATTTTAGGATGAACAAATGAGGTTCCAATACGGTAAGATAAGTGAAATACAGTTCCGGATGTGGAGATACGAGAAGATTATGATGAACAAATGAGGATCTAAACAGGCCAAATAATTGAATACAGTCCCGGATTTGGAGATACGAGGAGATTAACAGGAACTAATTTTCAAACCAATTCCCTGACATCTTCAGCGGGAAATGACGAATCAAATTCTAACAGGTTCCAAAAGCAACGGTTGTAAATTAACGCTCCAATTCAGAGTATAGCGACATTCAAATGGTTGAGCTGGGAGCACGCATCATTTTTCTAGAAACTTACTTCTGTATATTTTTCTTGAGATACACAAACACACACAACAAAAAAAAAACTGATGAAAGAATTCGAATTTTTGCGAAGACATAGATGCCCATACCTACGGCCCGCGCTCAAAGCGCTTAGCCAAGAGGCCCGTAGGTCTATAGGGGCGAAGCTCCATTTTCTTCGTCGGAGTCAGCTGTCGCCTCGGGCAGCATCAGAAAGCAATTCAAAGGGCAAAAGAAGTGTCAAAAAGTCACCTCGTCCCACAAAACAACCCGTTAAAAGGGAGAGCGCCGGGCTGCTATTTGGCACAACCCACTATTCGCCGAAAGTTAAAAGAGTTGCAACAACAGCATACCCTCATGTTATCAAACTCGCCAAATCCACTACTTTGAAACCTCAACGGAAAATCTATGTCGCCAAACCCTCGCCAAATAAACACCACCTGTGACAGGGGAAAATTAGGAATTTCAACAACCCTGCAAGGGGTCCCAACGAAAGAACGCTGAAACTCGCAAAAAGTGACTTTTCAACCGGAAAGAAGGCATTTCATCCCCCCTTTAACTAAATCACAAGCAAACGAAGAAAAATCTACTAATTAAAGCTCATAACTGAAATGCAATTAAAGTTAGAAGAACGAAAGTTATGCCAAATTAAAGAGCTAATTTTTCTGCAACTAATGATATTAAATACTAAGAAATCAAATTAATTTTTGACATGAAAAACTGAGTTTATTACGTGAAAAAAATCACTTATCCATTGTTTGCGTGTACAAGATTGAAGACGCAGTTCGCGTAAACTCGGAAAGCCAAAATATATTACACTAGAATTAATAGGCCCAAAAAGAATATAACCAAACTTGTGTAGCTCAAATTTTGAATAATTACAAATTAAAATTTTGATTTTTATGAATCACTTAAATTAAATTCGCTACACAACAACATCACTGGACAAAAGGTAAATGTTACCCTGTGTAGGCCAAATGGTAAATCTTGAAAAGGATTTTGGAGAATTTTCCTCTTGAATGGCAATAACATTTGGTACAATTCGCAGTACTCCAAATTTTCTTTGTTCCTATTGTTCTTGAATGTCAAGTACGTATTTTTAAGCAAACAGTTTCAGATCGGGGACTATAGGAGAGCATAATTTCTGCGGAGTGTTTGATAGAAATGAATTTTAACAAGCTGTAAACAGAAGTTATGAATCCCACTTTCTCTAATCCTATGTTACCATAATTAAATCGTTGTATTCCTTATAATTCTTATCTTTTAAAATAAACTTCATTTACGCTCATTATTCATGCTAAAATTTTAAAAAGTATATTAACCTGATTTATAACTTTTACCGAAAAGAAGATTATAGTTTTTCTATGTTTAAAAGAGAAAGAGGAATTATAAGAGGGAAAGCCAATTAAATTAATGGAGCTAATGAAAAGGCAAAAAAGCTACTTTTTAAGGATAATGGAAATATGCAATATAATATGATATTATTTTCACTGATATTTATTTGAATGATTAGTATAAAAATACTAGAATCTGAAATAATGCTTTTTAAATTCATAAGGAATATGTAGCTAAAAATGTTTAAATGCAACCTTTGAAATGCGTATTTAAGTTACATTTGAAGTGAAAAATCGTTAAATGATAAATTTCCTTACCTTCTACCTACCTATTTTGGATCGTGATTACTTCTCTTAGGCAAACCAACTATTTTCGATAGTGATTATTTCTCTAAGACATATCAACATCATAGAGTAAATAAACTCAAAGGCAATACGCCATTCGAGAAACCTCATTAGATGTATCTTATGCTTAAATATATGGACTTTGGAATAGGCAAATGATAGAGCAGTTTACTCGTACATCCTAATTTAAATGCTTCCGTTGTCGTCTCATTCCGAGTAGCATTTAAGAATCAGAAATATAGATCATAAATTTTTATTCCTAATTACGTTTTAAGCCTAAATTTTCGAGTTAATCCACGTGTCCTTTTATTCAAATCCTATCTAAAATTAATTAAATTAAATATGATAATGGTTATAATATTTAGCATACTATTATTGAAAATAACTTTAAAAACTGTAGAAGAATAACATGCATTTAATTACCCTAACATATTTATTTAATTCACAAAATTGTAATACGTTCTTTATCAAACATTATTAATTACATGACATTAAGTATTATAGACTAAGGTAATAAGCGACTACATTTAAAGGCAAAAAGGCACGCTGATTGAGTCGCAGAGAAGATGAATGAAAACTAATCCTAAGAGAGTGGAAAACTTTAATCAACGCATTTATCACATTCATAATAGGAAAAACATAAAAACAATTTTAAGACATGCACTCTCCCTGTGCACCACACGTGTAAAACATGGGGCTTATAAAAACAAAAAGTTAACTAAAACATTAAATATTACATGCATAAATGAAACGGAAAAAAATAAACAGAGAAAAGCAGTCTGTACTTCACAAAAACAAATAAATCCACTATTCAAATGACGCCAAAGTTTACAAATCGTTCTGCAAGCATAATCTAAAGCCACCGAAGGTAGGGCAGGAAACCATTAAATATTCCACATCAACAGGCACTTTTTTTAAAACTCAAATAAATTATTTATTCTCGGAATAGAAATGAGCAGCTCAGATCTTATAGTGGTTAGGGAAGCCGACTGCGATAACATAGGGCCCAGCTTCGAATCTAGAAGATATAGTTGTTTTTTAACTGTCCGTCCCTTCATAGGAGGCAAAGGTGGACCACCTATTAGGTGACTCCATAATAACGTGACCACTGCTTCTGGCCTTAGTAGTGTCCAGCTTAGGTAAAAGCTTCTTATAATGAAAGGAATTCCAGTAATTCTTCGCAATTCTAATATTGATACTTGTGGGTAAATTAAAGGCATCTTTAGCAAGGAAATCATCTCTTTAATTTCCATTGAATCCAAGATGACCACATATATACATAAACATATTCACATAAGCAAAACTGATATCAGTTCTCCTGTTTCTAAGCGAACTAACAGGTAACAGAGTTTCGAGCAGCCAGATAATTTAAAACCAAATATCAAATATTTTGCTACCTTTTGGTATCAGACCAAGAGAGGAATTCATAGTATTTAATCCCATACAGCATCATTTTCCTAAAATGAATTTTTCCCCAGAAACATAATTCTGTGAGAATTTACAGACAAATTAAATAAAAAGAAATAAATTTATTTTATAAAACTTTTTATGTATAGTTTTTTATATTACTATATTGCTTCAATTCAAAATTTTATTAAACAGCTTTCAATAATCCCGTAATGTTAAAAGCCATTAAAATTGTCGATAAGGTACTAAACGTTATTTTGAAACTGAAACATAACACCGATAATTAGGAATCTTACCCATTTAACCACAGACAGGCTTTCAAATAGAAATGCGGGAACAAATGCAACTTTTTAAGGTAATTTTATAATAAAGAAGATCATTTTTATGTATATTTAAGTACCCTAAAGTACAAAGGAAAGAGCTGTGGATGACAATTCAAATTTATGATCATATCATCTAAACATTCATTTGAAAGCAGTGGGGAAAATGTTCCTAACGTTGAAATATCCTAGCTAATTTAGATTTCCTTACAAATTAGAACACTGAAGAACTATGTAGTGACTATTCGCTGAGTCTTTGTAAGTAACAAGTTCGCAGAAGGGTTAAATTACCCTTTATTCCACCTCAAAATGAGGTAACAGTTGGCACCTCTCGAGCTGAAAGTTTTAAATACAATGCAAGTTCGAAAAAGGGTTAAATTATCCTTTATTCCATCTCAAAATGAGTTAACATTCGGCACGTCTAGAGCATACAATAAGCTCCACTTGGGCGTTATCTCAAAATAGAAAATATAAAACTAATCTAATGCTAAATTAAATTAATCAGCAAACTGCACAAAATCAACTAAAGGAGTCGGCGCTTATTTAAATATCATCGGCGTATCCTAGCAAGCACGTAGAAGTACGGCCGTAAACCAGTACGCTTAGACTAATCGCAACAACGTGGCCGAAAGCCAGAACAAACTATCCTACTGAAGTGACCCAAACTTCAGCTTAAATACTCGTTTCTACCTTATTTCCATAAATCGTAAACCTGAAAACTCCTTTTGATATGAAAATGAAGGCGTGAATTTAGAATGCATAGGAAAGGCTTGTTCCAAAATGAAAATAACTGTTATAAAATTAAAGTAAAACCTAGCAGCGTATAAAAATTTGCATATAGAAGAATTGCATGCGAAATAAAATTTCAAACATCTGTTAAAATTAATCCCCCAAATACCTCTCTGTTAATGGTGGCGAAGTGTTATTGTAAAGCATGAATAATCAGTCAGCTGTAAGTTAACCTAGGACTGAACATCACCCTGCTCTTTACTCGAGTATATTTCATCTAATTACTGTTAACAGTAAACAATGAACAGCAGTTTTGCCAATTGAAGGTCTTTTGATGCTATAATTTCCTAAAGTTTTCTTTGCGAATGTATTTTAGAACCTTATTTAATACTTTTTCAGTCATCAAACGCTGAACATCCTTAGATGCTTTGCAAGGGGCAGAATTTTCATTAATTTTTTGTTGTTACTTTTTTCCAACAGTTAAATTTGTAAAAAGTTATAAATAATCATGTTTTGGTCAGGCAGTGATGGTCCCAGATATTCGGCTCTAGTAGTGGCGGAATGGTGACAGCTCAAGTTGTATATGTAATGCAGAGGAATGAAATCCGAGTGTCTGTCATTTATCTTTCCATACTGTCACGCTCCCCAAAGAAGTTCCCGTGTATACAAGCCAGTTCCCCATAGAAAGTTCTCCAAAAAAGGATCCTTATCCTTAGCATGATATCGCTCGAGTGCTTTCCCTAATTAAATAAACGAACCGAAGATGTTCCCGACTGCTATATTTTATGTGTTAGATGAGCTTTGCATAAAAATAAAATCCCAAACGTCCAATTTGCCAAGGATTCTAACCAAATGCATTCGACGTGAACAAACTCTTCCCAGACCACGAATAAAGAAAAATGACGTTTAAAGATATAGATTAAAACTCAGTTTATATAAATGCCTATTAATGAAAATTTTATTAAATGATCAGACAAAAGTGTTGAGAACAAAAACATAGGTTTCTAGCTGTTTGCCAATAGTACAATTAAAATTAATTAAAACTACCTTTCGCACAATTAAAACTACAGCCCGATACCCAACACCATGCCAAAACTATATTCATGTGACTTATATCAAATAAGTAACATAAGACGCGAAAGCAAAGCAGCTGCAATAAAAATACCCATCAAAAATTCCAGGAAATCGATTTCAACACTTGGTTCTCGTTTGCTTACTTTTTGAATTATTTTCAGTTAAAATGTTTGTGCTAAAAACGTTAGTAATAAGCCACAGGAATCTGCATAACGTGAGTAATTTTATAGTACTACAGTTTATAATCCAATACTTTATAGTTTCAATTTGTAGCACTTTAATTCCAGGTAAACCTTTCTTCTCAGCTGCGATCGTGTACTGTAAACTTAGTCACGTTACGCCCATTCCCGCTGGTTATTACTACTTGCTTCAATTCAGTTTTTTGGCGTGTTTCTTCAATAATAATGTTTTATAATTAATTCTCGTAATTTACTACTCATCAAAGGCACAGGTTTTAAGCCATTTTCCCACTGAACACTCCACTAATATTTCTGCATTTTTTGCAACACCATCATCCATTTAACTCTTCATAAATGAAGCCGTCTTGATTGCTCCACCACTGCTGCCCGAGTAGTTAAACGTATTGTAATGATTGTATGATTCGAGTTTATATCTCTTCGAACGCCGTGTAGTGTAACGTGGATATGAGCCAGTTTGCTTTAGAAACATCTTCCATTCGGCATACCTTCTTTCGGCTGATACCAGTGTGTGCGTCGCCGTAATCAATAATATACATATGTATACTCTGACACAAAAAATACATGCACCCAGAAGAAATCGAGCCACAATCGCGAACCTCGGTAGGAATGTAGTCTGATAAGAGACACACAAATGTTTTAAATTTCGACGGGCCAATGAGACAAGGGTAAGCGCGCTATGCTCATATGAGTTGCGCAGCTGGGAGACATAAAAACATGATTGCTAGTGCCATAGGGCTATTCAAGCGAATCTGTCGACTTGGATGGACATTATATTGTGACTAAAGATGCCACTGAGACGTAACCGGCGACAGTACGAGCAGATGTCGGACTTTAAGAAGGCGCGTATAATAGGTCTCAGAAAAGCAGGTTGGTCGAATAGGTGTATCGGCCGCCACCTCGATCAGAGCCTTATACCAGTTGCTCGGTGTTGGTGAAAATGTATCACGTAAAGCATTACCGTCGCGGAGAATCAGGGTGTCCCAGGAATACAAATGAGCGAGAAGATCGGGCAATCATAAGAGCGGCCACATCAACACCAACAACGTCGCTAGCATCTATTTAACGTCATTTACCACCTTCCAGGCATCCTGTGGTATCAAAGGAAACCAGTCGGAGACGAGTAGACACACGAGTAGTACCGACGCGCATTAAGACACCCACCACTGACCCCACATCATAGACAGTGTCGAATTGACTTTTGCGGAACTCGGGCAAGTTGGAATGGGACCTACTGGATGTGTGAGATCTTCAGCGATGAATCCTGATTTAGTCTCAGTGCTGATGACCGACGTACACGCGTGTGGAGGCTGCCAGAGCAGCGGTCCCATCCTTAATTTGCTGTCTAGGCGGCGTACGGCGGTTACACAAGGTGTGGCAGTGTGAGGAGCTATTTGTTGGAACACACGATCACCTCTAGTTATCCTTCAAGGCACCATGACGGCTCGTAATTACGAGGATGACATTTTAATGCCAGTTGTACTGCCTATGCTACCAAGTTATCCAAGTGCCATTTATCAGAGAGACAACGCTTGTCCACATACTGAGCGTCTCTCCCAACAGTGTCTTCAAGGATATGATGTATTCTCGTGGTTTGCCAAGTTACCTGACCTCTCACCAATAGAGCACGTTTCGGACATGCTTGGAAGCCAACTACAGCCGTACCAGAATATTTTTGAATTAATTGCCAGTTGCAAAGATTATAGCATGATCTTCCGCACAGTCCATAGGTGACCTATTCGATTCGATGCCACGTCGTGTTTCGGCTTGTAGAGCTTCCACAGGTGTGCTTCCACAGGTGGCTTGTAGAGCTTCCACAGGTGGCTATACTACTTATTGATTTATAATATTTTTCATACCATAACTTCTTAATAAAAAATCGTTTTTTCTGAATTTGTAATCATTTGTTTATCTCCTCATACACTATACACTATTCACGCTTCGTGATAGCAGTTCGTTTCCTTCTGGGTGCAAGTATTTTTTTGTGACAGAGTGTATATATATATATATATATATATATGCATCATCAAATGGGCTGGCTGAGGGAGTTCCTGTGAATTTTCTCCTATGCGGGGTAAATACGAAGCTTTCCATTAGGTTTCCCATGAAGGCATCTTCCTGCAGCCGTATGAAATGCTTGCCGTATAATTAGTCTCTACTATCAATTAGTAATTATCAAATAATTGGTTTGATTTATTTATTTATGTGGGTTGAGGCCAAAAAATTCGAAGAAAACAATTATGCCCGGAAACTTCTATTTATACTGCATCTAGCAATAAAACAGTAAATAGTACTTCATTTACTTTCAGAAAATAAATTATTTAAAAATCAATTCTTGGGAACATTCGGAGGTTATATTAATGTTATATTAACACTCATTTTGTCATCAAGTAGCAAAACATTATTCAGTATTTAATCAGTTTTGTTTATGTACTAGTTCAGTCAAAGATTGGTAATTGTTGCACTCTTATAGGACTTATTGCCCAGTCAATGATTTTTAACTATAGCAGTCTATTGTTATTGGCCAAGAAATTAAATAAAATCCTATCGATTTCTATTATATACATATCCCTTTTCTTTACGAGCAGAAAATCCTGAAGAAGGAGGATCTGTCTGATTGCCCTCGTTAAAAAAGAAATATTATTATTTGCATTAAAAGAGTAGCTCAGCATAACTTCTGAATACGTTTCATGCTGCCTATAAGGCAGGCTTTCAGGTATATCAATCGCATGAATTTCAAGTTGCCTCTTTTACCATATATATATATATTACCTTTTTATTCTTAAAGAGGAGATCAGTGCGGGTCCATTATAATCCACTCAAGTATCTTTTGACCTCAAGGTTTTCATTTCATCAAGCCTAAACTGTAAATAGCAATAATGGAATAGAATCAACAATAGCAATGATCTAATGGAATTTGTTATGAAGCACTGATTGTTCAGATTATTTAAAAACTGAAGAAGTATTTTCTTAATTGCTGAGGGTTTCAGTTTTTTTCGTGTCAAAGAATACAAAACAAAATGTTAAAACTCTCAAAACACATGTAAAGTCATTAGGTTTTATCTGAGCAGGAAACAGGACAAATCAGTGATGTTCTGGCATTGATTCAAGCTCTACACTTTCCAACTATTAGCCGGACGTGCCTCCGATTACACCATCAAGATACGCGGTAAGGAAGGTTTGATTTGGTTTATTGAGATTACGGCAAAGCACAGTACGGCTATCTGCTTAAGGGGAGCGATGCTTTCGTGGAGGCTTTCTAAGGGAAACTGGCTCGTATGCCTGTTACACATGAGAAACACCATGAAAATGCCCATGCAGCTAGCTCGTTCGCCTGGAATCAAAACCAGATCCGCGATAACGAAGGAGAAAATTCCTTACACCCACTATTAAATTTTTAAAGAAAGATTTAATTTTTAAAATTCGCACATTATTTATTGTGCTGAGAATTCATCAACAAAGTTTGGAATAAATATCACTAAAAGTCTTTGATGGTAGAATGAAAAAATATTTTTCTTAAATTTTATGCTTCAATGTATTGTTTTTGAAGTTAGTAAAATGAGACATTATTGAATCTTTTGCATAAAAAGAGTGTTACATGTGAGTTAGATTATGATTTATCATATGATTTAAACGTACTAGAAATTCACACATTTTTCTTACTTGTAAAAGCCTTTATTTTCTTACTAGAATACGTTACTTTTGCAAAGAAACATCAGATTTCAAATGGAATACTGATTTAATCCATGCTGAAAATTTAAAATGCCCCATTGTAATAAAAATAGAATGCCATACTATAATGTTCTCGCTTAGCAAGTATGAAGAAAGTAAACAACCTCTTTTATGAAAAATGGAATAATGGGAATTTTTGTATATTTAAAAATATCCGCGAGCGACGCGCTATTTCTAAACACTCATGATGGTCTTAGTTCGATAACGGATGATTTTATTTTGAAAAGAACAGGAATAGAATTCTTGAAATTCTTATTGAATTGACATTTTTTTTATTAAACTATTATCAATTCCTACATTTTTATGAAAGGTTTTCAGAATTCTCAAAATTTACGTAGATGGCATTCTTTATGCTTCTTTCCTTCATGCTTTCTTTTTTTCCCTTTCCATCCTTTTCATCATTGCTGCAGTAAACCATTACACAATCACTCTCTTTATGCGTACCTGGAACTAAAATTAGCATACTTAGTCGTCCATGAGATCACGTCAGTATTTTGTATCATACTACGGGTTAGAAGAAATGTTCTTCCCATCATTAACAATGCACGGTTTTCTAAATTTTAGAGATTAAGAACGAAAATATTTAATCTTAGTTTTCAAAATAATAAATAGTAAATAAATCATATTTCTAACACTATAATACTTATTATGATTTTAAACCCATGATCTTATGAAGGAGCACAACGGTACAAGTTTATGAACCGATATTTCTTTAGCTCTTAGGTATTCTATTATTCTGAAGGATTTTATTGATTATATGGCATTTTTGTGAATCCCAGTCCCCGCTCAGTTTCCCAGAAGTCATATTACTCGCGTAATCTGTTCTTTGGCTGATACAGAAAATAAACCAATTTATTTAAACACCAGGAACGCACTTTCTGCGTCTATTCTTCGGGAAAGGAATAAACTTAATAGAAACTGCATTTTCCAGCCATACATAAAATGAGAAAAAGAAAGAAACCAGTTATTACAGCTTGACATGTCTATAGTCCCCAATCTCGTGCTGTTCACTTCGTTTTGCAACCTGCGAGTTTCATTGCTATCACTAATAAAAATTGAAGTCATTCGAAAGAAATTCATTATATCCACAACGGAAAAGATGGAATGTTTTTAAAATAAGAGGAAAAAAGTAATTCAATAAAAAAATTCTCATCTCAAATATTTGCATTTTGAAAATACCGTGTAGATCAAAAATAAGATTGAAGAGCAGGTTGCAATGTATGGCACAACAATATCTTAAAAATTTAAAAATTTAAAAATTACAGAAATGTTATTATTTTTTTTTTCATTCATTATTTTCATTCATTATTTTATTATAATACTTAACGTATTATCTCGTCGACCGCGGCCTTTGGCTACCGTCGAACTATAAAAGTTGGCGGAGATCCTTCCAAAGTTGCGTCAATCGCTCATGCGGAGTTCTGAAGCAACTGACGCCTCTTTATTTAATAAACAATCAGTATTTGACCCGTTTCGATTTTCCGCTTTGTAAACGGGCTTTCGTTTGATTTCTACTATTTTGCTATTTTTTCCAGCAGGTTTATTAAGAACTCTATGAGAGATTTTTTTCAATCTATTACTGGTTTTCAGTCATTTCCAACTCTTCTTCTCCTCATTCATCAAGTGTTAATTTTCTCAACTAGATGTAAAGGAACTGGAATGCAATCAGGAACGTGAACCTAAATCTTTCGAACTCACATTTTTTTTCAAAATGTGAGAAAAAAATACAATGGTAAGAGTTAAATTATATCTTTGTTCACAAAAATGGTGGCTTATCGAGAATCAATCGTGTTACATCAAACGAAAGCGCAGATCTTATCTGTGTCTTGTGAACATCTCGATTATCTAAATCGTACTGCATGGCGCTAAATCGTACTGCATGGCGACAGTTTTCACAATCGAAAAGATAATCCGAAAGTACCTTTTTTTCTTATTTGAGCCCACCAGCGGCCGAGCGGTAAAGTCGCTGAACACTGGTAGTTCCGTCCGAGGTTCGAATCCCGCAAACGGGCTGGCTGCATAGGCGTTTTCGTGGTTTTCCCCATGTGTAACGTGTATATGAGCCAGTTTTCCTTAGAAAGTCCTCCACGAAGACATCCCTCCCCTTAGGCAGATATCCCTAGCGTGCTTTGCCATAATTAACTACACCAATTACACACACATTTTTCTTATTTGAACACGCAATAATGTATGCCGCTTGCACCCTAAACCTATTCTAAAAAAATTAAATGAAACAGAAATAAAACATAGCAGATTAGGAAATGAATCTGGGGAATCGATGATCTCCCAATTAAAAAAACAAATTTTTTGACTGGCAGAGTAAAATAGGAATAACAAATAGTTGAAAATAAACTAGGCCTAACTTAGAAATGAACACCGAATTTCCTGATATCAGATTTAATTTGCTAATATTTATACCAAAAGTGCACATAAGAAAAACAAATTGTTAATTCCTTGCAATCTGTAAACTGCAATACAATCAAAACCAGTTGTTGTTACTTATGCTCACTTGACGTAGTCAGACCAAGCTCATAAAATTCCTCGTGGCAAGGAGCGCAAGATTATGCTTGTCTTTGGCAATAGCTTTGAGCACCTTGCAGGTGACAGTACGATTTAGCTAAGTTACGCCCCCAATTTTGATGGACAACACCCTGCGGGGACGGGTCCTAAGGACTTCCACCCCTCTCCCCTTTCTTTGGCACGGTAGCTTATTTTCCATGGTCCCATATATAAGGTCTCCCTACAAAAGCAGCAAATTTAATATGCAAATAAAATGCTTTATTTTCAGAAAAAGGAAAATATTTTAAATCACAACAGGAAAATATTCCTATTTAAGGAAGAAAAAATGTTGTATGGCATATGATCTGTACGACTTGATCTGCTGCACCTCACACTCTCGTAAAATTCGTAAACTCATTTTACGTATCTGCCTATCTAGATGGCTAATGGCACAAACAATTTTCTCTTTACCTTTTTTTTCCCTTGTTGTTTTTCTTTAACTTCGGATTTCTTGGGACTTGCAGTCAGACAAAATGGCGATGTTTTCAACATGCCGTCCAGAGTGAAGGCGTGGGGATTTAAAGCGTGGTGTCAATCCCGTGTCCTCTTATTTTTGAGCTGCTATATACGTTTCTTTAGGTGCACGTTTACGTCCAGAGATTGAATAAAGCTTTTTAACAGTCTATGCATAAGATTCGCCCTTCTTGCAATGAATTTTCACAATCAAAACTCGCTATTCCTTTGTGTAGTGCTCCATATCAACTCCATATCAACGTTTACGTCCAGAGATTGAATAAAGCTTTTTAACAGTCTATGCATAAGATTCGCCCTTCTTGCAATGAATTTTCACAATCAAAACTCGCTATTCCTTTGTGTAGTGCTCCATATCAACTAAGCCGTAACAAAGCTGCAAAATGAACTGATAGTGATAAAATGCCAGTGTTATTAAGTCAAATGAAATACAACATTCTTAAGTCAATCTGGTCGACCTACCAGTATTTAGCAGTCTTTGGCACTCAGTCACCGGAAGGTTGACTTTTATTATAAATGAAATATATTGTACAGTACTTTACTTTGAATACATAATGCAATTCTACAAAATCAATGAGTTTTAAAAATTTTATTTGCTGCTTAAAAATAACAGAAGAAAAAATATCGTTATAATTATTCTTCACAAGTTTGAATTGTTACATCAGTCAGATACTCAGAAAGAAAGGTAACAGGGGAAATAAACGAAAAATCGGAATACCTGTTCTTTTGTAGGCAATTAAACATTAACTCTTTCGCATCGGTACAGGCCGTCCACGTCTTTCAAACACCTGAAATGCCCATACATACGAATTTTTGCTGGAATGGATTTCCTTCTCCCCATGCCAAGTAGAATGCTAGAGCGTTAACAATAACCTACTTAATTGAAGTGATTACTTCTCTCTTGGGGATTTTTGTGCGGTTTTATCCATTTTGTGCAGTTTCCCCTTAGGACAGGATTGCAACTGTGATTATCAGTAGTTAAATGTTGACGTTAATCAAAGAACCTGTTTTTTGTAGGAGATTACTTGAACTTGGAAACACTTGAAACGCCCCTACATACGAATTTTTGCTGGAATGGCTTTCCTTCCCCTATGCAAAGTAGAATGATGCAGCCTTGACAATAACCTACTTAAATGATGTGATTACTTCTCTCTTGGGGATGGAGATCTTTGTGCGATTTGACCCACTGTCTGCAGTTTCGCCTTAGGAAAAGATTGCAACTGCGAACATCAATAGCTAAACGTTGACGCTAAACAAAAGAAAGGGAAGATGCGTTCAAATAGCTACTTTTAGTCGCATCAAATAATTGGTATGCCATTTAACAACTCCCGAAACCAATGAGTCATGCACTAACGTGGTAGGGGAAAGTAACAGGTAGATAAATAAGGCAGACGTTCGGGTGACTTACCGATGTCTGAATGCAAATGCGTTTCGGACGATTTTGCTCTGAAAGATATATTCAATTCTCACGTTTAATTACACTTCGACATATGTGTATCATATGTCTCTGCATAAAATATCATGAGCTTCAGATGGCAGGTAAAACACTAGCAGGCTATCAGTTTAAGAAGCAATGTGCTTATAAATGTAATCAGTTTATATAATAAGGTTTATTTTGAGTGTTTATATAGAAAAAAACCACCTATTACTTTACAAAATATTTGAATTACTTTCAAGCATTATTCCTACAAAAAGAAGATTTAATTGGTGTCGTTCTAAGTTTCTCAAAGGGTTCACAAAACTTAATTTTGGAAATTTTATCATTTTTCTTAATTCTGCTTTCTTGTTTTGAATTCAAGATTTCCATTACTCATGAATTCATATATTTGATTTTAGTACTGAAAATAAATAGCTTTAAAATTCTAAACAAAATGACCTTTCAGGTACAACATGACTTCATATTTTGTTTTTTCACGTATTTTGTTATTAATTCTTTCTCCGAATCCCCGTTCGGATTACGCTGTTATTGTACAAGAAACTAGTCGCACGGATGCACGTTAACACACTTTTAATCATGTACGATGTAAAAAAGAAATAAAGTAAGTAAAATTCCGTTACAAGTTAATTAACGTAGGCACGAAATTTTCATTTTATAGCTATTGCATATTTTTTCAGTAGCGGATAGCTTCTTTAAAATGTGGCCTTAAATCATTACACAAAATCTGTAATTCCAAGGAAAGTATAACATGTATTTTACTTTAAAAAGTGGTTTTGAAATTATAAATGCTGTTATGTCTGATGAAATCCACATAAAAATGGGTTATTCCAGTGCCATGAATCCTGATTTGTATAAAGATATAAATGGGATACCATTTTGTCAAACACTCCTTTCATCATTTTTATCCCCAATTCTTATCACTAAACAAAAGATGATTTACATGATTATTTATATAGAAGATTCACAACAAATAAGGTAAAATAATGTCTATATATTATAGTGTCTCGTGTGCTTTGGTAACAAATGTATGAGAACTCTTAAGACTAAAACGAAGTATCGTTATGTCATTTAAGTACTACAGAGACAGGGAAATTGCGTAAAGGACCCATTTATGTGACTAAGATAATATTTAACAGACGGCACCACTCGTGCTTGCAGAAGCCAACAATTCTGGCTAAAATAAAAGATAATGGATGAGCTAAAACTAAAACAAGTAAATTAGCCTAATGGCTGCCCAAACAGAATAATGCGCAAGCTGGTTCTGACGTAAGTTCGGCGTAACAACCTAATGGCTATAAGGTATTTCTCCCGCTTTCCTAGTCTGCCTTCGTGGTGTAGGGGTCCTGCACGCTGGGCCGTTATTCCAGAGGTCTGTGGTTCGATTCCCGGAGAAGGCGTTTGCTAATTTTTCATCTTTCTGGCTTTTCCAAAAAACCTAATGTCTCTACATGGCGAGATAACGCAACGCCGCAGAATCAACTAGCAAGAGAATCAAAGCAGCAATGTGACCTTCAGGCAAGCAGAATACGTTCTGGTTCTGCCGATACTGATATTGATACTGATTGTGAAGTTGCTTACGTGGTCCCAGAAGGGGCCTTAATACGTTCTACAAGAAAATTTTGCCTCTGAGGGCACACGACTTTGATGAGCTAACATGTGAAACTCCAAGAACGGTCTAGAAAATGAGGAGACCATCGTCTCCTTTACTGCATGTGTGCCGATCTAATGAAGAGCGGCGAAAGAAAAAAGTGACGGCGCGCAAGAAGACGAGTAAACGTCGGCAGTCAAATAGGTACGTTACGAAGTTGTGGTGTCTAAGCATGTGAGTAACAAATGATCTGATCAAATTATCTTCTGGAATGATTTGGTATCTAAGAATTTCTGAAACATTTGCTGTTTCACAGGAAGTCCAGTTTTGAAGAAAGCTTATTTAGTAATATGGTAACTATAGGGTAGATTTTCAAGACGTGATGGATCAGTTTGTTTCTAACTAAATAATGCGTATTTACAAATCTTTTCAGAATCTTATTCTGCACTACCTGAAGTTTGTGGAAGTACGCTTCTGAGGCTGACGCCCAGGCTGCAGCTGCATAGCATAGAACTGGGCTATGCTATGCAGTATAAAGGTAAATTATTCTCTTTCTTTAAGAGACAGTCCAGAGTAATTGACAAGGAGCACAGTTGATTGACGATACCCCAAACCTTTCTTATGACGCGCTTAATACGAAACGTCCATGTGAACTTTCGGTTAATGATAACCCCCAGATAACTTACATTATTTAGGCGGTTCACAACTTCTCCGAATACGTAGAAGTTGCTCAATGCTATATTCCGAATTTTGCGTCTCCTTATCAATAGGAGTTTAGACTTTGAGCCGTTTATACTAATTCTTCATTTTGTGCACCAGTCCTCAATATATTAAAAAAATTCCTAGAGCTTGGAGATAGGATTATTGGGTTGGATAGAGATCACGGCTACCGCCGTATCGTCAGTATAGCAAACTAGCATAGAGTTATGTTCCAAATTATCTCTGGGAAAATCGATTACGTAAAACGGATAGAGGATGGACGATGACAGGATACTCTTGGTATACTCATATAGTGATGTTTTCGAAGGCTCAATAGACATTTCCTTGACTGACACTAAAGGTTCGTTCGGTGAGGAAGGAATTGAGAAGAAGGATAATTTGCCGACTAACGTTTATCTTGATTGCTTTGTGGATCAACCCTTGTGCTAGGCGCAGTCGAATGCTTT
Source organism: Stegodyphus dumicola (assembly GCF_044657685.1). Taxonomy (NCBI): domain Eukaryota; kingdom Metazoa; phylum Arthropoda; class Arachnida; order Araneae; family Eresidae; genus Stegodyphus; species Stegodyphus dumicola. The sequence continues at coordinate 131,276,299 of NC_140780.1, forward strand.
CGCCACGTCTAGCATAAAGAGTGCCGTGCATTTCTTTATGGTACATAGCTGCAGCGATAAATTCAACTAGCCTGAGTAGTTGCTTTGATGCAGACATCTGATTCTATCCTCTGAAACCTTCCTTTAAATATTATCTTCTTTCTACCTCATTTAAATATCACACTAGAAATTTACATCGCGGCAGAAAATTGAAATGAGGGAGAGAGGAAAGTTAATTAACATGCAATAACTTATTAGAAACTAAATTTAAACTCTACCCCCTTCGCGCCGACTGTCACGTCTACGTGCCAGCAACGAACACCCTCACTTCCCGGCCGACACGCAGGTGTGCCAGAGCATTTTCTCGTTCAGCCCCGACTGTCACGTATTTGTGCTAGTGTCTTGGAACGTTTTAAAAACTATAATTTCTGCCACAAGATGGCACTGTATGTCCATATGGTTTCAGATACATATACATTAGACCTTCTACTCGAAATGAGAGAAGCATGACTCACAAACACGTGTTTTTGATTATATAAACAAAAGGGGAAATAAATGTTTCCGAATGGCGTGATTTATGACGTCTCTTTAAATTCGCACGTCGTAGTTGTTTATTGTAAGTAAAGAAGTTTTATTTTCGCTAAAGCGCTAGGGTATTTCGTTTTGCAGTTCAGTTTTTAGAAAATAATTAGATCTTGTTAGACGTGAATTTTTTCTGTTTTTACCGTTCCAATGTCGAAGCGTGGACAATGTTTAACAGGGCATGAAATAGCAGAAATGATGCAAAATATTTCAGATATTGATTCTGAAACAGATTCTGATAGTAGTGATAGTGATACTATGATATATTCTGATCATAAAGAATCTGGCGAATCTAATGATGATACGTCGGCATACAGATGTCCGAAATGTCCTCATCATCATTAATCCTTAATTAATTAACGTCATCATCATCAATGTCGTTATTACGAGTGCAAGGAATGTAACGCAGGACTGTGTGTAGATCCCTGTTTTCAAATTCTTCATACGAAAAGAGAATTTTGAGTAATATATTTAGTTTTCAGATGTATAATGTTAAAAGTCATAAAATGGTGTTTAATGAAAATAAAATATACATTTAAAAAAGAAAAAAGATAATTAAAGTATATATAAAAATATCTATAAAGCATAAGCCGTTTAAATACCCTATAGAGCATTATTAAACAATAAATCGGAAATTTCATGGATTTAGGCTTAATAGCAAAAAAGCCCCCGGCCCTGGACAGACGCTCGCGTAAGACACTGCCGGCCTCCGCGATAAGCGTGCGTTTGCGCTACCCGGCGCGAAGGGGCTACAGTATAACCCAAAATTTTAGTGATAAGGATTGAAAATTATTAAAGGAATTAAAACTTTACCAGTGAGAGTTTGTTGCAGTAAAGTTAAGAAGAATACAGTTGCAAATAAATACTTTCAGAAATTCCTTAATCATGAAAGTTGTTTTATTTTTAAAAAGTAACAAACAGCATAGGGAAGCAGACATGACTAGGGCAAAATAGAATGCAAATTCGTGTCTTTTAAAGAATCATTTTTAAAAACCCCCAGATTTTCTATTCTTTAAGCTCTTCATCTGAGGAAAATTCTTTAAGTTCTTCATTTGAGGAAATGAAGAGCTCCAAGAAGCGAAATGTTAAAAATGCGCATTCTTCCATAAACTTGTTAAATGCATGTGACACATTTTGTTTGTATACGAAGCACCAAAAAAAAGGTCTGAAAAAAATATTCCTCGCCAGTAAATATAAACTGCAAGAGAAAAGTCTGTAAGCTACTTTGATAAATCGTCAGCAATGAAGTCTGTTCTGTATTTATCACAAAAAGCGAAATAATTTTGAGAAAGACATTTAATCTAATCGATGTGAGAACGTCAGAAGATATACCCTTTATGGTCCAAATTTACTTTAATGGAAAAGATTTTGGCTAGCAATGAATAATTCTGTTCAAAGTAATGTCCGGAAAAGTCTTTCGACAAATTTCTTGGGTACAGTTAAAAGAACTGCCAGAGATCCTTAAGGGGAAGTTCGAAGCAGCAACCTATAAACAAATAAAAATGTCGGAAAGGAAATTTAAAGAAAAAGTGCATATCCGCATCTACAGCAATGTGGGTATTATAAATCTTTTCAACGATTTTGTATTTCCTTCGAAAAAGACGAAACTGATATGAAGAGTTTTACAGGAAGTCAAAAACATATTTGAAAAGCAATTCTGGGAAAGCATACATTTGCTGCTAAAAAACAGTCAGTTTTCAGTCAACGATATAAATATAACGAATGTATTTGAGGAATAGTTAGAGTTGTTTTTAGAGGACTCTTAGCTGAAGTGAGAGTGAAGTTGTTAGGAGTTCTAGTGGAGTTTTATGTACTGGACTTTTATTTTTGAAAGGCGAAAATTTAATTTAAGTACGCGAGTAAAGTTTTCGTATATAAGCAAAGTTTTCTTGAATAAAGTTCTAAGTGACTTTGACTGTTTAAAGAACGTGATCCAATTCCTTTTAATTAAAAACGTTCTTCTTACTGATTACATTTTAGGCAACCTAGCCTGCACTTTAATTATGTATTTCAAAGTAAATTAGTTTATATAATTGTGAGTTGATTTAAACACTCAGATAAATTAACTATTGAATAGAAACTTACTAAGCACTTATTTTTATTGTAAAATGGCAGTTGATAAATTAGTTTGTTTTCATGCAAACACAGAACACTAATATAATATTTCGTAATTATTAAATAATGCAGAAATTTAGTATGCGTTCTCCCAAAACGGTTTTCAGACGCCATCGTAATAAAATGATCTAATAATTGAAAGAAAAAGAGTAATATGAAACTATATAAGCTGTTTTCAGGTGTAAACATCTCCAAAAATATGTTATCGTATACAACGTTTTAATTAACTGCAATTAATAAATTATACTTAAAGCAAAACTGATTTAACATGGAATTTCAGAGTGGAAGGGAATTCGAGTGCCCCGTAAAATAAGTTTAAAATATTCAGTATTTAAAATTAATTAATTCAATAAATAGATTTACCAGCTTTGATTTCTTTCAGCTAATTAAGAAGTGGTTCAATTAATTTTCGACTACTATAATAAAGCTAGAACTATGTATAAAAGAAATTAAGCAAACAAAACAAGAAAGAAACAGTTTTTCACAGACTATTGAGTATTTCTCATTTAATTAATTCAGTTCTCACTTCGCGAGAAGGCAAAAATACATAAAAACTCAAAATATCTATATTAAAAATTAAAGTAAATCTCAAACGCTTATTTCCTCGAAAAAATTACAGAAAGAATTAAGCATGATTTAATTGGCAATAATAAATGAATGCGTTATCTTTGTTGTTGCGAAGCTAAGTTTCTCTAGATTGGCAACAAATCCACTGGTCTCCTGTTTCAAATGTAAACATCAATGGCCGCCATTTAAAACAGGCTTAGCGGCAATTAAACAACTTTAAAATTTCTGATAATTCTAAAAATATTGCACATAGATTTACTAAAGGCATAAAATCCTTAACCGGAAGATAAAAACAACATAATTCAATCATTCTTAAAGCAAAAAATGTACAATTTACAAACATATAAGAGTAAAGAAACTGAGATCACTGAGCCGAGTAACAGAGTGGATATATATATAAATATATTTATACCGATTGCAACCAAAATACGAGGTGCACATCTACATGTTATAGCAGTCCTATATGCAAAATTTCAACGTTCTGAGGCAACTCGTTTTCGAGTTATGCGAGATACGTACGTACGCACGCACGTACGTACATACGTTCGTACAGACGCCACGAAAAATTCTCTTCAGAATTAATTTTAAAGCCGTTTTATAATTTTTTTGAAGGAAAAGAGTATTTTATTCTGTCCTTACGTACAGATATCACGCAAAAACATCGTTAAATTGCATTCGATAGCGGTCAAAATGGATATTTTCGTTGAAATATGCTGCCTGAAACGTTTCGCGATTACAGTACTTCCTTTTTACTTCGTACAAGGAAGTAAAAACAAAGTCTTTATGAAATTTCGAAGAGTGCAAAATTCTGTAATTAATTTATCGGAATTGTCTAAAATTGTTCAAAATGTAGTTCACTTCAGAGAGAACATAAGGAAGCTTAAAAATAATTGCTGTTATCATACGAACAGTGCTACTAAAAAGGATGGAAAAAAAACAATAGTTCTTTACTAGCTAAAACATTCTGCGGATTGGGAGTGCTAAAATAAGTTCCTGATAATCCGAAAAAAATGGAAAATTTGCCAATAATTCTAGATCGGAATACTTCCATTAAACAAACTGTTGAGTCATTATTATTTTTAATGTTGGAAAAGATATAATACGCAGTGCCCTCGCCGAAATTCGAACCTTCCGAATACACGTCAAGTGTGCTTCCAATTATACCCCGAAGGCATGCGGATAGGAGGGAGAAAATACCTTATAAAACATCAAGTAAATCACAAGATTATACGAATGAGAAATTTGCTTAGAATTTTCCTATTTCTCTGACCTAGAAATCATAATTTTGAAATACAGAAGATACAGCTAAAATTCACAATAGATTAATTTCTTCCTGTAATGGTATGCAGTGACTGAGAACATTAAACGCGACGAAACACTATCTTGAGTTATTTGAACAGGAGATGTGAGAAATATAAGAAAAATCTTGCTATGTGGGAAAGATTTATTCTAAATAATTCTTGGAAGAAATAACTTTGCGTAAACATTTCAGCTCTAAATACTTGATGAGACAACCGTTAAATTAGTTTCCCACGTTTTCAGTCTCTCCCCAAAGGAGATAAAACTGCGCAAAATTCATTTGATTTATGGAAACCAGTTTTGGGATTGAAATTTATGATACAAACAGAAGCCAAAAAGCGCAGAGTCGCAATCATAAATGAATATGCTTCATATGTTTGTATTTTACTATGAGGGTAATCTAACATAATTATTCCCTTTCATAACCAAAAGCTGCTATTTTACACGATAACAGTTTTTAATGAAACCTATTTCTATTTCTTATCTTACATAATCCCAAACTACTATTTTGCAAGACAGCAGATTTTAATATTCACAAACTGCTATTTTGCAAGGTATCTTGCCCAGATATTTTACTTTAATACTCACAAAACGTCACGAGTATTAGATAAATCAATAAAATTATTACATTTGTTATTTTGCATAACAAATGTAATAATTTTCATAAATTGAAAAATGATAATAGACGATGGCATGAAAATGAAAATCATCTCATGTTTTTAATGTTCCGCATACAAAATTTAAATGGACCCAAATTCGTGTCTAATAAGGATATCAGTTATATATCAAATTAAATAACAAGTTTGTTCAGCATTTCTGATGAGCAGCGTAATTCCCACAACATTATACTATATTCCCTTTGTAGTTTCCCTCTATTTTGAATAGTATTAAATATATAGAATCGTGGCGAGAACGGGGAAATAAAAAAATTAGTTTATTCATACTAACTTGGCGTAACATGCGCGTTACCGCATGTTACGCCAATGGCAAAAAAATGATTTTCAGTATTCCAATTGTGTAACGGTTCAACTGCAATTTAATCGCTCAGCTTTCATGTGCGTGGTCGGAAGCCGTCATAGCGGTGCACTCACTCACTCACTCGCTGGTTTCATCTTCTTTTTCCTGTATATACAATAGGAGAAGAAAACTGAGCTGTTGTTAAAACAACAGGAAATATCCACGTGTTGAAGATATATTTAGCATTTTTATTTTGTTCAATAATACACTTTTATTGATATTTCAGTATATTCAAACATTCTTTATCAATGAAACAGCTCTTCTGTCAGGTCGTTATTGGGTCAGACGCAAATCGAATAGACTCAAAGAGGCTCATAGAGTTTGCTACACACTGATGAAATTTAATAGTTTCAAAAGCGGTTAATAGTTGCATAAAACTCACTATTTTCTGTGTTTGATATCCACTATCGTTAGCATTTTATATATTGTTTCGAATTAATGACAAATATCTTAACATTAAACTATTATTTATAAGTTACTTTCTCCATGTAATCTGCGTGTCTCAGTGGTGTAACTGAAAGCACATCCGATGCGTAATCGGGAGGTCTGGAGTTCAAATCCCGAAGAGGATATTACACTTCTGCTTCAAAAATACGTAACGCTATACATATGTCTTAATTTATACAGATAAGGATTGACGTTTGTATGCAACACCTTTTTACTTGAAAGCAGCATTTCAAACCAAAAAATGCCCGTTCATTGTTAGACTAAATGTCTTTTTTTACATGGTTAGTGTTTAACACAGATATCGAATGCAAACCTCATGTTTCATATCTGTTAGCAAAGTTATGTGTCGTTGAGAACTTGTTCACTTCCACTGCAGTTATTCCTTCTGAATCGAGCCATCTACGTTGCCAAAAGTAATACAACTGCATGCATTTTGAAATATCAACTTTTACTCTTTTTTGAATGATCAATTTCTTTATATTTAATCAATGAATAAAAAATATATCTAAAAACAGTTTCCGTGCAATTCTTCATAGACCTTAATGTATGGTTAATTTAGTTACTTTGTAGAGACATTACGTTATTTCGAAGCAGGAGACATGAAAAATGATCAATGCCCTCACTGGGACTCGAACCTCCGACCTCTCGAATACGCTCCTAGTGTGCTGACTATTACAACACGAAGGTATGCTAAGAATCCGGGAGAAATACCTTATAACCTAATATGAGCCTGGTTATTTGACTAACGACATAACACATAGAAGTGAAGAAGAATAAACTTTAGTCAAGTTTCAAAATAGCTTTCGTTTTTTTCTTCGTTACTTTTTACTGTTCTGAACCCTCTCCATAATATTTATGCCTTGGTAAATTAATCTAAAATTCCTCACCATATCTATTGACATTTTGATATTTGACGTTTTCAGTGAGATTTAAAATCGAATAATTTAATTTCCTCTTTTAAATCTGCATGAGCGCCAGTTACTTTCATTTTGGAATCAGAATGATTTACTCATGATTCATTCTTTAGTTTAATGCAACATTCTTTCTTTGATGAAATTATTTTCACATGCCCTTGGGGTCGAAACGCAATTAAGGATAGTAACATTAAACAATGACAAGCCCATCATGTTTCTCTTTATCCTCGTGATAAATGGAAGCTTGGAGAGATAGATTGGACTCCCACTCATTGTGCCTAATAAGAAAATACTATCATTATTAATATCGTAAGTTTTATATGAAAGATTTTCAAATTTAAGATACTTTTCTAATCTGATATTATGAGAATTTTCAGATCTCATAAGGCTCACTTTGCTTAAAAACATTATGTACTGATGTTCATGAAGCATTCCGTTAAAAAAAAGCAACACACTGCCAATTCGAGCATATTTCTAACTTCTCTATATCTGTAAGTGTTTATGTTTTTAATAACTTTAATTATGCACCAAATGTTCCTGATACTGTTATTTTATGCTCCGTCTACACTTTAAAAAAAGTCGTTCTTTACAGGCAAAAGTTTGTAAAGTTACAGAAATTAAAATGTAACATCAGAACACTTAAGTACACTTAAGAGCAAAGACGAAGGTTTCAGGTTCGTGCGCATGAATCAAGTGACCGATTGGAGGGAAGGGAATATCTAAGCCAATCAGGAGAAGACAAAGACAACTATTTTAAAGATAGTTACAGCAAAATATGGCTGGTTGAGTCTTCGTCACTTTCCTCAGCGGTAAGTAAAACTTCTAAAGTTACTGTTTGAAATATTTTTGTTCATTTATGCGGATTATTCTTATGCATTTTACACTGAACACATTATATACATTAACTATTTTAATGTTCGGCTTTGCTACTAATAACTATCAATACTCGTATAGTAGAGACATTAGGTAATTTTTGGAAGCAGGAAAGAGTGAATAATATGCAAAGCCTTCGCCGGGAATCGAATCGCGGACCTCTCAATTACGCGCCGAGCGTGTAGACCACTACACCACAAAGGCTCGCTGAGAAGGCGAGAGAAATACATTATACACTCCTCCTTTTAAAGGTCAACTGGTGTTTTTAGGGGACCCATTCGCCAAAACCTGGGTCAGGAGTATCATCCTCCAAACCCTTTTAGTTCGGGCGCCACTGTAGAGACATTAGGTTAATTGGAAGCAAGAGAGATTGAAAAATTAGCAACGCCTTCGCCGGGAATCGAACAGCGTACTTCTGGAATGCACGCCCAGTGTTCTGACCACCACACCATGAAGGCAGGCCAAGAAGGAGGGAGAAAAACCTTATAGTATTACTACTAAAATACCTTCGCAATAGCATTATAAATTGAATAAACTTTTTAATTAACACGCTGTATTAAATAAATATGGCATAAAGTTTGTTTTTTGTTATCACATGCATATTTCACAATTTTGTATACAAATGTCAAAATTTATAATAATTGGAAATACGTTTTTAATACCTTATATACTCCCCATTTTAAAGGACGACTGGGGTTTTAGTGGACCCAATCACCAAATCCTATATGTAGAGAACCATCATCCAACACCCTTTTAGTTCGGGCGCCACTGTAGAGACATTAAGTAATTTTTGGAAGCAGGAAAGATGAAAAATATGCAACGCCTTCGGCGGGAATCGAACCGCAGACCTCTCAGTTACGCGCTGAGCGTGCAGACCAATACATCACGAAGGCTCGCTAAGAAGGCGGGAGAAATACCTTATAGTATGTCTAACCAAAGAATATGTATTCTATAGATTAATTAATTAATTTCACATTTAAGTAAATATTCTTAATTTCAATCGCATCTTTGTTAGAAGTCTTAAATTTAGTTGCAGAGCCATTAGGTTATTTTGAAGCAGGTGACATGAAAAATGACCTCCGGATTATGTACCGAGTGGGCTATCGTTACACCCCGAAGGCATGCTGGAAGGAGGGAGAAAATACCTTATGAAATAGCTGAAGGTAATATTTATTGTTAGTAAAAAGAAAAGCAATGCTATGAAATACCTGAAGTGCATTTATAGTTTAAGCAAGTTACAGTTGCTGAATGTCCAATCTTCCAAGGGATCAATATTTATTTTAAAAAAGTATTTAAACATAAAATTTCCAGACTTTGAAGAAGTGAAATATAATTCTAAATTTATTAATTAATTTCATAGTATTTGGCATGACCCTAGTAGTAGTTATTAGTTAAACTTTATGTAGTGTCTGATTTGTGTTTTGATTTTTTAATTTCATATATATATATACAAATATTATGTTTAGTAAAGTAGAAATGAAAGTTCTAGTGTAGTAATTCTGCAAAATGTCAAAAAGTACAAAAATGTACTGCATCTGTTAAGACAAGAGAATTTTTTTAAATCAAAAACAAATTTCTGTTGAAAAACTTAAATTAATATTCTAAATTTAAAACAAAGGAATAAATTTGACAATTATCAGATAAACCAAAACGTTGGTAATTTTTTCAGTTTTGCTAAGATTGTTTTATACTTTGCTGAACAAAATACATTTCTTTTATTAATATTAGTTATTACAACTAAATTACTGCAACTTAAATACATTATTTGGCTTAACATTTAGCGAAACAAACACAAATTGATATTCACTCTGCAATTTTGCCACTTCGGCTGCATAGTCACCCTTTCTAATTATTTATGGATGATTTGAGGCTTAAGGAGTAGTAGAGATGACTGTAAGAACGGGCAAAATTCGAGTTATAGAGAAGTAGAAATGAGGTAACTTATTAAATGTGGTAATTACGTGGATTCTTATTGAAATGTAGGTTTCTGTTAAAGAATTAAAATTGTGATAGTAACTAGTAGTTTATCCATGATTACTTTTCATTTATGTTTTTACTTCACTGTGCCCTTTGGAAGTTAAATTGTTAACCTAATTTTCCCCTCCCGATTTCAGAGATAAAATTAGTAAAAAAAAAAAGTAAATAAATGGAAAATATGGCATCAAGAGCATTAGATGCCCACATTTTTCTTGAAGCTATTCACTATTATTTTTTTATAAATCACGGCCCATGCACCAAAATCCATGAGTAAATTAGTTATTAAGATGAAAAAACTACAATACATGAATAAATGTTTTAAAATATAGGGGAACTCACTTTATGAACGTCTGAAGGAAGGCGGAAATTACTTAAATAATTTTAAAATTCAGAACATTGTGCTAGAAGAAGCTAGGGGGGGGGAATATATGAGTAAATACGGTACTTAGGGTTTGACATTCAGCGATTCATTTGGCACAAATTTCTAATATTGTTTTTGAACTTTAAAGGTAATAGATAATTTAAATATTTTTTCAATGCAAGAACAATTTTTTTCTGACAATAAGTATACTGTATTTATATTTAACATCTATAGTGGCTTCATTCATGAAAACAATTACATATTTGCTATTTTTGTACAGTGAACCTTCTCTAAGCTACCTTGTAGAGTACCTCACTTTGGAATTCTAAATTAAAGTTGGAAGTGAGGGATCTAAAAACTGATAAGCAAATAATCGCTTGCGTTCGGTGACAAGAAACAGCAAGATAGAAGGGTAACTAACCCTTTATTTTTCCAATAAGATTTAACAAAACTCCGCCTGGGAGTGTAAAAGCAAATCCCGCACTTGGACTTGAACTAAAAAGACTAAGAATTAAACTAAAACTAAGATTAACTAAAAAGAAGTATAGCCGAAGCTATCAAGGTTCAATTTGAGTTGGCCCCTTAACTTATTTTACTACGAAGCTTAGCAAGGGCCTGAGTACGGCCGAGCGTAATAACAGCTTTCAGAGTGAGAGTGGCCAAAAAGGCAGACGTGCGTAAATCAGAAACTCTGATTCTCTCTCACTCAGTAAGTAACTTCGTGGTTTAAATACCACGCCTCCTCATTAAATATTCAGCAAATTCCAAAATTACGTTCTGGCCAGAAGTAATAAGTTGAAGTTAAGAATTTGACAGGAAAGGAACTTTAACTTAAAATTTAACTGTTAATAAAATTAACATAATCCGTACAACCTGATTCTTGAAGATTTTAATCTTCAGTAAAAGTGGGCATTCTAGAGAAGTAATGTCTACTAAGTTATGCTTAGTATTTTGTGAGAAATACAGGTTAATTTTAAGAAGTGCTTGAGGCAGCTAGTCGCAATGAGATGGTTCACCGTAATTCAATTTTTAAAGTAATTTAAGGTATTCTTAATTAGTTAAGATTAGTTATTATAAAGAAATGTAAACAAAAGTGTTATGTAGCAAATGTTTAAGACATCTATTTAAATAATTTTTATAAACATTTTAAGCATTTTAAGAGCAAGATTTATTATTATTATTTTTTTTTTTTAGGAGACATGCTTTATGTGTGCAAAGAGTGAAGAACCTTCTCCTTTTCTCAGTCATTCTTTCACCTTTCGACCTAGACAAGAAACGAAATTTTATGAAATAGTACTATATCATGTTATTTTTAAAGTAATTCTTTTTGTAAGATTTTATGTAAAGTTTATGAACTAAATAATAAATTATTTTTAATTAAATAAAAAATTTGTAATTAAATTAAATAATAAATTATTTCCTTCGCCGGTAATCGAACCGCGTGCCTCTGGAATACGCGCCCAGCGTGCAGACCACCACACCACGAATGCATGCCAAGAAGGCGGGAGAAACACCTTATAGTATTACTACTAAAATACCTTCGCAATAAAATTATAAATTGAATAAACTTCTTAATTAACACGCTGTATTAAATAAATATGGCATAAAGTTTGTTTTTTGTTATCACATGCATATTTCAGAATTTTTTATTCCAATGTCAAAATTTATAATAATTGGGAATACTTTTTAATATCATTTTCTAAATTATATTGTTTTTTAATTGAAATGTATCTTTTAATAATTTGTCCATAAGAAATGCAATGTCACATTTATGTTTTTTCGTTGAATCATACTTATTTGTAATTATGCTTAGATTTTGTAATAATATAAGAAATTTGCAAAATTATTGGAAATTAACACTAAATTAAAATAAGAAATAAATCATTGTCTTATGTGAAACACTTAAAACTATTTATGTGTTTTTATAAAACAAGTTTATAATTATGGAATAATAGGTAAAAAGCAACTGAGTAGCCTGTGCACATGTTTTAAAAATGCTACCTTTTATTTCTATCCACTATCGATTAGTTTTGTGGGCCTTTATTTTTTTAGTGTAACCATACTTTTATTAATTTGATAGTTTGTTGCTTCTAATTAATTTTTTAGAATTTAATAAGAATAATATAATCAAATAGTTATGTGCAGCGAAATTCATTATTAAAAACTGTAGCGAACTTCAGATATTTACACTAAATATAATTTAATAAATTGGATGCGAGTTGAATGTCATTTTTACAGGCCTTACATTTGAAAATTCATCTAACAGCAATATTTGTTTTCAGAATATGAACTTTGACTGTTGCACCATAATTGCTTCGTTCATACATTCCAAATTCATCTGATTATTTAATACTGAAAATATTAAAAGTAATTTCTTCATATAAACTAGGCCCACCAGCGGCCGAGCGGTTAAGTCGCTAAACACTGGTAGTTCGGTCCGAGGTTCGAATCCCGCGAACGGGCTGGCTGCATGGGTGTTTTCGGGGTTTTCTTCATGTGTAACGTGTATACGAGCCAATTCCCCTTAAAAAGTCCTCCACGAAGGCATCCTTTCCCTTAGGCAGATAGCCCTAATGTGCTTTGCCATAATTAAATACACCAACACCATCATGTAAACTATTATAACTTTATTGATCTTTGAATTATTAATTTACTTTTATTCCAAAACTTCATTTTGTTACATAATATTCAAATTGAGAGTTGTATAACTTAAAACTTCGAAGTTTTAATTGATAGATATCGAGAAGAGCATTTTGAACTATTTAATAAAATGAGAAAGTTTTAATAGATATAAAACCTTTCAAGAATGATAAATTCATTTTTAAGTTTTTTTTTTTTTTTTTTTTTTTTTTTTTTTTTTTTTCCCATAGAATTAATTTTGAAACTTTATTTAGGTTGAAAGTGATTACAAACTGAATAATTTTGAGTACATACTATAACCTAAGCTTAGATTTATTAAGTGTTGTGTTTGTAAATCTGTGGAAAAGGAGAATAACATTATAAGCAAAATGAAAACACATTATTTTTAAGCTAAACTAGTATTGATTTTTTTAACAAATTTGTTAAATGCATATATATTAATTATTTTAATGGAAGCAAGGCTTGAAAAATTAAGTTTGCGAAATTTTGTGCTTTCTTAAAAAGCATAAAATTTGATTTTTAATCATACGTTCTAACTATTAATTCAAGGGAAATTAAAAGTTATGCGACTACCATCTGTAATTTCAAAAAGTAATAGACTGAATAAATTTCTAATTGTAAAGCTGACATGTTGTTGATAGACAGTAAGTGCAGATAACAATAAAACGATCAGTTGGGCGATGTAATTCAAACATACAAAGACATTTTGGAACCTTTGGTAACAAAATAATGTTCATTATTGTTTTGGATTCCTTACTTGAAATGCTAGTTTTTAGAGTATAATCTTTCTGAAGAATGGAGAAAGGCTATTTTGAGTTCTTAATAGAAATACTTTGCAAAATGTCTTGTAGTGTAATAATGTAATCATATCATCCTGCACTTGCAAAACATTTACTCAAACAAGGTTAAATCTAAAGAAGTATCTGTCTGTTTCAGTGAAGATTACTAAACAGAAAAGAAGGTTCTAGAACATACCTTATGAATTAATAATAAAATGAGGCATATTGATTTTTTTCAGCTATTTTATAGGACAAATGTAATTATCAGATGCCTTTCTGTTATTTAATATAAACGATACACAAGTACTTTAAGGAGAAGCATATCAATCTGAAACTTTTAAATTAATCAAAATCTACCTTCAGAATGGAAATAATTTGAATGACCTTTCAGCTATATCGGACAGAAGTCTTTCTTCATAAAATAAAAGTACTATGCAACAGAATATTTTTCCTAAATGAATGGTATATATGTATACCATTATTTTAGTCAAACATACTGAACAGTGAATTCAGCATGCTTTATTATAAGCATCACTTTAGACAAAACATCTATTATCTACAGATATATCCTTTAGAATTTCAGGTGTATCAAATATATTCTACATATATAATTACATAATGGGATATTGGAAGCAAATAATCTCTAACCTTTACAGGTACATAATTGGGTATTTTACATAAGAAAGGTACATTTTACTGACATAATTACTTGCTGTAATATTACACGCAAATAATCTGTTACCCTTACAGATGTATCGTTTGGGAATTTACATGACAAAAATATGTTCTGCTTGCATAACTATCTGCTGTAATATGACAAGGAAAAGATACTTTTACCGGCATAATCCTTGTAAAGTTACAAAGAATGCACCTGTTACTGTTACTCAAATAACCCATGGCATCCCAGTTTCCATGACTGTTTTTAGTAACCTTACAGAATTTTTTTACAGTGTATCAAATTTATTTCATTGATACTGGAATGAAGAATAATGAAACAACCTCATATGTTGCAGGTGGGCTAAGTTTCCTTCTTTGAACTATTGTTAAGTCAGAGCCTTAAGCTAATTTGTATATTACCTATGCAAAAATGCATTAAAAGTTTGCAAATTATGGCTTTAATTAGTATTTGTGGGGGATGTAATTAACTGGTATGTTTAATTAGAGGAATTATTTACTTTTAGTACCGAGTTTACAGCTCTTTCGTAATCAACATGATTTCATTTTTTTTTAGTGGGAAAGAATCTGAAAACGGCACATTCCGTTCCGACCTGATGAAAGTTGGTAGTTTCGCTACCTCTTTTCTGTAGAGAAAATGATGCCCATGCGTCTGTGTTAATGTATAACCTTTTTCGAAATTACTATCCCTAAAACTCCCTTGATTACCTTAAGGAAAGGCATTAATGCTCTTCTTGATAGTAAAGGTACTATTACACAATTATGTTATTCCGCTTCGTCGACGTTATCAGCAGTGGCCACGAGCATTATAAGACACTCTTCATTAAGTTCATGAGAGATCTTCATACTTTGTTTAATGCAGTCTATTTGTGCAATAATAAGGCAGTGGAATCCACACTATGCAGAAAATCCATCGGTATTCAAGAGCTACTCCTTCGTTAAACTCTTTCATTCGGTCAATGTTTCCATCTAAAGTTGAAATGGTATATGGAGGTTCTATGTATGCATTTGTTTGATTTATTGATCAGCCTCCGATATTCATTAAATATTCTTATTATTCTAGGAATAACATTTAGGCTTAAATCATGTGCAAAAATAGAAGCATTTTAGTGATTAGATATATAATATGTGATTATTATTTAATTAAATTAATTTGTGCTCTGTTAGTATTCCACAGAGGGGAACGCCAGAATTCATAGCCGTAATGCTCTTTTTCTCCTTAATCTTAATTCCTGACTAGACAATTCCTTTCCTTTCTTTGCATCATTTGGAGATTAATTTTCATGCACAAACATTATTTCCACTAGCTTGTTAATCGATCCATTTGATTATGTTAAACTTCTCTGTAATAAGTGTACCTAACGTTTCCTTAGTGTTTTTAAATGCTAATTTCAATTGTGGTGTTTCCTGGAGAAATAAATAAATATAGTTAGGAAAGATAGGTCTTCTCAAATAAAGGGTGCGGTACATGCAATAGTTTTTCTAATATAATTTTTTTTATATCTTTTCTTATTTCATTCATTATTGATTTTCTTGGTGAAAGTTTATATCTGAAGGTTTAGAGTCTACAAATGTAATTTGAGTTTAGGAAATCTTACAATGAAATAAAAGAGTTTAAACTTATCTAATAGCTAAAGCTAAGCCTATAGTAAGAATTATTTTAATATATAATAGTTAAAATTAATTTAATAATCAGAAAAGATTAAGCGGAGATATGTTAAATAGATATGGATCAACAAATAGAGATTTGCGAATAAAATAAACTGTATCGTTCTGTATTTCAAGCATTTTTCGAAATAAAAATGGCTTCAATCACTTAGGAAAGTATTTCCATTTGCTTTATGAATATGAATCATATCAACAGTAGAATAAATGAAAACCTAGGAATAATTTAAAATTGTAACATCCAATAAACGAAAGAAAATTTAAGGACTATAAGGTATTTTCTCTCTTCTTTCCGTATGCCTTCATGGTCTAAGTGGAAGAACGTTCAATGCTTATTCGAATACCAGCGAGAGCATTGCACATTTTTCACGTTCCTTTATTAACATAACCAATGATTCTACAGTGGCTCCCGAACAAAAAAAAATAGTGGACGATAATTCGTCACCATCAGGATTTGGCGACTAGGTCTCCTCATCCCCAGTCTCCCTTTAAATGCAGGAGAGCTCAAGGTACAATTTTGAAGTTTCAAAGTATTACGTTTTCATTTGCACTGGCCTGGGCCACATCTACACAATCTTCCTGCAGTCCCTTGTCAAGGTATTCCTGCGAAGCACTGTATGTTATGTCTCCCCTAACCGGGGTTATTTAAGGTGCCTGTAATAGCGGGATATAATTCCTGCTGTAACAGGCATATCAAAAGTTTCAAAGTATTTTCCCCCCTTTCCATATGCCATCGTGGTGTAAGAGAAAGCTTCCCTAACGCGGATTCAGGAGGTCCCGTGTTCAATTCCCAGACAGGACACTGCGGATTACTTCAGTTTTCTGACATCGGTATAACCTAATGACTCTACATGTTGATTTACATCAAAAGATGACTGCTCATTAAGAAAAATCACATTTTAGTTTTTGCAGTCATTGGGATATTTTGAAGCAGGAGACGTAAAAAATTTGCAATGACCTCGCTCAGACTCGAATCCTGTATTTTCCAATACCCGTCAAGTATGCTTCCAATTACGCCACGAAGGAATGCGGAAAGGAGGGAGAAAATAGCTTATAAGTTGTATCAAAATTTAACATACTCTTAAAAATATGTGGTATCAATAGTTTATAAAAGCCTATGTTCCTTATCAGATTATTTTCCATTTTTGTATAATTATAAAAATGCATGCAGAAATTACCTCACATCTTGTAGGGTCATTAGGTTAATTGGAAGCAGAAAAGATGAAAACCCAGCAACTGCCTTCACCAGGAATCGAACCACGGACCTCTGGAATACCGGCCCAGTGTGCTACCGTTACACCACGAAGGCACGCTAGGGAAGTGGGAGAAATACCTTATAATCTAATCCGTAGTAGGAAATACTTTATATAATATAGTATCGATACCACAAAATGCAGGCAATAATGAATTTCTAATACTCAGTTCTTCAATCAGCGTTAAAATTTACATGAAACTGTGCATTCTTAATACTCATTACTTAAAACACCACAGCGAAATATCTTATTTTTTCCAAAACATAATAAAATTGAATGTTGTTAGATATTGCTCATTTATCACATTGATGTAAAAAACGAACTGTTTTCAGACATTTAAATGATATCACCGTCTTGCGTTTTTGTAAAAATAAATTCTTGGATCTCCTTATACTCTAAATAAAAATAATAACTCCTGTGTTAAAGAATAAGAAATTTCAAGTAGGCCCGTTTATTAAGCAATCAATTTAACTTCTGATGACATATTACATTACCTTCGAAATTAAGATAATTTATTTATGTGCTGAACTGCCAGTCGTTTATTATCTACTTATGTATACCTTTCCAGGAGAGCCCAAAGAAGATAATGAGAATTCCTTTTTTTTCGCAACTAATTAATCTTAGCAATATCTCATGATACGTTTATGTATTGAAGTTTCAGAGTGCAGTTTCACATCTAAAAGTGGTAATTTATGTCTTCCTGATAACTGCAATATTTTTTCTCTTTATATGTGAAAAACATCAGTAGTGAAAAAGAATTTTGCTCGAGTATTTGGAGAAAATAAAAAAAGGACACGCAGAAAGGATAAAAGGAAAAAAAGGAATTTCGCTAATCAGGAAACTAGATAAAATTATTTTACATGCAACATTTATATTTAGCATAAAATTTTCTCAGCATTTTCGCATAATTATTTACTCAAAACGCAAGCAAAACTGTTAATATTCCTCATCTTGAAGTATACCATTTCGAGAGCAAGAACGTTATGTCATCGACTGTCTTGTCAATATCAGCTGATTCAAGACGGCTAAAAATAGGAAGGACATGACATTTCTTTTCACGCAGATTATATTAATTTTTAGATTTCGGGAACGTCAGTGAGAATGTCTTTTTTTTCCTTTCCTGTGACAGTACAAGGGCCCGTTCGTTTAATCCCAAGTGCAGCTAGTTATTTATAACAATTTAAAAGCAGTAAAACAATTTCTGAATTCAAAGAATTATTTCAAGAAATTTATAAGTATTATAATCAATGCATTAAATTAACATAAATATCAATAAGTATTTCGTTTTTGCTTATTCACTACATTCTGGAATGCGTGTTCTTATAATACAAGAAAGTTACTTTTTTACGATGCCCTAAATACGCTTTTTTTCGGGGGGGGGACATATTTTCTTTTAATTTTCAATATTTCGCTCCAGTTCAAAAAATTTATTTATCAACATAATTTAATAGAAATAACTCAAAAAAATAAGGAACATATGAGACATAAAGGACGTAAGAGAGTTTTAGAATAATAAAAAAAATATTTTCTTTTGAGTGAAAAACAATATAATTTGAACATCTTGCCATTTGTTTTACTCTTAGCTCTAAAACACCTAAGATAAATTGAAGTGCTCTGCGCAGAAACTGCAAATCTATCTACCAAATTTATTGAAATTTAGTTATGAACTTAGCAGGGTTTTGTATAAAAAACAACTTGGTTTTCCTAACACAACTAACATAAGAAATGAGATAACAATAAATCCTTTAATTAATTCTTTAAATGTAAACGGAATCATCAGAAACTAGATCATCAATGCAAAATGATTTTGTTTCTTTGCCTTCGCTACAAAAATAAACACATTTATGATGTCATTTTGTAATTCGTTAAGGTACATCATTAACGCAGCCTGTTGTCCTTGATGTAGCTCCGATATTTCTTTCTTTTTCAATACACAGTATCGCCATGGTTAGTAGTAGCCAAAATGGCTTATAATTTGAAACTGCTTAAAATTAGGAAGTCCTAATACCCATAGGTTTCAGTATCATAGAGAGTAATGTCTGTGATAAGTACAAACTCTTTGTAAAAAAATCCAATGAATCTGTATTGGCTCCATGGCCAAATCTGTATTGGCTCCTGTAAAACCAAATGTATGCTTCTCCATGTCATCTTTGACGTGTTGCTGAGCATCTTCTAACACCAACTACTTAGCTGAGTAGGTTCCAACTACTTAGCTAGTATAACTATATCTTAAAAAAGCGTTACATCTGATCTAGACAGTGAATTACCACCACCTGCCTAGCTAGCCATCAAGCAAACAGACAACAGAATTCAATCACTTTAAGTTTAATCTACCTCATCACTTGTGAGAGCTTTAAGATCAAAGTATAAATTCCACAAATACCAGCCAGCCTGGATCTGCTTTAAAAACATAGCTTCCTTTTACGAACAATGTAAATTCAGCAATTTAAATCTAATCTATGCAAAAATTACAAGATTTCCCAGCTCACAGAATTTCGAACACAGGCGCTTTCCAAACAGGGTCTAGCCTCCGTCTAGCGTAATCCCAACAAGAACAGCTTTATTATCGTCAAGAGCCCTTCTTCGCTAAGCAGGGCAGTGGCTGCAGGCGAAAACCTTACACTTCTATTCAAAAATTTCTGCATTTACTAGTAAAACTGCTTGCAGACCAGAATCTACATAAATTCTGTAAAAAGTAATTATCATGTCGAAAGAGACAGATAGGAAAGAATGAAATTTAATTAATTTTTCATTATGAAAACTTGATCATAAATGCCACAATTCGAGAGGTTATCTTTTGAAAGGTTTCTTCCACATTTTAGAGCAGTTCTTCATTTGTCTTGATCAGAAGATCAGAGAAGATTGAGAAGATCAGAGACGTGTGATTTAACTGTTCCCTACAACGGATTGTCTGGCGTTGAACGTTCTGAGCTTCGTGGTGGCTATTTCAATGGATAAAGAGATGTTCGAGAATAATGCTTAATCCAGTCACCAAGAATTTTTCATGAAGGTAATCACGCACCTAAAGAGCCCTATAGGGTGTAGCTCCATCCTGACGATCTATGACTTTCTTCTTCTGTAGTTGAGGTTTTAACTACTTTCGCAATATGTGAAAATAAAATGTCCATTCTTGTCATCTTGAAAGCAGTGTTACCAATACCATAACAGCTAATATTACTGCCATACCATAACTAAAATTGCACATGCATTGCTATCTGTGATTCTCAGACATAAGGGGAAGGAGATTTTGCTTACACCTTATACATATAATTAAAACTGCTTTATGTTAAGAAAGCGTGTAGCACGACTTCTGTTTGAAATTCGAATAACATTTTAAATTCTTATAGCGACATATAAGCAACAGAAAGTCAAAAATCAACTAGTAAGCTCCAGTTCAACTATGCTTGACTTACGCTGTTAGTTGAGAAATTCCTAAATTGCAGTAAAGGAAAGTATCTAAGTTATACTTTGTTCCGAAAAGACATAGAAGAGTTCTGATGAAAATTTTTGTTCATGTAATTAATTGAATAATTGAAAAATGTAATCGAACAGATGTTAACGTAACAAATAAAATTTTATAAGCTAGATCACTTTTGAAATGTTCTAAGCCAGACATGCAGTAATGTTTCGTATTTAAATTCTATCAAAAAACGAGCGTACCTGGCGGACTCAAAGTTATAATTATAGGTAGTCAAATCTCCTCCATAAAAGTGAATTTGCAAATTTAAAATATCGTAGCCATAGATTACGCAAATTTGGTCTAATTAATCTGACTCAAAACTTTAAGGGTGCGTTTAAACTTCGACTGACTAATGCCGGAATATTAACTGGCAGAGCTGGGGGATAAAATCTGCAGGAGTCTCTCCCAAAAGCGCTATATCAAAAATATTCAAGACCTTCGCTTTAAATACTCTTTAACTCCTTTGTAGCTTGGTGAAAGCTAACGGAAATGATATATAGATTATAATATAGATCCCAATCATACAAATTTGTTAATTAACATAAAATATTTCATATATTTATCAGGGTCCTGCAAAACCTATTCCAGTAAGATAAAATTTAGTATTAAGAAGCTAAACTATGAAAAATGATTTTACAATTACAAGTTCCCAACAACAAAAAAGAAATTTAAATTAACAGCCAATGTAGTATTCCGAATGAATGATTTAAAACAATTAAATATGCTAAAATACTTTCAAAATATAACGTAAAAGAATGTAATAAACGTTGAAGTATAATACTAACCAAATGCACTTACTTTCTAACCTTCTGTTAATAAGACCCGTATTTTTGTTTCTGTTACTAGAAGATGTAAATACTCAGTGAAAATTTCTCAAATAAAGAAATGAATTTAGCTTAATTTCACGCAACATTATTTAGCTTTTTGTATGCCCTAAAATAGCAACTTAATTCAGAAGTCAAACAACAAAAATCAGCATCCTCAGCTGCAAAAACGCAACAGCTGAGGATGGTGGTTCGGTAAAACCATCAAAACTAGTCCTGTGAAAATTTTGAAAATATAACGCTGATTTTTGTTGTTTGACTTCTGAATTAGTATTTGTTCAGCGTGTTATTGTGTCTTAAACTTAATATTTGACAGATTACACATATTTAACTAAATGAAAGTACATAAGCAGCACTTAAAGTAAAGAAATATCATACTACTGAATACAAACTTATTTTGGAAATGAGGTTTCATAGTTTATAATGCAGCATTGTCTCGATACGAAAAGGACGTAATTGCTCAGCTTGTACGAGGTTTAATAGTCTTGTTTTTCTACAAAGCATATCTTCTGTCTTAAACGTGTACGGTCGATTTAAAAGCATACAAGAAAATCATACAGAAGTTTGAATGTGTAATAATTTGATATTATGAGGAAAATATTTGATAAAAACCTGTTAACTAATTTTAAAGAACAATGAACATTGTTCATTTGTCCTCAGACACTTATATTTCTTTACAGTTAATACCAGATTTACGCAAGTTAGGGTCTTGGCAGATGCTGTTTAGTCTTCTGTGGCCAAAAGGTTAGCGAGATCTAGAAAAGTGTTCGTAACTACTGTTCTACAGGTAGCTATACAATTAAATCTAATTTGCTTTTATTGGCTTTCCATATTATCTCCAGAAGGAAAGGCAAAGAACACTTCTTGTAACAAGAAATACGTTGGTTTGAATTGCTTCAAAAATGATTTTACAAGCGCTGTCTACTCTGCCCTAAAATCTAGATAATGCTTAAACTGAACTTAGTTTTACATGTTATTTTCTGTCCTCGGTTTGACGTTCCAGATATTTAATGATGTTTTGAAGAAGTGAAGAGCCGGAAGCATCTATCAGACAACTGCCATCAAGCAATTACCACTGGGAAAATATTATAGCATGGCTTAAAATACGAAATGTAATTTTATATAATTCTCAGATTAGTGGTCTGATCTTAGCATTCCTGACTTTTCTAGTTCTTGAGCTCTATATAATACAATATTATCAAATGCAACAGTGCTGAGAGAACTTATCTTCTAGAGCTTGCCGAGTATTTTGCTGGAAAATAAGCTAACAAAGCTTCCTTTAATTTGTCAAATTTAATTAATTGTTATCTGAACAATTATTATTTTTTAAATGGTAAAGATTCTAATGTAAAACAAAATCTCTCTCTGATTAATAGAAATATTGACAAATAATTTCTAAGATTTCTTCTCTCTTTGCATTTTACTCATCAGCGGAAGTATTACTAAAAGTTAAAGAAATCTGTACCTGAATACTTTTCTTAATGTTTTCTTAAACCAACAATGAATCAGATCTTCCGTGTCTATGTGCTAATTTTCATAGCATTTTCACGAATAATTCGGAATCATAAATTTTCTTAAGAAGCAAAATTTTAAAATGTAGCTTCAGAGAATGGCTCTAATGACAAAATGTCTCAATAATAGGAACATAATTGTGACAGAAATGAGGATAAAAAGTAATTTCGTAAGCAGTCAGTTCCAGATTGTTAGTTATCGTTTGCGAACGAAAATTTTGTCTTTGATATCAAAATAAGATGAACTTAACGAACTGAATTCCTGAAAGAAACTGCTCTGGCCTCTTCCTTAAACCGATTGAGTTCCAGTTTTCTTTAGTGAAAACAAGTATGCGTTTACTCACAGATTTTGTTTAAGATGGGCAGCGGCAGCAACCGCTAGCATTATTGAGTGGTATCTTCCAAAGAGAAGCTAAATGAGTTGAATGACAGGAACAAAGATCCCCAGAATCAAGTATTTATCATCTTTCATCATTGTATTGTTAATAACCAGATAAAATGCGTTAGAAAGGAAAAGTGAATTGTTCGAGAGAGATTGTATTATTCGAATACATTATTTGATACAATACGTACAATATAATATATACAATACATACAATGCAATACATACAATAAAAGAAAACATTATTTTTCCCTTAAGAAACAATTTTGTGTACAACATTAAAAGTATATTAAGTAGTTTCATTAAAGGTCCCTGGTGAATATTTTTTACGAATTACACACTTGAGTTTTAAATACAAGAGGTTTATTCCACAATGAATATTGCAATCTACCAGACTTTTTTGCGGCAGAAATAAAAAAACCTTTCTGACTGGAAGCAAAACTAGCTAGTGCGAAATTTTCAATTAGGCAAAATTGAATAAGAGTGTGCTGATTTCAGTGACAAAAATTCGTATTCATTTTTTTCAGTAGTAGAAAAATAAATTAGCAATTTTTTTTTTCTGAAAAAGAGGCACCTCTATGTGATTGCTCTTGATAGTTTGTAAGGATCTTAAGTTTTACTAACGTTTATTTTATTTTAAATCTTTACTATCACTTCTTATTTTCTACTTCTGGCCAGAATTATAAGCGTTAAGGTTTTTATGCAAAGTTTGTCTGGCGAACGCCAAGTATTTAAGTTGTGGCTTTTTGCCAAGCGAGAGAGAGGAAGCAGTGAGTCGAAGCAGGCCGCTTACCTTAGAAGTTACGCAGTTGCTTGTTGCCTTCCAGGCCAGAGGTTTTAATCCTCTTGATAAATTTTAAACATATTGTAGTTTTCACAGTTCTCTGTACTACATACGCTTCCTGTTAATATAAGGCCAATCTTCCACGTTTATTATTCTAAAGTTAAATTAGAGTTTAGTTTTATTTTTATAATTTTACGTTTTGACCCCAAGTAGCGGTTCGGTGTATTCCGAAGTACGGAAGTCATTGTAAATAGAGAAAAATAACGGGTTTTGTATACCCTTCTTGTGTATCCTGTCTACTTCCCACAATTAGTGAACATAGCTTTAGTAAGCTCTCTGTTCCGAGTCAGGTCCTTGCATGTTCCCGAAGAAGGTAAGAAGGAACATAGACCCTGATAAGTTTTATTCAAAGTCTTTGGTAAAGTAAGTTGCGTTTTACGCCTAACTTTATAAATCAAAATGATCTTGTGTTAAATCCATCAAATTCTAAGCTTGTAGAAAGAAAATCCTGTCAAGTTACATAAACCAATCCTCTGTAACTTAGCTTCACTGCTGTAAAGGACAAGCTGCTGAAAATGAGGTTTTACAGAAGGTATGGGATGTCATTGTTAAACGTTTAGAGCACCATCTTCGGTTAATGAAATACCAGAAGTCGTATGATCATCACTGATACCCACAGGACCGCAGGAAGTCCGGATATATTTTCATACAATAAGAATAGCAAAAGTATAGTGCGATCAAAATAAGTAGTGCATTTTAACAAGCGCAATATTTGCCGAAATAATAAAAGAACATATATTTTATAAATAATAACCCTCGTAATTTAACAATTCTACTCTGCGATTTCCTTTTTTATGTTACGTGAAAACGGAAATAACGGATAGCCATTAAAAGATTATACTATTATAGCTAACAAATACGTGATATGAGTTACTTCACTCACTCAGGTAGAACTTAACTTTCCAGTCACAGAACGTTCTCAAGGAAATCCGTCAGCTTTCGATAGTAGTTAGATAATGATTATTAAAGATGTGCTTCAAAAATTACTTTCAAATGAAATATTCTGATAAATGCTCACATACAACGAATGGTTCAGAGTAGAATAATATAATATAAAATAATTTGCAAACAATTTTTAATAATTAGCAATATACAAAAATTAATAAGCAATTTTTCATCTCTGAAAAAACTATCGAGAAAGCTAATATATTTCTGCGAGCGATTTTCTGTGTTTCCTAAAGTATTGTTCATATGAATATGTGTTCTAATTCGTTTTATGTAAATGGGAATAGTTCTTATTTAATTTCTGAAATTTATCGTCAGACATTTTGATTATAGTATAAGTCCTAGCACATTGAAAAGTGTGTGGAATATATCGCGAAATAGCAATTGTTATTTTATTGAAATTTCTTTGAAAGCATAAATTCGAATTAAGTTCTAAATATCTAATATGTATCGCACTTTTTATGATGCAGATAGAATGCAGGTAATTTTATTCATATTTTAGTTGCACTTCAATTAACTAAACAAATTGATTGTGAACATTAGGTTCTAATTCTAAGCAAGTAGCCTCTTCTCTCCAAAATTATTCCGAAATCTATTTGTTTATCTAGACAATCTTTAAATCATTCATATATATATAATAAATTTCCTTAAAAATGCGTCGCATTTGGAGAGAAGTGATTTGTTTTGTTTGCTTACGACGTAATTCATATTTCTTATACAAAGCAAAAATGATAGAAATAGTAACTATTATAATGAATTTTATTGTTCTTCAAAAGCATTTGCAATTTTTATTATATTGCAATATATCTTCATCTCTTTTATTCATACATGAAAGGAAAACAAAGACATTTTTGGATAATTCAGTTATCATCCTTTACCAGTTTTTAATATCAGTGAGTGTGCACAAGATTAAATTTTAAGCTCTTTTTATCAGCGTAGTCTGAAATGGTAAAATACTGCGATAACAGAAAAGAAAACTTAATTAAATCTATTTTCGTGAAACAATTTCGGCAACTCTTGAAATCACCTTAAATATGCTGCCACAAAAAATAATTTATTTTTTATTTTTATATTTTACTTTATTTATTTTTTTATTTATTTTTAATTTTCTGATAACATCATAGAAAGAAACATTTACGACTCCTGTTCCTTGATTAGAGTCCAGATATAACACACTCATTTTTAATGAAATAAAATCGGAAAACGTATTTTAAACAATAATTTGAATAATTTTATCTTTCACCTTTTCAAAATCATTAATTGAAAATAATCTCGTTATTCAGGTGTTTGGAAATTTTATCGCTCTCGTTTTAATATGAAAATCAGTAAATCAAAGAAACCAAATGAATTAAGTTCTTGAAATTTCTGGCTTAACTTTTATGTACAGTATTTGTTGCAGTTAAAAGAAAATTTGTAAGCTTTTAATTAGTTAAGACTATTTTGCTTTTTAAATGCGTTTACAAAAATTGCAAATTCATTTACAGTTTTAACTGTTTTAAGAAGTCTATTTATTAAGAAACAAGTGAGTGATTTTCTTTTAACCCAGAATAGAAATTTTAAAATGCTGAAAAATAAAAAAATAATTTGTGATAAGCCATAGCAATACGACATCTTTGATACAATTCAAAAAAACCAAAAATATTTCTTATTCATTCAATAAATTTCTCTTCAAATAAATAATTTCGAATAGTGAAATTTCGAATTTCGAATAATTTGATCTCGATTTATTAAAGTAACTTTTTGTAAAGCCGATAAAATTGCTAGCACATGTTGAGCTATTAATTTAATTAAAGCATTCATATCAACTGTGCAAAAAATATAAATACGTGATTTAAAAATAAATACGTAAATTTCGTCACATCTTTACACAAATTACAAACGAAAGTATTTGAGAGCACCGCAATATCAAATCTGTAGGTCACAAGATAAAAAAATCGAATCTTAGGGTTAATGATATATTACCACTAATGAAAATGTTAACTTGTAGATTCATTAGGATTTTTTTAAAACAGACGTGGAAGATATGCAATGCCCTCTCCGGGACTCGAACCTCGCTCTCTCGAATACGCACCGAGTGTGCTACCTTTGCACCACGAAGACATACTGGAAAGGGAGAGAAAATCAAGAAGAATTTAAAGAACATGCAGGACGATTGAGTACGCATACTTATTTTCAGAACACAAGCGGTTCTCCGATTGGTTATTGAATAATGAAAAGATGCATTGTCATGCAATACAAAACATTTGGAATACGCTTTCTGACTGAATAACGTAAGATTAAAAGTCATCTGCTTAATTCACAGCCATTTACAAGTCAACTACTCTGACAATTGCAGAATCGTTTTGATACCTGAGCTTGTAAGACAAACCAAATATATCTGGATTTAAATACTTCTTTAATTTTTCGAGAACATTTATTCTTTAGCTCATATCCCAAGAATATTAAGTGAATACAATTATTGCAAAAGAAATTGAATATTCATTTGCACTACGGCTTGGTAGTTTACTAACGAGTTAACAAAACTTAAATTCTGCTTTTTGTGTCTAAGACTACAACAATATTTTAAATATTTACAAATAAAATATTAAATTGGAGATTTAATTGGAGCCTTACCAGTTGCCTAGCATTTGAAGACTGTTAAATACTAATTGTTTGTTGCGAAGTCTAACCCAGGCTGCAAGGTTGGTTTTCGTAGTTTTCTAGATTCTCTTTACAAAGGTCCTCGAAAGCATCTTAACCAAAAAGCTCCCATGTTCTTTCTATGTTCAAATAACCAACTAACCTAGTTTAACCTTTAAGAGACGGGGTTTCACTTAAAAAGACGGGAAATCCAAAGGCATTTCCACCCCCCTTTTAGCTGCCATTGTAAAGGGAAACTATTACTCTTTTACAACTTTTCCTGTAGGTCGGTCGCCTTTGTTAATTTTCAGATAAGAGACTAGGGAATAATATAAAAGAATTTGTTGAATTTGTTCTCTTTTCTGCTGTTTCTTTTCCCTAAACTAGGGAAACATATTATGGTGAAATTTCGTAGCAAAATAATTGTCGTGTGTTGGAATATTAACTTTTGACATTGCGACATAATGGAAATACGCCTTAGCAGCAAATGCACGACTATAATCAGTTCATAGTTTATTCAGTTTTTATCTCTTTCCAAACTGAATTTAGTTTAGAATTACATGTACTTTATACACTCCTCTTTTAAAGGGCGACTGGGAATTAGAGAATCCAGTCGCTAATCCTGGTGTTGACTATGTATTCTGCACCACCCTTTAGTTCGAGCACCACTGTAACATCATTAGGTTTGGGGGGGGGAAGCAAGAGACGTGAAAAATATGCAACGCCTTCACCGGGACTCGAATCTGGAACTCTTGAATATGCGCATAGTGTGCTACCGTTTCTCCACGAATACATGCTGGAAAGACGAAGAAAATGCTTTATAAACTAACAGAATAATGCACCTTGAACTTGATATAATACGCCCTGTCATAGTATCATAGTATAATTAAGGCGTAATTCAAACTAGGGACAAGAAGTATCAATCTGAGAAATGCATTTGACGATTAAAGTACTGTCAAAAATGAACCGAATACGGATATGGTCAGCTGAAGCAGAAACAGGGAATATTTATATTGTCTGTTTCTCAACTGTAGAAGATTCTTAATTCAAAAAGCTGGGGGAAAAATCTGACATGCATTTCCGCAGCTATGACTTAAATAATTTTAACTCATGACTTCATCACATTTTAATCATTACAGAAATATTTTCCCTTTTATAACAGATTTTGTTTACAGTTATAATTACTGAAAATTTATAAGGTTATTGTCTATTGTGTTTCATTTTGTGGAATCACGAATTTAGTTTTATTTAAGTTTTAAAGCATTTCTTTCTTTTTTTTTCTTTTCAATTCTTTTTTTCAATATAATTCATATCTGTTAAACGTCTAAAAATATTGAAATATATTAAGTACCTGTATTAGTTCTACCTAACAGCTACAGCAGGAAAAAAGTAATTATTTATGTAAAATTGTTTCTTAATTCAATGGAAATTTCGTTTATCTATGAAAATATAGAAGTGAAATTAGTTCTTTCGCAATTGTAATGTAAAATGGTACATATATTTTCCTGTTAAATTGCTGTTATACTTTGATAATTTTACTGAAATCTTTGATTTGTGTGTACATATCATTCACACCATTTTATACATTTTCGTCACATCTTTACACAAATTTCTCATGAAATCAAAATGAATTATGTCTTGTTAACAACGAAACACCATTAATTGGTATAATTAATTAAATACAAATTTAGTGCATAATATTACTTTGAACTTGCGGAATAGCTGCATAAATAAACTTGTTAAATCTATGCATTATCCTTTACAAATTCTTCTTAAAATGTGATACTAAGGCCATAAATAAAATAATAAATTTTTCTTTGCAGGTAAACAGCATCATAAATCATTATAATATGCTAATAAATATGCCAAAATTGCATTTCCTTTTATGGCCATGGCTTAATATGTCTTATACATCTCATCAGGGAATTAGATTCTATCCTTGCAAACAAAGTGCATTGTTCATTAGATGCGCAAGATTACCCAGAGTCCATTTGTTGGGGAAAGTAAAAGGGCCAAAGATGCTCTCAGCCTTACCTAAAAATCACCGTGTAGGTCTCGCTTGGTGATTCCTGGCTCTTTCTAGATATATCGAAGTTGCTACGATCCCTTTGGGAGGTGATAAGGATGGGGTTATAGAACCCTTGGGCCCTCCATTTAACGCTGCTGGAGAAGAGACGTAAGAGGGTACAGACGTGTCTTTCTACGCACTAAAAAAGCAAAACTAGTTAGTGATATTAGCTGTAGTTCTGCTTCTTTAGGGAAAACGAAGCACTTTTCTTCCTACTTTCTTAAATTCGGTAAACAAATTTAAGTATCTCGATATGAAGGAGCGTAAAACCATTTAAAGTTAATGAAAAAAAAATAGTAAATAAAGTAGACCATAAAACATTTTAATCTGATGACATCTTTTAATTTTCCTTCCCCCCCCCCGGATTTGCTACATCAAACAATATTATACTCGTTACTTCCGAAATTCAGATGCATATTTTTGTCTAGCTTTTCCTTACTGTTTTCTTTTTCTTTCTTTCTTTTTTTTTATTTTCAGGAAAATAAAATTTTCTCTTTTTTTACCTGGAACAATAAAATATCTTAAATTTTAATACAACGATACAGAATACTTTCTGATAAGTATAATCGATTAAGTTAAGGGGATAAAGAAAACTTTTAATTCTATAAGAATTTAACACCTTGCTACATATTATTTCAACAAGCCAGTAAAACTTACAGAAATCTTTCAACTTTAATTTAGCTCTTCTTGGTTTTAGAAAAGTGCATTTTTATGCAATTATGCTACGAATTAGCATTCCTAAATAACGTTAAAAAGCCTTTTGTAAAAAGGATTCACAGTAACATGTTTCAGTATTTAAAAACCTGGCAAAATTACGTGAATTCTGCAATGAGTTATGACCTTTCACTGTTACTAAACAAAGAATTACTACCAGAAAATTCTAGCCGACGTTGATGATATTGTAATTAATTCGACAGTATTCTCCGTTTATTCGAAGTCATTATAAAATTATTGAACAAACTAGGAAGGCTGCAAAACCTGACAGACATACTCTAAGGAATGATTCAGTGTAAACCAAACCTAGTGCAATCGTGAACTTTATTTTGGAATCACAATCAGAGTTTACACTTAGTTTCCAAAAACTAATTATTTGTAATTATTTGTGAAAAACAGCACAGTAGTTTTAAACATTATGCTTTTAACAGACACAATAAAATACATTTTCTATTCCAGCTTTTATCTGTGTACATTACTTTGTAGTATCTAGTTGTTAAACTTTCTGTGTGACTGCTGAAGACGCGCAGGAACCAGACAGGAAAAAGAATAAAAGAACACTTTATTATATTCTTTAAAATTCAGAATGTGTCGACTTGCCCCAACAAACTACGCCTCGCTCGGGCGATACTCGACTAACAAGAACTAAACTTAAAATTCAAAGATATTAACAAAACAGTAGAATTTTCCCCAGTGTTCAGAAAATTCTATTACCTAAAACAGCGTCGAAGTCTAGTGGCAACAGAATAATAGCAGTCACGCCAATTAACCAGTAATTAATACAAAATCAGGATCTCACGCTACGTGGGCAAATACAGAGCTAGAATACTTGCCCACTCTCTCTAACTTCCCTTTCTAGAGCTCAGAATTCAAAACCTTTTTCTCCTACTGGTAGAAACTGCATTCCTTCACGTGCGCTACCAAATTTACATATTCTGGCGTTTACAGTTAGGGGAATGAAGGCTTATAGGAAAGAAAGCATATTCTTAAACTTAACTGGTTAGTCAAAGTAAATATAAATCCCTACAACTTTAAAGAAATAATTTTGCGACTATATAGAATTAGATTAGGTTAGGTTAGGTTCTTTAATTACGGCAAAGCCTCGAGGACTATCTGCCTAAGGTTAGGGATGCCTTCGTGGAGGACTTTCTAAGGAAACTGGCTCGTATACACGTTACTCATGGGGTTAACAACGGAAACAGCCATGCAGTCAGCCCGTTCGCGGGATTCGAACCTCGGACCGAACTACCAGTGTTCAGCCACTTTACCGCTCGTCCGCTGTTGGGCCGACTATATAGAATTAAGGGCAACATTGGCTGTGTGGGACTCTATTGTGGAAGGGTTACCACAGGAGACACCGGGACAGAAAGGAAAGACAAGCGTTGATGCAGATGCAGAGAAAGTAGTAGCATAGTAGAATTGTAATAGGAAATGTTATGTTTTTATGCGTTGTTGCTTTTTAATAAATAAACAGCAACACTGTATAAAAAATTAATTATTGAAGTAAATAACAAAGTTTGGGATAGGCAAAAATGAGCATAGATATAATGAATTGGTGAAGGAATATGAAAAGTCATGAAATCAAACGTAAAAGGGAATGCTTTTCTACAACAAATTAATTTATTAAAATTTTGAAAGAAATAAACCTTAATGTTAAAACAATCGGTGATTTGTGTTTCAAAGAGAATTAATCATTAAAACACAAGAAATAAAAATTATTTCTTATTGCAAACATTAAATTTTAATTACACGTGAGAATAATTTTTAAAACGAAATTTAATATTTTTTTTTACTTCTAGTAGCTAAATTAAAACATATTATTTCGCGCTTCCTTTATTTCCATTAATTAGTTAAATACCAAAAACGTTTTAAATACGTATATCAGACCGTTCTCTCTCTCACAGTTCAGCAAATTCAAATACATATTTGCAGGAATCGATTATTGAATTAAGCGAGAATTTCATTTCTAATTTATAGAATTATAGCGTAGGCTATAAAAATTTCGACAAGGAAATAAAAGACACATATAAATAAATTCTGATTAAATTTTAGAACAGGCTGCGATATGTGAACGACAAAGCACTTTGCGGCATGCTCGTATTAGAGATAAGAGAAACGACACATCGAAACATTATAAAATGGCCGCTTGAATTGCCTATTTTTTATTTCTGATTCTTGCATTTTTGTGTGTGTTCGTGTTGGCTATCATGTTATGCCTGGTGGAAAAAGATAATATTACACCACTATGTCAGAAAGAAGTCGATCGCGGGGGGGGATCACCACTACTAGGACTAAGTGTTACTGCATCGCATCACCTATGTTTGCACTAATCGAATACGTCCAGAAGAGCCACGCTGAGTGATGTGAGGGATCTCATCGAAATCCATTTTTCAGTGCTTGAGACAACAGTTATCTTGCCTGCGTCAAACAGTCACATTACCTAATCTCGGCAAAGAAAGTGGGACACAAAATATCCATACCTAACGTTTTAAGATGTTTTCTTGTTCTAGGTTGACAACAAGACAATCATTCTTTTAGCTTCCACTACGGCACAGAAATTGGGACCTACAAATGGTGCGTTCAGCCATGAACATGAATACATTAATGGCGTGATATCATCTTTTCTGAGGAATCTCGCTATTACTTAAATAGCAGGATTCCTCAGAAACATTAATCTATTTCATGGCCGTGTAAGTATCCGGAGATACCTAAGGGAACAAAGTTTAGACATTTGCATTCTTCATCGTTACACTGCCCAGAACCTGGACTGATAATATGGGTTGCCACCAGACTCACCTCTTTCCTCTCTAGTCCACATGTCCAGTACTTTGATTAGCCATGTTACATTGCTAAAGATTTAATACACATGGCTGTGTCATACCTTTAGGTCCTCCATTGTCCTAAATTTCAATTGGATAATGCGAGACCACGTGCTGTCCACACTTTTCTACGTTTCGTCAATATCTAAGATATTCGTCTCCTGTCCTAGATAATCGTTCTCCAAAACGTTCACCGAGTGAAAATATCTGGCCAATGTTTGCAAAAACACAAAACGTATGCGCGGAACGCATAAAATTGATTCGGTGGCGAATACGGTCTGCAGGTGGCTAATTTGAGACCACTGGCATACACCACTAGAGTTAGCTACACACTAATCATTACGACGGGACTAATCAGGATATAATCAGTGTAATACTTGACATATGATGCCTTGAAGGCTGATGAAAACTGTCTGGGGTACTCGCAGAAATACTCTTTTGGATGGATACCCTATTTCCGTAATTTCATGAAGGAAAAGCAGCATTATATTGTACCGCCACGTTGGCATGATGGTAGAGAACCGGCTGCTATAGCAATAGATGCACCTCTGAATGTTTGTAAGTGTATACTATCTTTGTGACATAGTGGTACTTAATATATTGTTGAATCGAAAGTTCGATAGAAAGCTTAGTGGAAGGGTGAGAGCAGTCGGAGATTCTCGCATCCATCCCCCGAAGGGATTCTCTTAATTCGTATTCTGACCACTGTGGTGCCCTAGGCTTAAGACAAAGACAGGCGCAATCCGTGCGCTTTTAGTCCCGATGAATTTGTGGGTTTAATTTGATGTCACTGTCAGACAAGCGATTTAAGTTACAACAGAATAAGATTTTTCAAAGTGATTTTGAGTCTTCCACATCATAAGGCTTTCGGCTTGAGCTTATCTTTTATCTTACACTTTTAAGTAATTTTAAGTAATAAAAGACGAATTTCTAAGTAACGAGTGCATCACAAATCACCAAGTGCTAAATCAGATGAAATTCTCAACAATTTCAAAGTTTCAAAGGACTATCATACCACAAGCTCATATTCAAATTCTCTTCCTTTGTCTAGTCTCTATCTCTCTGAAATAATAGCTCCTGTCGTCCATAGGAGTTACAGCTAATACTAACTTTTATACTTTGTAAGACTTTCACTGTGTAAATCTCAGTTACTGTAGAAAGTGATGAATCTTAAGAACTAGATAGCGAATAATCGCTTAAGTTCGTGTGACAAGAAACAGCAAAATAGAAGGGTAACTAACCCTTTATTATTCCAATAAGATTTAACAAAACTCCGCTTTGGAGTGTACAATCAAATCCGACACTTGAGCTTGAACTTAAGAGACTAAGAATTAAACTAAAACTAATATTAACTAAAGAAATATAGCCGAAGCTATCAAGTTTCTAATGCAGTTGGCCCCTGAAACACCAGATGACTGCGAAGCTTATCAAGGGCCTGAGTACGGCCGAGCGTAATAACAGCTTTGAGAAAGAGAGTGGCCAAAAGGCAAATGCACGTAAATCAGAAACTGTGATTCTCTCTCGCTAAGACCAAAGAAATTCGCGGTTAAATACCGCTCTTCCTCGTTATGTATTCAGACGTGATTCTAAAACTACTTTCTGGCCGGAAGTAGTAAGTTGAAGTTAAGAATTTGACAGGAAAGGAACTTAACTTAAAATTTAACTGTTAATAAAATTAACATAATCCTTACAACTTATCGAAAGTCGAACCAAGCTATAACTCTAATAATTTCTCCCCTGCGCCATAAATTAGCTGTACAATAAACATGACTGACATAGTCTTTGTCTTTGATGGTTCTGTACTTTTAAATGTTAGCAGAGTATTTGTCTGTAGTTCATACCAGGTTTGCCATCAAAACAACATTTATAAAATTCGTTGAAAAAGAAAGAAAACACCTAAATTAATTATTTATTTAACTTTAAATAGATGCACATATTTAAATACATCTACAAACATATGAAGGCGATTTAAAACTGAGCAATATCAATGTATAAGAACTTAAGGTAAATTTCCATTGATTCAGAGGTAAATTTCCAGTGATTCGCCGAAAAGGTAAATTTCCATTGATTCAGAGCTAGAAGCAGAGAAATGTTGCCCCTTTTACCGTCTTTAATTTATCTCGATAATGAAGTAATTGTATTTAACGAGATAATGAGTTCATAATAAGTCTGTTATCTCATTTAATAACATTTTTAGCGAATTTCTGTCAGGTCTGTTTATGCAGCTTTACATAATGCAT
Organism: Stegodyphus dumicola; assembly: GCF_044657685.1. NCBI lineage: Eukaryota > Metazoa > Arthropoda > Arachnida > Araneae > Eresidae > Stegodyphus > Stegodyphus dumicola. The sequence goes on from NC_140780.1 coordinate 131,311,868, forward strand.
TTAGGCTTCACTTAGGCGAAATGTTGCGAAAGCATTATTTTTCTGTATGTCAAAAATTAGTAGCAAATATTAGCAAACATATTGTCTTCCTACTTTTTTAAGTTAATGCAGTTCCTAACCTCTCTTTACTAAACACAACTTATTGCATCTTCGTAAGCATGTTTCTTTTTCTTTTAAAATTACTTAATATTATTAGACACGCTGCTAGTTATTCTCCGATACAATAAGAACTAGATAAAAGCTGCTCTTAATCCGGAAAGAGGGATTAAGCTAACAATATCATCCGTAAAACTTATAGTCCAAATAATGTAGATGTTACTTTCGCGGACTTAGCATGTTAATAAATTAATAGTGATGTGAGCAGCAAAGATTTTCCCACTTAAGGTAAATGTGTAAAAACAATTTTGAAAAACTTTTTTCTCAAATATAGGCTAGCCATAAAGTGAAGTATTTTAACAAAACGTCGTCAATTCCTTGAACCAAAAACTGTTTCCAAGTTTAAGAAAATTTAAATTAAATATAAATCTTTAATCTACTTTGTAAATAAAAGTTGCGAAAATGGATCTGCTATGTTTTTATTTTGGTCTTCTGAAAGCAGTTTGAATATATAGATAATTAAAAGGTAGCTTTAAATGCTTTTTAAATAAAATAAAGTGTCTAAAGAATTAAAATCTATTTATTTCCTTTGCCCCCCCCTCTGTAATAGGATCTCAAATACCGCAAGTCAAGCATGATAAAACTAAAGTACGATCGAATTAAGAGCCGTTCGTTCTTTCGAAACATTTTCGGGACATTTAACCAACCACAAGCACTTACAGTTCGGTTTTAAACTAAAAGAAATCGAATGAAGGGGAAAATATGAGAACCTAGGTTATTTAAATCAAAGGTTAAAAAATACTGTGAAGAATTTATTAAAAAATAATAGCTAAGTGAAGAAAGGAAAGGGAAGTCTAATGCGTTAAATCAATTTTACATGGATGAGCGAATTTCAGTCTCTCATCGATAATTTTTTTATGTGTTCAAGATAATGTCAGAATGTATTTTATATCTTTTTTAATAAAGCGAAAATTTTAAAGCAGTAATGAGTAAATTATTAAATCCGACGCTATGTGATGCCAATATTTCAGTCATTAACAATCACAAACACCTTTGCGCATTCTGTTCATATGGCAGAAAATGATGCATGTACGGTTCATCTTTATTTGTTTATCAACTTCATACGCTAAAAGTAACTTTTGAAATGCTTACAGTTTCAGAGTTTTAATCATTACACACTGTAGAGCCAAAGCATTATGACCAACTACTTAATAACGCGTTACGCGAAATTTTGGCCTGCAAAACAGCTGCAACTCGCCTTAGCATGGATGCCACAAGCTCGTGGTGGATGACTATTGGACAGGTTGTACCAAATGTCTAATCAGCCTTTACACAGAGTCGAGGTATTTCAACATGGTGGTGCTTGAGCTATGAGCTGCCGCTCCATGACATACCAAATGTGCTCTATCGAGTTATGATCCAACGAGTTAGTGGCCAGAACGTTAACTGAAATTTAACCTCGTTCCTCGAGCCATTCCACCACAGTTCGAGCCTTGTGACATGGAGCGTTGTCCTACTTGCAGGTTCCATTTCCAGTTGGGAAGACAAACGCCATGGAAGAGTGCGACTGATCCGCAATTTATGTTCAGATAGTACGTAGCTTTCATGACATGTTCTACCACAACAAAGAGTCCCCAGAGCCGCCCATGGGAACGTTCCCCAAAGTATAATACCGCGACCACCAACCTGTGTATAACCTGCTGTGTAGGAGTAGAGCAACTTTTTGTCTCGAAGACGGCGTATCCTGACACGACTATCGACGTGACGAATGAGAAATCGTTATTCATCCGACCAAACAACTGCCTTGCGCTTATCCATGACCCAGTCCCGATGTTTCCTGGCCCAGTGTAGGCGCGTAGTTGACAATGATACTTGGTCAACAGAGGCGCACGAATGACACGTTTGCTAAGCAGCACTATATCCCTGTGTGTTAAGAAACACTTGTACCTGCACTGTGTTGGGTTGTCAGCTGAACCATTGTCTTGCGCCGATTTTATTGTACTAAGCGCGACAGTCTCCGAAATCATTTTTCTTTAATGGAGTGTGGAGGTCCAATGCCTTGGCATCTACTGCTGGTTTCACTGTCATTTATCCGCGTTATTTGCGTAACTACTAACAACAGCGGATCGTGAACAACCTACTAGTCATGCAGTTTCGCAGATACTCGTTCCGAGTCTTCGGGCCATTACAATCTGCTCTGTATAAAATTCGCTTAAATCAGCTTAGATTTTCCCATCACTCGCAAAAGGTAAGCGCAAAAATTATTTCCTTCTCTAGCAGCAGTTAAATACATTTTCCACTGAATCATGTACCCTGCTCGTCATCCGGAGGAGTTCATTGAAAAATGTAGGGGTGGTAATAATGTTTTGACTCTTCATTGTACGATGTAATGACTTTTAAAATATTACTAATCTCTCGAAGTATATACCCGCGTATAAGTCGAGATATTTTGGACAAAAAAAAAAGACTTCAAAGTGGTGGGGTCGACTTATACGCGGGGCCATAAAAATTAAAAGTATCGGAAGTTCAAAAATTTCTTTATATAATGCAGTTCTTTTCTTCCCGCACTCAAATTGGACGACTTATCAAATAAGTCACTTACTTGAAGTAATTTCATGACTTAAATTATGTGACGAACTAACCACAGAGTTTCATACTTTAACTAGAGTAAGTTTCGATTAAACCAAAGGATTTTCGGCCCCCGAACAACCGATCAATATCGAGCAATAAAAATGTTTCGCCAACACACCAAGAAAAGAGAAATGCAGATAGTTTTTAGGTACGTATAAGTCTTTATAATAGTTATTGTTCATTCATGAAATACTTTTGTTAACAGGCGTACACGTCAAAATTTTAAAAAATAGCCCACGCAATAACTGAACAGTTTTGAATATTTCTTTTTACTTTTAAAAAGGGAAAATACAGAACTAGACGGCACGGAAGATGATGCTGTTTTTGAAAGTGAAAATGACGACGAAAGCTCTAGTAGTGATTGTAACAATACAGAGTTCGAGACTGAAAATATGTATGATGACGAGCCAATGACGACAGAAGAGTTCTGTGAAATGTTTGGCGAATCTGACCATGAAACGGACGTTGAAGGATTTTGATTTTGTTTATTTACCAAGGTATTTTTTATCGTATATTTACTTTTTTTCTCAGATGATTTTGAATAAATGTAGTACTTAAAAAATTTTTTTCGAAGTTTCTCGATCGAATTCGGAAGTGGGGGGTCGACTTATACGCGGGTTTCTTATTTTCTACGAATTTTTTATGTCGAAGTGGGGGGTCAACTTATACGCGGGTATATACGGTAACTTTAATTCAAACAATGAATTGCTTGAAGTTCCGAATAAGGAACCTAACTCTGAAAGCAGACAGTATACTTTAACAAGTAGCTGGCAAAAGAAAAAAAAAATATGTTCGCAGTTTTCTTACTAGGGAGTTGAAGAGATATCAAGAAAAGCACAGAAGAAAAACGTCCAAGCAATGAACACTTCACTGAAGTAGGAATTAAGCTTGACTAAGAATATATGATAGCCAAAAATCGACGTTATTTAACATTCATGCTCTCGTGACAAAAATTTTCATAGAACTACTGAAATAGATGAACTAATCTGAGATGAAGTTAAGAAGAAAAAAGCGTAAAATTAAAAACCATCTGCTAGGATGTTGGCATAATTCTCGCAAACTAGAAAGACAGAAGTCTTCGTATGTGTAAATGAGAAGCTCAATTCAATGTTAATAAAAAGAGAAGCAGTTCAAGCCCCCCAAAACTCATTGATATTAACAAGAGAATTAGTTCGAATTTACAAATATTAATCGTTGTTAATTTGGTTAAAATTATCTCCTTTATGTTATAAACGAATGTCGTTATGAACAAATTTTGAGATCGCTTGTAAAATAGCATCTTGTAGTTGAAATTACAGTGTGTTGTGTCCACTTTTCAGCCAATTTTTAATTTAGTATTGGAACTCAATGAACATTTCACTGCTGAAATAAAATGCAACAGATATTATGACAAAAAGTGATTTTTTCAGTTCTGAGGAAGGTGAAAGTGCTGTACAAAATTAATTAAATTTTCGAAAACAAGATCATATTTGAAGTTAATTTATGCATTAAATAATAGATGTAACCTAGAAAGTTTTAAAATGTGGCGAAAAAGACATGGTGACAGTCAGAGATCGAAGCTCCAAAATTCTACAATTTGGGATAGCTGAAAAACATAATATTAACGGAATTGAGAAAGCGGAATTCCTAAAGGTAATTGCGAATGTTTTTGTATGTAATATAACATATAACTTACGAAATACACTTAATTAAGCAAATACAGAACAGTGCAAGTAACTGTTATGAAAGTAAATTTGTAGTGGGAGTGCATACAAATGAACAAAAAGATTAAACAGTGATTCGTTCACCATTCAAGAAGCAAACGCACGATAAACAGGAACGTATATTGCAAGTATCCTTTAACTATTCTGTTTATACATTGTAGTTGTCTTTTCGTAATAACACGAAATACTTACCCTGCGTTCGTAACATTTATGTCAATGATTGCACAGGAACTTCTTCAAAAGCGCTTTTAGGAAAATCTGTTGAAATGTATTGGATTTAATTTCTCTTTTATGCACTCTTAAAATAAACAATTAATCAAAACGTTTACGATTTTTAACTGTTTACCTTGGCCAGTGGAATTTAATTTCGTAAATTGAAGCAGAATTATGGTTTCCCTTTTCAAAGGGAAAAAGGATGAAAGATGTTGTTAATAATGAAATATGCAAATTGTTTATGCTATTTTTGAATGCTTAATCTTAAAAAGAAACATTTCTTTACTTTATAAGGATTTTAAGCTTTACTAACGTTTATTTTATTTTAAACTGTGCTATCCTCGCTTATTCTGGCCGGAAATGGAAAATAAGAGAGGATAGCAAAATTTAAAATAAAATAAACGTTAGTAAAACTTAAAATCCTTATAAATTTATTACCTTTGTTGTAGTTTACATTGATTCCAGTTTTTATTTCTGACGATTTATCTTATCTTTGAAACACTGGAGCATTTAATTTCCGTGTATTCCTTCTTCGAATCTTAGATCGCTTTAGATTTCGAGTAACTCGATGCTTATAATTTATATTTAATGTATTATATTTGTGAAATTAATGTCTTCACTGAAGACATGTCGGAATAATGACTAGCTATTAATGTTGAAACGGAACGTAATCAAGCAAATGGCATTTTGTAGACACGTATAAGGGAAAAGATACTCACTGAAACACATAGCCATTGAGCGTGTTAATGCGCTTGACTGCTCATAATTTACACCAATTAGAGATGCACTGGAACACACATCCATTCCGCCGCAAATAAATGTTTTGAATAAATTATCCTCTGCAAGAAGAAAACATACGTACATGAGATATTTCTTTCGCAACTTTGGCGGAATTTAATACACAAAATGTGTATGAAGAGACTACAGATTGCCGCTACATCTATTGGTTGATCTAATAATTAATAGGTGAGCTTTCTTAAGCTAGTCTTCATAAGCAAATATAACGCTGTTTATGTGGCTTGGTTTATGAATATTTTTCCCTCAATGGCGGGCATAAGAGACGTTGACCGCTACTAAGGCCAGAAGCGGTGGTCACTTTATTACGGAAGCACTTAATAGGTGGGCCACCTTTGCCTCCTATGAAAAGAAAGGACAGTTACAACCATGCTTTCTCTGGGATCCAAGCCCGGGCCAAACCCTTTGGTATTGCAGTCGGCTCCCCAAACCACTGTATCGTCTGGGCGGAGGTTTATGAATCTTATACTTAGGTTTTGGTATTTGTGTAAGATAACACTTTTCTTCCCTCCAATTTTGGTAACTGACAGAAATGTTATTTGGAAAAAATTCATTTCATTAAAATCAAAATTTCAGAGCAAATATTAATGGCTGTAGAATTCATTATGTTTAGTATGATGCTAATGATGTAGTCCAAACATCAGATGTAAAAAAGCAGGAAAAAGGGAACTCTAAAGCACATACTCTAATTTCCTTCTTCATATTAGATCTAAATTAAAAAAATTTAATTATAATTACAACTTGAAAGCTAATTGTTATCATTTAAACTAAATGTCCAATATGTCTACATATTCAAAGAAAATCTTATTTATTTACCTAAAACATATTATCTGTACTTTCCTGTTCAACTCCTTCGTACCCAAAAATATGCATAAGAGCTACAATGCATACTGAAATATATGTTACACATATCAAAGGATTTCACTTAAGTTGAAGGAATGTTTTAAATTTTGTGATGTAAAGAATGCAGCATATGGTTATCTTCCAGTAATTTCACGAAATTCTTATATTTCAGAGAATACTTAACCAAACTATACTTCATTTTATACCTTATTTGTCAATATATAGAAGCTAACAGAATATCAGAAGATGAGTATAATTCACATTGATAAAAAAAAGAAGAATACGGGGAATATACTTCGAAGAGCGCTGTTTATAATGATAGTAATTTGTTCCCTTTTGAATGCAAAACTGTCAAACAAAAAACTCTTTACTGAGTAATTTAATTGACAAATTTTGCATTACTATAAATGTTGAGAAAAAGAAGTTAAAATGCTGACTTTATTTTTGTAACAATATTAATTTTTTTCTTTAATCATTATGCAAAATGCGTTTACAAAAAGCTTCTTTAGTATCATTAATAGTTTTAATTCTCTTCTTGTCGAGCTATTTAATTTCCTTATATTACCTCTTCTCGTTGTGTATCTGTTATCGCTAATCTGAAATATCTTTTATCTGTATTTTTTCTGGGTGGAAACTTTTGCGTATATCAAATATTATGCTGCAATTTTTATGGCCTCTCATTTCTACGACCACTCTTACAAGATGTTAAATTTAATCTTAGTCACACTGAATGAAAATTATTTTTCTGTTGTGACGGAAATAATTTCTATTTTCAGCCTTGTGAGATTTTCTTCTGGCATAGTGACTGATATTAAGATTATTTACTACACTTCCTACTGAGTTTCTTTCCTATCTTTGCTACTGTGACTGTATCTTACATTATGTTCGAACTGGTCATTCATCAAATACCTTCAGTTTTTTCTCATTTTTAAGTGCTATTCTTAACCACGTAACCAAAATTATAAATAATGCCATTAAATACCGCTAAATGTTAGAACAGGGTTAACTATTTCTTGTGGTTAGTAACCTCCTGACTACTTTGACAAGCTTATCTAAGCTTTAGACAAATTATTACAAAACTACATAAACTACAAAAAGTTTAAATTTCCTTCATTTACTATGCCTTATACGCGTAAATATATAAGTGTTGGTTGTGCATTAGCACTGAAGGCGTAATGAGTACGTTTCCTCAAGCACAGTTTTCATTAAAGAATATGTCAAAAAATTAACTACGAAATCTTTATTTAATAAAATAGGATAATTTTGCTTAACTTAAGCATAACAAAAAAGTAATACTCTTCACGGATATTAAAACACTGGTATTGAAAAGGAGATAACTTACATAGAATCATCATCAGTCCTAAATATCATCAGGCTTACCTATTTTAGGCAATAAGAAAAATCAGAAACAAGAACATACGTTGACTCAGTACCTGAAAGATAAAGCACTAACTGATTTAGACCTTTGGCCCAGGTACAAAATAGCTTATAAGGTGAGACTCGGATGCACTCCACGTAGCTAAGATGAAAGTCAAATATACTGCATTGCACACGAACTTTACATTCTCTCGCCAATATACAGTGGATGGACAAAAATATGGAAACACCTTGTGAAATGCATGTTTGAAACGAAAGATTGATTTTAATGAAATATGTAGGTGGCACTGGCGTTTTTGACTACTGACGCCCCCTATACAACTTCGTAAATGTGCTAAACAGTTCAGTTGTTGTCGGAGTACTGTTATGTGAGGTTGTCATTGCATTATGTCAGAGTTAACAGACTTCGAACGTGGGCAAATTGTTGGAGCACGTATGGTAGGTGCTTCCGTAAGCAAGGTAGCCGAGGTGTTTAGTGTTTCAAGAGGTACTGTATCGAAGATTTATTCCGCATATTTGAAAAGCGGAAAAACATCATCTGCTAAATCACAGCGCGGACGAAAGTGTGCCCTGAGTGATCGTGACAGACGATCATTAGGGGCAATTGTGACGAAAAATAAGAAGACCACAGCTGCAAAAGTTACTGTTGAAATGAATGTTGTGTTACCGAACCCTGTGAGTACCAAAACAATTAGAAGGGAGCTTCATAAACAGGGAATTGCTGGCCGTGCTGCAATTCAGAAGCCACTCATCAGTGATGCTAATGCCCGTAACAGGAAAAGGTGGTGTTTAAGTCATAAAGCCTGGACTATAGAGCAGTGGAAGCGAGTAATATGGTCTGACGAGTCTTCTTTCACATTGTTTCCCACTTCTGGCCGAGTTTACGTCTGGAGAACGCCATCTCAAGCCTATAATACAAACTGCTTGTTGCCAAGACTGAAACATGGCGGGGGTTCTGTTATGGTTTGGGCAGCCATATCGTGGTTCTCTGCTAGCCCCATGATAACTGTGTCAGGGCACATGACTGCCAAGACTTATGTGAACATTTTGGCCAATCAAGTTCATCCCATGGTACAAACTTTGTTCCCCGATGGTGATGGTGTCTTCCAAGACGACAAAGCCCCTGTTCACACAGCTCACATTGTCCAGGACTGGTTTTCTGAGCACGAGGATTAGTTGTCCCATCTCCCCTGGCTACCACAGTCACCAGACCTGAATATTATCGAACCTTTGTGGTCTACATTGGAACGGAAAGTGCGTTCTCGTTATCCACCGCCAACATCGTTATCTGAACTTGCCACCGTTTTGCAGGAAGAATGGTATAATATTCCCTTGGCAAACATACAGGAACTGTATTTATCCATTCCGAGAAGACTGCAAGCTGTTTTGGATGCCAACGGGTTTCCTACACCATATTAAGCAAAGAAACATGTTTTTTTAAAGGTGTTTCCATATTTTTGTCCAACCCCTGTATATCTTGGCGCACGTTCGTTTCGTATGCCTTTCGAGTTTCCTTATGCAAAATACCGAATTTATGCTAACAATAAGAAACCACATAAAATTTCTTTATTTGATTAAATCCCGTATCATAAAAATTTACCTGATGCATGCGGACAGAAGTAACAACACATACCAATTTTATAATGAATCGGAGACGACATCCACGATTAGCCTAAAATCAAGCTTCATTTGACATTTGAAACCCATACAGGAAAAGAGGGAAAAAAACATATTACAATTGAAAGAAAAAGTGCTGTTATTATTTTACTGATATTTTTAAGCAATCTAATTTGAAGAATGCGCCCACTTGGTTACGTAAATTAAATCAGTCTTTAAACCTTCGACTTCCAAAAAAAATGGTAAGCAAAAATATTTAATAGCGTGTCTTATGCTTACCATACACGCAATGATTAATATATATAAACTACCTAATTTTTACTGATTTTTTTCATTATTATAGAAAATATGATGGTTGCATTACAATACCCCTACGATTATAAGTCTTGATTTATTTTTGACGATACTGTACAAAACAGTTCTTATCGTTCAGGCAGAGTTCAAAATTGCAAAATGTGGCCTGTCATTTCGTGCGAGGGATTTCAGTTTTGTATTGCAAAAATCACATTGCCATACTGACATATGCGCTGCTTCTTGTCGACGAGCCTCGTATGGAACAAACCGTCATTATTTTCTGGCACATGTGTTGATGTCTTTATCTTTTTCATCCCCGTTTTCCATGTTTTCGCATTACTATCAATTCTCTGGCTACAGCAATTCAAGAATCGTTCAATCATAAGAATTAACCTTCACTCTTCATAGAGAACAAGCTATACGAATTTTTTATCGTCACGCCAGCAAACTGCTGAAATATTCGATGCCATCAATGTTGAGAAAATAATTAATTAGGTATTGTGCAAGTGGGAATGAACTTTTGTTGCACAAAATACAGGGTACTTTACAAGTGGTATCACACCAACAAGATGCCGATAATAATGAAACGCTGCATTTCATTCTGAAATTTCTGCTACACGCCAAAAGATGGTATCCGACGCTATCTATTTATGCATGTGCTTGAACAAGAAAGCCAATGGCTTACATTCTGTAGAATATTGAATAAGTGAGTTCGGAGTTAGACCACAGGGAGGGAAAGGATTAAAACAAGAATATACTTCAAAACCAGAAACAACAATGTTTCTTTTTTATATTGCCTTTTCTGCTTAAACTGCTATTCTGCTTAAATTGTTTCCTGTTTATATTGCTATAGGAGTTAATGGGAAACTGAAAATGAATGGCTGTACACCTAATTTACTTTTAAGGTTTAGAAATTAATTTTAAAGGATATTTTAACAATGTTTAAATATTATAGAATATGCAGAATTAATTTACTCTTTGTTGTAGATAAAACCAATTCTTAAACACTGTAACACTATCTGCCACTGCTGATGTTACCCCATGTATTTACTTCTCCTTTATAGTATACTTCTCTAGAAATTTTGCGTTATTCTGGTGGTTTGTGATATAACACCGTAGAAAGAGCCCTTGCCCTGGAAGACTTAATTGTATCCCTTATAAAAGTTTATTGACTCAATCTCCAGAGACGATCCGAGGGGGCGCCACCCCCACCCCAATCGATACATAGGGATTAAATCTCAATGTTAATTCATTGAAGGAGACATACCGGCGGCCATTACGAAAAGAACCACAAGGCCGGTTCTCAAACTGCAACTACTAAAAAACAACGCTTTTATTCCTGCGAGCAGGGTCATCACTCCCTCTCACAGTACCAAACTCATAAGTCATAAAAGTCTGACATCGCGTCTCTCTGCACTCTCCGAGAGGAGTCCCTACCCCTCGGACAGTCTTCGGTATCAGACCATGTAACGTCCCCACAGCCAAGGTCGTAGACAAAACAGTGCCAGTACGGTCCCTGCCAAGCCTGAACCAACCACCGAATATTGGATGGATTTAGTCCTGTGAAATTTCTAGAGAAGTATACTATAAAGGAGAAGTAAATACATGGGGTAACATCAGCAGTGGCAGATAGTGTTACAGTGTTTAAGAATTGGTTTTATCTACAACAAAGAGTAAATTAATTCTGCATATTCTATAATATTTAAACATTGTTAAATTATCCTTTAAAATTAATTTCTAAACCTTAAAAGTAAATTAGGTGTACAGCCATTCATTTTCAGTTTCCCATTAACTCCTATAGCAATATAAACAGGAAACAATTTAAGCAGAATAGCAGTTTAAGCAGAAAAGGCAATATAAACAGGAATAGTAATATAAAAAAGAAACATTGTTGTTTCTGGTTTTGAAGTATATTCTTGTTTTAATCCTTTCCCTCCCTGTGATCTAACTCCGAACTCACTTATTCAATATTCTACAGAATGTAAGCCATTGGCTTTCTTGTTCAATCACATGCATAAATAGAAGACTCTTTATTTATCCAAAGAATCTAAGCTGTCTAGACACAAGTCCAGCCAGTCGTCTGGAAAAAACCCGGGGCTCCTTCCATAAATGGTCGGTTCAGGAAATTCCACCCAGTCGATCCCAAGGGATGTTTGTCCAGCACTGTTAGCCTATGCCAACCGAAGATGACATGGTTTCCAGCGGATGCTGAACTGAGCGAGACGAGGGTAGGCCTCCGATCCCTCGACATCTGCACCCTCAGATCAAACACCGGGTCTCCTACCGCCAGCGCGGTCGGTTCCGGATATTTTTCCTCGAGTACAACAACCCCCCTCCCGCCGGTGGTTTGTAATAGTAGTTTTTCCATCATTCCCCAGTATGCAAACTTAACATTTTTCAGACAATACCGGATTAACCGTAGTTTGGAGAATCCACGCCCGGTTGATCGGAAATTGACTGTATACGCAAACGATCCCATTGTAAGCAAGAGAAGCCTATCTTCGGAATGGAAAAGGAAAAGAAAGAATAAAAGCGACACTTATGTCAATCTATGAGTGAGACAATCAAATCCGGTCTCATGAACTTTGATTACATTTCGTTTCGACAGATTATTTGCCAGCAACTTAAGGGGACTCGTACACCTCAAAACCCATAAGATTTTCAAATATGTGACTGTTGCAAGAATTGGGATAACTTATTTATTTTAAAAGCAATTACTTCCAACTTTTTACAGATGACTACATAATATAGCTGTTTTCTGAAATAGTGATCAGAAAGTTTGTGCTGACACAAATATTTTTATAATTTAATCCGCTTTTTGACAAAAGTTTTCGTCATGTTTCCACCTTACGCGCATAGTTTAAAACATTCTGTTGCATAATTTAATTCCATATTTAATATATAGCTTTTATAGCATTTGTAAACTACTGTGAACCAAAAAATTCTAAGAATTCCATGTTAAATTTTTATTTTGTTTGGAGTCGAGTTTATAAAATGCATTTTATTAAAAATATCTGTAATGTTTTCGTCCATAAAATTTTTTAATATTAAAATATTCATCAGATTTTAGGTTCAGTTAAAAGATAGGGCTCATATAAAGAATTCCATCAAATTTCAAGTATGCACCATTAGCCATTTTTAAAATATCGTGCGCTCAAGGTGGAAACGTGACGAAACATTTTGTCACAAAGCGGATTAAATTACAAAAATATTTGTGGCAACACAAACTTTCTGATGAATATTTCAGAAAGCAGCTATATTATGTAGTCAGCTGTAAAAAGTTGGAAGTAATTGATTTTAAAATAAATAAAGTATCCCAATTCTTGCAACAGTCACATATTCGAAGGGTGTTAAGGGGCCTAAGGTGTATGAGCCCCTTAAATCTGATCTAAAGGTGTGTTTCATAACATTTTTCTGTTGCAGAATCTCTGTAATAAAACTTACGCTTTGGAAAACCTCGAGGACTAAAAATTAGATTTTTATCCTTTTTAGAAACTTTTTGATGTATATTCCTTGCATAAAAAGCAGTAGCTTTACGTGGAACCTAATGGTTCCGCAGAGCCGCAGTAGAGAAATGATACATTAAATCGTAGATTAAAGTATGCAGTTTTTAGTAACTGGCGCAGTATCTGACGATTTCCCATAATTCCTAAAACTTACCCGGCTTTATTCATAAAAATAAAGCAAATCAGACTCCGAAACATGTCCAAACAGTGATTTTTTATTGGATCAATAATATTAAAAAAGCTTAATTCCCTAACATGAACGACGGTTAATTAAGCAATTCCCCGAAGAATTTGGATTTTTTTCTGTAATTAAATTTAATAAGGAGAGGAGGATACTTTTTGGACAGCCGAAGAGCTCTAAACTTTATCCAAAATGTATTACATTTATATTTCATGTATTTTCTTTCAGCGCTGGCTCAGCTTAATGCTTAGTAACTTTCCTAGAAATTAAGCTATTAAACACAATTTTGTGGTAATTGTCTTGATTTCATTCGCCTGCGTATGACACTGAAAGTATTAAAATAATGAGATTAAAAAGCATAATTTTTTAATTAAAGCCTTTGCTATGAAAACAAAAGAAACATAAATACGTAAAACGTATTTATGATTATGGATACTAACCACGTTATTCACTTGGGAATATTTTTTTTTTACTTTTTAATGGAGATACACCTCACATGTAGGATATGATAAAAAAAACGGATAAATTTAGAGCATCTTCATCGACTGCATGTATCAGTTAGACCATTAATTAAAGTAATTTGCAACATTATACAACCAGTGACCTGACCTCTAACTGCAATTTTTAAGAACATTTCATGCATTACTGCATCGTATAAGCTGTTTTATAGGGTTTTGAACTGGTAAATGCAAGAAAAAATTAGGGATGTAATCCAATAAGCTTCAATAGATTGATTACAAAAGCGATTGATGTCAAAGTTGCTTTAAAACCTCCGATCGCAATCCACACTTGGAGCAGAATTTGAGTAATGCCTTTTTGTCGAGAAGTTTGAAACGTCTGCTAAGTTTCCTATAATGAAATGTAAAAGACTGAAAGTTAAATTATGAGTCAGATCCAACAATCCTTAGTACCACACTAACATAAAAGGACTTTTCCCGAAAAGAAATTTTATTTGAAATACCTAGAAACTTTGAAATATTTCGAATTTCGGAAACCATCTGACCTAATTTTGCAATGTTTTTAAGCAAAAGATTATTTTAATACCAATCCCGGAAAGGATGCTAATGATAATGATAATGTCATCTGCCGATAAATTTATCAATGGTCCTTCAAGAGAACAAAAAGCTACGAACCTGCAAACGATACATGGCATAATGATAAATCGATACATTGCTATTACCATTAATTCCTTCGCTAATATAATATATCAGTCAGTGGAATTAAAAGAGTTCATGCTCTCAATATATAGTTTTGGACATTAGTAAATAAAGATAATAAAAAACTGTAAAAATAATCTATTAAAATAATCAATTAAAAGAATATAGTCTAATTTAAAAAGTGGGAACTAAAACATAGTGGAAATATGATTTCCTTTGTACTGAATTGAAACAATTAAATTCGTATATATTTCTTTAGTTATAGCATGTGAAGCAAATAAAATATATTTTCGGTTCCTTCGCACTCTTTTCCTTGAAGAATTGAACAGCCGTTAGGAACATTAGATCAGGTGGAAAACTAAAAATGTTAAAACTAAAAATGTTAAATTTAAAAATGTTAAAACTTAAAATAATGAGATTAAAAAGCATAATTTTTTAATTAAAGCCTTTGCTAGGAAAACAAAAGAAACATAATTACGTAAAACGTATTTATGATTATGGATACTAATCACGTTATTCACTTGGGAATATTTTTTTAACTTTTTAATGGAGATACACCTCACATGTAGGATATGATAAAAAAACGGATAAATTTAGAGCATCTTCATCGACTGCAGGTATCAGTTAGAGCATTAATTAAAGTAATTTGCAACATTATACAACCAGTGACCTGACCTCTAACTGCAATTTTTAAGAACATTTTATGCATTACTGCATCGTATAAGCTATTTTATAGGGTTTTGAACTGGTAAAAAGAACATTTCATTTCTGAAGCAAAACAAATGATTAAGTAAAATCGCCTAAGCTTTAACTAAAAATTATGTCTTTCCTTCTAAATCTAGACACTTTCTATGCTTTGGGGCTTTCTGACCTTAGGTACTTTCTCTGGGTATTAAATTAAACTCAGATGTGTACTTTTTAAAATATACTAAATAATAAAATATTTTTTCCCTTCCGTGTTCAAGTTACTGATTAATTTCTCTTTTTGCGTTTATAATTTGTGTTGCAAGTTTGTGTCATCTGAGCGTATTAAAATAAATGACTTATTCCATCTAAATCTAAGTAAACTGCAAAAGAAGCATTTGACTTTGCAAATAGTTTCTTTTATGGAAGGCCATTTCTTACACTTATTAACTACACGTAGGAGATTTTATTAAAAAAATAAAAGACATAAATTGAGATATGATAAACACTAGAATGATTAAATTGTTCACTTTAGAAAGTTATTAATCGTTTATTGAAGTCAAAAGTAGGAAAGGAAAAGAGAAAACACATCTGTCTATCGAATAACATAATATTAGGTAAATATTTAAGAAGATAAATTACTTTTATGTATTTGCAACTGTGCTATCTTAAACTTATTTCGAAACAAATTTATTACACAAATATTAGTATTATACTCCTAAAAATTGTCATTATACAGACTTATTTCGTAAATGAGTTTTAAAGTAAACTTTTGTTAGTGTAACATTTGATGAGAAATAATGAGAACTACTTTTGTTTGCACTCAAGCATTTTTCTCATTTTCAAAAGCCTATGAAAGATAGTAAGGTATTTATGCAAGAATTTAAAAGCATAGACTTCAGTAATCATTCATATGGTATTGATTTGTCTTTTTGAAAAGGAAAAGTTCTTTAAAAAACACATTTGTATAAGCATTAACAAAAATGTCAGTAACATACAAGATCATTCATTCTTGTTTAAGAAGGACAGAAATATTTATGTTAGTTAAATGTAAGAGATTTTTATAACTTTATTAAGTTATTTTGATAACCTTATCTTTTTATTTTAATATTTGCAATCTAATCCAAACAAATCATAGTCACTCTACTTATGTCTAGATCTCATTTTTATATTTATAAGCACAGGAGAAATTTCCAGAATACTGGAAAATGGAAATTAATTTTGCACTAATTGTAAAATACGACTGTCATTTAGTGCTATAAGAGTTTTTTGCAATGTATTTTATTGTGAAAATACTTTCCCCCGTGCTATAAAATTTATTTTCTTAAATTTTAATTATAATGAAAGTTTGAAATGTAACTAAGCTGGCTCTGTAATAGTTGCTGGAAATTTATAATCGCAGCATTAAACGTAGAATCTATGGTACAGTTCCATGAACATTTTGTTAAAATGAAATATATATTAATTAGATACATGGGATATTTTTATATATGGATAAATTAATTATGGTAAAGCATTCGAGGGCAATCTGCTTAAGGAAGGAGGGCTTCCATTTAGAACGTTCTAACAGAAACTTGCTCGTATATACGCTAGACTTGAGGAAAACCACGAAAATGACAAAGCTGTAAGCCCATTCGCTGGGATTCAAATCCCGGACCTAACTACCTGTATTCAGCGACTTTACCGCTCAGCTGCTGGTGGGCCAGATAATTTTTAATATGTGTATATACACTTATGTCAATAAATTAAGGATAATGCAAAATCAGGCAAAGGAAGAGTTAGAAGTAAAACAAATTTGACTTATTTGTAAAGCTTATTTATTAAACAAAAGGTAAAGAGCAAAAAAAGATGCTATATGTTTGATATTATTTAAAAAATTAGCGATTTTTGCTCCCTGGAGCAAATTACAAAAAAAAACCTATTTACAAAAAAACAATATTACATGGTTGGTATAATTGTTAATACATTGTATGTCACGCAGACGATGCAGTAGAGTCCGTACAACGCCTAGGCATGCTGAGTATTAAATTATCGATCTGATCTTGGGAAATATTGCACCACTCAAAAAGCAATGCTCTCCGAACTTCCGGTAGACATGTAGGAGGAAGTTGACGGGCTGCAACTTGTCGGCCAAGCATGTCCCACACCTGCTCTACTGGATTCAAGCCCTGCTGGCCAGTCCATACGGGTAATATCCTCCGATTGAAGACATTCACTTACGATGTTTGCACGGTGAGGACGGACGTTGTCATCCATAAACACAAATTGTGCGCCCATGGCGCCCCGAAACAAACGTACATGTTGTTCCAGAATGACGTCCCGATAGATTTGGCATATCATGGTTCCAATTTCAACATGCAGGTCAGTTCTGGAACCCAGAATAATTCCACCCCTAACAAGCACTCCTGTACCACCGTAACGGTGTCGTTCAAAGATGTTTTCTTGGTGGTAACGGGTACCTGGAGCTCTCCATATGAAAGTCCGGCGAGAATCAGACTGCAAGCTAAGCCTGGACTCGTCGGAAAACATCACACAAGCCCACTGTTGCGGTGTCCACAATGCATGCTCTTTACTCCACGCTAACCGCAGGCGAAAGTGAGTTGCAGTAAGTGGAACGCATCTGACAGGTCTAGGAGCATATAGACCAATATGCCCTAAGCGTCTGTACACGGTCTGCCTTGAAATTGTCGTACCAGTGGCTGGAGAGAGCTGACGAGACAGGTCTGATGCTGTGCTCCGCCTGTTTCTTTTGGCAGTAACTGCCAAATACTGGTCCTTATTTGGCGTTGTAACTCTGGCGCGACCTGTGCTGCAACGTCTACTCACATTACAATCATCTTGGAATCGTTGCCAAAGCCTGGAGATGACACTCTGGGCAATTAAAAGTTCGTCTGATACTTCCAGTTGGGTACGTCCACATTCCAGACGGCTGATAATTCTACCACGTAAAAAATCATCCAAATGCGTCCTTTGTGTCATAACTATTCGGTTATTGCACTGAAATACTTATAAAGCGCCTGCGAACAATTTTACTTCTTTGCCTGTATTCCTTATATATCACTCTCTTACACCCTCGTCATTGTGACGTACCATCGGTCTCATCTGGTTACTTCTTGAAATTTGCATATGATTCTTGAAGATGTGTGTAGTGATTTTACAGGTGATATATTTATTTTAGAGTTTGATTTCCGCGTGACTCCGAATTATCCTTAATTTATGGACATGAGTGTAAATATATCACCTGTAAAATCACTACACACATCTTCAAGAATCATATGCAAATTTCAGGAAGTAACCAGATGACACCGATGGTACGTCACAATGACGAGAGTGTAAGAGAGTGATATATAAGGAATACAGGCAAAGAAGTAAAATTGTTCGCAGGCGCTTTATAAGCATTTCAGTGCAATAACCGAATAGTTATGACACAAAGGACGCATTTGGATGACTTTTTACGTGGTAGAATTATCGGCCGTCTGGAATGTGGACGTACCTAACTGAAAGTATCAGACGAACTTTTAATTGCCCAGAGTGTCATCTCCAGGCTTTAGCAACGATTCCAAGATGATGGTAATGTGAGTAGACGTTACAGCACAAGTCGCCCCAGAGTTACAACGCCGAATGAGGACCGGTATTTGACAGTTACTGCCAAAAGAAACAGGCGGAGTACAGCCTCAGACCTGTCTCGTCAGCTCTCTTCAGCCACTGTTACGACAATTTCAAGGCAGACCGTGTACAGACGCTTAGGGCAGATTGGTCTATATGCTCGTAGACCTGTCAGATGCGTTCCACTTACTGCAACTCACTGTCGCCTGCGGTTAGCATGGAGTAGAGAGCATGCATTGTGGACACCGCAACAGTGGGCTTGTGTGATGTTTTCCGATGAGTCCAGGTTTAGCTTGCAGTCTGATTCTCGCCGGACTTTCATATGGAGAGCTCCAGGTACCCGTTACCACCAAGAAAACATCATTGAACGACACCGTTACGGTGGTGCAGGAGTGCTCGTTTGGGGTGGAATTATTCTGGGTTCCAGAACTGACCGGTATGTTGAAATTGGAACCATGACATGCCAAATCTATCGGGACGTCATTCTGGAACAACATGTACGTTTGTTTCGGGGCGCCATGGGCGCACAATTTGTGTTTATGGATGACAACGCCCGTCCTTACCGTGCAAACATCGTAAGCGAATGCCTTCAGTCGGAGGATATCACTGTATGAACTATCCAGCTTTCTCATCGGACTTCAATCCAGTAGAGCACGTGTGGGACATGCTTGGCCGACGAGTAGCAGCCCGTCAACCTCCTCCTTCATGTCTACCGGAACTTCGGAGAGCATTGCTTTTTGAGAGGTGTAATATCCCCCCAAGATCAGATCGATAATTTGATACTCAGCATGCCCAGGCGTTGTACGGACTGTATTGCATCGTCTGAAAGACATACAATGTATTAACAATCATACCAACCATGTAATATTGGTTTTTTGTAAATAGGTTTTTTTTGTAATTTGCTCCAGAGAGAAAAAAACGCTATTTTTTTAATAATATCAAACATATAGCATCTTTTTTGGCTCTTTACCTTTTGTTTAATAAATAAGCTTTACAAATAAGTCAATTTTTTTTTACTTCTAACTCTTTCTTTGCCTGATTTTGCGTTATCCTTAATTTATGGACATTAGTGTATTTTAGAGTTCGATTTCCGCGTGACTCCGAATTATCCTTAATTTATGGACATGAGTGTATATATATATATGTATAAAGACCCCACACATATATATTACTTTATTATAACTACTACTTTTTACTTGCATAATTTTGGAAGTAAACATTCAAAGCGCAAATTCTAAGAAACTAAATAACAAGCCAAACAAATTTAAATAGTACTAGTATATGAACAAATATAAATATACCAGTAATTGCTTTTAAGTGCCCATCATTACATGTGTTGCAATTGCTTCTCTGAATGCTTTTGAATATAACATTCAACAGAATATTGAGGAAAGACTTGTGATTCCAAATCGGTATTTATTAATAGAATACTGTGGCATAATTAAGCTCTCGTTTATTAAACTTATCCGCAAACTTCAGATTATTGGTATAATCCATAATATGCTTAACTGTGGCTTTATTATTCAAAGATATTCATATGATTCCATATGGAGCTTGACCATTAAGGATTAAACAAATTGAGACTCGTCTGCCTCAAGGTTAAGTTTTTAATCCTGCATAGTTCAATACCTCCAGACCTGCTAGCCAGTGATTATACTATAAAAACAAATATTTGTTTTGATGATTCGGTATCCTCGTCTAATGTATCTAAACCCCTTGCACACAGTCTGAATACTAAGTATAACAACATTTTAAGAAACTTTGAACACTGGCGTTGTAAAAATATTAAATATATTCAAAACATGTTTTCAGTACTCTGTCTTGAAACGAGACTTACCAAAGCAAGTAAACCATAATACAAAACGTGTTCCATTGCTGGTTTCGTTTTTGTGTTTCCAAATAAAATAATAAAACTAATTATAAATGATGAAATTAAACTCTAAATAATAAAACTTCAAACTAAAATTAAAAGTAATTTTTTCTTGCTTGCCATAAATACTTTAAAATCATTCCTCAAATCAAATTTCTTTGAAATTAAAAAATTACTTTATTTTAACGCTTTATTATACGTTCTTCAACGTTTTAAGAAACTTTGAACACTGGCGTTGTAAAAATATTAAGTAAATTCAAAACATATTTTCAGTATTCTCTCTTAAAACGAAACTTACAAAGCAAGTCAACCATGATACAAAACGCGTTCCATTGCTGGTGTCGTTTTTGTGTTTCCAAATTAAATAACAAAAATAATTATAAATAAAGAAATTAAACTCTAAATAATAAAACTTCAAACTCAAAATGAAAATATTTTTTCTTGCTTTGCATAAATACTTTAAAATCATTCCTGAAACCAAATTTCGTTGAAATTAAGGGGACTCAATACCTTTTGAATAATTTTACTTTATTTAAGATCTTTCATCTCCTTTTTTTAAATAATATTAAGTGGTTTTATGAGACAAAATGGTTTTAAGCCGAAAAAATGTTTTTGCTATTAATTTTTGTTTAATTTTAATTTTTGTTTAAAAATTCAACAATTAAAAATTATTTCTTCTTCCACAATTTTCAATATTTTTGCTTCAAATTTTTTTATTGTATTTATAATAGTATTCTTAATAACTTTATGGATCGATTTTGCAATTAATGAATTAGTTTCTGAGAAAAAAACAAAAAGAACATTTCTATATAAAAACTTTAAAAAATATGATTTCAGTGACATTTTGATTTCCAATAATTTTTCTTTTCACTATTTTTCAAATCCCATCCCTGATTCTACTTAGTATATAATTTTAAATTAGCAGTAAAATTATTAAATAACTTGATCCCTATCTGAACAAGTTTTAGGACTTTAAGTAAAAGGATATATTGAAAAATTGGAAACTGAGAAATCGCAGTTTAAAGAATGTAAACTGTCTGAATGGTCATTAAATCATTTCAAATTCCTTAAAAGTTTTATTGCTAAATTTCAATACATATATATAAAACTTAGTACTGCTCAATTGATTAATATGAACATAAATTACAAGCTTTTGTTTAAAACCTTATCTGGCTAAAAATGGCTAAAAATATTGCAAAAAAATCATAAAATGCAAGTAAAAATTTTCTTTACCTGTTTTTGTTTTTTAAAACATGCTCAAAACAATTTTAATGCATGAATTAATTATATAACATATTTTCTTAAACGCTTATATTCATTATTACTAATATTAATTTGTCGTTTTATTAATTTTTTTAAAAAGCAAAATTTGAAATTTTAACAAAAAAAAAAAACATTTTATTTAAAACCACTCAGCAGCTTAAGTGAGATCTTCTCTTATTTTAGACATTTATTCTCGTATATAAATTTCATTTTAAATTAATTTATGTGCATTTTATTTAATTAAAGAGTTTAATGTTTGTTTCAGCACTATTTCAATAATGCTACAATCAGAAACTTGATCACTTTCATTACACCACCTCTATCTGTTCGTATCTAATCACAGATAATTTCAATTTTTGAATAAGCATAGTAAAGTTCACTGATAATACTCATAAAATTATTTTCTGAGTTCAGTATAAATATATAAACTTGCCAGTTTAAAGGTTTAAAAATGTTTTTTCTAGCTTTAATTTGAATTTAAATAAATCAGTATATACACATAAACAGAGTTTTTTTGACAGTTGGAGTCATATTTAATTACACTCCTTTTCATTTACACTGATTTTTAGTAAGTTACTGAAAAAATTAAGAAGTAAAAAAAAATAAGCACTCACGGGGTGGGGCATTTAAAAGGGTGTTAAATTTTTAAAAACCTTTTTATAGCATTTATTATCATCAGATCATTTTAAAATTTCTCTTCAGTGTAGAAAGGGTATTAAGGTACTTTTTCAGAAAAAAATTGAAAAATCGGTAATTTCATTGATTTTGGGGTACCGAGTCTCCTTAAACAATTACTTTATTTTCTGCGAAAATAATATACAGTCGAACCCTGGTATAATGAACTCGGTTTATGACTAACCCCCAGATGTAACGAACGAGCCACGAACCTTTTGGTCCAGTTCAGTTTCCTATACACTTAATGTTATTATGTGCTGCTATAGTGAGCCTCTTAAAGTAAAAAATAAAATATAACGAATTGCATATATATCTTCGATTGAAACTGTTCTGTTTTTTCATAAGGTTTTCGAAATATCTGCAAGTTTCTGCTAAACGTCTAACCCTTAAAATCATCCACGTTTAAGATGTTAAGGATCCGTAAACCTATAAGATATTTATCCCGCCTTCTTAGCGAACCTTCGCGGTGTAGCGGTCTGCACGCTCAGTGCGTTATTGAGAGGTCCGCGGTTCGATTCCCGGCGAAGGTGTTGCTAACTTTTCGTCTTGCCTGCTTCCAAAAAATACCTAATGTCTCTACAAACGTTTACCTGTTCATTTATTTCAATCCTAATTTTTGTTTATATTCTAAAAAAAGTATCTGCGAGATACCCAATTCTAAGAGAAAGGGTACCCAATAAACAATTCTTGGAACATTAAATGGTATTAGGGTTACTGAACCATAGATCATAAATGAGTTCTCCAATTTCGTTCAAACTATATGACTAAGCTGTCAGACAAATCTCTGTTCAAGACTGATACTGTGGCGGAAATTTAGAAATTTTCGCTATTCAGGTAAAATGAAATAATGAATTATATGAGCTTGGGGTTATGCAGTTGTTGTGTCTTTTATACAGTTGATCCGTTCGTTTGTGTTGCTCCGTATATATGTTCTTTAAGTTATCTCCTTTAAATAAGGGTTTGCATTCTTTAGGTATTTTTAAGGACATATGATATTCTTTACGAAAGTTTTCGAATTTTTCTTTCCAACCAGGGATAAAATTTCCTATATATGTCCTATGTACGCACTTTTGTAGGAAACCTGAAAGTAATGCACGTTTCACTTTATATGAATACTGACTAAAATATTGTAAGATTTTATTGTTTGCGAACTAACATCCTTTCGCTCTTTAATGCATATTAAATCAGAAAACTAACTTCTTAACCAGAATAATATTCATGATACGTATGTTAATGGATCAGCTATGATACTGCGCAGGAATTCTAGGTACGACGAAAGGGTGGTAATTCTAGTGTTATACAAACAAGGTTTATTCTTTCATCTGTTATACCGTGATTATAATTTCGCTTTCCGGTGTTACATGCACCTTTTCGAGTTTTGAGTTATACTATGGACTATTGGGAATAGACATAAGCGCTACAGACATAAGACATAAGCGACGGGAATAAGACATAAGCGCTACAAAGTAAAATAGAGATCGCTAATTTCAAAAAGTTGTCTAGTTATAAATTGGGTAGCAATAGTCGCAACGAAATTCTTCAGCCCAAACTATCAATGACTTAAAAGTGATCTAGGCTCTTTGCCTGCTTGCCGGAGCAGTTGAACCTTTCCTATTGCTGCCAAGCAGTTGCTCACTAATCTGACTTCAGTTGAATACAAGATTCAGAAAAAGGTACTACGTTTTGAAATAACTTTGTAAACATTCTCATAATGATTACTAGAAAATATTTAACTTCAAGAGTCCCTTTATGAACTGGGATTACACCAGGTAATTGGGATTATAAAACGAAAGATAACTTGTTTCAAAATATCTTGATACAGCTGGAGATAACAATCCTTTCAATCAGATCATGGTACCCCTTCGATTTCAGAAAAATAAATCTTAATCTTGTCTTAAACACTAAGAAGGAAACAATGTGTAGCTCCGCTATCTTATAAAGCTGTTAAAAATCGTTTTCCTACTCCATTTTATATCACATTTCTGATGTTCTTATTTAAATTTATTTTATTGAAAAAAGGCAATTCTGTGTTCTGTAGCATGTTAAAATAAAAATCTTGAATACGTTTAATGTTTTAGCTGCAAAATCATTCAAGTTACGTGAATTCTTATAGATATTTCAGTAAATTTTCCCTCCAATATATTTGCATTTATGACTCAGTGAAGCACAGGAATATTGGTGGTGGAGCTGATGTACATAACCTTTTTTTTTTACTTGTGAACTGGAAACAAGTCATATGGCTTTAAAATATCTTTACTGTCGTAAAACCTCTTTCTCCAAATCACTGTTACCGTCTCGAATTCTAAATTTGTTCTTCCAGTTATTGATAACAATAAAATCTGGATTTGAAACTTATGTATAAGAGCCATCGTATTCTGAATTATTTTTTCCTGGCGTTCTTCTGACATTTAATTATCTTTCATTCGTCATAATTGATAAATCTGAAAAGTAGCTATGTTTATATCTCTGCTTTGTGCGGAAATACTAGACGAAAGACTTGACAATATCCTGCTAAACAAAGGATGTATTTTTACAGATTATTTTCGTGCCTTAGCTGTGCTATCGTTCTGTCTTTCATGTGAACTTAATATTTATCGGTTTTACATCAGACTTGGAAATTATCTGTGTTCTCTTTGTGATGAAGCAAAATCTACGAACACATGTCATCATGTGCTCTTCACTTAATGATTTTCAATTAGCAAACCAAAAGTATCGGAGCGGAGGGATAGCCAGGCATGTGGTAAAATATTAAATAAATATAAATATGTTGAAGATGCAATAGAATCAGGCCTAATAACTTAGTTTCCTTTGTGGGTATTCGAGTTTACTGTAATATTTTTCATATGGTAAACTTTGTTTAGGGCTTAATTTTTCTTCCTGTAGATAGATATACACAGACTCTGCATATCGTTGAGCTAGTTTCTTTCTTTCCATATGATGTAAAGTTTATTATGCAGATCTAGAGAAAAATCTAAGGGGTGGCCTAATGGAAACGCATACTATTATTATTATTATTATTATTATTAATGGAATTTTCAGAAAAATTATTTCTATTATTATGACTGTAAGTTTTGTCTTTTTAAATGCTACCAAACTTATACATTTTTATAAGAAAAACTAACAAACAGTCTTACAGTAACTGCAGGAAAACAAAGGATATTTGTTAAAGATATTTTTTACCGTAAATGCTTTCAGCGATGCAAACACTAACGCCTTATTCAGCAGCCGGTTTTCAATTTTCGGTTCATTCATCTGATCTGTTAATTCATCTGATCCTGTCAGCATTTTCGGTCGCATACGGTATTTTCTCCCTCCTTCCAGCATGATTTCGTGGTGTAATGGTAGTACACTCGGCGCGTATTCTAGAGGTTCAGGTTCGAGTCCTGACGAAGGCATTGCACATTTTCCCCATCTCCTGCTTCAAAATAACATAATGCTTCTACAGTGGCGCTCGAACTATAAGGTGGTGGACGATAATTTGTCAGCACCAGGATTTGGCGATTGGGTTCTCTAATCCCCAGCCACTCTTTAAAAGGGGAATATATAAGGTATTTTCTCCATCCTTCTAATATGGTTGTAGAGCTATTAGGTTTTCTTTTATATGCGGGAGACGTGAAAAATAAGCACAGCCCTCGAATAAATGCTGAATGTGCTACCGCTACACCACGAAGGCATCCTGGAAGGAGAGAGAAAATATCTTATATCCTTACACAATATGCAAAATTAAGTTTTTATGTTGAAAATTATATCCACCAGTAGATGATTATTTCGCCGGTAGAGATAAAAATAGAGATTATTTTGCGAGTAGTCTTTCCAGTGCAACTAAACAGCTTTCGAACTCGAGGACAGACAAAGATGAGCAACTGTATAATTACACATTAGTAGGAAGGAATAACAGCCTCAGTCCTCGTACCTCAAAGCGACTGCTTCTTTAGCTTAGCAGTTCTGGTTCAAGCAAAACGGTGCTCCATCTGATCCTGTCAGCATTTCAATGGAGGCTGATCACTAGCTTCTCGGAAATTAGATTGCATTTGGAATGAACAGCATTTCATGGTTCTCCAAATCACCAGTCTTGTCAGTGCGTGATTACTTCCCGTCAGCAGTACAGCATAGCATTTAGAACAGGAATGTGATTGTGCATATTTCACAAATGACAATGAATAAGTATACAACTGAAAAGTTTGCATTTTTTCTGCAATTAAAAATAGCAGTTTTGCTGAAATTTAAAACTCTCCTTTTTTTGCTATAGTCTACACAAAATGGAATTTTAAGCGTTTTGTCTATAAATTGTCTTTACTGTGACAATATGATATGAAATCATTCCTCATGCATTCAACGAATAACACCAGTTTGAAAACTTCATAAAATCCAAATCCTCAAACACATACACTGCGGAACTGTTATTCGAAATGACAATGGAAATGTTAATTTTGAAAGCAGATCCATAAATACGTCTTTTAATTTGTTGTCACTTGCAATAGCATATACAAAACAAAGTTGTGAAGCCCCTGAGCAGTAGCAGAATTTAGAAGATTACTATTATCATCATGCGTAGTGCAATATATAATCTATGCACTCTATAAATTTGACGTCCAGAAATATATGATTGTTATGGTCTGATAAACCATAAGTACAGCAATACAATAAGACAATAAATGATTAAATATACTAATCTAGAAAATTGAAAATTCGTTTAGTAAGTCATAACGAGTGCATGAAAGTGTACGATGCAATGCTCACATTTCTAGAAAAGTGATTTTTCTTTTCAGAAATAAAATGCGTTCATTAAAACCAATTTAATTAAACTGTATTTGAAAGATGTGTTCAAAATTAACTCTGTTATCATGAATTGAAAGAAAATAATCATACATTACGCTAACTAAAATCATCAAGTCAAATGTGATGAAATTCTTTATAAAAATTTCAGGAAAAGCTACATATGTAATTTAATTGCTGTTAAATATCTTCTCCCTCCATATTTTGACTATACATGATTGAAATAATTTATAAAAGGCTTACATTTTCATGGTACTCCTGTTGGTGTATATTCATAAATAAACTATTTGAAACCCACATATCTATATTATGGAAGTTTTAGAAATCTCATTAAGCCATACAAACAAAATTTTCACATTGGAAGTAAAATTAGAACTTTATTTTCCTTTCAAACTTCTTTTGATGAAGCAAAGTGAGATTCAAAAATGAGTCTTCTTATAGACTTCTCGTTACTATAATTGATGTGCTTAAGAAAATACTCTTTCCTGCAATAATATAGCTTCCTTCACCACAAAATAATACAGAGAAAATATCGAGGCTGTATTCTAACTGTTATTACCTCGGTTGTCAAGAGCATATCAAAAGATTGCTTCGATTTTGACGTCATCAGTAACGTTATCACGATGCTGCTAAAACAGTAAGAAAAGTTTTAAAGTGTGCTGCTTCTCTTTTTCTGTTTTGATAGGTTTCTTCCTAGCTGCCGCGGTTTAAGAAAGCAAAATACCTACTTGAAAATGATGGCAGATGACTGCCTTTGGAAAACTAGTATTTTGAGAATTTCAGGGACCGTCTTCAAATTATAAAACGCTACACTTTATATCTCTTCTCATAAATATTTTATCAAAACAGTTAGACTGTTTATATCTGTCTCTTTTACAATGCATTTTTTCTGCAATTACATTAATGGCAATATACATGGCATCGTCGGCCATATGCAGTAAATTTATATTCCTTCTTGGATGAACACTTCTGAAAATAAGTTGATTTATCATTAAAAATCGTCGTTTATAGCAAGTTAATAAAAATTCTGTTTAAAATATAAACATCTAGTCATGTCTACTACATGTTTGTAAATCTTGGATTTAATAACTGTTTAGATATCAGTCCACAGAAAATGCACCGTCCGTTATACTCATTATCTGCTACCCTTGTTAACAAAACAAACCTTTAATATGGACAGAAAAGTACTGAAAACAAAACAGTAGTATCGAATTTGTACAACTAGTTTGGTTTATTTAACTACGGCAAAGCACGCGAAGGCTATCTGCCTCAGGAAAAAAATGCCTTCTTGGAGGACCTTCTAAGGGAAACCGGCTCATAACTCCTATGCAGCTATCCCGTTCTCCTGGAGTCGAACTCAGGCCGGAACAACCAGTGTTCAGCGACTCTACCGCTCAGCCGCTGGTGGTACACATTTTATATAGACTCTGGGAATATGTGGGTCACCTCATGTGCAGTTATCATGGAAATATGTGTCGCATGTCTTGTGCGGCGGATGAAAATGAGTGATGAAAATACTATAATAAGTTAATAACAGCATTATTAAATTATTACTCGGGTGATAGTGAAGATATTCTAATAAGTCAATTTCCCCATTATCAAATAATCATTACCAAGGAAGTTCTTGGTCCACGCATGCCGGAATGAAAGGCCTCCAACATGCAAAAATGAACACATACAGGTCCTCCTAAATAACGCATTTATTTATTATTCAAAATAAGACTTTTTCCGTAGTATTAGTAAAACCTGCACTTGATTCGAAGAATAATAGGTCGGCTTGCCAATCTGATGAAAAGAAGAATCGCAGTCTATGCAATAGCGATCAATAGCATGCAAAATCACGTCAGTTGTTCTTTCAAGAGACTGTTCAGCCTTGCACTATGCAGTCTATCCAAAAGGAGTTTCAGTATAGTATCTATCACGCTCTTCCCATGTATCACAGCGGCATGAAAGTCCGTGTAGCCTTCCGCTAGGAGAATTCCTCTTTCCTACCAAAAGAAATTAACTGAAATGAGTCTCTTATGAACACATTACTCGCTCGGATTATATTCAGTGTTGGCAATACTTGTCGCCAAGAGAATTTGATTCAATCTCTAAGCTGCTTGCATACCATCCGGTAAATAGCTATTGAATTTCAGATTTTAAGGCAAGTTAATCATTGTTACAATAATAAGAAAAATATCTTTTCTCTATTATTATTATTATTACTATTAACTTTGAGGCAAGACCCGCCTCTGGATTACTATTTTTCAACTTTCTATTATAATAAACCTATCTGCTCCACTATTACAGGAAACTGAAATGCATATTATGTTTTAAAGATAAGTCCTTATGTTTAATTTATGTTCCAATACGTTTTCCTATAGAAATAAATCAGCTATCTTACAATCAAAACAGAATTGGTCCACTGTTTGTGCACCATTGGCCCATTACTACAATAGCCAACATTTAGTCTTGCTGATATACTTGTTACATTCTTGTAGAACAATGGAAAATTTAATAAGAGTAATAAAGAAATTTGAGAAATGCAATGTTTTCCGCTAAGTAGTTTAATAATAAAATATTACCAGAATAATTATACAAAGTAACTGAAAATGACAAAACAAGTACAGTAGGTCTTATGTGCTTTAAAAATATAAAAAATGACGCTGTTCCGTAAATCGAAACTATGTCAATTTGTGTAGCTCCTGTTTTAGGAAAACCATTTATACACAGTCTGGTAAAACTGGCAAAATCAAGTTACATTCTTCGGAAAGGATAATATTTCAGGAAGAAAATAATCTGAGAATTAAAAAAAGGAAACAAATTATGACATTGCAATGCAAACGGTTCAAAATTTAGCTAAAAGTAGGCAAGGAATATTTTGTGTATTTTAGCTTAATTATTCTAAAAAAACTGAAATTAAAAATAAATATGAACAATTGGTTTTTAAAGGTTGAAACTTATTTGAAAATGTAACAAACTTGAATGAGATTAATATTACCTCTAGAGCTCCCTCAGGTTTGAAGTAGGTACTGACACTGTAATGAAAATGAGAAAGCGAGAGAAGCCTCAGTATCGCAGAAAAAAAGCCGTATTTAAAATATTAAAGTCACAGGGATAAGAAAAGATAAAAATAGAAAGACCAGAAATAAGAGGAAAAGGGAAACGTTTCGTCTGAATCTTACTTGTCTCTCATTCGAAGCTTCTACCTCCTGAACTGTTAGAGGATTCATTTCATTTGAAGCTGAAACTGCTGCAACGGAAAAATCTATCCTAGACATTTATGAAATATAGAAGAAACGATTTGTTCTTCAGTCAGTTTTAGGAAGGAAAGAAATGCACAAAAATATACGTGTGATTCAATAAATAAAAATTTTTATAATACCTATTCGAAGAATTAAATTTAAAAAAATAATGACTTTTATTTTTCAGTTATCATGGAAAATGGTATTTTTAGCAGAATTATTTTATAGTTTGTTGTAATGATAATGTCTCGGAAAAGCTCGGCAGTTGATATATATACTCTTTATAAAAAGGTTTTTAAAGAAAACTTATTAAGAAAGAATTCAACTCACTCAGTCCTGAAAATTTTTCATAAAATATTTTGTTGTATAGTCACTTCAGCAATTTATTATTTTGCGTAAGTTTTAACATTTACATTAATGGCAATATACATGGCATCGTGGGCCCTATCGTGAGCCATATTATCGTGGGCTATATCAGATAGACCCAATATAGGTACGCCATAAATTTAGCATGCCGACTAATGTAGCATCAAGAATTTAAAAGAATTTAATATTTTGTAAACTTTTAAACTTTTTTTGTGTTTTCATGTGATAGTTATAGTAAATAAGGATTTATAAAACAATAAAAATATACTTAACGTATATATTCTTTAAAATTCCCTTGATAAAATATTGAATATCTTTAAATGGCCCACTACTGGGACATTTACCCTTAAACATTTTTCGCCAGTTTGATTTATAAGCTCTGTTTATAGCATGAAATTCGACAATTTTATCCATTCCATGTAGAATATGTATCTGATGAGATAGATAATTTGTTCATATAAATCCCATTTAGTTTTCAATTCTTTTCAAGTAATATGATCTTGTTTTCTTATTCGATGTCCTATGTTAAAGAGCTTTTTCAAAATTTGTTGAATGCATACTACTTTTGCATTAAAAGATTATTGTTTCAAACTTTTAACAGTTTATATGTCATTTTATACATGTTTTCTTGTTTCATCAAACAAATACTTTCCTGCCTATTTTTCACCGAATGAATCTGGAACACAAAATCACGTATTATTTTGTACCTTTTAGTAAACAAATGTTTAGCTTGTTTTGCATGTGAAAACCAGAAACTAACTTTTGTTCAATAACAAATGCACATACCTCTTAGCACGAAAAAACAATTATTGATTCTTTTGAAATTGCATATGTCTGTTAAAATCAATAAAAAGTTATAAATATTTAAAAAGAAAAATATGTGCTTTTTAACGAGCGAAAATATTAATGAGTTCTTTGGGGGAGGATTGCTCAAAAAAATGTAAGAACGTCAAAATTAAGCGATTAACTTGCATCGCGAAATACATTAATGTATAATCGATCAATGAAAAATACTTCATAGAGATAAATTTATCATTTTATGATACAAAAATTTTATTTTTGTTTTTTACCTGACCATTCATACATTTATGAACCTAACTGCGCTATAAATCCAAACATGCTTTTTAAATTATCAAATTAAATTCAATAGACTAGAAGAGAAACACGCTAATGTGACAATCAAAATCGTAAAAAAAAAAAAAAAAAAAAAAAAAAAAAAAAACCTTATATTTAGCGTAGCCTATATAACTACGCTAAATATAAGGTTTTTTTTTTTTTTTTTTTTTTTTTTTTTTTTTTTTTTTTTACGATTTTGATTGTCACATTAGCGTGTTTCTCTTCTAGTCTAGTTTGTGCTATCAACCGGCATTTTCGAGAATATTTTACTTTTATAACTACGCTAAATATAAGGTTGTTTTTTTTTACGATTTTGATTAAATTCAATACTTGGAGGAAAGTTTGCGTGATCTTACTTTAGCAGAATAAAGCCGCATAAGAACTTTAAAACCGAATTGCAGTATTTATTGAAATTACTCAAATATTGCTTTATGATAACGGTCTATGCAACTTGATTTATGACAGTGCGTTTTACATAAGAGTATCCCATCGCAGTAAGTGAATTTTCGGTCAGCATATGTATCATTTTATAGATTTACAAAAATGCAATATGTTCTAATTCTCGATGCAATTCATTCCCGCATCAATTCGTAAAGTGCAAAAAATAAAACCTAAAAGTCAGCACATTTAAAATAAATAGAATTCTTCTCAAATAAATACACTATTTTCGGAAAGCGTATGCATCATGTAATGTATCAACGAAGTTACAGCCTTTTAGCACAAAATTATGTAGAATTATTTCTGTAAAATGCACGTTCAGCCATTTAATTCTTTTAATCTGTTAGCTGCGTAATATAATCTAATTATTAAATATTTTAGGTATTGGGAAGCAGAAAAAAAGGGAAATAGCATGGATGATTTTTTTTCAAAATATTTGAAAACGTACATGCAGTTTAATAATAGTAAAAAGAATTTTGAGGCATGGTTTGAAAACCAAATGGAATTAGAATTACCTAATTTACGTATAAGTGCGCATATTTGATTCATCTGTTCAATAGCTTCAAGGAAGAATACATATATATATATATGTAATGATTTCGAATGCGCAGTCGAAGGCTGCAACTATTAATAGCTTTCGATGTCCGTCATGGCTCATCGTCAAGGCAAACCGATGAAGATAACAAAAAATGGATTTCTATAAATCACCAAGCTTTATTTTCGCACATAATCAAATCATTTCTTAGTGTAGACCGGATAGTTCTAGATCATAAGCAATTACAATATTTTTATATGCACGTTATATCATCTTAGAATAAGAACAAAGGAGGGCATAGCAAAATAGAGATGTTTGCATGCGGAAGCTAGGGAAAGGAATGCAACAGAATAATGACGTAGTTATTGTACCAAGAATATTTATATTAAGCTTGATGTAATTGCAGAGGCAAGCTATGATTGGTTAATATTAGTTTTAATTGCCCTTTTCCAGTAGCGTTACATACCACAGAAAGATCTTGAATTTGGGAGAACAGATGACTTTAGGGGTAGAGCACTAAATCTAGAATGTTACGTTTCAGATCACCAATTATTTTTAATGCATCTGTCGTATTTTTTATATCTTACATATATATATATATATACAAATTACAAATTAAGAAGTCAATAAAGAAAACCAGAATTACAATTATAGCTCGGTTTACGTGAGAAAAGGATTTTTATTTTTGTCTCTATTATATTTACTGTTTGATGACTTTTAGCAATAAATTTTAGAAATGAATTTACTTGCTTATTCGATTTAACAGCTAGTCGCATTGCCTAGCCATGCCATAACTTCCATTTTTCGCCTACCTGATATTTTTGTATTGTATTTTTGTTTTGTATTTTTGTAATATAATGTATACTCCTTTTGTTTGCATTTGCATTATCATGTTTTACTTCCACACTTTTACATGTTTTGTTCACATTATTGATTTGATACCTGCGTATTGTTCTAACGGGTTTTTTCATTTTTAAATAAGATTTTTCACTTTATATGAATGTTCCAAATAATTATTAAATTGGTTTACATCGTGTAGGGAAATTCATGACTGCATATGGGTTTGCTAAATTTGGAGAATTGAATATTTAAGTATGATATCGTTTAGTTTACATACGCATGCAATGACGAAACACGATATCTGAGCAGTTGGGAAGAGTGTGCAATAAGCTATTTCCCCTTGAAGAATCAAAATTATTACACAATATTTTCAATTGTTCACTTTCCGGTAGTTTTCTACGATATTGTTGCATTTTTTTTTTTTTTTCAATTTTTGCATCTCAATTTTTATGCTTTTCCACTATTATTAGATAGTGCTTGTAAGGCAATTTTTTCCATCTGTCACTTTTCTTTTACAATATTTCAGTTCTTTACAAAATGTTTGTTTGCCTTTTGATTTTTATTTAATCAATTTTTACTTTACCTTTAATTTGTTTCTCTTTCCTATAACGACTTTGTAGATTGGAATTTAGGAAGTCTTCAAATTGTAATTCTGAGTTTTTCTTATTGGCTTCTTAATTTTTACTTTATTGAAATTCATTCGATTTTAAAAGGAGTATTCCCCTTTCTTTCATTTGATTATATTTAATTAAATCATTGCAGCCTAGTCGCAAGATTCTTAAATAATCCTCCTTTCATTTTGTTTATATATATATATATTTGAAATTCAATGAGATAAATTTAAGTTACTTTAATAACCAAGTAACATGTATATATATATATATATATGTGTGTGTGTGTGTTTGTGTGTGTGTGCAAGATATAAAAGATAAATTATAAATTAATTTCCCCTTCTGCATTTTAAAAATTGTAATCACTAATTTGCACTGTGTCATTTCGAGACTAATCCATGTCATATGGTTCTTATACAATTCTGATTATTTAAACGGAACTAAAACAGCCAAATATAATTTTATAGCAGTATTAATTATCCAATCAAAATGCATTGAGAACCAAAACTAACTCAGTCTGAATTAGGACTTCATCCTGAACATTTATTTATTTATTTATTTATTACAAATACCCAGAAGATTGGATATGACGCTAATACAACGATAGCCTTCCAATATTTCTGAACTTTACAGTTTAAAAACACAAGGGCAAAGCACGAATCAACAAGAGCAGCATCAAACATTTGATGTTGTCCTCGCAGAGAACATAAGGGAGAGAAACAAAGCCCAAGCCAATGCGAGTATGCGGGCATTAACAGTCATGGTATGTAGTAAGGAGGAAAAGGTGCCACGGCTGCACTAGGAAAATCTGATATCAACTGTGTATCCTGAAGCAGTGAGGCTCATGGCATACCGGCGGAGTCACACAGTGCTCCCTGCCTTATCCTGAAGGCATATTTTCTTTTTATCAGGAATTTGACTGAATGAAATGAGAAACTTTTTAAAGGTCTCTGGAGGACCCTAGCACCCGTTTTGGCTAAAAAGTCGGCAACCTCGTTCCCAGGAATCCCGCAGTTAGCTGGGATCCACTGGGAAAAACAGAGATTGACGTTGAGAGCTCTCTGCACTCTAATATACGGATATTATCTGTGTATTGTCTATTTGCAAGAGATTGAAGAGCAGACAGTGAGTCGGATAAAATCACCGCTCTTCAGAACGACGAGGGGCGGATAGCCAGTTGCTTTAAGACGATATATATATCCTCGATCTCGTCATCATAATGGGTGGAATGAGCACCTATTGGTGCACAGCATCATCCTGTACATAATGCACTCGCTCCCTTATCTTCGGCCTAGCTGGATTACACTCTCCTGATTCCTTCTTACGGCAAAATTATCAAAAATGTAAACCTCTTAAAAAATGGCTCAATAATGTGCCAAGTTGTTTGTGGCCCCAACATGTTTTATCTGCCTCAGCTGCCAGTTTCCTATTCATTGCGGATCGACGTTACAACATTGCACCACACCAAAATTCCTGCTATTTATTAGTTCTAAGTTTGTTTCTATTACATATGTATATATATGTAAAATATAACAAAACACAATACCTGCTTTAAAAAAATAATTGACAACCTCAAAATTAACATTCTAAATTTGGTGACCTTCCCCTAAATTCATCCGTTCTCCCAAATTCCAGATTTTTCTGTGTTACGTAACGTTTTAATGCAGATACCTCTTGTCGAATCAAATTAACTGTAAACCAAAGCTTTCTCCAATTCGAACTGAAACTATCAACTTCCTCCCTTCTTCCTCTGAACTGCTGCTTTCTTTTTCGCATAAGTTTTCCTGCTGGCAAGACGCTTCTCATCCTTTCTGTTGCCGCTTACTTGCTTAAGATGACGTCGTACTTCAAAATGGAACTTATTGTATTCTACTATAATTAAGAAATATCTTGTCTGCAAAAGGATGATTTGATATACATAAATATTCTGATTCTTCAAGCCCAGTTGTGCTTAAATGCGTCATCATGCTTTTCAAGTCAGCCCTACCTTCAGCCGCTACGGTCTTATCAGCCGTCTACGCAGTATCGTAAGCTGTTAGAAATTCAAATGTTTTCATCTACGCATTTTAAAATCATGACATATATATATATATATATATATATATATATATATATATATATAAGAAATCGAAAATAATAAATTTCTCATAAATTTCTGCAAGCATAAGATGCAGTATGTGAATATAAATTCGCTTTTAAAAGAATTTTAAAAAATAATTTTCCTTTTCTACAGCCTGTGTAACAACTCATAAAATGAGTATGCAGGAGAATTAAAATAATGGGAAAAATGGAAAAATTAGGATTCATTTGCAAGGAAACTACAGCTGTGCATCAAATGAGTCAAACATTCAATACTACTCCGTAATAAACTAAGTAAATCACCAAATTTTCTTTTAATATATGTCTGCATAAAAATTGAAATTTATTAACACTTTAAGTAATAAAAATTAACATAAACATTGTGCAATAAAATTACATATATATCTTGTCAAGCTCAAAATCCGTATAATTCCATTAATTGTGTTTTTGACCTTACACTCGCTCTGCAATTTTTTCATAAAATTGTATAAATAACTGAAGGTTAAAAGTAATTATGAGAGAAACTGCAAATCTACATCTATGTGGCTTCAGAACAGCTGGAAGAAAATAGTAAAAATGCGTCCATTGTTAACATTAAGCCTGGTGAACTAAATTAATAACATATAAATAAATAATAGAATAACGAATAATAAATAATCCACATGTACTTGAAAACAACATCTAGTAATGTATTCTTAGCCAAATTAATCAGCATTTAATGACAGAATATTGAAACATAAGTAATAATGATTAAAAAACGCAAATACTCTTGGAACACATGTCGTCAAGTAAAACAGATGAATGAAGCACTTAACCACATGCGATTGAGACTGATGGTAGGTGTATAAAAATGTTTT
Source organism: Stegodyphus dumicola (assembly GCF_044657685.1). NCBI lineage: Eukaryota > Metazoa > Arthropoda > Arachnida > Araneae > Eresidae > Stegodyphus > Stegodyphus dumicola. Next base: position 131,349,224 of record NC_140780.1, read on the forward strand.
GTCTTCTTAATGACTTCTTGCATGTCTTCGTGGTGTGACTGGCAGCACGTTCGGTTAGCAGTCCGAAGGTCCTAAGTTTGAATTCCGTGAAGGCGTAGCTAATTTTCTCACATTTCTCATTCCCAAAATTCGAGAAAATATATGCAAGTGTGAAAGTGATAATAGATAAATTTTGCGTTTAGCGTGGCTGTGTTATAGCTAAAGTAGTTATGTTTTAAAGCGAATGAATTGTGTCGAATTTTATCGTTGAGTTCTTCTACAAGATTACTGTCTGCAACGTCATTAAGGTCAATAGAACTAACTGTACAGAAGTCAGCAGACATGTCAACCTAGCCACATAACGGGCACATATGTGAGGTTACAAAACCTGTAAGATGGGGATGCTTGTGCAGATACTTGTTATCAGTTTTGAGACAAACGATTTGCGACACTAGCAAAATTAGCTCTAGCAAGAATTATGGAGAATCCAAGTTTTCAAATAAGGATGCTGGGTACACCAGCGGCCGAGCGGTAAAGTCGCTGAACACTGACAGTCCGGTCCGAGGTTCGAATCCCGCGAACGGGCTGGCTGCATGGGTGTTTTCGTGGTTTTCCCCATGTGTAACGTGTATACGAGCCAGTTTTCCTTAGAAAGTCCTCCACGAAGGCATCCCTCCCCTTAGGCAGATAACCCTAGTGCGCTTTGCCATAATTAAATACACCAACACCAATAAGGATGATGGATTTATTAAAGCTCTTAACAGTGAAATATTCCACAAAAGAATATGGCTGAGATAAATCAATACCAGCTTTAGCCTAACCAGTAGGATAGATAGATAGAGTGAGAAGTTAGAAAGCATGTTCACTCTTTCGGCTTAAGAACATCTGTTCATTCTTTCGGCTGCATAGAAACCTTAGAAAAGAAGTGGGTAAAAGAGTGATATTTGCATATATAATGATATTACACATCCAGCAATAGCTTCCTTAAAGGTTTAAGTTATTCCTTTCATTAATACATGGGGAAGTGTTTTGGTGAGAAAAAATTTTAATTCTTTAGGTGAAATTTTATTGTAGTTTCTGTACTTGCTTGACAATAAATTCAATTAATATGTTATTATTAATCATCACATAAATTACTGTGTTAATTGTTTTATGATGAACTTGTACCGAGCATTCAAAAATCCTCTATACACCTGAATCGTGGCAAGTCAAAGTCGCATTCAGAGTCACGTGAAATAAAATTTTATGCGAAGGTTTGCAACACTGCTATGTTATCGCCTTGCGTGAAGTTCCTTTCTTAGATTCCAGTCGACAAAGTGACGTTGAAGTGATTGTTAGCGGTCTCTGAAACAATGGTGTTAACATTGGAACAACGAATATTCCTGGTTGAACATGTGTTCCGTGAACAAGGTGAGTACCCCCAGACAGTCAAAGATAAGTTTGCAGCTAGGTTTCCGGATACACCTGTTCCGAATCGTCATATTGTAAGGGCACTGATCGATAAATTTAGAGACATTGGAACGGTAATGGACTATGAAGTGGCAGACCGTCAGTGCTCGATGAAGAAAAAATGCTACACATATCGGATGCAATGCAACGTAGCCCCATAAACCACTTCGAAAACTTGCCCAGGAAGAAACAATAAGTGTTGGTAGGGCACAAAAGGCGGTTCGTAAGAAACTACGTCTTATCCCGTATAAGGTGACAATGGTGCAGCAGTTTCTTCCTCCCGACAGTGTGAAATGAATGCAATATTGTGAATGGTTTACACGGTATGTTATGGACAAGTCTGACGATGTTCTGGATAATGTTTTTTTTACAACTGATGAGGCCTGGTTCCATTTATCACGTTATGTCAATGCGCAAAACTTACGTTTGTGGTATGCAGAAAACCCACATGCCATACATGAAGTTCCTCTGCATGACCAGAAGGCAGGGGTGTGTATTGCAATATCCAGAAGAAGAATAGTCGGCCCCATAGTTTTCAGACAAACAATAGATTCAACTCGTTATTGTGAAATTATTCACCAGTTAATGGGAGAACGAAATTCGTAATGCTTGGATACAACAAGATAGCGCTACAGCACATACAGCTTGCCAAAGGGATTGTGGCCACCTCGGTCTCCTGACTTGTCTCCTCCGGATTTTTACTCCTGGGGTTATGCAAACAGTTCTGTTTATAAAGGGAACTCCCACACGCTACAAGAACTCGAAACAGCTATTCGAGATTTTGCTCATAGCATTCCACATGAACAACTTGTGAGAGTATTTCAGAACAAGAAGAAACGTGTGCAAGCATGTTTGGAGGCTCATGGGGGACATTTCCAACATTTTCTGTGAAAATGTGTGTTAAAATGTGTGTTTATATGCTACGCCCTGTACATAGTGCTTTTATGACATAAACTTAAAAGTATATTTAATGAGAGGAAATTACAACTGTAAAGTCTTAACATCACGTAGGGATGCCATAAAATATAATAAATTTTGAGTAAAATAATTTTCTCGTTGCTTTGAATATGTGACGATTCAGGTGTATAGAGACTTTTTGAACGCACGGTATATTACTACATGTTTAATCAATTTGGATAGCTTGACAAATTGTAGTGTTGACAATAACTTTTCCAAGATAGTTTAATTTTAATTATTAAAATGAATGGTCTGACTGTGGAAAATCTACTTTTCTGAAATAAAATGGTGGTAGTGTTATCAGGATTGATTGAACGTCTAATCTTTTTAGGGAACATCTAATGTCCTGAATGGGAACAGGTAGCTTACTCAAGCTATGCTCGAGTATGTGTGGAATGGACAACACAAACAGGAAGGGTTAACTTTACATTTTATTCTCCACAATATTACAGGCGCTCCCGCACTTCGAGATACAAAGACCAACCACTTGTGGCCTGAAAGTAAAAAAATAAAAACTACTTATAAGAACTAAATTTAAATAAGAACTAACTTCGACTGCTTTGCACAGATGATTAACACTAAGACTGGCCTTTCAGTTTATTACGTATGTAGTACGCAAACTGCGGAAAACTGCAATACGTCTTAGATATCAAGAGGACTAAATCTCTGGTCTTAAAGGCGGACAGCAACTGATTGAAAGCTCATTTGAAGTACAGTGGCAAGAAGGCTCACTCTCTCCCCCATCTAACTTTGTACTTGGCGATAAGCCACAACTTAAATACTTAAGCGTTAGCAAGTACAATTTGCATAAACAATTTAATGCGTTTATTCTGGTCGGAAGGGGAAAATGAAAGAGGTCATTAAAGTTTTAAAACAAAATAAACGTTAGTCAAACTTAAGAACCTTACACGCTTTCCTGCACTTCGCAAAAACTCCACCAGAATCGTAAGTTAAGTGAATTTAGATAATGAGCGAGAATCTAAAATAAGTGAGAGTGTCCTGGCAACTTTTGCTAGTAGCGCTTCAGCTCTCAGCCAAAGAGCTGGGATGAATTTTGATGAGTTTTGGTTTTTCACTTAGGTGAGATAGCATGATTACAACTGATAGCGTTTATTACAACTAAAACAGACGAACTTACCTTTATTAGTAAATTCTAACCAGATTAATCGCTTCTTTATAGCTTAAATATTCGTCAAACCTTGCACTAGCATTAGAAATAATTGTTCTTAAAATAACAGTGTTCACTCAAATGTAATGAAAATTTCCAATTTCATTATACATTTATTTTACCTTTGAATTTATGCTATTATTACATGCATTTGCAAATATTTAAAGCCAATTAGTGATCAAGTGATTGTAGACCCGATTTCTTTTAAATTATGCTCAATTTATATTGTAGTTAGTATGTAGTTAGTATAATGTAGCTTTGCTCCTAATTTGAAGTATCTTTACGGAGATACATAAACAAAAACACAATTGCGCCAGTACTGGTTAAAGTTTTTTTAATCATCTTGAATCCTAAATTCTTTAATTACTTTGAAGCAGAAATTTCAGTCAGTTCTTCGTGATTGTGGGCATAGAACATGGATAACAATTTCTGCTGATATCATGTTAAAAAAATGACCTAAAGTTTTATTAAATTGAAAACAAAAACTATATGATGTATTCATACCTCATATAGTTTTATTAAATTGAAAACAAAAACTATATGATGTATTCATACCTCATATTATATACTTTTTATTAACTACGACGGTTTTCTAAAAAACACGCAACAGGCAACTTGCAATAAACGCAATTTACAAACTGGATTTAATATAAATTTAAAACTTTTCGCATAAGAGAAAAATTATGGATTCGTTGAATTCATGTTCAAACGAAGTTCTCCCTTAAATCATAATACAAACATTAACAAGTTCATACTCAGTTCAAAGATCACATTTTACGGAACGAAATACATCTTAAAAAGTTGAGTTTAAAACCAAGGGTTTTTTTTCCTACAATACCACTTCAGGGATTGTTTTTTAGTGGTTTTGCTGTAGCGGCATTTTGTTGAGAAAACGGAAACAGAGCTCGAGAAAAAATTGGAAACTGAAGAAAATCTCACGAGAATAAATTCTTGTAGTTCAGAGAAGCATTCTGATAATGCACTGCGGAAGGAAAAGTTTCTTAAAAAAAGTAAAGTATGTTTAAAGAATATATGGAAAATGATTGCCCTGGCAAAACGTTTCCTTTGCCTCTTTTATTCTTAAGGATATACAGGTTCTTTTCGTGACAGCACCAGAACAAAGGATAAGCCTGCAAACAAAAGAAAACGGTATTGATGCATGATGATGTGTGTTTTGTAATGGTAAGGGTTAAAATATCATGACAATAGATGATTGCATTCTAAGCTGCCAGTGCTACTAGATATATAGATGGGGGAAGAAAATGAGGTTGATCGTCATCTATTTATAGACTAAGATAACGAAGCTATATGAATGTCTGACTATAAACAAAATATTTCTGTGAACTATAAGAATGTTTTCTTAAAATCTATATTCTCTACGTGTGTTTATTTTTTCATTAAAACAATAACTAAAATATAATTACAAGCCTGTGCTTTCAGATTAGTCGTGATAGTTGTCTGCCTTATGAACATCTAGCTAATTGCTTTAATTTTACGCGATCTTACCAGCACCCGAAGTAATAAAACATTGAGCACCCATGCTTCAATTTTTATGTGATGGAGCTTATGAGCGTGGGGATTTACCCAAGTGATCTGACATATAATGCAAATATGAGCTTTTCTAACGTTTTCTATAAAGCATATCATCCAAATCGGAAATCTCTCGAATGTTTTGTGTTATTACCAGGGACGTCGTCTCAGTGCATGCAATGAATGTCCCGTATACATATAAATTTAAAAGTGGAAAAAATAAAAGATTGTTTCTAACTCATTCATCTACTGAAATCCATATTAATTGCGTTTAATCTGTAGTTAGGCCATAAGTCATCGATTTTAGAGCCAGAAATTCAAAACAAAACGAATTGCTCGCTGCCTTCTCACATTTCTCTCTGCCCATTCCTCACTGTAAGAAAGGCAGATAGACCCTGTGTCTTTGCCATGTTCAAATAACCTAACCTGATCTACTTTAGCTGAAATGTATGCTGAAGAACGTACCGCATTTAGTCGACAGAGCAACAGCAAAGAGGACTTCTACCCTTTTCTCTTTCCTCCTCACAATGCAAGAGAGTAGTGAATACATGTTGGCGCGTTATAGCTACAAAAAAAAAAAAAATATTCGCTGTTTACATATGAATTTACCTCAATTTATTATTATTAGCCCAAAAGGAGTTTTACTCTCAAAATATGCTTTCGCAGTGATTCACTTTATATGTCGTCCACTCTAAATTCGTCGTTTCATTTTTCGTTCAAGTCTGTTCCCATTCAGCAAAATGTAAAATATTTATCTGTCAAGTTTATTCTGTATGTTATTGATTAACAAACTAAGTTGTTTAAAAGTAATAGAAATAGTTCTAAAGAATATTCATATTTTACTTTGTAGCCGTCAGATATATTTAAATAAAATACATTTAATTCCTCACATATCTAATTAAAAACATTAAATATATTTATATAATCTCATTACATATTTTTCATTTTCCAGATATTCAGAATATATATAACGTTCCTATAGTACTCTAAATCTATATCCGTCTAATATCCTGTAAAATGTTTCGCTAATCCATCTGGGCCAACTGTATGGATAAGTTCTACCGATAAACCATACTAAATTTTATAAGAATCCTTTTTGGCGATAGTTAAAATCTGAACCTATTCCGATTTTATTTTTCTGAATATTCTAAATGTAGCTTTTCTGTGGACCCTATACTGTATATCTAATTTAAGGCTGAGTAATACATATTTCTGAGTGTTTTTCAAAGTTCCATGTGTCTGAGTGTCTTTCAAAGTTCCATTCTGGCTACAGAACAAAGTATCTTTTCTAGAAAGATCATGAATGGCTGAAGATGATACCGAGAGGATTTTAAAGGACATAATTCAAAAGATAATTGAACTTTTGAACTTTCCCTGAAAACTGTACTAAAAATAATAAACCTTACTCCTCCTTAACAGACTTTGCAGTAAATATGAAAATAACAGCAGACGACAATCTCGATCCGATCGACATAAAGAAAAAGGGCGTTTAATAGTTTTTATAGTTAAAGAAGGTTTTCTTGTTTTTAATCGAGTAAATATAATAATAAGTTTTAAAAATAAGTTTTTTTAATCGTTTTTTAATAACAATTAGTTCTTAGACCAAAAACAAATTTAAAAAAACCACATAATCTATTTTACAACACAAAAGTTCACCTTGTTATATTAGAACAAGCGTAGAATTTTACACACATGAGAAATCTAAAAGAGATGTTTATTTCGTATAAGACATTAGGTATTTTTGGAAAAGACGGAGAGATGAAAAATTAACAACGCCTTCGTTGGGAATCGAACCACGAACCTCTGGAATACCAGCCCAGCGTTCAGAACCACTACACCACACCACCATAATTTGATAGAATAATAGCAAATAGAAATAATTCCAAAGCTTTAACATAGTATAAAGTAATGAACCTATAAAAGTAATGAACTTACATATCGACGATAAATTATAAAATTTCTGGCTAATCTTTGCAATATGGTAACAGGTAGTTTGGCGACATTTTGGTAAGGCGATAAAGGTTACTAGGTAGGACTTTAGCAATAATCTGAGAAGTACACAGTTCGAATCTCAGATTATTTTGTCTCAGAGAAATGAGAGATCATGAGACATGTCATGTGACATTTTTCGGAAAATTCCGATCGTGATTTCAGCTAATAAGCACTTAGAAACAATTTTGCTGCTAAAGTGCAGAATCGTCCACTTATTTGTTTTTCGCTTTTTACAAGAGTAAGAAGAATTGGATTTTTCTCAATTTTCTTTGACTTTTTAAGTGAAAATAGGTCAATGTGTACATGGATAAAGAGTGTGCGCAATGCCCTTTTTGTGCAATTCTGGTATGATTTTTAAGTGAAAATAGGTCGTCGTGTACCTTGATACCGCGTATGTGCAATTCTTAAAAATGCGCGAAGCTGTGGGCGATTCTGGACTTTCTCCCAATTTCGCACCTAATCTTCGTCATGATTAAGCACTTTTGTTCCATAAAAGTTCTACCATAAGCATAATTTGGCTAGCAGATTGTTGGAAAAAATGCTGAGTTAAAAAAAAAAAAAAAAAAAAAAAAAAAAAAAATCCTTTACTTCGTGAAAACAAAATGGCGTCCAAAAAAAACTAGTAGGTTGCTGTAGCAGGGTTGGTCGCCAAATTTTCGCCAAAAAATCGCCAAGTTACCATAATCCGAAGATTTACCTGATTTTTTTGAAAAACAAAAATTGTTAGTGAGAGATTTTGATCAGTCACTTCTCCAAGTCGGAAGCCATCTCAGCGGCGTAACTCACTCACTCACCAGCTTTCTAAGCAAAAATGACTTCTTCAACTCTAATTTCAGTATGCGTTTTTGATCAAATTTAGATCAAATTGGTCTTAAAATAAGCTTAGTACTAGTCCTCACTACAAAATATTTAAAGTGATTGGTCTGGTAATTTTTCTTCAGATATAAAATGAATTAATACCATGTATAAAAACAGCAGTATTCAAAACATTATGGCGGAAATGTTTACTTCATCAATTCTGCAAATATCAGTATCAACCGAACCAGCTGAATTACTTTTTTTCGCTACTAAGAGAAATGAACACTCTAATAACATAACTGGTAATTAATTATAACTCTATGTGTAGTATAATTAATTCTTCATAAACCATGCATAGGATACAAGCTTGTTTAACAAACCTAACTAATGCTAAAATTTCATAAATTACCACTTCCATTTTCAAAACTGGTTAATTTCTTTCTTTACATATGTTATGCAATTTTCAATAAAGTTATTAAGTAAATTAATATAATTTTATAAAATTTTGGCGTTAAGCAGCATGCATTTTGTGCAAATTCAGGACACTTCCTTGCTTAACACGTTACATTTACAAGGAAGGACTGAAAAACTGGATAACCTTCTTCAGGGCCTAGGAGTAAATAAGGATTATAATCCTGGGTTTTAACCAAAAGAGGAAAATATTTAGGATCAAGAAAAATTTCGGGAAAACTAATTATCTAACTGAAGAAATATGTTCAATAATTTTGGCAACGGAAAACAATTTAAACTTTATTTTTCAACCAATAACGTTACAAGGTTTTATGCCAATTAATTTAATTATCTTATTATTTTGTATTTCTTTCGTCATCTCCCACCAGTATGCAAATAATTAATGTATTTAAACACTCGGTTTCGAGTTCGATAACAGCTACCATAAAAGTCGTGTTTTTGTAAAAGTCGTGTTTTTGTATTTTCCATCTGAGTCAAAAGGGTCAGTTTGCACCCCTGTATGTTACAATGCAAGGCGTTCGGGCTATTTAAAAAGAAGCCGGACTTTCTAAGGGAAACTGGCTCGAATATATACATTACACATGCAGAACCATGAAAAAGCCCATACAGCCGGCCCGTTCGCCTAGAATTGAACCCAGGTCAAAACTACCACGGTTCAGGCACTTTACCACTCGGACGCTGGTGAACTCCAGTTCTGAAATGGAATGCGTCAAAATATTATTTTCTAATAAAGGGCAAATTATATTAAAATAATGTACATAATGGTGCATCTAATATAAAAATTATCGCTGCTTATTTATTCAAAACGTTTTAATAATTTACTTTTTATTTCTTTTATCCAAGCAAAAAAAAAAAAAAAATCAATCGTTTGATTCAAATCTACTTGATCACTTTATTCTGTAGTTTCGTAGAATGATCATGTTTATAATTTTAAACCAATACGGACACGTCGAACGAACAGGATCATAGAATGGCTATGTTTGAGTGTTTTTATTCAGCAAGTAAATGTATAATACACAATTTTTTGTTTCAATTTTGCTGAAGCTTCTTTAGAAACTAGCAATACTAACTGGCAGCGTAAAGATATTCTTAATACTTCTTATTATTCAATTAAAATAAACAGCATTCATGAATTTTTTTTAAATGACTCAAAGTTTGTAGCTTCTTTAGAAATAGTGAGGTTTTTGAAACCAGATACTTTTCCCTGAATTTCTGCAGCGTTTATAGCATTCGTATATTTAAGTGCTAATTTATAAGCTGTTGCCTTTAAATTACTTAAATCCAATTACGTAAATTTTTCATCACTTGAAAACTGAAACTCAGAAGGCATCTGTTCACGTTTTCGTATTTCCATTTCATTTGTGAAATTAAAACATCTAACATTTATTTAATTTCTGTAATGAAAAATTGTTTGTGAAAAAAATAGTTGTCCTATCAGTTGATACTTCACAATCTGATTAATTGACATTCAAATTTTATTGATATGTTTATCTCTAAATCTAAAAATTTACATTTATCAAGACTACATTCAGAAACGTTTTCTCTGAACTGCTGTAAACAAGAACATAATTTCTCTATCCAAACGGGTGACAGTTATATGCAATTTTTTATTGCAAGCATTTGTTTACCTTTTTGATGCAGTATTAAATTCCACGCAGATAACACACATAACTATTTTTAATTAATTTGCTTCAAAAGGCTTTCATTTTCATCACATTCCATTGATTTCTCGTTTAATGCCATATCATTAAGAACCAATGCACTTCGGTTATTTGTAGGTACAATTCTTTAACAGAGTTAAATCTTGATGCCCGTCACATATCCGTGTTACTTATCTTAAAATCAAAAACACAATCATAACACTAACACATTTAATTTAATGGTGAATAATAGTCAACTATGATATATATATATATATATATATATATATATTCTTCTGTAGAAAACTGTTTGTCTTGTAATGTTCTATAACGTAAAACATCCGATACTTTAATACGAGTTAATTGTTCCTTATATGAAATTTGGAAACATTTGCTTACACAATTAATTTATTAAAACCTCAATATCCTAAACAACTCTTAATTAATGCGAATAATCCTATGCAGAAATTAACATTGACAAAACAACACCATTTTCCTGCTGAGGCAGTTTGAGGTTCCTAAAATTTTCCTAATGTGTTTTCATCACAGGTTCGAATTCTATAATGTGTAACTTTTATAGTTTAATTTTACTTTTCCTCGCGTTTAACACAGAGGTAAACAAATATTCCCTTTCAACATATTAAACCAAAACGAGCAACTTTTATTTTAAGAGATATCTCTGATTGCCCAAATTATTGTTAAAAACTTGTAAATAATAAATTCTGTGCTTCTGCTTTTTTCGTTAATGTTGTGCCCACAACACAGTAAGTAACACTGAAAATTTGTTTTGGTAAATTTCACTGCTAAAGAGTTGGCCGCGCATGTATGATGAATGGGCTGATCCCATGTGTAACTTAAATACGAAATTGTTCCTGTATAATATCCTTCACGAAAGCATCTTTCCTAAAGTAGATATTCCAATGTGCTTTATGAAACAATTTTCGTAAAGCACATTGGAATATCTACTATCTATTGGTTAATCAACAGATTGGTCTTTTATATTCGTACACCTTGTCTCAGTTAAATGGACTTCTGTTTTAAAAAATAGCTTATTTTAGCTTGAATAGGTGTTTATAGTATGCTGGTAACTCTTATTTAAATACGACCAGTAAATCGCTGTATATCTTACTTTATATGTCATCGTTCTTATCATTTTCCTGCATTATAAGAGCGATTTTAAAATTATTAAGATTTTATGTTGCTTCACGTTTGTTTATTTTACTAGCCTCATTCGTAAACTCAGAAGCCTTCAATGTCTAAAATTTCGCAAATATGACAGGCGTTTGAAACTAATTTTTATTCGCGCCAATAAGCAAGTTTGCTACTCATATTCTAATTGATTTTGACGATTCAGTTTTAGCTTTTTGAATCCTTAAATCAACGCATCCGTTGCGTGCATTTTTTTTTTCTATTTCCAAGTTTCAATCCTCCCCAAACTCCCTTTCTTAAAATTTCATTAACGAGAAACATGTGTTTCTTCATAAGACTTTTTATATTGATTACCTTAGAATAAGATATTGCTATTAAATTTTATTAAAACATATTTTTTATATAAATATCAGCTATAATAGAATTAATTAGTCAGAATGGTTCTTTCTAAATATTCCACAAAAAATTCAAAACATTAAACCTAATTTTTATTTTCTTAAACAGAGCAACTTACTTTATTGGTTTATTCATTACAAGTAAAAAGCAACTCATAAAGTTCTGTCTTACCTTACATACTTACATTACATTTTTGACAAAAAGTAAGGTAGACTAATGCGTCCATTCTTTAATCTGTAGAACAGTATGAATAACTGCTCCAAATATAACCGTAATGAAACTGTATAGTTCTGGTGCAGGTTGCATATGAAAACAACAAAATAAAATCTCGAACAATGCTTTTCATTCAATGGCAAATTTTACATAAATGTAAAGCAAAAGCCTGATTATGCCGTAGGCTTACTACAACCTACTACAGGCAATTGGGTAACCGCCCTTATTCAGCTCCTGTACTTTAAAAAGTTTGTTATAGCGAAATAATCTTTTGTTCAAATTAATAGAAGCTAGTATAAAATTACGAACGTCAGCAGCGTGATGCTTTCCAAGTAAGCTTCATGTATACAAGCTATTGCAATAAGCACGAATTAAACTTCAGTATGTTAGTTCTAATAATAGATTTTAATGGTATGTACACTGCAAAAAAAGGACAGTTCTATATCTGCGGTTCTACTAGGCCGATTGGCGAAATTCAACTTGCCTTTTTCATGTCTCGAAAGCGTGACTTAGAATATGTATTAGATTTTTATATAGCATTATTCTAATGTAGGTATTTTGACACAAAATCGGACTTTTTCTCAAATGACATGCCATTTTTTTTCCATATTTCAATTCTATGATTCAAATTATACCAAACTGCCAAGTTTTGTAAAAATTGCACGAGTAGTTTTTAAAAAGTTAGCTCTCAAAATTTTAACTACTCAATGTTAATTGAGTTTGGTATATATTTGTAAATATCTCGTTTTTATTAAATTTATTTAGTTCTTCCTTTCATATTTCGAAATTTAGTTTCATTCCAAATAATATTCGCCCCATTTTTATGACTTATTTTTTTTAATTTGAATTTTTAAATAATTTTTATAAATTGTTCGAAAAACATTTGAATTATAACCTATAAAATTGTTACCATCATCTTAAAGTAGATGTATTTCTAAGCATACCTGCAAAAAATTAGAATTTTTTATTCAAAATTTCCGAAGATACAAGTGAATTTATTTAATTAAGCGTTTTGAAATTTGGCATGTTTATTGAAAGAGATAATAACATCAAATGTGGTTTAAGCACATAGTTAAAATTATTTGAAAGTAAGAACGAAGTGACATTTAGCAGTGCAGTTTTAGCAGTTTTCGTAGGATCAGAATCAGTGCTGCCATATATACGTCCAGCCTTAAAATTCAATTGTGGCTCAATATAAATTTCATCTAACAGGAGGATCACTAAAATTTCATGTTCTTTTAAGTACTTAAATTTTGTTTTTAAGTAAGATATGCTTTCCTGGAGAAAATTGTTTGACAATGAAAATTTTGAAATCAGCTTCTGCATATTTCGAGGATGAGGCAGACAAAATGAGCCACATTTGTTGACTGCACAGTATGACGAGGCAGAATGCACATATAATGACGCTGCTAAAACAACTGTCTCATTGCAATATCGTCTGTTATTTTTAGGTACTTGCAGAAGTTTTAGCTGGTCAATAATAAATTCAATTTTCTTTTCTTCTTCATGGTTAATTAATTTTAAAATACCAATAGCCTGGTTAAGTGCAGCGGGCTCAATTGGTTTCTGTACCTCTTGCTCTAGAAATAATAATAAAGATTCTAATATATTTATTGAATTAATATGCGTAGTATTTTTCGGAAGAATAGAATGTGCAACTTTGCATTTATTTACATACATATCAAATTTCAAGTTGGTATATACTTCAATATGGCCTAATATCACAGGAGTAACATTTACACTTTTCAGAGAAATATATAATTTTTCAAAATTTTGCTGAACTTCTTCCAGAAACTTCTTTTATAGCTTGCTTTTCTTCATAATCCTTTTGATCTAATAAACTCTGCCTTGTAGCTAAATCGAAATTACTTTGTTCAACATCCACCAAACGACGAGACGGTTGACTATTCAAACTCAAATATTTTGGTAAATTGGAAAAACCACTTGGAATAGCATCATCTTTCAGTTTGGGAATTTTCCTAGGATATTGTTTTAATATTCCATTTACACATACTTCATCTACACGAATAATGTCACGTTCATGAAAATGATGCACACAAATGGATTTTTCAATCCTGAAAAATCTGTGGGTATTTTCCACAGCCACTTTTTTTTTCTTTTCATCATCTTTTGGTAATGAAAACAATGTTTTATATTCTTTTTCTGTATCATAATTTGAACGACACCCAGCAACACTACAGATGTTTGGCATGCCGAAGTCTCTGAAAAGAAAGAAATTAAATAAATAAAGAAAGAACTGTAAAGAATAAAACTTAGTTAAATCTTAAGCTTAACGGTTTATTTTTTAAAGAAAATAACTGTTTAATACCTTTTTCTATGTTCGGTCTTAAAAAGGCCCTTTTAAAAAATAAAACTGTTTGTTCAAATAAATTGCTAAAGAACAATTATTCCGTATAACGTACATACTGTTTGTTGACAATGCTTTAATAAGCAAGTCTTTGTTAATATGTACCTGTATCTGTATGCAGTTATGCTTTGTACTTTCCGAATTCCAATAGCGTAAATCATTTTAAATGTTTTAAAAGTCAAAATGGAATAAAGGTTTACATACAGCTCAGCGTGAATTTACTGTTAATTAAATGAAATCACATTTAACTCATCTTAACTGTTTTATTTATTCCAATTAACATGAATTAAAAATTTATATAAAATGTCCGCAGTATATAAACATAAAAAGAAAATTACTTACCAAACAAACACAAAATCAAAATCAAAAACAGTACAATCATGTATAAATAAAAGGTTATTAACCACACTAAGCTTACACGTTACGTTTAAGTTTGTTTAAAATGTTAATGTTGAAACAGATTAAACAAATTCTAACTAAAAATATGTTTAATATAAATCACATGAACAGCAGCACAATACACGTATATATCAGAAGATGGAAGCTTGCCAGCGTGTGACGAGGTCACATTGAATTAATTATTTACTACGTTATGGCAATATTTAGATATTTGCATCAGATTCCTTTAGTGACAGTTTCATTTTTTTTTCGCCAACTTGTGTTCTAAGGTGAAGAACAGATTTCATCAGACAACTGTTGCAAGCGGAGGAAAGTATTGCATCAGACAACTGTTGTAAGCGGAGGAAAGTATTGCGTCAGACAACTAGCGTCTTCACTTCTGTTTGCCTGGGTAGCTGAAGGTATTTTGCGATTGGTTGCCTTCTAACGCTGGATCTTTTTTCATTGGGCGGCAAAACTTAACTGTGGAACTTTATAAAAGGCGGTATTTTTTTGTCTACGAGGAGGGAGGAGAAGAAAGAGATTGTGAAGGTGCGAGATGGAGATGCTGCATAGAGAAAGACAGTAAGAGTGGAGTTAAAATGCAAACTTTTGGGAGTTTATCGTGCAAGCTTTCTTTGGTCTCCCAGTATGTATGAAAGAAGCGATTTTCTTTCTCTTTGATGTTGTAGCTGCAAAATTTAAGCTAATCTCCTTTTTTTTCCGGGCTTGGCATTTTCGCCCGGCATCCCGATGAAGAGTACCTGCATGTGTTTGAACTGATATACACCAAGTCTTCGAAGGGCTGTGTGGAAGAATTGATCTATCCTTTTTTTTTTTTTTTTTTTTTTTTTTGTTCTGAGTGAGGAGGCCTCATATCGTCATGTGACATACCGGATTAAAAAAAAAAAAGGAATATCTCTTCAGTATTGTTAGTATCCAATAAAGCAAGAATTAAATCTATAATTAAGACACAATAACACGCCGAATAAATACTAATTCAGAAGTCAAACAACAAAAACCAGCGTTAATTCACAAAATTTTCACAGGACTAGTTTCGATGGTTTTACCGAACCATCATCTTCAGCTGCAAAACCGCAAATGAACAAGATAGGAAATAATGTTTAGATAAGATAAGAAAACCTGGACAAGAATAAGAAAGTGGCGCCATCTGTTGGCGAAACCAGAACTAAAACGTAATTTCTCTAAAAGCCGAAGGCAAATTTGGATTGGAATTAGGATCGTTAACTAGAACAGAAAGATTTTTATGAATGTGAAATGCCTCCAGAAAATCCAGTTCTCCAATGGAAGATGTTTTTTGAATAATTTTGGCAGCAGAAAAATTGAAAGTGTGATTTTCGGACCAACAATGTTGAGCAACAGAAGACTTCTGTGTTTCCTTTTTTCTAACATATGCCTCATGTTCTTTGACGCGAAATTTTAAGGCTCTCTTAGTTTGGCCAATGTAAATTAAACCGCACTGGCAAGGAATCCTATAAATACCCCAGGAATTCATATCCGGAATGGGGTCCTTGAGTATAGAAGTTGGAATTTTATTGACGGGAGAGCAAACAACCCGAAAGTTAAATTTCTGCAAAATATGTGCAACTTTATAGCTAATTGATGGAAAAAAGGGAATGACAACAGAATTTTTATAATCTCCTAAAATAAGAGTGTGGCTTTTAGTGTGTTGAGATGAGAATTTTTTAACTGCTTGATTAATAATGTTGGGTGAAAAGCCCTTGTCAATAGCTATTGCTTTTAAATAATTTAGTTCTTCATCAAGGGCTAGTTTGGAGGAGCAAACTTGAAGAGCACGGAAAACATAGGAATAAAATGAAGCTAACTTTTGTTTAGTCGGATGACATGATTTAAAGTGTGGTGGAAGGCAAACCGATGAAGGTTTACGGTAAACTGTAGTACTGAAGTTGGATGTGTTACGTGTGACCAGAATGTCAAGAAACGGAAGAGAATTTCAAGTCTCAAGTTCAAAAGTGAACTGAATAGCAGGATCAATAGAATTCATTGTTGAAAGAACTCTATTTAAATCATCTTTATTACCTTCAAACAGGGTAAAAGTATCGTCTACGTAGCGGAACTATGCCGGGAAGTTTAAAGTTTCAAACAATTTTGATTCATAATAATGCATGTAGATATCAGCCAGGATGGGACTGAGGTGGCTTCCCATGGCTAATCCCTCAGTTTGCTGGTAATATTTATTTTGGAAAACAAAATGTGTTTGTTTCAAACAGAGTTGAGTGAGAGAAATTAGCTCATCAATTTCGATGCAAAAGAAATGAAATTCGCGAAGTCTGGTTTCTAGACATCTTAATGCACCCTCCACTGGGACATTGGTGAATAATGATTTTACATCAAAAGAAACCATGAGTGAATTACGAGGAGAAATGTTTTTAACCTTTTTTACAAACTCTATTGAATTTTTTATGGTGTAAATGTTATTGTCTAATAGAGTGGAAAATCTAGAAACTAAATATTTAGCTAATGGATACGAGGCAGTACCTAAATTTGATACAATAGGGCGGAAAGGAATACCACTTTTATGAATTTTGGGAAGAGCATATAATCTGGCACAATTCGCAACAGATGGGATAAGCGAATGTTTTAAGTTGCTTGAAATGATTTGCGAAGATTTGATCGCAGTTTTTATTTTGGATAAGTCCGAAGGTGAAGGATCTTTAGGGATCGGATTATATGGTCCTTCGTTTAAGAGTTTAGTGACACCATCGATGTAAGTGTTCTTATCCATGACGACTATCTGGCCACCTTTGTCGGCCTTTGAAATGACAATATCCGGGTTAGAATGAATCTCGCGCATTGTAGTTCTTTCTCTCGCAGTTAGATTTGGTTTCAAAGGTTTATTATTGAATTTCACATTATGAGCGATAAGATGCCTAATCATTTCTTTCTGTGAATCTGAAACTTTACTGAACTTGAAAGCTTTTTCGATAGGAGCCAAAATCTTTGGAATCGAGGGTTTACAGGTTTGTGAGAAGTTAAAATTATATTTTAGAATTCTCTCTTGTTCTTCTGAAAGACTAACATTAGAAATATTAACTATTGGCTTGATGTTTACAATGGGAAGATTTTTTGAACTACTTGAACAGGAAGACTGTAAAAGAAGTTTTTCGAATTTAACTGCAAGGGTGTTTTTATGACGGTTAACTGCATTCTCCGTTCTAGACCAAGACTTTTGTTCAAGGGCAGTGAATTTTGGATATGTTTTAGCGAGTTCCAGATGAAGCTTATAGAGTTCATGTTCAATTTTGGACAATTGTTGACGTGTATCCCTTATCACGGACCGAAGTAAGGCAAGTTTGCAATTTAACAGAATTCTTGAAACGCGACTCGAAGGTTTTTGATTTGATTTGATTTGAATAAAATTGGGGATCAATTTTTTACATTTACATTTAAGTAAAAAGTCAAGATGATTCAGGAATTTTTGCCGTTTCAGGCGTAATTTAGTGAAACGATTAACGGATGAAGGCATGATAAACAATGCAGAAAATCAAACTAAATTAACTGAGCAATAATAAAGTACACACAAAATAGCAGAAAAATCCCTCACTGAAATGAATAGAAAACAAAATGTTTGTAAGCAAAATGCATGAAATCAGACAAGCAAAGCACAATATCTAAGTGTACAAAACATAAACATAACTTGAAAATTGCAAAAATGTACTCACCGAAACTCCTACAATCACAAAATGGCGGCCACACCACGTGCAAAAAAGAAAGCAAAATGTAAGCCTGTTTGGGGCTTCTATAATTAAGACACAATAACACGCCGAATAAATACTAATTCAGAAGTCAAACAACAAAAATCAGCGTTAATTCACAAAATTTTCACAGGACTAGTTTCGATGGTTTTACCGAACCATCATCTTCAGCAGCAAAACCGCAAATGAACAAGATAGGAAATAATGTTTAGATAAGATAAGAAAGCCTGGACAAGAATAAGCAAGTGGCGCCATCTGTTGGCGAAACCAGAACTAAAACATAATTTCTCTAAAAGCCGAAGGCAAATTTGGATTGGAATTAGGATCGTTAACTAGAACAGAAAGACTTTTATGAATGTTAAATGCCTCCAGAAAATCCAGTTCTCCAATGGAAGATGTTTTTTGAATAATTTTGGCAGCAGAAAAATTGAAAGTGTGATTTTCGGACCAACAATGTTGAGCAACAGAAGACTTCTGTGTTTCCTTTTTTCTAACATATGCCTCATGTTCTTTGACGCGAAATTTTAAGGCTCTCTTAGTTTGGCCAATGTAAATTAAACCGCACTGGCAAGGAATCCTATAAATACCCCAGGAATTCATATCCGGAATGGGGTCCTTGAGTATAGAAGTTGGAATTTTATTGACGGGAGAGTAAACAACCCGAAAGTTAAATTTCTGCAAAATATGTGCAACTTTATAGCTAATTGATGGAAAAAAGGGAATGACAACAGAATTTTTATAATCTCCTAAAATAAGAGTGTGGCTTTTAGTGTGTTGAGATGAGAATTTTTTAACTGCTTGATTAATAATGTTGGGTGAAAAGCCCTTGTCAATAGCTATTGCTTTTAAATAATTTAGTTCTTCATCAAGGGCTAGTTTGGAGGAGCAAACTTGAAGAGCACGGAAAACATAGGAATAAAATGAAGCTAACTTTTGTTTAGTCGGATGACATGATTTAAAGTGTGGTGGAAGGCAAACCGATGAAGGTTTACGGTAAACTGTAGTACTGAAGTTGGATGTGTTACGTGTGACCAGAATGTCAAGAAACGGAAGAGAATTTCAAGTCTCAAGTTCAAAAGTGAACTGAATAGCAGGATCAATAGAATTCATTGTTGAAAGAACTCTATTTAAATCATCTTTATTACCTTCAAACAGGGTAAAAGTATCGTCTACGTAGCGGAACTATGCCGGGAAGTTTAAAGTTTCAAACAATTTTGATTCATAATAATGCATGTAGATATCAGCCAGGATGGGACTGAGGTGGCTTCCCATGGCTAATCCCTCAGTTTGCTGGTAATATTTATTTTGGAAAACAAAATGTGTTTGTTTCAAACAGAGTTGAGTGAGAGAAATTAGCTCATCAATTTCGATGCAAAAGAAATGAAATTCGCGAAGTCTGGTTTCTAGACATCTTAATGCACCCTCCACTGGGACATTGGTGAATAATGATTTTACATCAAAAGAAACCATGAGTGAATTACGAGGAGAAATGTTTTTAACCTTTTTTACAAACTCTATTGAATTTTTTATGGTGTAAATGTTATTGTCTAATAGAGTGGAAAATCTAGAAACTAAATATTTAGCTAATGGATACGAGGCAGTACCTAAATTTGATACAATAGGGCGGAAAGGAATACCACTTTTATGAATTTTGGGAAGAGCATATAATCTGGCACAATTCGCAACAGATGGGATAAGCGAATGTTTTAAGTTGCTTGAAATGATTTGCGAAGATTTGATCGCAGTTTTTATTTTGGATAAGTCCGAAGGTGAAGGATCTTTAGGGATCGGATTATATGGTCCTTCGTTTAAGAGTTTAGTGACACCATCGATGTAAGTGTTCTTATCCATGACGACTATCTGGCCACCTTTGTCGGCCTTTGAAATGACAATATCCGGGTTAGAATGAATCTCGCGCAATGTAGTTCTTTCTCTCGCAGTTAGATTTGGTTTCAAAGGTTTATTATTGAATTTCACATTATGAGCGATAAGATGCCTAATCATTTCTTTCTGTGAATCTGAAACTTTACTGAACTTGAAAGCTTTTTCGATAGGAGCCAAAATCTTTGGAATCGAGGGTTTACAGGTTTGTGAGAAGTTAAAATTATATTTTAGAATTCTCTCTTGTTCTCCTGAAAGACTAACATTAGAAATATTAACTATTGGCTTGATGTTTACAATGGGAAGATTTTTTGAACTACTTGAACAGGAAGACTGTAAAAGAAGTTTTTCGAATTTAACTGCAAGGGTGTTTTTATGACGGTTAACTGCATTCTCCGTTCTAGACCAAGACTTTTGTTCAAGGGCAGTGAATTTTGGATATGTTTTAGCGAGTTCCAGATGAAGCTTATAGAGTTCATGTTCAATTTTGGACAATTGTTGACGTGTATCCCTTATCACGGACCGAAGTAAGGCAAGTTTGCAATTTAACAGAATTCTTGAAACGCGACTCGAAGGTTTTTGATTTGATTTGATTTGAATAAAATTGGGGATCAATTTTTTACATTTACATTTAAGTAAAAAGTCAAGATGATTCAGGAATTTTTGCCGTTTCAGGCGTAATTTAGTGAAACGATTAACGGATGAAGGCATGATAAACAATGCAGAAAATCAAACTAAATTAACTGAGCAATAATAAAGTACACACAAAATAGCAGAAAAATCCCTCACTGAAATGAATAGAAAACAAAATGTTTGTAAGCAAAATGCATGAAATCAGACAAGCAAAGCACAATATCCAAATGTACAAAACACAAACATAACTTGAAAATTGCAAAAATGTACTCACCGAAACTCCTACAATCACAAAATGGCGGCCACACCACGTGCAAAAAAGAAAGCAAAATGTAAGCCTGTTTGGGGCTTCTATAATTAAGACACAATAACACGCCGAATAAATACTAATTCAGAAGTCAAACAACAAAAATCAGCGTTAATTCACAAAATTTTCACAGGACTAGTTTCGATGGTTTTACCGAACCATCATCTTCAGCAGCAAAACCGCAAATGAACAAGATAGGAAATAATGTTTAGATAAGATAAGAAAGCCTGGACAAGAATAAGCAAGTGGCGCCATCTGTTGGCGAAACCAGAACTAAAACATAATTTCTCTAAAAGCCGAAGGCAAATTTGGATTGGAATTAGGATCGTTAACTAGAACAGAAAGATTTTTATGAATGTGAAATGCCTCCAGAAAATCCAGTTCTCCAATGGAAGATGTTTTTTGAATAATTTTGGCAGCAGAAAAATTGAAAGTGTGATTTTCGGACCAACAATGTTGAGCAACAGAAGACTTCTGTGTTTCCTTTTTTCTAACATATGCCTCATGTTCTTTGACGCGAAATTTTAAGGCTCTCTTAGTTTGGCCAATGTAAATTAAACCGCACTGGCAAGGAATCCTATAAATACCCCAGGAATTCATATCCGGAATGGGGTCCTTGAGTATAGAAGTTGGAATTTTATTGATGGGAGAGTAAACAACCCGAAAGTTAAATTTCTGCAAAATATGTGCAACTTTATAGCTAATTGATGGAAAGAAGGGAATGACAACAGAATTTTTATAATCTCCTAAAATAAGAGTGTGGCTTTTAGTGTGTTGAGATGAGAATTTTTTAACTGCTTGATTAATAATGTTGGGTGAAAAGCCCCTGTCAATAGGTATTGCTTTTAAATAATTTAGTTCTTCATCAAGGGCTAGTTTGGAGGAGCAAACTTGAAGAGCACGGAAAACATAGGAATAAAATGAAGCTAACTTTTGTTTAGTCGGATGACATGATTTAAAGTGTGGTGGAAGGCAAACCGAAAAAAAAAAAAAAAAAAAAAAAAATTCTATAGAGTTTGTAAAAAAGGTTAAAAACATTTCTCCTCGTAATTCACTCATGGTTTCTTTTGATGTAAAATCATTATTCACCAATGTCCCAGTGGAGGGTGCATTAAGATGTCTAGAAACCAGACTTCGCGAATTTCATTTCTCTTGCATCGAAATTGATGAGCTAATTTCTCTCACTCAACTCTGTTTGAAACAAACACATTTTGTTTTCCAAAATAAATATTACAAGCAAACTGAGGGATTAGCCATGGGAAGCCCCCTCAGTCCCATCCTGGCTGATATCTACATGCATTATTATGAATCAAAATTGTTTGAAACTTTAAACTTCCCGGCATGGTTCCGCTACGTAGACGATACTTTTACCCTGTTTGAAGGTAATAAAGATGATTTAAATAGAGTTCTTTCAACAATGAATTCTATTGATACTGCTATTCAGTTCACTTTTGAACTTGAGACTTGCAATTCTCATCCGTTTCTCGACATTCTGGTCACACGTAACACATCCAACTTCAGTACTACAGTTTACCGTAAACCTTCATCGGTTTGCCTTCCACCACACTTTAAATCATGTCATCCGACTAAACAAAAGTTAGCTTCATTTTATTCCTATGTTTTCCGTGCTCTTCAAGTTTGCTCCTCCAAACTAGCCCTTGATGAAGAACTAAATTATTTAAAAGCAATAGCTATTGACAAGGGCTTTTCACCCAACATTATTAATCAAGCAGTTAAAAAATTCTCATCTCAACACACTAAAAGCCACACTCTTATTTTAGGAGATTATAAAAATTCTGTTGTCATTCCCTTCTTTCCATCAATTAGCTATAAAGTTGCACATATTTTGCAGAAATTTAACTTTCGGGTTGTTTACTCTCCCGTCAATAAAATTCCAACTTCTATACTCAAGGACCCCATTCCGGATATGAATTCCTGGGGTATTTATAGGATTCCTTGCCAGTGCGGTTTAATTTACATTAGCCAAACTAAGAGAGCCTTAAAATTTCGCGTCAAAGAACATGAGGCATATGTTAGAAAAAAGGAAACACAGAAGTCTTCTGTTGCTCAACATTGTTGGTCCGAAAATCACACTTTCAATTTTTCTGCTGCCAAAATTATTCAAAAAAACATCTTCCATTGGAGAACTGGATTTTCTGGAGGCATTTCACATTCATAAAAGTCTTTCTGTTCTAGTTAACGATCCTAATTCCAATCCAAATTTGCCTTCGGCTTTTAGAGAAATTATGTTTTAGTTCTGGTTTCGCCAACAGATGGCGCCACTTGCTTATTCTTGTCCAGGCTTTCTTATCTTATCTAAACATTATTTCCTATCTTGTTCATTTGCGGTTTTGCAGCTGAAGATGATGGTTCGGTAAAACCATCGAAACTAGTCCTGTGAAAATTTTGTGAATTAACGCTGATTTTTGTTGTTTGACTTCTGAATTAAGAATTAAATCTGTTTTCACGTGTTTGTCACTCTCTCGTCACGGCGGGCTATAGACCTGGATCTTGTCCTGGGGTAAGTTGCCACTATATTCCTGTTTATCATAACATGTGACACATACGTTTGCCACCACAACCAACGAAATAATCATTACCACACAGCCTTTCTCGATCACGTGACGTTTTCCCGCCGTGGCTTGTATATCACGTAGGCCTCGGGTAGGAACGATGTGACGTTTTGTGAACTTTCCTGCACAATGGAAGGGAAAGGAAAATAGGTTGCCATATATTAAGTTCGCGAAGTGAATTATTCTTGGCGCAAACTGAAAAAAAAAAAAAAAAAAAAAAATGCGTCAAGTTAAATTTTTGAATTTATCAGTAAATTTCGCACCAAATTTTACAAAATTTAATATTTAGGCATAATTTGAAACGTAGAATCAAATTTTGGAAAAAAAAATGATACGTTATTTCAGAAAAAGTCCCATTTTGAGTCACAATACCTACATTAGAGCAATGCTATATATATTTTAAGTCGTGCTTTAGAGGCATGGAAAACGCAATTTGAATTTCGTCAATCGGCCCAGTAGAACGACAGATTTAGAACTGTCCCCCTCCCCCCTTTTTTTTAAAGTTGTGAGAAACATTTAATTAAATTTTCTCTTGATGTTGAAATAATTCCAAGAATGATAACTTGCTTATCTTTTTTAATTGCTGCCTGAAGAAAACATTTCTTGACTATATTCCCATTTCACTGAAGTTATTCGAGTTCAAATTTTTGTGTGAAAAATAAATTTTTTTACGTCCAAAAGTAGGAAGATACTTATGCAAAATTTTTTGCTTATGATCTTTCTTCAATACTTTGAAACAAATGTAATGAAAGTTTTAAAATAAATTATGCATAAATGAATCATTCAACACAAAACGAGCTATTCCATTGAAAAAAAATAAGCAGAATGTTTTTTAAATTCAGCACTTCATTACACAGCTTTCTTTGAATATATCTCAAAAGTAATTGCAACTTAATCATCTAATTAATTTATTTCTTAACTTGTGACATATTGTCAAAGCTACCAAACTGTAAATATCTAGGTTAAAACTATATCTTGTATTTCGATGTACACGTATTTTGATGAAGTAAATTCAAGCTCATAATACAAAATTACTTTTATGTACCCAAAATTTTTGAATAAAATTTAAAATATGGTGAAACTCTTTGCGAAAAATGATGACAGTCTTTCAGAAGAAAATTTTTACTGTGGCGCAGAAGAGTATACGGAACTGCCATTGATGCAGTGACATCATTTCACACACCTTTCAGCTTTCAAAACCTTAGCTATCAGATTACGTTCTGCGTAGTTTCATTCTAAGGGGGGCCGTCACTAAAATTCAGCGCTGTTATTTTCGATGTTAAACATGTTTTCTGTGAATGCAAGTTTTTCTAAATATGGTATAAATTTACAGAGTACACATAAAATACACATAAAATATTAATTTAAGTCTAAATTTACAGGAGCATTTTAAAAATCTGCAGTATGCTTGTATTTATTTATTTTAATTAAGCAGTTATTTTATATTGCAAATCTTTACTATCATTTCACTCTTTCCGTGTCACTGCCATAACGCGAATTTTAGCTCGCGCGTATTTAAATGAGGTAGAAAGGGATAGTATTTAAAGGGAGGTTTTAGCTTGCTTAGACAGAGCATGTTCCGCCTGCTGAAAGCCAAGTTACTAGTTGTTATTCTACGTTAGCACTCTGGCTTCGGCGTTGCTTTATTCTTGCTAGTACTGTTTGTCATGCCGGTGTACGCTTGAGCCAACATACACGTTGTAGCCTTTGGTTAACGTAAAATTTAACTTTACTTGAAATTCTTTTTGAGTTACGTCATAAATGCTGGCTGGTTTTGCAAGCACAAGAAGTGCCCTTGTGTTCAATTATTTGAGTTCTGAATAAAAGTGTGTCTTTTAAACCCTTCTTATGTTTCTGTGTTATAAACAAGACATAGCGACAAGCCGCTTACGTGTGTTAAAGAATCTTAATTTAGTAGACCCTACCTGAAGGAATGAGACTCTACATATTAATGATTATTAATGATAAACTATTCACTATTTAACGAATTTTTATTCAGCAATTTCTTCTGTAATACATGAATGAAAAGGTTCAACTGTTATAAATCGCTTAGATAGGCGAATAGATTTAGTGATTATTAATTTCTTGTTAATGTTAAAAATCTCATGAAAGAATTTGATTTAACGGCTTTGCATCATGCATTTATGTACTATTTACGTAAATCAAACCATTAATAGTTTCACAAAATAGAGTACTAGTCCTTGCTTCATATTAACGTAACAGGTAAGCACCGTCTGTAACAAGGTTTTCAAAAATTGAGATTAATTAAAAGTGGAAGTCATTTCCCCTTTTTTCAATTATTTATGTTCCATTAATGCAACTGACAAATTAAATTATTTTAAGCTTTTAGAGCTTATTGCATTGTTACATTAATGCAATAAGCGTGCAGCTATATGCTTATTGTTATTTCAGTGAGGGCTTTCAGACTTCGAAAGACTAGGAAATATATTTTCTTTTTATTAAGTAAAATCGCCCACTCTCACAATGGAATATCATTTAGTCATGTCTGATAACATAGTAAGAATAAAGTCCTATGGCTTCTCTTCACACTAAGACTTGCAAGTAGCAGCTGGACTGAATGTTTTAAAAGTGTTTTGCATATAAACTATCAGGACAATTCTAGCAGATTTCTTTTCATTTATGGTCTGAGTTCTCGATTTTATTGAATCAAATACTTCAATCTTACAAGTGCATAAACACCTACGCTAACACCCACGATGTACCGCCAACGTAGTATTCAAATTCTTTTTCCAAATTTGGAAAACTTAGTTTCCGATTAGCCTCAAAGATCCAATATTGAAAGAATTTAATAGCATTATTTTTACATTTATGTACCTGAACAAGCCATATAAACCTATAACGGATCCTTCTTCCACTGAAATTAAATGTAAATCTGCTCCATTTTCCGGGCTATAGAATCTCAGGCTTAAAAGATAAAAAATAAAATGCGATTACTTAAATCACGGCGCAGATGATCAATATGTATTTACATTTATCAATAAATATTTTACAGAGTAATATTTATAGAAATAGATATCAAAATGCAAATGTAGTTTTAATTTCTCGGAACCTTTCTGGAAACTAACTGTCGAAACTATTTATCATTTCTTAAAGTTATATTTCAGTGATCTGGTTGGAATTAAATTTACTCTGAAAATCTTGTTGCTTTGGCTTTAAGGATTCCCAGAAGAAATGAAAAGATTATTATTCTGCTGAACATAAGATCCCTTGGATATTTTTCGTGTTAGCAATAAAAACCTTTAAAAAATGAAATTCGAATGTTTTAAACAGCTGTAATTTCTGTGTGTCATGTTTAGGAACAAATAGTATGAAAAGGTAGCAGGAGTTATTACGTAGGTCATATTAAACACAGAAACGGATTTTGAAATATTTAGCTCCTAATTCCGTCTTTTTTACCAATTAGCTGGCCCTCAGCCATTACAAGCGAGATGGCAATAAGCTACATGGCTTAATTCGAAACGCCATATAAACACGCTATCTCTAAAACAGAAATTGGTAGCTAATATCCTATCAGTTTGTTAGGATTTATTTAACTTATTTATCAGTTAATTTAATTTTTAAGCAAACTTTCCTCTCGCTCTTGTTTTCAGCCCACGCTTTCTTGCCAGAATGAGATTTCAGTTTCGCGTGTTATGCAGAAGAGGGTATAAAGATACTATTTAAGCTGATGTCTCTGTGACTTCAGACAGAGCGTGTTCTTCCTTTCGGCCTCGTTGTTTCTCTGCTATTTAAGTTTCTATTTTACGGCCGTGCATATTAATAGCCGGTTAGTATGCGTCGGTGGTAAGGCCAAGAGCCAACTACGCGTTAAACACCTCTGTGCAGCTTCGGCTGATTACTTTGGCTTAATTTTACAGTTGAACTTAGCGAATAGTCGCTTCACGGCTCAATAAGGATTTGGACAACCAAATAACTTTAATTTATTTATAATCTTACAACTTCATCAAAATTATACTACGAATAAGTCAAAGCTTCTGTTACTGCATTGAAGAAGCTTGTGTAAAAACTGCAAAATTCCATAATTCTGTAAATTTAACGTAAATCTACAATGTTAACTTAAATCTCGCGTAAAACTTCCCAAATGTTAATCTAAATATAACTTCTGAAAGACTGCCAAGTCTAAATGAATCCTGTTAATGCTTGACCCCACACAACAGCAGCGAGAACGTCATCTGAGTACTCGCTCCTATCGTAAGCTTGCAATAAGTCCCTGCCATCCACATTTTTTCGTAGCCACATTTTCTTTGCTATATCTGTTATCGGCAAAGTGTGAAAAACCGACATTCTGTAGAATGCATTGGCATTGTATATAATGTTGTACACTTTTAGGCAAGGTAAGAATTATGAGAATTAGTTACATACTTTCCCTAAGCATTGTTTATAACACCTGGGCATTCTATAGAATGAAAATGCTACTTAGGCAAAATATGAAAAAATGTCATGATAAGGCTATTATATATGTTACCGGCAAAGTATGAAGCGTCGGCATTCTATAGAATATAGAATATAAAATATGCCACTAATATTGCGCGAATCCTCTCGCCCCTTGTCGACATCAGAAATAGCAACTTGTGCAGTAGCTACTAAAGAAGAAGTTTGGGAAATTGGTTTCCCGAATTCATTTTCCTTTTTTTTTTTTTTTTTTTTTTTTTTGGCTTGTATGTCCCTAAGTAGCACATGATGTAGCAAAGACATTGCCACGACCACTTTGCAATCTCTCGGACCAGTTTGCAACGTCTTTGCTACGTCATGGGCTACTTGGGTTCAGACCATGGATATAGTAATGTACTATATCTATGGTCCAGACTGATTTTAGAATTTATTTTTCCTTCAATAGCATTTTCAGTTTTGAAACAAAGGGTGGACAAAATATCCATTTCATCATCTTTACTAGCATGGCCATAGAAGGTATGAATTTTTTGACGACATGTTTTGCATGCAAGTGCATCACTCGTTTCCTTTAAATGTATCAGAAACGGAATGCGTGACATATTGAATGAATTGAAATGCACTTGATATTCGAAACGAATCAAAAATATATTTCATACTCTGCCGCTTTCTCATTTAGTATTCTATAGAATGCCCAAGAAATGTATAAAGTATGAATCGTTTCATACATTGCCAATTAGGTTTAGGCATCATATACAATGCCTGCCAGATTTTAAACTTTGCTGGTAAGATATCCACTTCCATACTTTTGAACTGAATGATATGATTCTGATAAAGGATAACAGAAAAGGAGGAGCATGTTTTAAAATTAACTCACTGATTAAACAGAATGTGAAACATTACAACTTGAGATTCTTATTTCCTAAACGCATAGTTAACACATAGTTAATAATTTCTCTGCATCAAATATCATGTAGTTTATTTAAATGAAATCAAATTCAGTTTTCATAGTTTATTATTTTTTCCTGTACCTAAAAGCATAATCCCAGCTATTTTCCTATTTCTGTTAACGTTAATAATTTTAAATTGTTTTTGAATTTGTCTTTTAACATTAAATAATTATACTGAATTCAAGAAGTAAGAAATTTTTGATTCCGCTCACCAAAGCCTTTAATTTATTATCAATAATATCAAATATATCTCAAGGACATTTATTGTTTCAGAAAACGCTTTTGAATCATATTTAAAAAATAATAATGTAAAGCAGTATTTGCCACCTTATGGTTTCTCAAACCGTTCTCTTTTAGATGCTCATCAGTTTTCCGATATTTAGAGGATTCTACTGAAGACTTTCCCATATTCTGTAGGTTCATATGACCGGTAAGTTTGAGACAAGCTATAAATAAATAATTTATTTTCATAACCTTTATAAATCCACAATAGGCAAATGTCTCGATAATAACATGGCTAGTGTACTAAGCATTAATCTGATTCGCAAAAGAAAACAACAAATGTTTTGTTAAGCAGCAGATAATTTTTGATCGTATGCAGAAAAGTTAAGCAACTATTACTTATAAATTTGAACATATCCGAAACAATGCCTTTATACATCAAACATATCTCTATAGTAAACACAGTTTTAAAGTGATAAGCTTACAGCCTGTTCAGCCTATTATTATGAGTACATTAATATACATCGTACGTTACTGATATCACATCCGTTTGCACACAGTAAGTAATTTAATTTCGGAAAGGCTAATTTAAGCCCCAGTTAATGCTAACTCCCTTATTGACAATTCCTTTTACAGCAAATTAATTCTGTCTTCCTCTTCCAGCATTAAAATTTCAAATTATGAAACATTCAATACTTGTTTCCTTTTACAATATGACATTGTTAATCAATTTAATGTCGGAGCTGTTGCTATATGATCGCTTTTAAGGCCTACGTAGTTTAAAACGGTTCTTACTCTGAAAACGTTTGTTCCCTAAATATTGTAACACGAACTCCGTTAAATCTCTTGGTTATGAAACATTTTAACCTTTGTTATTCTCAAGAGAAAACATGGTTATCTAAAGATCGACAGCTCTTATTCAAACTTTCAAATGTTAAGCTAAGAATATAGCTTTATCTAAATTCAAATAAACCAATGAAATATCATGGAACACTAGGGAGAACAAATTATCTGTAATCAAATAAATTTATAAATGCAAAATTTTACAAATGAATTAAAGCGTACTTTTTAGCTGAATAACCTACAAACTGATGGCACCAGAGAACATTTTTGCTACGCATATTTCATTGTAGCATGAGTAAGTAATGGACAAAAATTAAGCAAACATTAAGCAGATAATTAATTATTAATATCGGTTTGCTTTGGCTTTATTGATTGTGGCAAAGCACACTAGGGCTATCTGCCTAGGGCAAGGGATGTCTCCGTGAAGGACATTCTACGGGAAACTGGCTCGTATACATATTATAATTGCAAAAATTTATTGCATTTACATTATTGTGCATTACATTACGATTTTGGTAGTTTTGTGTTATTAAAACAATTAAGTACTTGTTATTTTGAAAAAAAAATTTCAATATAGTTATACTTTGAATGAACAATAACGGGTGTCAAATCAATGTTTTAAAGAAGAAATTTCTAATGAATTCCTAATTATAAAGCACGTGTGGAAAAGCAAAACATAAGAAGCTATAAAAAAATTCGCTTAATTTCTCTTACCGAAACTATCGATTATTCAAAGATCTTCGATTGCTATTATAATGGAGTTCTACTGCATTTCCGTCCCTTAAACTATTATAAATAGTAACGTATTTTGATCACTCCAGTTACACATCTAATTAAAAACTGATCAATGTCTTAGATGGTTTAGAAATCATGGCAAACATCTGGGAATCTTAATCAGTTTTTAGAGTAATCAAATCACTTACATTAATACTTAAGTGAGGTAAAACTTTCTGAAGCAGCGTATCAGCCAGTCATACACATCGAAGAAGGGCTGAATGACATTCTACCTGAATTAGAAGAAGAAATGCTAGAGTATCTGCACCAAGAAATTAGAAACACATAAGAAATGAACGGAAGATCCGACAGTTTAACGCAACAGGAATTATCTCCAGAAATATATTATAATATGCAGGTTTCAGTAACAAGCGAAGCTAATAAGGTCGTAAAATATGGCCGGCTCGCTGTCCGGATCTTTCGCCGATAGAAAACATGTTGTCCATGGTTGCTGAACGATTGACCCAGATTATATCCCAAGCTGCCACACCAGATTAGCTTTGGTAACACGTGGAAGCTGCTTGGTCTGCTGCACCCCAAGAACACATCCAAAGTCTCTTTGAATCAATGCCGACGCGTGTGGCAGCGGTGATCCTCAACAATGGCGGCTACTCTGGCTACTGATTCTGGAAGGAACCACACTTCACAGAAGTCTATAAATTTAATCATTTGATACTTGGTCAACATGTTATCTACTGAATAAATGTTGTTGTGATATCTCTTGTCTTTCTTTGGTGTTGCAATTTGGGTGGCCAGCAGTGTATTATTATATTGTATTGTGTCGTTGCTTAAAACATAGTATTTGCTTCGAAAATACAAAAGTAATATATCAATATTTTATTTGTTCTAGTTTGTGCTGTTCAAACAGCTTCTGAAAGGAATTAAACTGATGGCCAAAAAATTGAGGAACAGAAAACATTAAACCGCATAACAGATCAATAACGGAAAATCAGCAAGAATCAATCTTCCACATACCATCAAATGGCAAGAAGGCAGTCCTCTTCCATCTGACTTCAAGAAATGTTTTTCCAATCCCTACGAAATCCCTCAGTTACACGGAATAAATCAAATTTCCGATTTCCAAAATTTCCTTTCGGAGTATTCACACTTATGACTGATCATAGCAAAGAATACGAAGCTTGGAAAAGTGGTTTAAATATTTTTTTTTATTTAATGTAACGTGTTCTTTACATTTCATTCTCTTAAATTGCTATAGTGAATTTTCGATTCGCTCATCATGATAGCTGCAATGATGATGGGATAAAACCGAAAAATTCTTTGTAAAAAAATAAATAAATAAAAATAAAAAAAGTAAAAGATATTTTTCCCAACTTTGTAATTAATTTTACTTTCCATCCAAAAGTAAAATAAATTATATATTAAAATATCTTTCTCTTCCGAAACTCTCTGCACAAAGAGAAATATCTATTTATTTTAAAATCATCACTGTACATACTGTGAAAGTTTGTTTTATTACGCTCTCGTTACTTTGACTATTTAGAACTTTGTTCTAGAAATATCATACTTCGTTACTTATCTATCTGTAATTTTAGGCCGCCCAACCGGTACAGTGGTTAGCATCGCTGACTGCCGTGCCGAAGAGCCCGGGGGGGGGGAACTGAGCAAAATCGTACTGCCACCTGTATGCTGCTCAAGGCTGTTGCCAACGGCAGCCGTATCTTGAACCCTCCTTGCGACGATGAATTTCGTGGGCTTGGGCTGATGTTGCTGTCAGACAAGTAAGCATAAGTAACAAGATAATTTTAGACAACTAATATCACAAGTCTAAATAATGTATATACTTTAAATAATATATATTGAATGCACATACTAAAATTTGTATATACTTTAACAAATTTATATCATTCACATTTGTATTAGTTTCTACTAAAACTTTCTTCATTTAAAAATTTTTATTACAAAAACAAATTTTGAATCTTCCCGAAACTAGCTTTATTATTTCTTTCGTATATTTCATAAAGTACATTTATCCTATATTTTTGAAATAATTCATGTAACAGTTTCATGTTTCAGGTACTTACGACATTCTTGTATTATAAAAAGCAAGAGCTTTGATACTGCACGGTATTCAAAAACGTATTATTTTTATTTAGCGCTTTAAAACCTGAGGCAAGGATGATGTTTTATTTCTACATTTAATAGGTATCTGCTGTGTGACTTAAATCTAGAAATTACTAATAAATATACTTAGTTTCACAAAATTACAATAAAAATACGTCTATAAATAACAATTAATCTGGTCATTTTTAGGTTCCATATTTTACAAACATAGTTTTTATGAAGTTTTCACGCAAACTGTTCAATTTAAAAGAAATATATAATAAGTGCAGTCAATGATCAGTCATAAAATTCACTCATAGGAATTTAAATTGATGACTTCGCATTAAATTTTAGAAAATTGAATTACAAAATCGCATTTGTATAAAAAAGCTCAGTTTCGAAAGTTTGAATATTTAAATGTTCAATAAGAGTGTTATATTTTCCAAACTGCTTTGAAACATAATATAACATTGTGAAATATGAGAAAAACTTCAAAAAGAAATAACGATAAAAACATTGTTCTAATTATTTATTTATAAGAATGAGTCGTTTATAGATAATATTTTGCAGCTTCATTTTCATTTCTCCCTCCTCTTTTAGAAGGAAAAGAAATGAACTACTTTATTGGTTTTTTAAACATTCAGTTCAATTATTTTAGAGTTTTTATCCGTTCGGTTATATGTATCGTTACTAGTATTCTCAACGTTTTCATAAAACAGCACTTCTCATTTTCTCATGTAAAACTCATTTGAATGTGCTTGCATTCAGTCTCTCAACATCATAATAGTTGCCACTGAGATGACTTCTTGGTTCAGGAAATATAATAATATTTATTCATACTCCTCGTCGGGAACATATTTGCGATTATCGAATTAATTTCGGTTTCGCTGAAATGTCTCAAGTCATTCTAAAATTTTATTTTCTTTGAATATTCGAATACTTTTAAGCCATTAGCAGTTTCATGAATTCCAATAGTACCATGCTTCAATTACCCAATATTAAGCTTTCCATTGTATATTAAACAGTTTATGAGAATGATGTTATAATATTCGTTTTATTTTCATGATACGAATGTGCTCTCATTTTCAAATCGCACAAATGGATTTGTTTTCTTCTTTTTCTATTTAAATGAAAGTTTACTAACATCGTAGAAATACTTTTTTGAACATTTAGTTAGCACATTTCATCTTAAGTATAATACAAGAATATATTATGAAGCACGAATTCCGATTTTTAGTGTTTCGCAAACTGCAATTGTCTTTTTCTCGTCTGTTTACATTTTAGCTTTTCAAAACAATTAATCTATGTTTCATAAAAGTTTCAAATCATACAAAATGTAAATTTTTGAAATATAATCGTATTAATTCCAACCTAAAGATTTTTCTGATGTATTTGTAATTATACGGAGAATTAACCTATAAATAAAAAAGACAGAACTCTTTGGTCATGCATATAGCATTCAGTCAATTCCTTGCAATATTTGTATCGTATTAATGAAATATGATCTTAAATGATCATTTACACAGCATTACATAATTATGAAGCAAATATATACCAAAGTAATATTTTTGCATGTTGCACAGAAAACAATTTGCTGTGGTTGGAAGATTAGGTTGCAGTGAATCCAGAAAAACGGACTTTTTCTGATATCGCATGTCGATGTTCCCCATATCTGAGACTTTATGACTCAAATTACGCGAAAAATCTAAATTTTGTAACATTTCATTAGAAAATTACCCAGTAATTCGAGAATATTGTTTGGCGCCGTTTTTCTACTTTCCACCAAAAGTATTTCACCTGGAGATTTTCTCAGTTTATATTAACCTTTTCACTTTCCCCTTTATTTTGCAAGTGTAGAAAAACGCTTCGTTTCTTCTTTCTTGGAAATATTTTTACTTAATATTATATTTTAATCACAGTTGTTGTTTTTGAGAACTGTATTTTAATTATTTGAGTTGCGTGGCTGAATTACACTTTTTCAAATAATTATTTTTAAACTTTTTGCTTATTTATTCGAGCTGTGCATTGTAAGAATATTTATTCACAAAAAATGTTTTTTGAATTTGATTTTCTTATTTGAATTGCATTCCTTTCAAAAGATTACTTTGTATCCTAGTATTCATTACGATGCCTTTGAAAATTGCTTACTGCATTGAAAGGGGAAATACGGTAAACCTCGGTTAAGAATCAGTCATTTAAGAATGTATATACACGATTATCAACTTCTTTACACATTTTTATCATTGGGTCATTGCTTTACGCAGTTTCATCATGCAGTTTTTAGCATGTTAAAATAGTATCTACATTTCCTAATAAATTTCAATTTATTTTTAATCGCAAGAATCAGCTAGAATAACATAAAAAAAGAAAAGAAATATGCTAAAAACATTTTCATCTTAATGCCTTGATGATGCCTTGAATTTTTCTTCTAAATGCCTTTTTGCCTCAAGGAGATATTTATGCCTTAATGACTTTCTTGAGGCAATCTGCAGCTTCTCTTCATCCCAATTTTTATTTGCTATATACCGTTAACATTTTGAAGCAAATTGGATTTTGTGACATTCTTATGACTAGAGTTCTTACAGTATGAATATCAGATATACAGCATCAACGGTTAGATTGCCAATACTGTCTTTCAAAAGTTATATAATAATTCGTTAGTTAAACACACTTAATTTGTATTTTTTATGGTAACTGATGCAGTAGAAATTCAGGTGTTAAAACCTTCCTTGATATAAAATTGATAATATGTGCAGAGAAAAGTATAATTTTAAAAACTTTTAAAATTATGTTACTAGAAGAATTTTAATAAATTCTAACCGAACAGTAAATATAACAGAAATAACAGTAATGTGAAAATAAATGTAACAGTAATAATTATTTATTATATTACTAATTTTTGGAATTTAAGTATTGAATAATGCATTCTAAATTAGTATTAGCCCATAATGAAAATACACTACATAAAAGAATGAATTTTAGGATAAAAATAAGTAAATTTGTTTTTTGATTAAAATATTATTTAAAAAATTTTACTTTTTATAATAATACGAGTATATACACACAATTTTACTAAACTTTAATTATTTAAATTTATTATTTTTATTCGAATAAATGTTGCCAATGTTAAATATTTCTCTATATTGTTTGGAATTTTTATTCTTTTAAGTGTCTTCAGAGTTATACACAGTACTGCGTGTAAAACCGTGGTTCCCGACCAAAAGGAGTAGAATTGAACTAACTTGAATACATAAGATTTAATGGCCACTTTCCTTGAGTTTAACATATAATGTCAGACTATGACACGTTAATAAAATCATATAATGAAAAACAGATGAATTTAGTTGACTGGTACAACATGAATTGAGTCTACTTGATAGTTCAATTGGTTAGGCAAGTACTTGGAGGTGTAGTAAATTATTAGGGTTATTTGGGCTAGATTCTTGTTACAATCTAATCTTCCACAGCTATATTGCATTGCAGGTTTCCATGACTTCTGACTGCTACACCGCTCAAGAATAATTCACGGTTGTTGGCCACGTTGATAAGGCACCATCAGAAGAACTCACCTCACACTCCCTCTCTCTCCGTCGGGAGGATTCTACTGCGGAATTATATACTAATTCACCTTTTCTCCTAAATATACCTAAATATTCATTATGCACAATTAACATTCATTATGCACAATTAATATTCATTATGCACAATTAATAAAAATAGGAATAAAGAAATTCAATATGAATAATCCTCAGCAAAAGTTTGTTTCCCAATTTAAGGTTAAATATAACTGTTGCAATTCATGGGAGATCTAACAAAGTACGTAAACCACATTCGTCAGTATTATTGCTTATGAAAATTATTTCAGGTTTCAGAATGCTCCCAATATCTTCGGAAATTTTGAATAAAAAAAAATCTAATTGTTTGCAGGGAGTGTTGGAAATACATTTACTTCAAGAGGATAGTGAAAATTTCAGAAGTTAAATTTCAAGTGTTTTTTTTAGAAAAATATATAAATACTATTTAAAAACACAAATTATTAAAATAAATCGGAAAAAAATATGGATTTTATTTGGAGTTTTATTATGAAAGATGAAATCAAGCAATTTTGCTTTTGACATTATTAAATATATGCTAAATTAAGTGAACATTGCGGGGGTTAAAATTTTCAGTGCTAATTTTAAAAACACTGAGACTGCTGACAGTGTAGCAAAACTTGGCAGTTTTGCATGATTCGAGACGTACAACCGACATATGGGAAAAGATCAGCATGTCATTTTAAAAAAATCTTTGGTTTTTTTTTAGAATAACACTATATATAAAACTAATGGATACCGTAAATCGCACTAAAAGTGAAACACAGATGTTAAATTTTGCCGATCAGCCTACTAGAATGGGAGATGAAGGACTTATTTTATTGTTATTGACTGACTAAATTCAACTTTTGCACAATTTTCATTGGGCATCCCTTGCTAACAGAGCTACTGAAACACGTTTCTTTAGTTAATAATTTTTCTCATTAAAACTGCATAGATTAGACAAAATGAGAAAAGTGTTACATGTATGTATGAAAAAAAGTAAAGAAAAACAACTAATAATTTTGAAAATGTCGATTTCAAATACATTTGAGAGAATCACCATGGGGCACGAGATTTAGATTAAACAAATATACATGATTAAATTTCTTCTTAAGATATTGCTTTTCAGATTTAAAATATTGTCTTTCGAGACTCTGTTTTAAAAGCTTACACATTTTACATAAATGCAATTAAAACTCAAACTCCCTTTGTTTACTCGGCATTCCTTTAATTTGGTTAAATGACATGACGAGATTCTAAATGCATTTAATTTCAAGAGCAAAGATAAAAAGTACTGTTACATTATGATGGAATCTGAAATTAAGCTCTAATTGTGATGTCATTTTCTAGTTTTATGATAAAGTAAGTACATAAAAATAAAGATGCGCTCTTATCTCGGAAATCTTTGAACATTATTATTAAAGCTATTTTTAACTCATGTTTATGGCTCTTTTTAACACATTAAGTTAGAAAAAAGGCCATAAATATATTATTTTGAGCTTGACACTAAGTTCCATTAATGCAAAATATTGACTTGAGATGTAAAATACAGATGCTCGCTAATGACCTGAGCATTAGATTGTTGTGCGAATAGTTGCCATTTTTAAATCATCGTTTAAAGCATTAAATATTTTAAACCATTAAATACTTTTAAATAATTTAAAATAATTTGTGTAAAACTTAGCTGTCAAACTAAATGTATTGATTATTTATTCTGCAAAATATTTTAATGTAGCTATCTGAAAAATTAAAACATAACCTTCCTGACATCATCACTAGCAAAGGCTAAAGATTTGAATTCTGCAGTATTTTATTTATCTTTCTATTAGAAGTAAAAGCTCAAATATCCAATGCAAACGCAATATCTAATATAAATTTCAATGCCATTTAATAGTAAAGCCAAGCTGCAACTCTAATGGATAAAGCAATGTCTATTCAAATCTTGGCAGAATGTCTTTTATTATTTAAAACTATTTAGTGATTTTTAATCAGCTTATTTAACATCATGTGGAACATCCTTGTAGCTAAAAAAATTCACATTCTTCACAAGTACATTGTTTCTAAAGTAGTTTTACCAGCAGCCCCTTTAAACCTTTCTAGAATTTTTCTGTTCTGAAATTTTCTATTTCCTTGTGTTCTTCCTGAGACTCATAGAGTGGTTTTAGTTGTTTTCTATAATGCTAGTCTACGCACCATTAAACTTCCCAACAGAAAATATGAACGTCGTCAGCTACGAGGAGCTCTGGAAACATTTCAAGAGCAAACATGAATTACAACGTATGTTATTTTTACCAGAAAGAGTAAAAGCTCATAAGAGGTTTATGAGCAGGAAACCTTAAATCACACCCCATCAGATAATTCCAAGATATCTGTTGTCTCAAAATCGCCTATACTTCGTAAATTACCGAAATAAATTCGTTCTTTACATTCATTGCTTTATATCGAGAAATTTAAATGTTCTTTTCAACCAAGAATTTATTCTGAACATATCAAAATGGTATTTAACTTTTCCTTGAACTAGCAGACTGTGAGTTCAAATCAAGGTGAGCTATTTTCTGTTTTTTTTTTTTTTTCTACTGAGAATAATTCTTTTACTGTTTCTCCAATTCTGTAATTAACATAATTCTGTTAGTATAAAAATTGCTAAATTTTGAATTGTAATATATATTAATTTTACGTTAATTTGCTATTAAATGTAAAATTTTATTTAAATATAATTATTAGAGTTGTACGTTATTTATAAACTATGAAA
The DNA here is from genome assembly GCF_044657685.1 of Stegodyphus dumicola. Taxonomy (NCBI): domain Eukaryota; kingdom Metazoa; phylum Arthropoda; class Arachnida; order Araneae; family Eresidae; genus Stegodyphus; species Stegodyphus dumicola. The sequence continues at coordinate 131,388,430 of NC_140780.1, forward strand.
TTTGTTTTTCCTTTTTAATATACTTAAAAAAGCTTTATTATGAATATACTTATCAGCAATGTGTGTTACTTTTTATGTTACATATGAAGTAATCGATATATTTTCTTCTTCTATGTAATGAAATATATATATATTGCCTTTCCTAATTAATTGCTTTCCATTCCCGCTTTTTTAAACTTATAATTTTTACATATTTTTCGTATTTTGCCTTTTTTATCACTTTTATTGGCATTTTTAATCATTACTACTTTCTGTATTCCTTTCTGTAAATCCTGTGTTCATACTGCAGATAAAGGAAGCAATGAAAAGTCTATTCTGCCAAGAATCAAACCTGATTTGAAGCAACGAGAAATCAAAAGTTTGAAACTTACAATAATAGCTACCCTCAAGCTAATAGTTCTCAAATAATGGTTTTACCTGAAATCTACGATACATACCAACAATGTTACAGATGATTTACTTAAAGTTTTACATTTAAATTCAAAACTAGGGATAAATTAGTGTAAGAGACCTCAAAAAATGTACCTTTCAGATATTTCAACTTAAAGCCTTTTAAAACTGTCGTTAGTTTTTCTGTTCAGTTTACAGAGGTAAAAGTAAAAAATAAAAAGAAAGCTTTACTGGATTTTATAAAAATACATCATATTTTTATTAATATGATTATTTGTTGATACACGAATAAGAAGTGAAATTGAGAAGTACTGGAGAAGTGTAAGAAAGGATATTACTATGATTTTAAATAAATCAGAATTCATAAATAGAGTGTGTGATTACAAACGTCCGTGACTCAACACAGTGGTTGCTCAGTGCAGTCTTTATTAAAATAGTTCTTAACTTAGCAATTCATCCAGTCGCCAGTGCTGAAACTGTGCCAGAGTATAGGAATTCGGACAGTAGGGAACTGTAGTATTCCAGCAGTCTTTGCCTGGAATGAGAACCGTTCATAGTCATAGGTTATTAGAACATGGTCAAGCTCACGAAAGTTATCTTCGTAAAGGAAGGGATGACTTCGTGGAGGACGTTTTAAGGAAAACTGGCTGGTGTTCACTAACGACGAAAAACAACCATTAAACCAGTCCGTTCTTTGGGATCGAAGCCAGGACAAACTACCAGTATTCAGCGGCCTTAACTACTTGGCCACTTGTACAGTACACATTTTGTAAGAATAAAAGACTTTGAAGGCCCACAGAACTCGCAGGAAGGCTTCACAGCAGACGTCGAAGAGAGTAACATCAAGGACAAGGAAGCAAGCCCACTAAACGCGCGCAAAAGGCAGAACTTTGTTTGTGAGCGGTGCAGTAGGCAGTAATTAATTCGTGTTGTTGCATACCCTCTTAAAAGTCATCCCTAAGGTGTTGGCGTTAATTAAAAATGTAAACGCACTATGTATGCAGCCTTTTTTAGGAATCTAGTAATAGACATTCAAGATCGACATATTGTTACGTGAGTACAGGTTCATAGCGGATTTAACGCACAAGTCCGATAATAGGTTAATAAAATGCATTTTCATCAAAAGAAACATTTCAGAACTCTGTAATTTTCCACAGAAATATTTGTATAAGTGTTCACAGTATCACGTAGTATAATCCGCATCTACTAAAAACATTAAATACAACGCAATGTAAAGAGCATCTAAAGTGAAAGCTATTTCGGATATCTCAATTCAAGCGGAACCGAAAAACTTGCAACAACAATAAATAAGCAACTCTGAAGCATATGCTCTCTCTTCGGCCTTAAATAGTTTTCAACCAGCCGCGAGATATTTATTTTACTTTCTGCTTCTCGTAATTACTGGAAAGCAATAAGAGGGTAGTTGTGATTAATCTTGCTTGCCTGATATTAGACCAAGCCTGCGAAATTCATCGTTGCAAGGAGGCAATATTGCATCTGTCGTTGGCAACAGCCTTGGACACCATACAGGTGACAGTATGACTTTTCTCACTTCCTGCCTCATTCTACGGTAATCAGAGTCACTAACCACTATTCCGGTTGGGCGCATGGTTTCTTGTTGCTGTGCTAACTTAGAAGTAAATTCTTGATTCCTTTCAAACTTCGAAGTTTCTGCTTGCGTCAATAAAAAGAGATATTTTCCTAATTGTTAGGTGTAAATTGCACGTTATTTAACACAGCATTTCCTTCGCACATTGCGACACTCAGTCTCTCAGTGTACAGTAACGCTTAGTGTACAGTAACACTCAGTCTCTCAGTGTACGGTAACGCTTAGAAGCATTTTATGAACTTTTTTATAATTCTATATAACCATAATATTTTTACCCCTGGGGAAAGGTTTTGAATGTGGAAAACTCAAAAGATGGGATACAGAAGTTGCCTTTCCACCTCCTATGGAATGGTATACGAAAGGAAACCCCACTCATTCACGGTGTCTTTTAGAGGACAATTTTTGTTATCATTGACATAGGAACTTTTACCTCTCTAAAGTCTGTTACACACTGTAAAAAAAACCTCGAAGTTTACAGACAAAAGTCTTGTATAGTTACAGAAATGCGAACAATTACGAAGGAAATACCTGTAACGAACACAGAACCAAACGAAACTGTAAACTCTACAGGAGTTTTTCAAGAAGTTTTGCTTGGATTTTGTCCGTAGCGTGTGATCGCGTGGCTTAAAACGGCTGAGAGAGAAGAACCAATCAGGAAGAAGGTGGATAAACAGCGTCTTAGCGGGAGAGTTCAACGATAGTCGCCATGTTAGCCATTATTTTTGCTATGGTCGAGGTAAGTTCGAAATAGTGTTTGACGTGTATTTTACTAATTTTATGTAATGTATTTGTTATGTTCTTTACACTATCTATAATTAAATTCTTTTAATGTTTAGCTTATAATTCTAATGCTCCTAAATAAACCTGTGTTGAATTATTGTTAGAGTTCAAATCACAGAGCTTGTGTTCCATTTAGTAAAATAACAACTTTTATTCGTTACATCTGCAGGTGTCTGCAGTTAAACTGCTCATATTTATAAACAGAAACAAATTTGTTAATATGTTAGTTTAAAAACAAATAAGCTTAATATTAATGTTCTATCTATAGTCTAATAATTTCTCATGTTAAATATTTATGTATCTTTTAAAACATATCGCGTTAGAATATTCATATTTTTCATTTTGTTGACAGATGTAACATTATTATTCCATACATGTTATCATTAATCCCAGCGTGAGCGGCTTTAGAATATTTTTCACAGCATTATTACACTATGTATGTTATTATTAATCTCAACGAAAAAGAAAAAATAAATGTAATATATTTAAAAAATTCGACAAAATAACTTAACATACATTAAAAATGGAATATCATTTCATTAATACATGCGATAAGTTCGCCTTAAAAGATTATACAGTCGGATAGCAATTACATATTTGTAAAAGTATTCAATGTATATTATTTTTTGTGTTAAAGATAGTTTTAATCCAGGACAGTCTTTACCAACTTATAAAGCATCTATTAAGTTACATTATAACCAACATTTACAAAAGGCAATCGAAATGCCGTGACTTTGACATATTTTTAACTATGATGTAACATACTAGGAACATTAAAGAAAAAAAATTCTATTTTTTCCTTTATGCTTGTTGAAAAGTAAAATATTAATAAAATGGTACAATATTCATTCTAGTACTTACAATGTAAATTTACATATAAATTTACTATAAATTTTGGTGCAAAGTTCATTATAAAATGCATTTGCTAATATTTAATAGTTATAGCATTCAATATCAAATCATGGAAATATTAGTAATGATACGTCAGTTGCATATATTAATTTCAATACTCAGCTCAATGCCAAATTTCTTCTATATCTGAGATAACATGTATTTTTTGAGAATAATTCTTTTGTGTCATCTTTTCATTTAAAAATCTCTTTGAGATATATTTTAATGTGAATTATTTTCAAAATTATCCTCATTAGAATGAATGTTGTTCTCTTTATTATGTTTGAAACTGCCGTTACGCTAAAAAATATATTCAGAAAACTATTTATTGCTGAATGTTTAAAATAAGTTCTACTGCTCCTTTTTGACAAAGAGTATCCATTTGAATTGCAGTTGGTTTTAATTAATTGTTGGTTGTATTTTTAAGAACTACTTGATAAAATTCAACAAATTTGTTCAATCTATGAGTTCATCTGAAAAACCTAAAATTTTTATTCCAATTCTGTCATGTGTATATATTTCAAGAATGAAAATGAATTACAAATTCACTATCCAACAATACTGAGTAATATGTTGTTGATATAGCCAAACTTAAAATGACCCATTTTAAAACCAGATTAAATAAATCATCGCGTATTTTCGGTCATCGAATTTCTTTGGCGTTAAAAGTGTCATAGATTTAGTAAATCCAAGGGTCAAGGTAAGCTCAAATTTTTTTTTCATAGTTCATATTTGCTAAGTTATAAATCTTGCTGATGCAAAAGTTATGTAACTTATGCAAACATATGCTTAGAGTATTTGAACTACTGTTGAAAAATCACTGGAATTTAAAATGTAATTGACAGTATGCCTTAAAGCTTGTTTTGGTAAAAGCATATTTATGGGTGCCCCTTGGCAAAATTTGGCGATTTTTGGCAGTACATGGATACCGAGTTTGTGCAATTCTTTGACCATGTTATTTTGGCTTGTGTAGCGACGATTTGTGTGCCAAAAACCGCCGCTAAACGAAGACAGATTGCACATACTCGGTATCCATGTACACATCGACCTATTTTCACTTAAAAAAAATCTGTGAATTGTACAAACTTGGCATCGCGCACTCCCTTGACTTCATCCATGTACACATCGACCTATTTTCACTTAAGAAAACATCAGAGAATTGCACAAACTTGCGCTCCCTTGATAATACAGGGAGCACCCTTCAATATACTCTAACTGCTGTTTTTCATAAATTAAAACATTTTAGGCATTTAAGATATCTTCCTGTAAGTTACAACTAAATGAATGACTCTTAAGCATAAAAATTTCAAATTTTTATGCTTAAGAGTAGAAGGAGTTATACACTTTTTAAATAACAGTGTCAGAAAAATATACTTTTTAAAATATGTAAACCATTGTTTGAAGTATAGAAAAACCTTCCTTAGCAACTATACCTCTTTAAGTGATTATGTCAAGTATTCTGGTGATACAAACATTGATATTAATTATCACTGAGAATCATGCTTTGTGAAGTAACCACCTCCATTAAATATCACGCCCACCAGCGGCCGAGCGGTAAAGTCGCTGAACACTGGTAGTTCGGTCCGAGGTTCGAATCCCGCGAACGGGCTGGCTGCATGGGTGTTTTCGTGGTTTTCCCCATGTGTAACGTGTATACGAGCCAGTTTCCCTTAGAAAGTCCTCCACGAAAGGCATCCCTCCTCTTAGGCAGATAGCCCTAGTGTGCTTTGCCATAATTAAATACACCACACCACACCATTAAATATCAAAATTGTACAAAATTATGGAAACGTTATAGAGTGGTTTTACTGTATACTTAAAGTATATCATATCACTGTTAGATATTGATGATGTAAAAGATATTATCTAATCATAAATATTTCAAGCATTAAATAGCTTATTGTAAGTCAATAAGTTTTCAGATTCTGACTTTGTACCCTGTCTTTCACTATGTAATATTTTTCTAGCAACTGTGTTAAGTACCAGTAAGTAAGTTTCTGTCTTAAATACCACTTAATGTAATCAGGTATCATCTGTTCTGTCTGTAAAACTTAATCGTAATAAGTGAACAAATGAATATCTGTAAAACTAAAGATGACACTCTATGTAAAAAATACAAGTATTAAAATGTCTATGAGAGGAACATTTAAAATATTAAATCCACGATCAATTTTTGCGACATCTAAGATAGAAAATACCCAAACTGACTAGTTAATTCAGAGGATGAATGCATGTAACATCATTGTTCATGTGTTTGTTAATTGTGTAAGTATTGAAGTTCATGCATTAATTGTTGATAACTATATTATTGGCCTTATATATATATACTTGCATTTCAAAATTTTGTATATTTTGCCAGTGAGCTAAGTATTAAATGCTGTTACGTATAAGTTCATATTATGTGGAAAAGTAGTTTTTGATCTAACACTTTCTGAGAATTTTTTAATGTTGATCATCAAGCTTAAAGCATATGGCTGAAATTACCAGTATTAACCATAATTTAATTATTCTCCTGTTTCAGCGTTTCTCAAACTTTTTTCGAATAGAGATTATGTGAATTATCATAATTTGTGAATCATCTTGCTGCTGTTCCCTTCGAAAGCAATTTTTTAGCATATATTACTACTAGTACACTTATATTTTAATATATAATTAAAATCCGTTATATTTCATAATTAAGTCCATTGAAGAAAAGTTATATTTCTAATATTTCAAGATTATTAATGAGAAGGATGATTTGTAATTCTTGCATGGCTCTTCTATATTTGGATATATGATGGTAAGACCACAGTTTTAGTGGATATATGATAGTATATTTGGATATATGGTGGTAAGTACCACAGTTATAGTGCTTTAAATCCATCTTTTACTGCTAAGACTGAGTGGGAAGTCTGTAAGTAGGGTAACCAATAATAAATTTCATAAAACGTCTATCTTACGAGAAAAGGTGATAGATGATTGTCATATGTAACTTTTTAAACTCTGAGATTTTTCAACTAAATTTTTTTTGTCTCCTTTGGAAACTTCGGAGGACCATGAGGGCAAGCTGTATGATCCACAGATTGAGAAGTGCTACCTTAATACATTTCAATTTCTAGAGAAATTAATCTTAAAAAAAATCTGATCATTATTAAAACTACTTTACAGATTTATTTTATATTACAAATAAATATAGCAAATATCTAATAAACCTCAAATTATTTTCTGCAAAATGAATTATTTAAATTTGTACTGTTTTTGCTTCAAAAATGGATGATACATGCAATTTATGATTTCATGAAAGGACCAAAAGGAATCTTGTTTGCAATTTAATTATTTAATTTAAAAAACGATTTAAATCATTTGGAATATGTGCAAGTGCATGCAATTATTATGAAGAGATTCTGAATTAAAATGTCACATAACAAATTTAGAATATGTTATGTACTTCTAACGAATATGATTTTTTATTTATTTAGGAGCCATGCTTTGAATCCTAAGAAGAAGAGGACTGCACCTACACAACTATGATTAATTAAAAATAACAATAATATAAATTTTACCTATTTTTTTATTTTATTTTCCTTTTGGATAGTTTTCAAATAAAAATAAACCTATTTTTGTTTCTATATTCTGTGTATTGGAATAAAGAGTCGAAATCCATTGCAATATCCAATATTTTCAAAATATGATATTTTTTGAAATAAAATATATGATTATGGAATATTACGTTAAAATGAAATGGTTCCTTATGTAACCTGTATGTTACACTAAAAGGCTTCATCGAATACTTGTAAAGTAATGAGCAAATACTAAGTTAATATCTTGTGTGAATGAATATTATCTTACAGAATTTTTTATTCCATAAAAATCTATCTAAAAATATAATTTTGTTGAATGAAGATTTAAACATTTTTCCCGAAGATTTAAAAAGTCGTTTGAAATAATGATAACAAAAACATTAATCTGAACCATTTAATAAATGAATAGAAAATTTTGAGAACAATTAAATCATCCACAGGAATTTTGAAATAATCATCGTATTTTTGACATCAATTAAAGAAAGAAGAAAGAAAATCTGAGTCATTTTGATTATAGTGATAAATTAGTTCCATTAATAGTAGGATAGAAAATTAAAATTTTAAGGAGCCATTATGCATTATCAATTTTTCATTAAAAAATTTTTAGTTTATTACTACTATCATATCAATTATTAATGCTGAATTCTTTATCTTCAGTTTTTACATTCTTTTCTTAATTTTCTAGGCATAGCAGAGAAAAATATAATTATAGGATCAAAGCATTTCCAAATACATTATATTTTCTTCCTTAAATTTTTAAGATCATTCTATATTCATCATGTATTATAGACACAGTATCAGGGGATTCTGTTCAATTTTTCAGTTAGAATTTGGGACGAAGTTGTGAAGTCATACCTACATTAAATGCTTGAATTGATTATTTGAAATATGACAAAGCAAGAGAGGGCCATCTGTCCAAGGAAAGGAATATTTTAAGGAAAACTTCATGTTACACAAACATTTACACAGGCAGCCCATTCTCTAGGATTTAAATCTAGAGCCAAATGCTAGTGTTCAGCTTACTGTCTGGCTGCCTGTAAGCAATAAATGTTTTAGTAGAATACTTGAAAAATTAAATTTAGGACTAACTAATTTTTCAATTTTGTATTCAATGAGAAGAATGTAATTTACTAATAAAGTTTTAAATCTGGGAAAATACCTGTACTACTGTCCGATTAATTAATTTATTATTTCAATTAATGGTCAGTAGCAGAAGAGATTAAAAAGCATTTATGCCTAAAAGAATTATATGTTGCAATTAAAATGAATAATGCAATTAAGCATGAAAATAATTTTGGATAACTTGTGATAACTGAATTTAAGTTCATTGTTGAGTTACATAAGTAATTTTTTTTTTTAGAATTTGAAAAAATATTTAGAATTGTTTATTGAAACAATTTCATTAAAATATTTTTTTACTGTAATCATATCCAATTGCAGTCTCTTTAGATTACACTGTTGGGTATAAGGAGAATGATTTGGTTTAGTTTACTTAAGTATGGCAAAGCACACTAGGAGACTATCTGCCTAAGTGGAGAAATGCCTTTGTGGAGGACTTTCGAAGGGAAACTGACTTATATACATGTTACACATGGAGAAAACCATGAAAATACCCATACAACCAGCCCATTCGCGGGATTTGAACCTCGGACCGAACTACTAGTGTTCAGCGGGGGAATTCTAGAACATTACTAATTTATTGCCAAAAAACCATTAAGTCTAATACACAAGTTTTTTTTTTCCAGCTATTTCGTGATGCATATGTAACTTTGAGATGTCTTAAAATTCAATAAAGGAAAGTAATGCAGATGTAAGAAAAACATAAAATTTGAGCTTCTTTTTAACATTGGGAATATTTTGAAAGAAAATGTTGTATATCTTTTAGAAAATCTAAGGTATTTTTCCTTAAAAAAAAACTTAATATTTAAAGTTACATAATTTCCCTTTCCCCACAAATAAATAAATGCAGCATATTTTGTTACAAGCAGTAGCTGTAGACATTTCACATAAAACATATGTTCTACATGTGTAATTATTTATAGTAATATTACAATCAAAATATTTAATATTTAGGAATACATCATTTTTGTATTTTGTATAAGACAAATATGTTCTATATGCATAATTATTTGGAAGAACTTTTAAGTAAATTATCTGCAACTTTTACATATATATCCTTTAAAATTTCACATGAAAATACATGTTCTTACATAATCACTTGCAATAACCTTACAAGCAGAACACTAGTAATCTACAAATATTCCCTTTAGTAATTCACATTCAAAAATTACGATCTACTTACACTATTATTTCCTGTAATCTTTACAGATGTTTACATTGGTAAATCACATATGAAAAACATGTTATACTTACACGATAATTTCCTGTAACATTACAGATCTTTGATCTGTAACCTTTACAGGCATATGCTTCGGTAATCAACATACAAAAATTTTGTTATGCCTACAGAATAACTTCCTGTAACATCACATGTCAAACATCTGTAACCATTACAGGTATAATCTCTGTAAAGTTACTAAGAAAATTCCTGTTTTGATTACTCAAATAATCCATGGCATCCCAGTTTCCACGACTTTTCTTAGTAACTTTACAGATTTTTTTTTTACAGTGCAGGCGGAAACATCGCGGAAGAAAACAACGCAAGACGAAAACATCGTGAGAGAAAAGAAAACAAGGAAAAACATCGTAGTTCTAAAATATCGTATTATGAGTACCATCATCGAAAATAAAGCGGTTCAAAGATATCACAGTTTTTAAAACGTCGTCGTAAAAAATATCGTGCCAAAAAACAGAGCACCTACAAATCATGGCATGACGATGATATCGCAGACATGTGCTTCTAAGGCTTTCAAAGTTGCAAATGCATATTCGCATAATCATTTGTAAGAACAAAAAAGAATAAGCAATATTTCTACTTCTGTATCTCATAATTTAGGATTAATTAATAATTTTCTTGCTGAAGATGCAAGTAGGAAACTTTAGCATTCAAAAGCTAAGAACTGAGTAGAAAATTAATACCATGTACGAGTATGTGATTAATGCTGCGCAGTTCATTTAATATTAAACTTATGTACTTAACTATTAAAAGTCATTATTTAATTAACCTCTTTTGTAAAATTGTATTGCCATATTTTAATGAAAAGGATAGTCTAAAAAAATTAGAAAAGGGAAGATGAGTAATTGCATGAGTAACTGCGATATTAAATTTGTTTAATTAATTTTCAAACTGCAAAATTATTTTCTTTTACCATTCTTAATCTGATAATCTTTTAGTAAAAATTAAGCCTTGTTTTGTTTTAGTTCCTTCATCTTCTTAACAGTGTCATTAACATTTTTATGTTCAGCCTCGTTTGGCTGTTAATACGTTAGTTATGATGAAACAATACGGGACGAAGCTATATAATATTTCAGTAAGGATATGGATTTATTGGATTATTGCAAAGCACATTAGGGCTATCTGCCTAAAGGGAGGGAAGCCTTTGTGGAGGACATTCTCAAGGGCTGCCTCGTATCTACATTATATTTTGAAAAACCACAAAATTCTCAACCAGCGAGTTTGTTCGCTGGGTCAACCTACCAGGGTTCAGCAACTTTATTCCTAGACCACTGATAATATTAAAGGGAACTGACATTACAAGAAGGTAATATTAAAGGGAATTTATTCGTTTTTACATCATTTATTGAGATCGTTCAAATTTATGTCTAGAAAATATAAACTTAGAAAATTTTCAGAAATTATACATAAATACAGATAATCCTCTTGGCGACTTTTTTCATAAGACACTAGTTTTTCTGAGAATATAAACAAAGTTAGGTATTAAACAATACCTCTCTAGATGACCACATCTACGAAAACTAAAAAGATATGGAATCGTGAATGGTCGCTTTGAAGACGACTTCTTATATTTAATTTTAGATATGTTTTATTAAATTATTGCCTGAACATTTGTAATATACGTGAACCATCTTTTTTAGACGACCACTTCTAAAATTGACCAGTATCACTGCGAAATTTTGATATTAAATCTCATCCGACGAGCTTCATAGAAGAGTAAATCATTTAGAGCCATAAACGTTCACCTTAGAGAGGTCTCACTGCCTTTAGCTTTACCATTTATGTAATTTTTGTTTCCTTTAGTAAGTATTTAATTTTCGATTATTTGATTTGAAACATGTTCAACTATTTCTTGTTCTTTCTTAACACATGGTGAATCATCTCGTAGCGATGTCCTCTGGAAGTGACCCGTAATTGGTTTATTGTGAAAGATTGTTTCATTTGTTGATAGGTAAGTATTTTATCATGGTTTCTGTCAAGCTGCTGATGAATTATCGATTAAGAAATATCGCTTAAATGAGAACTTTTTAAGGAAAGCTGGCTCATATTAGTAATTAGAATAAAAATATTGGTCGTAGTCTTTTATTTCTTCAAATCATGTTTTTTGTACCGTAATTTATGCATAGTCGCACCCAAAATCGATAACTATATTGTATTAATATTTTTGAGTGAGACTTAATTTTGTGTCGACGTATGCCCCTGAAATTTTGGCTAATAAATTTGAGGCTTCATTTGTCCCCGCAATCTTTTTATTAAACAAAATGAATAAAATGAAAACTTCAATAAGCTGCCCATAGAAGAGATAGATTACAAGGGTAAATGCTGCATATACTTTACATTTTATATTTCATTTTCACTGAATGAAAAATTTCAAATACAATGTTTTGTATATTCCAATGATGCGAATAAAAAATGTCCCTCTTTATAATATGCTATTTGAAACGGCTTATGAACATATGATTTTGAAAGTAAACAATAATTAAAAATTTAATTCCATGTATGGTTGCTAAATTATTATTTTTTAATTAAAAGAATAAGATACAATACATTTTCAATAAATGGAACATTTTTTTTTGCATGTACATACTCAAATAAAAGGATCTAAGATATTTTGGAAAAAGATAATTTTAAGTACAACATAATTAATTTTAATAAATTACGTTTCAAATCGAACAAAAAGATATTTTAGTTTTTATTAAATACATAAATGTTATGCTTTATGTGAAACGTAATATTAACTTTATTTCTAAACTGCATGCATACATTTTAATACTACTCTTTACATATAATAGAAATTTTGGGTTTTGATTCTATGTATTAAATAAAGGATACGTAAACATCTTAAATTATGTTTAGTGTTTTATTTAATAGATATTTTTGATAATAAATTTGCTATCGTGAAAAGTTCAAAATATCTTCTACGGAATTTTGACATTTTTCCTCTTAATTGTTTATCTCAGAAAAGAATGTTCTGCTGAATCATGAAAAAAAATCTAGATAGGTCGGTAGAAATAATTTTTTTTTACAGCAAACACCTAGGAGAAGAAGAAAGAAAGAAAACAACATTTGCCATGACTTTTACTATCCTACCAACTTCACTGAGGGAGGGTCGGAAATACGATAACAGGTATACGGAGAGACTAAGTCTCGGTGCCACTTATGTACCAAATGCTATTTTGTTAATAGAAAACAGATGGAAATTCCGGTAACTGAAAAAGATGCTCCTTGAGCTTAGCAACCGAACAACTAAATATAGAATTTCATCTCTTGACTAAATAGTATTTGTACGTTCTAAAGATAGCTGCATTTTAAAACGAGAATCCACAAACGTTTAGATCAGCATTTTAACAAATATTTTTTATCCCTGTTTCTGTGTGTATTTCGATAAAGACTTCTGACATTTTTAATATATATATATAATCATATATACAGATTCATTTAATGATAAAATAAATAAAAAGTTCGATTTTTTCACATTTTTCTTTTCTCTGACCAAAAATTAGGAAAACGAATACTAAGTAATATATCACCTTAATCTTTTTCTAATAAAAAACGCCGATTCATGCTATTATGGAATAGTAATCAGATATTTTACGCTGCACTTGGGTATCGCGATTATCAAGACACAAGCGTTCACAATTATTCTTGATGGTAAATGCATACGTATGCACGGATTCTGCAATGATTTTGTGAAATTTTATTTAACGTACGGGTACGACATAAGAAATCTTGAGAAGGTTTGGGAAATATACTATTTTCTCTTGAAGGCAAGATTTGATTAAAATAGTAATCAAATTTGTGACATTTTTTCTAAACTTTTCTATTGTAAAATGTTTTATTGCCTTCTTTTCCCCCTTTTTGAATGCAGTTTATGAATTTAATGTGTTCAATTGCTATTGATATTCTTTCATACTATACGGTATCGAACAAAGTTAAGATACCACAGAATTCGAACTCAGTTTATCTATACAGTTAAACAAATTGTCTACACATCCCACAGTCCTACAGTAGCCATCGTTACTATTTCAATTTCCTTCTTGCGTTCAATATTCGAGCTACTTACTTTTGAGTTACTGCATCACCTGTCTTAGGCAGATCTATGCACTCATTTTGTTGTTTTTTTTCTCTTTCTAAACTTTTGTTTTTTCCTCATTCACTTTTTTAAACCTTCAACACCACAAGTAATTTCACTGAAGCCACGTACTGTTTTCTTCATGAAAAGAAACCCGATTACATTTTCAGAGTTCAGTCAACTTTTAACTTCAAACTTTGATGCGCTGAGATTTAACGCATCAAATATGCGCGTTTCTTCTGAAAAAAATCATAAATTCCTTGCCTTTGATAATAATATGAGAGCTTTTTCGGGAATGATGAACAAACAACTTGCAAAACGGGTATTCCGCACACGGAGAATCGAGAATTTGGTATAACGTTGTCTTAAGAAAGAATGTAAATAACGGTCCTATTTTCATGAAATACATTCATGTTGTTAGATTGTGTCTTGTAGAGTCATTAGGTTATTTTGAAGCAGAAGACATGAAAAATCAGTAATGCCCTCGCCGGCAGTCGAACCTGAACCTCTCGAATACTAGCCTAGTGTGCTACCGTTACACCACGAAGACATGCTGGAAGGAGGTAGAAAGTACCTTATAGTCTAATAGTATAATATTATTGTAAAATTATTGCCAACATTTAGCATTCCTTGAAAACTAAGGACTCCATTCCTTGAAACCACCTTCTTGATGCTTAACGTCAGCTGGTTAATTCAAACTTTGCCAAAGGAGAAATATTGTCCTTTTCAAAAACTCTGGTTTACAGTCATTTTTAAATACTGAGATTTTTCAGTGTTAACAAGTCTTATAACGTATTAATAATTTAAAGTCAAATAAAAATTTGGGGGGAAGCGTAATTTCAGCCATGTGGTATTTTTATCGCAGCGTTTGAGCGAAAAGAGAATATTGTTTATTTAAGCGGTAATAAACAACATGCAACAGCTATTGCTATATAATAGTTTTGTTACAATACACAATATAGAATCATTTTGCTATTGTATATTGCAACATACAATAGTTTTCTTATTGTACATTGCTTTTAATCACCACTTACGAAGTGAAGATTCGACTTTTAAAATATCCGTAATGCAGTTCTTTTAATGCTCTTCAAATTTTGTTGTATAGAAATAAAGAAATTATAGTTCGGATGATGAGAAAGCGACTTATTCGATAACGGAGATGGAACTTCCATGTTACACCTACGATAAAAACATCAAATTTCAAGTTTTGTCTTCGAGACTGAAAAATATTTGGAATCCGGAGAAACACTAAATATGGTTTATTACTTGAAACTTTTATAATGAAAAATTAACCTAGTTTTGATTATAAAAGTTTCAAGCAATGTACTTTCAGAATTGGCCGTCGAGGCGGTATAGTGGCTACATTGCGATACCAAAGGGCCCGGGTTCGAATCCCGGAGAAGGCATGTATGTACATTGTATGTTCCTTCACAGGAGGTAACGGTGGCCACCTAGTACATACCTTCATAATAAAATGACCACTGTTACCGCTTCCGGCCTTTGTAGGGGCAATTGTAGTGGCAAATACCTAAAACTGGCTAGTGCCCGCCGTAAAAAAAAACTTTCAGAATTGTGCATTGTGCATTTATTTTTCTAAATATTTCTTTACATCTTTAAGAAATTATTACAAACTTTTCAGAAACATGTTTTAATCTGGCAGAATAACTTTAAAAATTTGGTCCCCTGTCTTTATACTCATAAGGTTATAAAAATTTACCTTCTTGATTCAATGTATTTAAAGAATAAAACTTTACTTTATGTAAATAATAAAATACGCATGTAAATATGATGAAGTAATTATTTTACAAATAAATGGTATCGATATGGATGTTTAAAAGTACTGTGATTTTCTGGTATTCAGCGTTTCGAAATCTATTTCATTGATTCCCTCATAAAAATCCCCGCGACTGTTTTCTTCGATCTCTTTCTCGTTATTGTCTGTTACTTGTGCATTAATCTTTTAAAAAATTAAATATATAAAAGCAATAAATGTATAATTGCACGCAGTCCGTCTTAAAGAATCAGTGATGTTCTATCTAAAATCTACACTCTGAAGACTTTCTCGCACTGGAAGTAGATTTATTCTTTACGATGAGCAGTTAGAAAAATAATCGATGTAACATGTATTTTCATATAGAACTTTTCCCAAGGGGTTAGCTTAAATTTATATCCGATAATCCACATAATACAATCGTGTTTCTGTACACCTCGTGTAACAGAAATCATTAAATGTAATGGCAGCTTTCTCATATTTAAAGCTAAATAAGTTATATTGATGCTTTATATAGCTTATTAATATTCGGTAACATATATGGCATTACATTAAATATCTCTTTTACAATCAGCTTCTTAAGATGAGCCCTTTTTTATCATATCTTAATAAAGCACTTACCTTTAGTTTTTCTGTTTAGAATAATAGGAGATTATTATAATTCTTTCATTCAGTCAACACAGCAATACAGAAATTTTGAATAAATAAATCTGTTACGCATATTAAAACCCGTTCTTTCGTTATACAATAAATAATGAAAACATTTTGTTTCCACTTAATGTATTTGTTATCATTATAAACACAAATCAAGGTGTTAATGTAGAAATATACCTAAATATAATAATGCAAAATCTAATTTCAAACATTTATACATTAGATAAGGATTTACAAATGACACTAACCTTCAAAAGGTACAAATTAAGCAATGCTTGGAATTAAAAATAGTATAAGAAAATAATAAAACTGTATTTTACAATTTGTAGAATAAAAATACTTTTTATGTTATTTTATTTCATTTTATTTATTTATTTTGAATTTTAAATCTTTAAATCTTTGTATTTAAAGGTGTTCAGTACTTTCAAGGAAATATAAAAGAAACAACAACTGCAAGAACAACAACTTCTTGTTCGATGGTCAAACGAAAAAAGGTTACCAGTTCGTTAAATTCGTTAATACATAGTAATTCTTCAAACATACAAACTGAGAGTCCACATAGTATGTTTGAATGTATTAATACATATTTTTATTCGAAGCTTTGACTCACTTTTCAAAATGTCCAGCACCGTCACATGAATTGCACTTCTTGGCATCTAATGATTTAAACCAAATGGATTTCAAACAATCGGTCTAAAATTCACCAATTAATATCCATTTATATGCATAAAAATGATTTATATACCAATTAATAATATTTATATCAATATGCAATATAAATATACACTAAAATAACAATAAAATAAATATACAATAAAATAATATTAATGTACAATATAAATTTATATACCAGTTAATGTCCAATTATATACAAACTTACACTCATATCTTCGCGAAAATGGTTTTCGCTAACAGCATTTATTTTATTGGAAATAAGACTCGTTCGAGGAATTTTTGACGCAGATATTATTCTGTTTGTTCAATCTTCGTTCAGGAAACTGATAAACACTAACACCATATTTTGTTTCAACTTACTTGTATTTACAATTAGACAAGCAACAATGATCAAATCTTAATAACGTGGCTCAGTGACAAAATTAA
This sequence comes from Stegodyphus dumicola, assembly GCF_044657685.1. Taxonomy (NCBI): domain Eukaryota; kingdom Metazoa; phylum Arthropoda; class Arachnida; order Araneae; family Eresidae; genus Stegodyphus; species Stegodyphus dumicola. The sequence goes on from NC_140780.1 coordinate 131,405,614, forward strand.
CATTTGTTCCGCAAACGTTTCCAACTTAGAAGTAGGATTATCTGTGGATGGAAAACGTATCCTTGAATAGGTTAATGAGTGTCATAGTCTTGTTCGTTACGAAGTTCACGGTCATTCCTACATAGGAGCTGACCTATACGGCGTTATATTTCAGATTCACAATAAATAAGAAATTATATATTTCTAAAGAAAATCGTCGGTATATTTTGTTTTTACACAAACAGATTTTAGAATTATTAATTTTAAAGATCTTATAAGGATATATTTCTTCATATGTATATTTTGAGTGTGTGTGTAATTATGGCAAAGCTATCGATGGCTATCTGCCTAAGGGGAGGAATGCCTTCGTGGAGAACTTTCTAAGGGAAACTGGCTCGTATACACGTTACACATGGGGGAAAACCACGAAAACGCCCATGCAGCCAGCCCGTTCGTGGGATTCGAAACTCGGACCGAACTACCAGTGCTCAGTGACTTCAGTACCAGTGTTCGACTACCGCTCGGCCTCTGGTGGGCCTCTGCATATTTTAAGTAAATTTTAAATAAATGTATACAAATGTATTGAGTCTTCCTGAAAAATGATCGCAAAATACTTTCAATAACGTTTTCTTTCATACTAAAGAAGTATAAAATGATAAGATTTTAAGGAACGATTATTCTTTCAGAATTTAAAAACGTCAAACATTCTGGATGATATTGTTCCATAAAAAGCGCAGCGCCAAATTAATTAAAAATTTAGCAGTGGAGTTCACTATTTTTATCAGGAAAAATGAATTCAAAATTTGGAGTGGGCAACATCAAAACTTATAACTATGGTTATGATTTCAAGTTCGGTTTACTTTTATTTCACTAGGTTTTAGATCATTTCTATAACCGAAACTTGAACTAAGTTCACTGCAAATATTATACCTTTGTACGGATTTTTCTAGACTGGTTCCTTTCCCGTTGTGGAAAAGACGTACAAAATTTCTTTAAAGGTCACTTGTTACTTCGTTGCGAAGTCAGAACAAATTAATTACCACCTGAATGGCTTGAGTATCGAAAGATATTGTGTTTCAAATTTACATTATTCAGCCTGAACAGAATTTGAAAAGCTCTGAGTTCTAGAAATTTTCATATGAAAAGCTGTGCGTCCTGTAGTCAGTTACAGGAGAAAGTATTAATTAACCTTTTGAAGACGGGATGGCCATTATAGTGGCCATAGAGGTCCTCTCTTTGAAAAGACGGGGTTGTCCACGTTAGTGGCAATGTCTTTTCTCCCCATTTTTCAGGCTGAAAAGTGGGGTGAATTGTCAAATTTGACATCCCTAGGATTTTAACCACTTATCTCTTTCTAAGGTCTTCCTTTAGCGACATAGATGCACCCCTCTGAGAATCCATTAAAATACACACAAAAATCTTTGTTGCAAATAGGAGGTGATTTCTCAAAGGGGGAAAGCATTCGGTTCAAGATTCCCCGTCATTTGGTAGCTTTTACTGCTACCAAAGTCTCGGCCTCAAAAGGTTAAGACTAAATATCGTATGCAAAGCGGAGCATCAAATAATATAGGGTGCTTGATATAGAGTGTAAGAGAATCAGATGTAATATGAACAAAAGGAAATTATATCTTAAGCTGTTGGATAACAAACATAAGGTTTTATTTTCCGAGCCAGGATATGTGAAAAATATGCAGCCCTAGACGGGGCTGGATATCTCGAATACGCATAGAGTATTCTTCCAATTACTCCACGAAGACATGCGATAAAGAGGGAGAAAATACTTTACATACTCCTTCTTTTAAAGGGCGACCGGAGATTAGGGAACCCAGTCGTCAAATACTGGTGATGATGAATTATCGCCCATCACCTTTTAGTTCAAGCGCCGCTGTAGAATCATTAGAATTTTATGAAGCAGGAAACATGAAAAATGAGCAATGCCCTCGACGAGACTCGAATTCTGGACCTCTCGAGTATGCTTTCAATTACTCCACCAAGCCATGAGGAAATGCTTAACATGCTTCTCCTTTTAAAGGTCAACTGGGGATTATGGAAACCAGTCGCAAAATCCTGATGATGACGAATTAACGTTCCTTTTGATTTGGGTGCCACTGCAGAATCATTAGGGTTTAGTTTTAAGTAGGAGACAGGGAAATTGAGCAAAGCCCTCGTCGGAACGCCATCCTGGATCTCCCCAATACACGTCGTGTATGCTTCCAATTACATCACGGAGACATGCGAAAGGGAGTGAGAAAACATCTTATAATGTATTTTAATGACATAAATGTTTTTGTCTGAAGAGCAGAAATTATTATTTTACACCTGATACTGAGATATAAATTTCTGACTTGAAATTTTACATGATATTTAACTTTCAAACAATATGACGTTTATCTTTCATATTTTATATATCTTTAATAGCTTTCATCTTCGTAAATTACATGAAATGATGTTGACAAAAAGTGTGAAGAAGGTGTATATATGACTGGTATAAAGTGACCGGATTTACGTATGCACAATTATTAGTTTTTGTTTTTTATTTATTTATTTAAATGTTTTTCTTTTTTAAATCAGGAGACGTAAAAAATGCGTATTGCCCTCATCGGCACTCGAACGTTGGACCTCTCGAATGCCAATAAATAAATTAGAAGAAATGCCATCTCTCTGATTTAACCATTATTACGTTATAAGGTATTTCTCCCGCCCTCCTAGCGTGCCTTCGTGGTGTAGTGGTTCTGCCCGCTGGGCCGGTATTCCAGAGGTCCGTGGTTCGATTCCCGGCGAAGGTGGTTTGCTAATTTTTTCATATTGCTTGCTTCCAAAAAATACCTAATATTTATACAACGTTTCTTTGGTCCATGTGAAGAAAAAAAATTCTTCTAATAAAATAGGCTTATTCTTTAGGGGAAATGCAAGAAATTCCATAACTTTATGTGCAAATTTTGCAGATATGTACTAGAACGAGTTTATAAATTTAGATTACTTTTCAGCGCCCATTACTTAGGGAAATACAAGATTTTTCCACCAAATGTGGGAACCAATTATAAAACAAAAGTCATGCGTCTTTTATATTAACGATCTGTTAATTAGTCAAAATTAGCTGTCGTTATTAATTTGTAGAACAAAAGAAAAAACTAATTAAATTACCTTCGCGAGTTTTGCTAATAAATTCGTATAATATTTTATACTTAACACAGCAATTATCTAATTAGAATTATTTTTCTAATTCGATCAATTGAAATGTTAAATTTCATATCTGCAGAGACAACAATCATAAAGTTGAATCAATTTTCATAAAAATCTTCCGTGTTATTTTGAAATAGTTTGCAATGAGAACTGCATGTCAAGGCTTAAAATTGAAAACAATTAAAGGCTACGGCGATTTCCTTTGATCAGCTAATGCATTAGGAAAGCAAATTACGCATGGCATCGTGCATCAAGGGTCGTTTCATGGTTATAGAATTAGTATAGTCACATGTGTACAAACACATCGATACCCACCTTCTGTAAATAACACAAACACCTCTAAGAAAAAGAAAATATAGTCACATAATAAAACAGATACCCACCTTTGGCAAATACCGCAGACAGTGGTAGAGAAAGAGAAAACAATGTAGTCAGACACAAAACATAACAATGACGCCTTGTCAGTATTACGACATGTCTTGAATAAAGAAATTTGACACCGGATATCCTACAAAAACTCATTAAAAGAAGTAAGTGAAATGGAGCAAATTGTTAGGAGATGTTCTCAAGTAAAATGAGCTGAGTTTTACCCAGCGTTAAAACTTATGTCATTTAAAGTGATTTTCCTTTTTCCTAGATGCAACGATCTTCCATTACCCAGGCTGCTTAAGTCAGTTTCTCCAAACAACATGTGTTTCTCGTAAAATCGGTTTATCTAAGAATAACGATGATTGAAGGAAGGGATATTATTAATCGGAAAGTAACGTACAGAGCCTTATTTTCATTAAGCTGAGGGGAAAACGTTCTACGGAGAAAGGACAAGAAGAGTACTGAGAATGTGACTAAGAATAATAAACAAGAGCATGATAGCCAGTCTATACATTATTGCCTCCTGCAACAGTAATAATATTGCTGACAGATTCCTAGGTTGATGTCAAAGTACCTCGTAATAAATTTCGTCGTGTAGGCGTTCTAAGAAGTCAGGTTAAGGTAATGAAGGAAAATTACAATATCCATAATTTATAAATATCTATATATATTTATCACTTTGCTCAAGATGAGGTAACATGTATTAGAACGTGAATATGTATTAGAATGTGATTGAGATTAATGTTTTTGAACTGTCATATGCTACAGTTGATTCATTTTCCTTTATTTTTCACTTTTTACTTTTTTCTAAGCCTAAAATGTCTCTTAGTCTCAAAACACGATTTTATGTTGTTTTACTTTTCATTTGAGTCTGTTGCCATTTGAAAAAACGTAAGATATCAGTCTTTCGTATTTAATCTGTCTATTATTAATTAACAATCTAAACTATTTAAAAACAACAAATGGAATTTTAAGATTATTATCTTTTTACTTTTTAATCTGATTGTAATAAAAATGCATATAACTCATGATACATCTAATTACAAATATTAAGTATCTTTATAAAATTGTATTGCGCATTTTCACTTTTTAAAAATACAGAATATATATATATAACGTTCGCATAGTAGTCTAAAATTCAATATTCGTCTAATATCCTGTAAAATAGTATTTCGCTAACACCTGGGCTCTCTCTATCGATAATCTATACTGATAAACCATATTAAAAATTAAAAGAGATCTTCTGGGCGACCGTTAAAAGCCTTTCAAATCATTTTTTTTTTTTTTTTTTTTTTTTTTTTTTTTTTTTTTTTTTTGCCCACCAGCGGCCGAGCGGTGAAGTCGCTGAACACTGGTAGTGCGGTCCGAGGTTCGAATCCCGCGAACGGGCTGGCTGCATGGGTGTTTTCGTGGTTTTCCCCATGTGTAACGTGTATACGAGCCAGTTTCCCTTAGAAAGTCCTCCACGAAGGCATCCCTTCTCTTAGGCAGATAGCCCTTGAGGCTTTGCCATAATCACACACACACACATTCAAATCATTTTTTGTTTATTTTTTACAAAATGGGATTATTCACGTTATTTATGGGATTATTCACGATTATTCACAAAGGGAAGGATTCACTTCTTTTATACTAAAATTTACTATCATCTATACTCAAACTTCAGAATCAAAAATTTCTTTCGTGTGCGATTATATCAGAGTAAATCACGTTGCAATTTTTTATTAAACGTTATCGTTCAGAGACTTAATATCACATGATTTAATTTCAAGGATTTTTAAAATATAGGTTGTGAGGGTTTATATGTTAATTTTGTTTAACATTTCATTTTGATTTAAAGCAACTTTTCTGTCGCTCTTCTTTCCATCCCCGTTTTGCATGCAAGAATGTAAATTAGATAGCGCGAGTGTATTCAGATTAAGGGAGAAAAAATTGGTATTTAACCGAAGGTTTCTCATGCTGATTTTAAAGTGTGTTCTCCCTACTTGAGGCCGCGTTGTTACCGTTACTAAATAACGATTTCATTCTGTGGCGTTGAGTGCTTCTCCCCATTATGCTTGTTTCGCCGGCTTCTACGAGCCAGAGCCTTCCCGCGCGTTTACGTTATCCTGTGATACATTAGGCTAGTGTAAGATATATTTTATTTTAAGTTTAGCCAGAAATGTTCGCTTATATAAACCCAAGTAAGGTCGATTGTTAATCCATTCTGATCGAATAAAAGTGCTATTTAAACCTTTCTTTTGACTTTGTCTGCCTACTATTAAAGACAAGAAGGGATGATTCCTTTACAGCCGTTCTGCAGCCCGTGAGTTTACGTTACCAAAACATACGAGATTCTATAAGGTAAGTGGGAAAATAAGATTTCTAAAATTCCTTTACACTAAAACATGTAAACGTGACATAAAGCATGCATCTTTGCTGTAGATACAATTGTTTCTTGGAGAAATATTTTATTCAGGAAAATGTAGGAAAAAGGATTTTAATCAGAAAATAGTAATGTAATGATCAGTTTTAGCAGCAAATTGAACTAATATAAAGCATTTTATGTTTGCTTTCGATACCTTGCATGACTGTAATACAGAATTATTAATAAAAGACTTAAAGCTCTTTTTCCAACGCGCCAGTCATTATTACTTTATAAATCTGCGCATTATTAAATAAGTATCAAATGCGTGGGACTTACAAATTATTAAACTTCGTTACGTTGATACATCAGTTATTTAAACAAAATATAATAATTCTGTCTTACAAAAAAAGTATCTCTTGCGTTCAACTCAACCAGTCAAATATTTGAATGCAGCCATTTTCATCAAATCATAAATATTTCCTTTATTGCTTAATATATGAAAGTTGTAAAAAATCCTTAAAATTCCGTAAATTTCAGTAATTCACATACAGATCCTGAAATATCAATAAATGTTTTTTATTATCTATCTGAGGCCCCATTGTTAACCCCTTCGCGCCGACTGTCACGTATACGTGCCAGCAACGAACACACTTACCTACCGGCCGACACGCAGGCGTGCCAGAGGATTGTTCCGTTCTCTACCGACTGTCACGTATTTGTGCCAGTACTTTGGAACGTTTTTCAAACTATAATTTCTGCCACAAGATGGCACTGTATGTCCATATGGTTTCAGATATATGTAAATTAGACCTTCTACTCGAAATGAGAGAAGCATGACTCACATACACGTGTTTTTGATTATATAAACAAACGGGGAAATAAATGTTTCCGAATGGCGTGATTTATGTCGTCTCTTTAAATCGCACTTTATTCGCACGTGGTAGTTGTTTACTGTAAGTAGAGAAGTTTTATTTGCTCTAAAGCGTTGGGTATTTTGGTTTGCAGTTCAGTTTTTAGAAAATAATTAGATCTTGTTAGACGTGGATTCTTTGTTTTTACCGTTGCAATGTCGAAGCGTCGAAAATGTTTAACAGAGCATGAAATAGCAGAAATGATGCAAAATATTTCAGATATTGATTCTGAAATTCTGATATTCTGATATTGATTCTGAAAGATTAACTGAAAGACATTTTCCAAAACTTTGTTCAGAAGAGACTGATAAGAAAATGAGACGACGATGCTTCGTTTGTTCACATTCCCGGAAAAATCCTCCAAAACGGCAAATGAGTTATTACGAGTGCAAGGAATGTAACGTAGGACTGTGTGTAGATCCCTGTTTTCAAAATTTTCATACGAAAAGAGAATTTTAAGTAATATATTTAGTTTTCAGATGTATAATGTTAAAATTCATAAAATGGTGAGTAATTAAATAAAATGTGTAAAATATGCATTTAAACAAGAAATAAGGTAATTAAAGTATATATATAAAAATATTTATAAAGCATAAGCCGTTTAAATACTTTATAGAGCATTATTAAATAATGCGTTGATACTTCGGAAATTTCATGGATTTAGGCTTAGTAGCAAAAAAGCCCCGGCCCTGGAGAGACGCTCGCGTAAGACACTGCCGGCCTCAGCGATAAGCGCGCGTTTTCGCTACCCGGCTCGAAGGGGTTAAGGGGCAGTAATAGAAAAATTTAAAGAATTAGTGATATAACTAAAGACAACTGGAGCAAACCTTTTATAATTTCGAAAAACTTCCCAACAAAGTTCAGGATCTCAGTTAATTCATAAGCCTTAAAACCTATTTAAACAACATGATTGATTCATTGAGTCTTTATCCCAACCTCTGAACGTCTGCTTTAAATAAAGCTGCAAAAAATATGTTTTGAAACAGCAGTTATATTTCTCTATGTAGAAACAGACGATAACCTTATAGATTTATCTTGAACATTATATTCCAGTCTGACTCATTTGCCCAAAATATATATTTACTTGAATCCAAAGTAACATGGTGTTCCCATGAAGATTCATTTTCTCCCTATACTCCTCATTGCGTTTAGCATCACAACTCAGTATCATGTTTGGAACAATATATACAAATTTTTCTAGATTAACCTCTGTATTTTATTCACTTAATTCTGAAGTTACAAGTGTCTGAAAATTTACTAAATAATTATAAATGTTTTTACTATTATTTTTTAGATACAAAATTATTCTGGAACTAAAACCGAGAAGGATGTTTCTGCAAACAGAAACTCACGTAAATAAAGATGTCTTAACAGCATATCCTAGTACATTAATTATTTTTTCATTCATCAAAATTTTCATAATTCTCATAAATTTATTTATTTGCATTTTATTTTAAGATAATTTCTTCTTATTATTTTCTTTTTTAAACTTATTTTTCTTTTTAGCTTTATCATTGTTATTGGCACAAGTCATTGCAGAAAGTTGCATTTTTAAGAAGATGGGAATGAAATTCCCAAATACAAATGTGCTTAAAACAATAAAATTTTTAATTAGCATAAATAAACTTTTACTTCACAATACTGATACGTTTTTAAACTTCAGACCCTATTTCCTTATACTAAATTACTTCATTTGTGAGTAATGGGATACATTCACATCTCACACTTTCTGCCGTTAAATAATTAGCTAAAACTATAATTACATAAAAAGTTTATGAACAAATAAAGTGAAGGTAACTTACTTTTATGCGTCAATACCACTTCCCATATTTCAGAAGCCGGGGTTAAATTAAACAGCTCAAAGGAATAATAAAGTCACAATTGATCAGTTTAGCCAGATTAAGCTGGCGTGAGGAGCTTAAATATCTGCGTATTCATCATTTCTGTTTGCCGAGCAAATAAATGCAGTCCCATCAGAATTTATATATGATAATTTGAATTTTAATTGCCCAGCAGGGATTAATCAGAGCTCGGTTCATTTACTTCCAGAAGTATAAAAGCAGTTAAATCCTGTCCATGACACGATTTGAATTTTCGGAAATGTAAAAATCTCGAATCCCTTTAAAGGCTGCTGACAAAATGGAAATTGAATAGGTGAGTACATGCACCAAGCAAAGGGATTATCTAGAAAAGCACAAAACATATTTAGTGGTCAACATTATTGAAAAATATTATTTATTTAAAATTTTTTTAATCTTTGCTTGGTATTCAATAGAGTATTTTTAACTTTCTTTAAAATATTGCTTATAAAATGGGGTGTTTGTTACAGAGCAGAACTATGCTGATTACACAATAGATTTATATTTTTTTCTCTAACATCAAAAGTGTGAAACTTTCGTGTTTAATGTTTCAACAATTCCACGTTTTGTATTAATTAAGTAAAGCTATGTATTCACGTTAAAATGACTAGATTTTCCGATGTTTTTCATAGTACACGAAAGCTTCAAAACCCAATCATATGAAATGGAAGTCTTAAACAGCATTAACTATAACATTAGGAAACTATCAACTTTAAGTTGGCCTTGGATTTTAGAAATTTTATTGATATGATATTATTGACTTTTTAAAACAAATCTAAATATGCAAGATATATAAATTATGCAAATAATATAATTTAAGAACTTGCAGATAACATACAAGACGAGTCAATCAACAAATAATGATTACTCCATAGCTATTTGTAGCAGTGTTGTGAAACTGATTAACGTTTCATAAACGTATCCAAAGAGAGAAGCATTGAACAAAGCCAAGATAAATTAACCTTTAAAAAAAACTGTCTTTAGTCTTTTAAAAATGTTTAAAAAGTGCTCTGGCAAAATTCTTTTAATTTGTATTGTTAGAATTTTGGGAATGGCAACTTATAAAAATTTTAATTATTTTAATGCAATAGTCATTCTAATAAATATTTTGTTCTGTACTGTCATAAAAGCTCTTCTTTCAGCATAATGACTTTTATCCTTCATTTTGAAAATTTTGCTTTCTTCATTTGATTCCCAACAGCTCGGCAGAGACTCAGCCTACCTTTTACTGAAGATAGAAAATTTCGTTTTTCTCAATCATTCTTCTTATAGAATAATTTCAGTACTTGGAGCTTAACAAAAACGTAATATTTTAAAAACTACTAAATTAGTATCCTCACGTTTTAAAAACGATATTGCAAAACGATATTGCAGTCACCCCGTAGACACATAAGCGACTGCAGCCATATACACCGTAGAGTAAAATCATTCTTAAACAAACACAAATGTCTTTTTAAACTCTGCCTACCTGATAAATTTTCAGATGGTCTCAATAGACTCAGCATCTGCTGAAATATCAGTGATACGTTTGATGTTAATGAAATGCGCATTAATTTGAAAACACCTACGCATCAGACATTCTAACATCGAGAATTACGCAAGGGATAATGTGACATGAAGGAGCATTAATTGAAGTCCTAAGTATAATTAAATGGTCTCAATAGGCTCAGCATCTGCTGAAATATCAGTGATACGTTTGCTGTTAATGAAATGCGCATTAATTTGAGAACACCTATGCATCAGACATTCTAACATCGAGAATTACTCAAGGGATAATGTGACATGAAGGAGCATTAATTGAAGTGCCCAAATATAATTAAATCAAGTACTTAAGATAATATTCTCTTTGTCATAGAAGCTAAGTATTTCTGAATTAATACTGTATTTATTGGAAAGAAATCCACAAGCTCAATGTCGTTTTTCGAAAATTTGATTTGCATGTAAATGGGTGAAGAACTGATAGTCTTGTAAAAGGCAGCGTGAGTGAGTTCAGCAAAGCGTTTGCTTTTGTATATTTGTAGAAAACTATGTTACCTCTTTTGAAGGTGACCTGAAAGGCCTGTAGCGCAAACGAAATGCAAGCGCAGTTCGGTTCAAGGATATGTGTTATCAGGTCTGATTCCAGTTCAGTTATCGATGCAATCAGATCCAAGGATTAGCTTAGGTTATGCGCGATTCTGGAATGCAAATCTCTCGTTCATGCATTATCGTCACCGAACATTACAGTAACCTTGCAGCCTATTTCTGCACTTTGTGAGGTTCAGCGTATTGAACGAAGATATATTTTAGACAAAAGGAGTGCCTCAGGTATCCTTTTATTACTTACAAATTTATCAAATTCTATATAAAGAAAATTAAAAACTTCACTTTCAACTAATCCTTGGCTCTCGAACTAAGCACCCACTGCTGATACCCAAGTGCTAGTACAGTCGCTATTAATTGATCATGATTGTCAACTTAATGTTTAGTTCAAGCATCAATTCAATTGACTTTCTTCGTTATCTTGTATGAAATCCCAAGATACAGATTTCCACCTTCTGCGGACATGTACAGCGCTCTCTGAGAGAGACCGCTAGAGCTCTCTGAACGAGACCTCTGCGGCCGCTACAGGGAGACTAACAGTGCTTTAGCAAACATATATTGTATCAAACACACTGTAATGTCATTGTCATCAGCAACTGTATCTCCCAGCCCACAAGTTCTCTATGCCCTAATGATAACGTTTCAATTAACACTGATGCGTGGCGTAAGTACGCCCTGTGGAGGTGTTCTTCTCAAGATGGTTAGTGTAAAGGAGCGACACCAGTTCTGCCAATGGCGATGTGTTGGTGCTTCCCACACTTAGTCCTGTATCAAATACACAACAGAAAATACAAATTAAAAAAGTTAATCAACTTTCTTATTCTTTACTTTCTATTATGTGTTTGATTGTGCTGTACTTTATATTCTTGTATCTATCGGATTATCATTAGAAATTTTTTTTTTTCAAAGTAAAGTCTTCTCTAAATTTTTTCCTTTACTTTTGAGAGTTGCAATTATATACCTTCCAAATAAATTTTTATTCTACTTTCATTTAAAGTCAATTAAGCAACATATTCGGTTTATCCATAAAATACTTCTGCAAGTTCCATAGCATTGCGAAATTAGGAGCTTGACGTCATATGTGAATGAGAATCTGTCTACAGATGGTTCATGAAATAAGCTCACTGTAATAATTTCCCTGATACTGGGTGTATTGAAAGCTATTTTAACAACTCATGCAATATCTTGTTTCTTCGATCAATGTGACACCAATAAACCAGTTGCAAATTTCTCAAAAAATAAGTTAAACTAAATGTTTTATATTCCGATATGTCCACGGCACATTTACGATTATAAAGGATTTCAGGAACATATTTTATAGCTTATAAAAATGCCGTAAACACCAATAATTGTTTAATGTCGGAAATCATGAATTAAATGTGATATTAAAATAAAATTAAGATGTAAATAACAACAGAGTTTTGAAAATTGGAATATCTTTTTTTTTAAATTGAATTATTTGAATTGTTGTATTATTGAATAGTAAAAATTTAATTTTTTGATTTGGCAGCTGTAGGTATTATTATCTTTAAATAAAAAAAATCTGAAAGGTTTCAGATTTTAAATTACGTCCAAAGAGGCGTTTTTTTAAAGTTTTATGTGCTACCTTTAATTATTAAATATCATGTTCTGCGCACTTATACCATAAAATTCAGTTCAAGAACAATATCTCAAAATAATTTTAAATTGAGCATATCTTCAGAATTTCCGATATACAGCCTCACGCGCTAGAGATAAAAATGTTTTTTTTCTGTACATCGCTCGCTTTGAAATCCTTGAGTTTGTTAATCGAAAATTCGTTAAAAGTTTTACAAAATACGAAATCGATAATAAATCAAATTCCAAATTTCAAATTTGAGTTTCAAGATGCCCATATTCGCAGTACGATTGCGTCATTCAAAATGTGATGGCTCTAGTTACCGTTGTTTTATCACAATGCGAGAAAGATACATACATTTATGCAGATTCTTCATTAATTAATTTCTTCAAATATAATAATGAGCGATAATATTTGGTGGCAACGATTTGAAAAGTGATACAGCCTTTTAAAGTTTTGAACGCAAAATGCCAAACCGAAATTAATAGTCCTACAGGGCAAATTGCCCCTTTGGACTTAATAATGAGAAAACCACGAAACAGGGAAAACCACGAAAACGCCCATGCAGCCAGTCCGTTCGCCGGATTCGAACCTCGGACCGAACTACCAGTGTTCAGCGACTTTACCTCTAAAACAGCATATTACTAAATAATTGTTCCCTTTCAGTGTACAACTGATATTTTAAAAATGAAAATTTAAAGGTGTATATTTAATTTAATTTAATTATGGCAGAGCACACGAGGGCTATCTGCCTAAGGGGAGGGATGCCTTCGTGGAGGACTTTCTATGGGAAACTGGCTCGTATACACGTTACACATGGGGAAAACCACGAAATCGTCCACGCAGCCAGCCCGTTCTTGGAGTTCGAACCTCGGACCGAACTACTAGTGTTCAGCGACTTTACCTCTCGGCCGCTGGTGGGCGAAAATTTAAAGGAAAGGTGCATGTATTAAATATGGTATGCGAAGTATTTTGAAATAAATTATTACTATAAATGTATATTAATACGGATAATAAACAGGAAATAGTAGTTCTAAGTAAAAAGTTCAAGTTTCTTCAGGTAACACGACAGCAGTGTATATTGCTTACATTCATTGATTAAAGAATCTGATTAGAAAATAGCCACTGCGCCTTGATCGGTATGGCGGTTAGTGCGCTCCTAGCTGCTGTGCTGTTCAACTCGGGTTCTAATCCCGAAGAAAACATAGATGTTTGTAAGTGTATGCGTCAAGGGGGGAAAATATGGCGGCACTCAAAATACATGGCGGGTCAAAAGTTCTTTTAAGTGGTTTTCTGCTAGGGAAAGAATGGTTGGAGATCTTCGGATTCTTCTGCCAGGATGCTGTCCTTCAGAATTGGGATAAAATTGCGCAAAGTCGTACTGTGTGGCTCAAGGCCTACGCCAACTCCAAAGGCAATCTTCTGCTCCTTTCCATGATAAAATTCGTGGACTTGATCTGATTCGGTCAGAGTGAGATATGCCGCAACAAAAACGGCATAGAACGGTCACAGAAGAGCCAAGTTCCTTTAAAGGGAATTAGTTAAATCAAGTCAAAAACACAGGCTAATTTATTTTTGGTTGGACAGTTATGATTATCACAAAATGGACGTATTCCCTTATTTTCCTATCTTGCTCTTGTATTTGTAATTAGTGGGTATACATCTACAATTAATAAATGCACAATACAAACTGAGTTTAAGAAACGGAGCAACAGACATAATTTATTCAGACAGTAATACTAAACATGCACTTCTAGTTACAAAGTTTCTCGAAGTAAGAGAAAAATCAATTTCAGTATTGTAGGTGAGAATGTATTGTAAGTATAAAACATCTCCTTCCTTTGTATAGGACCACACTGTTAAGTTGATAAAAGGTTCGTTTTCCTTTTACCAAGGTAAATTCAAAACGTTCCTTACTCTGTATGCAGGTGACAGGTGACGGAGGACGGGGACGCCTGACGTATAACATAGGTAAACAGGCATATGTCCCACGTCCTCCACTATCTCGAAGAAGCAACTCGCTGAAGCCCCGTGAGGCTGCACCAGGAGTTTACATGGCCATACAGGGACTAGATGTCGGGTAGTTTTTACATAGGACGTTGTTAATAACACAAAGTAACTTAAAAAGAATATAAAGGATAGCATTAAAACACTAAAACACTCACATAAGCTGAAACACATAGATATACAAAATTAAACGTAAAAGCATAAAAACACACTCGTAATTACGTAACATAAAGACATAAAAACACACACGAGAATACATATCATGACACATAGAATACATATGGAAACACGTAGAGCACATAAATGCAGATATTACACTCAGAAGAAACATATGAGACATAGTAAGGTGTGCGTAAAGCAGTAGCGCTGTGCGGAAATATGCTCAGTTCCCATAATACATAATGTACATACTTTCATTAGGGGCTTCTGTTGCATGAATTACATATTTCGTTGCATACACTACATTCGTGCATTGTACGGATATTATATATTTCGATTTACGATAACACATCATTCCATTGGGTGTCCAGTGCTTTACACTGATAAACATGTCAGTAACATTATTTCTGCAAGTTGGTGGCTATTGAAAGCAGATGTTAACACGAGGCTCGAAATTGAATGTGGAATGTGTATTACAGAATGTGTACATACTGCGAATATCTAATAGTTGAGTACATTGTCTGCAGTACCATGCTACTGTGGCTCGTAAATGTCTTGCCCTATGGCGTTGATTTGCTGTACAACTGCGCAGATACTCCTTATAGCTGGCGGGTGTTTGATTATGAAACGATAGTAAAGTGTTCTATCATTCGTTGGATGTGGTAAGTGGTGGTTTGTTGTTAGACCGCAGTCAAATAGGTAGTGCTCGGGAGCACCTAGCATGCCACAGACGCAATTGTCAGATGCTGAGATGCCATGACGCATAAAATAAGATGGAAATGGGCCATGACCCGTTATGTACTGTGTCAGTGGGGCTATTGTTATAAGACGTTCCGTGTCTACCTTTGGTAGGAAGTTATACGTCCTTCTCCCTGTGTCGCCACTATTCCATTCTTCTTGCCACTTTTCTTTACAGATATTACGCAGAGTTTTCTTGAGGTGTGAGACTGGGGTAGGGGCTCTTATAGTTTTAGCGTGGATGTTGTTGGCAGCTTCATTAGCCAGTCGGTCTGCGATGTCATTCCCTTCGTTGTCGGAGTGTCCTTTCACCCATACCATGTTAAAGCGGGCTTGATGATTATTGCGTAAAAGTTGCTGTATATCTATAATGATGGGTGAAGTGTGGTGATGATCCCTGAGTGCGTGTAGCACTGACATGCTACCTGTGTAAAAAGTCGCATTGGTAAGGGAAAGGTTGAGGGCATGTCGTAGCGCATTCAATATTGCTAGTGCCTCTGCTTGGAAAATACTATTGCTGTTAGTGAGATGTCCTTTCCATTCCTTTACTAGTGTGCCATGTTCGTAGTGAGCAAACGCGCAGCCCACTCCTTGATCATGTTTTGATCCATCAGTGAACAGTTGTGTAATCGCACAGGAAGTGCGTTGTCTGGAGTGCGATGGCTGATGTTGGATTTTGACATGGATCCCTCTACCTTTGATGGCTGGGTGGATGTGTTGCACACTGCCAGGGAGTTCATAGTCTGTTGTTCTGAACGTAATTCCTGCATATGTGGCTTCTTGTCTGTGATGAATGATTCGTACATAGGTAGCCTCTGCCTCTGCCTTTATGTGTAATGGCAGCAGGCCTGCAGCAGAATTCGGTGAAGAATTAAAAAACTAATTTACTTTTTTAGATTACTATTTAGTACATAGATAAAGTTATTCGTTTAAGCTATTAAGCCCATCAGCGGCCGAGCGGTAAAGTCGCTGAACACTGGTAGTTCGGTCCGAGGTTCGAATCTCGTTTCCCTTAGAAAGTCCTCCACGAAGGCATCCCTCCCTTTAGGCAGATAGCCCTAGTGCGCTTTGCCATAATTAAATACACCAAAACACACCGTTTAAGCTATTGATCACCTTAGTACGTAAAAGAGTCCTTGTTACTAATGCAGCTCGCTAGCTCGTGAAACTATCAATTAATAATATCTCGACGGATTAAGGATATTAAGGATTAAGATTAAGGACATGAAACTTTATCTATTTAGCTTCTTAAAGCATAATAAGTATTTTGCTACGTAAAGTTGTTTGCTTCGTAGGACCATATAAAAAGATAAATTTTTATGTAGAAACAAACACAACCATATTCATAGAAATGAACTGGTTTTCATAAAATACTTTACTTGGTCTTCTGAAACTTTCTAATTGAAAACATGTCTCTAGGACAGAAGTTTAGGAATGTCAATCCTCTAGCATCCTTTTTCGAAAACCTTGTAGAAGTAATTGATTTCGAACTGTTCATTTTAGCTACAGTTATACCCAAACAAAGTAAACTGATGATTTCCAATGCAAAATTCATTGAAGTTATAGGTTCCTAATAAAGAGGAAAAATGGAGATTCATTTATATATCAACCAGCAAGTAAATCAAACATCAACAGCTGAGAAAGAAAGGTAAAGAAATTTCATATTATAACGATTTACAACAAATAAAATGTTTTTAAAGTAAACAGAACAAAATTAATATCTCTTCAACATGGAGAACAAGTAAACCAAACACGAATGTCATTATACCGCATGAAAAACAAGTACGTAACCAATGTGATTAATAATAGTAATCAAACCACGTTGCAAAGAATAAAAACATCCAATTTCGTAAGTGGAACATTCAGAGGATAAAAACTGCAGATCATATTATTTTAAATTAAATTTCGTCGTAAAAATTAAGACAAAAGAAGTAAACAGGCTTTGTTGTCTTTAGGATTGCAGCAACAAATGCTAATAAAAAACATCATGTTTCTGATACCAGTATTCATTACTGCATACAGATATTAATAAAAATTTAAAAAACTCTATTTTAATAAGTTTGACTCAAGGACAAATGACTAGAGAGAGTTGGGCTCACGTGGTAAGAGAAGCACACAAAATAGCAAAAGCTCAACAATCGCATAGGCACAAAAAAGGAAGCCATTATTCTGTAGAGTCATTCTGTAGGGTTTTTTTTTTTTTTTTTTTAAAGCAGGAATAATGAGTAATGCTCTCGCCAGAATTCGAACTTCGGACTTCCTGACTACGCGTCCAGTTACATCACGTAGGTGTACGTAACCTGAAGTAGTGAAAAGATGACGTATCAGAAAATATACAATATCTATTAATTTGTGACTTATGTCTGTCATTTTCGCACGCCACTCATAATGACCAACTCAGAATAACAAAAATATGCAGCTAAGGATGCATTTATGAGTTAGGAAAACCTAAAACGTTAAGTGTGATTTGATTACTTTTACTAAGCATGTTATTTTCATAGACCCCCAATTAGAGAACATGACAGTTATTAATAAATTTTATTATGGCATTATACTGTATTACGTATGAAGTCCAACACTACATTTATCACATTGAGTCCCTACGTTTGCTTTGTACATAGCTTATTTTATTTGCTTCCTTTCATGAGACGTAACAAATGGCAAATGTATATGTACGTTCTTGCGTATAACACGTACATTTAATACAGAAAATAGCACCGAAATTTAAGAGTGCTTGTTATATGCCGAATATAAAAATGATAGCTTAAAATAAGAAAAAGATCAGATTTTTACATGTACCAAAATGCTGCTCATTTAAAAGAAATGACATTAAAAATTTTATTATCGGATAACGCGAAGAGTTCGTCATGTTCGTCTTCCGTTATATCTTCTGGCTTATCATCGAATTTTGTTCATCTTCACCATCACTGTTATTTTGATCTATAAATAAATAATCATTGTTCGTTCCATCTTTCACCAGCACCAAACATCCTTGCTATGGCACAATTTTCTCGTTTTTTTCTCAAAACGAATGGCTTTTGCATTTGAAACCATCACCGTGTTTGTTTCTTTTTGCGTGAAACATATTTTCTACTAAAACCAGCACTACATCAACAGTATTTCAACTAAAGTAAATGTGATTTACTTAAGCAATCGATTTTCACTTCGAAATCACGACTTCAAATGACTAAAGAATGAGAAAACATCTAACTCTTAATTCCAGGAATTCATTCAGGCTGGAAGTGCTCTTCGTCCGGACACCTACATTGAATATCCCTCTTTTCCGGAATATTTACATTCTCAAGCATTTAACCTACTTACATATTGTTCTCCTTATCTCTTGCGGTTTACCATTGTTCGAAAGGCTAGGCCAAATGTTTGAATAAGTAATCTCGAGTGATAAAAACATTGCATATGTATCTTTTAGGTTTCTTCGTTATACGGCGAATACACCTAAAAATTAAAAAAAAATATATATAGTTTGAAATTATAGATGCGCGTTATATACCGTTGAGCGTTATACGCCAGAAAATACGGTAATTTATTGCCAGTTTTATTTATCTAGGATAAGGAACACGATAATAAAACCACCAGAGTAAAATTAAATTTAAGCAAACATTTTGTATTGCAATATATTAAATGTAAGCTAACATGACTCAGCAGTTGAGAGCGCGCAGAAAATGTCTTTAACGGGCTTCTCCGACAGCAATCGGTGAAAAACTTCCCCTGCATGTATCTGAAATGACGAGCAATCCGTACGCGATTACACTATATTCAGGTAATCGCATTCGTATGAAAGAACGGTACTTCAAAATAAATAATAAACGTCGAATTAAAATCCGCGCAGCTTTCAACAGCCTCGTACATATTTACCGGAAACAAACAGATTTACGAGATGCGGATTTCGAGATCAAAAGAAGCTAATATTTCCTCGGTAAGACTGAAAAACGGGTGTGGGGGGGGGAAACCATTATGAGGACTGACACTAGATCAAGGTCAGCTTCCAGGAACGATGTATGCAGAACTAAAGCGGTACATCTAAAGCAAAGCAGAAGTGAATATCACTGTTTATCTCATGTTTTTATACTTATATAATGACTGCTGCGTAAACTAATGTAGGATTCTGAATCTGACTGCTAATTATCTGCATAAATCAGCTACTTTGTAACGAGTTCAGAGAAAAGAAAAATAGAGGCAATCAATTATATCAGGGATGGGCTCCACATTAACATCAGTTACGGATTGAAAAATTGAATATAGTAAGGTTTTTTTTATTTCTGTTCAATCAAATGAGTAATTTTTATAACTTTCTGTGTCGTTTCACGTTGTCAGTTTTAGGAACTATGTCTTTCAGAGACATTTTAGGTTACGATAGCATAAAGGAAGACGCAGTAATAAGTATACAATATTTATTAATTTATTGCTTGTGTCTGTCAGTTGCGCAACAACTCAGATTTCTTACCCATCTGTTTAGAGTTCCATTGATGAGTAAGAAAATCCTAAAACATTTAAATAAGATTTGGTTTAGTCTGCAGGTTAGTTTGTGATTGACAGTTAAGGTTATTTACTTATCCCTTCACACTAGAAGCACTGCATTTGTTATAATACAACTACTGGGTAGCTGTTCCTGGATTAGCAAAAACGTTATTGCTTACGTATAAATAGTAGTTGTCTTAATCTGTAATTGTGTGTTTATGGAACTGGAAAACCTTGGTTATCAATGAAAGTATAAAGGTTATTTTATCTTGTTTAGAGTTTGTTTAGTATATTAAGCTTTATGACGGCAATAATACGTTTAACGTGGTGAATATCTACCCAGAGAAATGGTGTAAGCTGTAGAATTAAAGTCACACAACATTAATAAAATACAAAGCTATCAAATATGCTTCATAACGTCGTGTTACACGGGAACGATTTTAAACGCAGAATGGAATTTTTAAGATAAATAAAACAAGGAAAGAGTTATCTGCACTCAGGCGTTAGCAAGATTTGCTTCCAGTTTTAAATACTGTATAACTTTAAAATGTGATTATTTATACAAACGAGTATAAACGATACTTTTTTTTGAAGCAGAAGACGTGAAACGTGTGCACTGCCATCGCTGGGACTCGAACCCTGGATCTCTTGAATATGCGTCGACTATGCTCCCAGTTACACCAATAAGGCATGCGGAAAGGAGGGAGAAAATACATTATATTACAATACTGCAAGAAGGTTTTTTTTAAATGGAAACACATATACGCAGTGAAAGGTAAGCGCATTTTTCAACTCATTGTCTAAAGAAATATTTAAATATAATTTAATTTTTGAAAATTTTATTATTAAGATGTGTTTTTGTGTACAAATGAGCATAAATTATACTACGCTGTCAGAATTTTTTTAAATAGAAACATATGTACAGAGCAATAGATAAATGCATTTTTCCATTTATTGTCTGAAGAAATATTTAATCGACAAACTTATATTAGATTGAATAAAATTTAAAACATTTTTTCGAATCATAACATTGATAAAAATTCTGGCTTCTTGAATTTTCCTTCCCGCCCCCCCAAAAAATTGTCATTCACAAATGAAACATTATTTTAGAAGATAAAGACATGTAGATGGTGAGTTTCCACCAACGCCCATTCGATTTTCTTCCATTTATATGTATGAGTTCTGATTTAGCTTCCTTTTATTAAGGAAATGTTGTCTAGAAACTGTTCTCTAACTCTTATAAATGCCTGCTTTGCTTCTTTAAAAACTGTTTGAGTTTAGTAATATATATAATTCTTTGATCCCAGGTTTTTCACCAATGGTATAGAATGACTTTTTGTACTTAAAAATAACAAATAAAATGCAAAATTGTAAATATATGTCTGAAAATAGTTGAAAAAACATTTTTCTTCCTATAATCAAATTTTTCATCTTTTCTCTCTGCCTCTTTGTTCTGCAGTTGCGAGAGTATAAATGCTACAATTCAATAAGGTTTTCTGAATTAATTTTAAATAAATGTTTGTTGTTTCCTTTGTAGTATTTGCTTTGGATTTCGAAATGCAATTTAAATTCAAATTTTTGACACAATGGAAAACGCATAACCATGTTGATATTTTTAGAGCACCTAAAATACTAAAGTGAATATTTTCTATTTCTGGAGAAAATTGTACTTTGAAATCCATATAGTTGCATTCTCTTTTGTTCAATCAAACACATGCTGATAACCAAAATAAAAGTATCTTACTTTATGAATTTCAAAAGAAAGGTATATATATATATATATATATATATCATTAATCTTATTCACAAAGCACTATGTAAACTTTATTGATAGTTGCAACCACTAGAGCAAGCCAGCTGTGCTGTGTTTTCGACTGAGTAACCTGTTTCAAGAACTGTCATTATTTTAATTCTTACACTCCACGTGCAGCTTTCAATTGTGATTAGATATTTTATATGCATTTTTCACAGACAGTTAGGCAACGCTTTGTTTAGGTTAATTAACTAAAATCATTGTACTGTGTTAAACTTATTAAATCATCGTACCGTGGTTTGTTTTACCAATACTTTCGGCAAATAGAAAACTCTAAGAAGAATTCTTCAAATTAGTAATTTATTAAATGAGGAAAATACTATAGTATTCGTATGCAGTCTGGAGATACATTTTTTAAACTTTTCTTGGTATCAATGCGGAGACAATGAATTACTAAAAATGCAGAAAATACTTTATTTGACATGGTGTGCAAATTCTGTTTTAAAATTTGTAATAAAATCGTAAATGGTGTGTGGCGTGGTGTATTTAATTATGGCAAAGCACACTAGGGCTACCTGCCTAAGGGGAGGGATGCCTTCGTGGAGGACTTTCTAAGGGAAACTGGCTCGTATACACGTTACACATGGGGAAAACCACGAAAACACCCATGCAGCCAGCCCGTTCGCGGGATTCGAACCTCCGACCGAACTACCAGTGTTCAACGACTTTACCGCTCGGCCACTTAAAATCGTAAATGAGGCACTCTTTATAGAAATCTAATTCACTAGCTGAAAAATGATTTAAGGATAATTTTAGGAAACGAAGTGTTGATAGAAAAGATGAGAGCTTAAAGATTAAGGCAAAATGCAATCTTAGATTGAAGATTAAGAAGTTGTTCAACTTCATTTACATAAAACACGATCCTGAAAACTCAACTTATTCTGGTAGGGAATTGTAGGTGGGAAAGAAGAATTTAATGGAAAGGATTCCAAATTTAAAATAACTGTTAGAAAATTAAAATAATCTCTACAACATATTACATTTGTTACCTATTATTTAATGTTTAATTTGGAATTTCGAAATATTCTTAGCTTAATATATCAATTTTAAATTCCAGACATAGTAAGTAATGGCTTAAATTCTTCAAAACACCAGAATGCACGCAGCATTCCTCAGTAATAAAATACAGATGTTATTAATCAATATGAAATTAATTTTAACTTTGGACCAAGTTAAAACTTTAAAGTGTTAACAACCAAATAACCATTTTTAAAGAACCCAAGCGAACCATTTTCCTTATATAAAGTGAAAAGAGAATCAATACAATTTTATTACTTTTTTTATTTTTAGTGGCAGATATTAAACGCTGTCTTTTATTAAAAAATTAAAGGAAAGTTACAAATTTTTCAAGTGACAAAAGTCTTAATATTTTTATCAATGTTAGTTGCCTCTCTTAGATAACTAAATTACGCACTATAGACTCTGAAGAACAAAAAGGCCACCCGAAAATCAAATATCTTAAAAAGGCCATCGATTGCTTAGTTAAATAAATTTTTACAACAAGCAATTACTTTAAATTATTGCTTATTTACATGTTGCAATATGGGAAATGAAGTTATTTAGTCTCATTAAAAGTGGAATGAAAGAAAAGGAATTAATTTCGTTTATTTAATATAATTTGTGAAACTATTGGAATTCACAAATTTCGAAGGTTATTTGAAGTCGTATTTTTCCATTTAGAAATAATAAAAATAGTATAAGTATAGCGTACTGCAGCGAAATAGCTGCTTTTAAACAATTTGAATTCAAGGCAGAATATACATTTTTGAGGCAGAATGTATATAATATAATTTGAATTTTTTATGTTAATACTAATAAAATTACTTTAAGTTTGGCGATGACTATTTCACGCTTTACTAAATTTGATTTTCCTGTGTTGATTTTTGGAGAGCATAATCTTAATATACTGAAGTCATAATTCAAAGACGTATTTTAAATTAAAGCTGCTAGTATTTCTTTACACTATACACACAGCTTTTATTACCTGCCTCACTTTTAAGGGAATTATTGTAATTGTGACGCTTAGTTCACTTCAGCACCAACTATCTAAGAGAAAAAGTATACGTACGCTGCTTATATGTACGAAACCAGTGAACTTAAAAACTAAACTCTGGCTCCGTCAAGACAGTCAGGCGACTTGTGGCGCTATCTTAGACTTCCAGTAAAAGTAGCTACAAACCAAGAAGAAGGTTTACAATAAACTTTTATTTGAACTTAACAACTTACGCTCCTCGTGTAATTAACAGAATAATTCGCAACGGCATTTCACAGAACATAAATATCAAAGTAAAATTTATGTAACTGAGACATAAAACTCATAAGGCTAAATTTTATCGTAATATTTGTCTCAGGCGTTCAAATCGCTCAAGCAAGACACGGCTAAAAAAAGTTAAAGCCGATTCAGGTTACTTTAAAGTTGGACGTAAATTGTACAGAGTACGCTGCCAAAAGTTCTCCCTTCACTTCATGTAAAATTTTCTCATACACAGTAACTAATTTTCATCATGGATGGAACCGATGAACATAAAAGTGACAATAAAGATAAAAAAGGAATATAATGAGTTAATAAGGATAAAAACTCACGTATATGTAGTGCCGATCGCTTGGAGCTGTGAAGAAAACCAGACTATGAAGCAGATGCCGTGACGTCATTCTCGCATTCATACTACGAGCTCCGAAAGCGCCAGGCAAAATTAGGGCAATTACCGTTTTGAAATGATAGACGATTGACGTGGGAGCAGAGACGCTGCTTCTGTTCAAAAAGAACTTTGACGAATCATTACTTGTTTAATTCTCTTAAATGTTAAATTTATGTAATAATCGTTTGTGTAATTAAAATGTCTTTCGTTAATTAATTTGTTCATCGTTAAAAATCCCCACAAAAATTTTCTCAGAAGTGGGATAGCAATTAAGCACTCGAAGGAACTGTAATTTAACCTGCTTTCCTGGATTACTTCGGGTTTTGAAGATTTACTGTTGCTGTACTGGACTATTTTGCGATGTATAATGAATTATGTTTCGAACAAAAACCTCGTCAAACTCCTATTAATGTATGCTGATTTACCTGAACTGAAACTGCGTAATAGTGAGTAAATAGTGTGCAGCTCTATTAAAGACTGTGGAATAAATTTTAATAATAGTGGATGTCAAGTGTCAAGACGTGAATTGTGGCCAAAAATCCATCGGACTAACTGACACCATTCGTGATCTATTGGATGGTATGGAAGTACTTTGTTTCGTTTCTGTTTCCCGATTATAGAGCTAGGAACATCGTGGATTATCATTATTCAATTTTATTAACTATGTTTCTAATTGATGTGCCGGGAATGGAAGATGACTTGAAAAGTGAAAAAGCACATAATATAAAATTATTACACAAAATAATATTCAACGATGTGGGCGACAGAAATAATCGAAAAAGGTTAAGACAATTTAGTGATTTCTCTTTAGCAGAGTAGTAGTAGTAGTAAAAGTAGTAGTAGTACTCTTTAGTAAAGAACTTAATGAAAAACTAGAAAAAAATAAAACTAGATTTTGAGGCTTATGAATTAATTTCCATTGCCAATGTTTTGTGCATTGATAGCTCTGGCACACAAGATGACTTAGCAACCCGGATTGTTCTTATCTGAATAATTTAGAATTGCTTAAAAATAATGTAATTTTACAAGAAAGTGAAAACGAAAGTTATTTAGAGGGTGTGGATGGTGGGGATAAAAATGAAGTAGATGATAATGTTCGAGATGAAACGAAACTAAGAAACGATTCTGGTGTCACAGTGAGACAACTTCCTTCCCAATGTGCTAATGATAATATTCTTAGTACAATTAAAAACAAGTCGAATGTATTTCATAACTGTAGTATGAATGTTACTATTGAAGACATCAAATCTTTTGTTGTTCAATTTGATGGCCAAAGCCACGAAAATGTCAGTAGTTGGGTCGAAGATTTTGAAGATGCAGCTATCATTCTTCAGTTAAATGATTTACAAAAACTGAATTTTTGCTAAACGTCTGATGACAGGGAAAGCAAAACTATTTGTTCTTAGTGAACCAAAGTTGAACTCATGGTAGGTTTTTAAGAATGCTATTCTTGATGAATTCCGGTCCAGCTGCAATTCGGCCGAACTGCATGAGTTATTATCAAAATAAAAAATGAAGAGCAATGAAACATTTTATTAGTTTTTTTTTTTTTTTTTAATATGAAAAGAATTGCTAAAAATGGTCAAATTGAAGATGTTGCTTTAATACGATAGGTTATAGATGGTATACAAGGCTCCGCGTTTAAAAAATCTTGCTTGTATGGGTCACAAACATTAACTGATTTTAAGAACAAATTGAAGCTTTATCAACAGATATGTGATGATGAAGAAAAGTCGCGAACATCAAAAACACAATGTGAAAGTAAGCAAAAAATTGAATCTAGACATAAATAGGACTCAAAAAATTCTGTTAACCAAACAAAACGTAATTTAACCGATAGTCGAGGAACAATTCCTGAAATTAAACGTAATACAACCTGTTTCAACTGCGGTGAAAGGGTCATATTTCCAAACAATGTGTTCATAAAGATAAGGGAGTCAAGTGTTTTAAATGCGAAGAATTTGGGCACCGAAGTTTCGAATGCTCAAATACGAATTCGAAACCAGAAGTATCAACCGTGAATATTGATGTAGTCTTGAAGTTGACCAAAGAAGTAAAAATTAATGATGTATATGTAATAGACACAGGAAGTCAAACTACTTTGTTACGTAGATCTATTTTTGATAAATTTAATATCGAAGGCCTCGTGCCCGTAAGCTCAACGCTGAGTGGGTTCGGTAAACGTCAATTAAAACCTCTAGGTTTCTTTAAAGGTAATATTAAAATTAATGATTTCCAGTGTACTGCAGATATTTGTGTTGTAGACAACAACGTGATGACACATGAAGCCATTTTAGGCTTAAATGTAATATTAAAAGGTGAAATATTATTAAACGAAAATGGGATTAGCATAAAAAATAAGTCACAGAGTGTAGAGGAAGTAAATATTGTATCTGTTTTACCTGTTGACCTAGCTAGTAACGAAGTCGAAATAAATATTGCACCTAGTGTTCCAAACTACTTTAAAGAGACTGTTCAACAGTTAGTTTCGAACTATATGCCACGTAAGACCAAATCTACGGACATACAGTTAAAATTTTGCGTTAAAAATCACGAACCAGTATCGCATCAACCGCGTAGATTACCGTTTGCGGAAAAGAAACTTGTTGAAACCCAAATATCCGAATGGCTAAAGTCAGGAATTATAGAACAGAGTTCTTCGGAATATTCCAACCCATTGGTCATCATTAAAAAGAAAGACGGTACACCAAGAGTCTGCGTTGATTATCGTCGTTTAAACAAAGTTGTCGTAAAGGATAGATTCCCCCTTCCCCTGATTGAGGATATCCTAGACCGCCTTGAAGAAGCACGTGTTTTCAGCACTATTGATCTCAAAAATGGCTTTTTCGACGTGGACGTCGAAAAGGAAAGTCGGAAGTACACATCATTTGTTACGCATGAAGGACAGTACCAGTTTTTGAAAGTGCCGTTTGGACTCTGTTGTAACTCACCAGCTGTATTCCAGAGATTCATAAATACCATTTTACGACCGTTAGTTAACGATGGCATCATTTTGCCGTACATGGACGATATCATCATTTTGTTCGCCTCATACGAAGAGGGAATCGAGAGGCTGAATAAAGTTTTAAATCTAGCGAGTGAATACGGGTTGGAAATAAATTTTAAAAAATCCCAATTCTTAAAGAAACGAATTGACCTTTTAGGCCATGTCATAGAAGAGGGTAAAATTTTCCCATCCAGCTTGAAGACGCAAGCTGTTATAAATTTCCCTGAACCATCTAATTTAAAACAGATCCAAAGTTTTCTTGGGCTGACCGGTTATTTCAGAAAATTTATTCCTATATACTCTATAATTGCCAAGCAACTTATCGGCCTGCTAAAAAGGGTAATAGGTTCGAATTCGGTGAAGAACAAAAGATCGCATTCAATCGTTTGAAATCAGCGATAGCTGAGAAGCCTGTACTTGCAATTTATAACCCTCACTATGAAACCGAACTACACACAGACGCCAGCATAGAAGGATATGGGGCGATTCTAATGCAGAAACCCCCAGGTGATAGCAGTTTTAACTCCACTTATTTTATGAGTAGGAAAACCACTGATGCAGAGAAAAAGTGCTCAAGTTACGAGTTGGAGGTCCTCGCGATCGTAGAAGAACTGAAAAAGTTCCGTGTTTACCTTTCGGGAATTTCATTTAAGATAGTGATGGACTGTTCAGCATTTCAACGGACGATGTAAAAAAGAGATTTAGCGACGCGTGTTGCTCGTTGAGCTCTGTTATTACAGGAATTCGATTATATTATAGAGCATCGTAAAGGTGTTAGAATGCCACATGTAGATGCTCTAAGTAGAGCTCCTGTAAACGTCTTATGTATTTCTGTTGAAAATATCTTACCTTAATTAAAACGTGCCCAAGAAAATGAGACTGAAATAAAAACCATTAAGGAATTATTGAAAACCTCAAGTTATGAAAATTATTGTAATAGAAATGGCGTACTATACAAGTTTATTGACGGTAAAGAATTGATAATCGTACCGGAAAGCATGCAGACTGAAATCATAAAAGATGCTCACAAGAAAGTACACACCGGTATCAAACATATAGAGAAACACCTGGATGAATACTATTTCATTCCCAAACTTCGGCAGAAGATAGAAAACGTTATCGCCAATTGCGTTCATTGCATCTTAATAAATCGCAAAGCAGGGAAAAAGGAAGGATTTTTACATCCGCGACTCAAGGAGGACATTCCATTGCATACCTATCGTATAGATTACTTGGGTCCTCTGGAAAGTACCCATAAAAACTACAAGCACATATTAGTAGTGGTCGACTCCTTCCCTAAATTTACTTAGATTTATCCAACAAAATCCACGACGTCTGCCGAGGTGATAGCGAAGTTAGAGAATCAGAAGGCCATTTTCGGAAACCCTTGTCAGATTATTTCTGATATAGGAACGGCTTTCACGTCCAGTAAGTTTTCTTACTACTGTGCTAAAGAAGATATTAAACATCATCTAATCACCACAGGCCTGCCGAGAGCAAATGGACAAGTCGAACGAATCAACCAAGTCATTATATCAGTATTAGCGAAACTGTCCTTAAAAAGACCAACCGAATGGTATAAACATACACACGAAGTTCAGAGAACGCTTAACTCAACATATCAAAGAAGCATTAACACCACTCCGTTCGAACTACTCTTCGGTACTAAAATGAACAGTAAGGGCACCGATCATCTCAAAGAATTGATAGAAAGTGAGTTTCAATCTCAATTCGAGTCTCAAAAAGAAGAATTACGAAAGCAAGCCAAGAGGCAAATTTTCCAAGTCCAACAGGGAAATAAAAAGACATATAATGCCAAAAGAAGACAAGCACAGCCGTACAAAGTTGGTGACTTAGTGGCAATCAAAAGGACTCAATTCGGACCACACTTATAATTAAGAGCGAAGTATTTGGGACCTTATAAGATCACGAAAGTTAAGGGTGGCAACACCTATGACGTAATAAAGGGCCATGAGGGGCCCATATGCACCACCACATGTGCCGAATTCCTCAGAAATGGGCGGCGCTTTAAAATTTTTCACGAACACTTATTTCTGTTATTTATATCCTTGCTTGTTTTTTTTTTTTTTTTTTTTTTTTTAACAGTGTCCTGGAGGGCCAGTCCACCCTCGAATGGCCGAACATGTAGTGCCGATCGCTTGGAGCTGTGAAGAAAACCAGACCATGAAGCAGATGCCGTGACGTCACTCTCTTATTCATACTACGAAGCGCCAGGCAAAATTAAGGGAATTACTGTTTTGAGATGATAGACGATTGACGTGGGAGCAGAGACGCTGCTTCTGTTCAAAAAGAACTTTGACGAATCATTACTTGTTTAATTCTCTTAAATGTTAAATTTATGTAATAATCGTTTGTGTAATTAAAATGTCTTTCGTTAATTAATTTGTTCATCGTTTAAAATCCCCAC
Organism: Stegodyphus dumicola; assembly: GCF_044657685.1. Classification (NCBI taxonomy): domain Eukaryota; kingdom Metazoa; phylum Arthropoda; class Arachnida; order Araneae; family Eresidae; genus Stegodyphus; species Stegodyphus dumicola. Next base: position 131,435,208 of record NC_140780.1, read on the forward strand.
ATATATATCACATAAAAATCATAACGTCATTATGTACCATTACTATCTTAACTAAAACTATTATTATCGCCATCATATGGCCATTTTAACTTTAATAACGTCTTTTTTTAACCTTTGCTTCCACATAGAATCTATTTCCTTCGTCAAAGAACGAAATTTCAGGGAAGGTTGTCTAAAATATCTCTGTTATTCATTCTTAGGAATTCATTTTCAAAAGAATTCTTCAGATAACAGCTAAATTCCTTTTACGAAGTACCAGGCAGTTTCAAGTATAACTGAATATTTTCTGCGATCTATTTCAAGATCAAATTTAATCTTTTCTTGTAAAACTTTTAGTACCATATCGATTTCAAAATTCTAGCTACTGAAAGAAGACTTTCATCATCGTCTGTGGAATGGATTATTTCCAAACAATTATGCTTTAAAACTCTTTCCATGGAATAAGAAAATGTTCCTTTTTTAAATTTATATCCTAACAGAGCAATCTTTGCAGCACTATTAAATCCCATTTTCATGTCATTATTTTATCCCTTTTTTATATCATGCAGTATTAATCCTATATATACCCGACTAATTTTTCTGAGCTCTCTGATCCGAAAAGATTTTCTCACAATTTCAAAATCCGTTGGAGCACGATTTAACAAAACGAAAAATCTTCCTAATTTAACAAAACTTTTAGAATTAATAATTAGGTTGCTGCTTTAAGCTTATCAAAATTTAATTTTTCAAAGTTCACTGATTATTTATAAATATATAGAAAACAGACGAAATCGGATGATATACCATAGAGCGCAAATTAATTGGGACAAAGCAACTTTCTTAATAATTCATGTGCAAACCTTCCTGTACACTGGTAATAATTAAATTAAAAGAAAATATGTCCTCCTTTAGCAAAAATGATTTCTAGAATGACTTTAGGCATTGATTCTACTAGTATTGTGCATATATATTTACTTCTTTTTCATGGAACTACACTTTTATAACATTCTTAATTATGCCCTCATTTGTCGTACAACCCATTTTGATAAGATGCTCCTTAAGAATATAGGGTTTCCTTTTCCATCATTTTAACTTTATGATAGCGAAAAGGACTAGATCTTACAAGTGACGCCCAAGCGAATCCGAGCCTATGGCAGAAAACCAGGCAATATGTGAGCAAGCCCCATCTACATCGCAAACTCCACCGGTTTCTGTAAACATAATGGAAGAATTAGGCTTCCTCGTTGAAACAATGCGGGCCTCCATGAAACCGTGGTGGCATTCGACAGAAAAAATTCGGCTCAGGCAAATTTTGTTCGCACGTAGGTGCCCGCGCTTTTGGCGCTAACCTCAAGTAACTGTATGCTGCTTTTCGATTTCATGAAGCGTCTAAGGTAAAAGTAGTTAAAAACGTCGGTCACCAACTTCTCGGAAAAGCTGAACAACCACTTTTTGCTCTACCCGGTGCCGGAAGTGCAGAAGATAACGATAGCGACGACCGCCTTATGAGGACAGGCATTAAGTTTGTTTAAAAAAGCATCGGACAATTTCTTCTGAGTAAAATAGGCAGCCTCACGTATACTTTCGAAAAATTTCAAAATTGCTGTCGTAAAAGCGTTGCCCGTGGTCAAAAAGAGAGCAAAACTTGAAGCCGAGTTGTACGGCAAATACCAATTTAAAGTCGAGGAATTAACTGAATTCATTTTACGCAAAGACCAAATCATTAGTTTGCTGTACGGGAAGAGACCCGATACCGAAATAATTCAGATTATTTTTCCCGATTATTACCGTAGATCCAAGACTTCATAGAATTCAGAAAACCTATCACCTTGGAACAGTTGTTTGAGCTGGCGGTGAAATTAAAAAGTAGGAGGGTTGCAGAAAGTTCATGTACAACAAGTTACGGTCAATGATTAAGCGAATAGTTTTCTAGACCGAATACAGAACAAACAAGGAGATTCAACTGCTGGAATAAGTTTGAAGATAAGAAGAAACGCGATCGCCAAGATAGGCTGCAAGATTCTAAACAGGGGCGGTAAAGCAGCAGCGGGAGTGCTGAAAAGAGCGTGCAATCATCCCGCTCGTATAAAAATTCTTTGAAAGTACATTTAAACGCAGTGATAATAAAAAATGTAGCATTATCTGTTATACAGATTCTATAAATAATGTGCCAACAGAGGCCTTGTTAGACACAGGGGCGCGAACAAATTTTATCTCTTTGGATTGGATTACGGCAAATTACGGCAAAGCACACGAGGCACAATTACGGCAAAGCACACGAGGGCTATCTGCCTAAAAGGAGGGATGCTTTCGTGGAGGACTTTCTGAGGGAAAGTGGCTCGTATCCACGTTACACATGGGGAAAACCACGAAAACGCCCATGCAGCCAGCCCGTTCGCGGGATTCGAACCTCGGACCGAACTAACAGTGTTCAGCTTCTTTACCGCTCGGCCGCTGGTGGGCCCAAATTTTATCTCAGAAAAATCTTTAAAGCTACGGATTGTTTCAAGTTCAAAATACCGAAGTTATTGCAACTCCGGGCAAACACTGTGCATGTATAGACAAAACCACATTTGATGAACAAGTTAAGAATAAGTTTTATAAATCTATCTTTGTTGTGCGAAATTTGCAGGTTTTGGTCATTCTAGCTACAGATTTCCTAGAGACAGCTGGAGCTCATAGTAATTTTCAGAAGGAGACGTTGGAACTTCACGTGCAACCAAGGACCATTTAAGCTTTGGAACCACCAGTGCTGAATCTAACGCATGTGCAATCGGGAGACAGGAAAAATAATTTTTTTTTATTTATCCTCTGAAACACTAGGGCTTACCCAGATAATTCAGTACGAAATCGACTTAAAAGGTGATGAGCCAGTAAAAACTAGGCTCTAAAGCTATGACCGTGTTAAGGAACAAATCATAGAGAAGCATATGCTCAAAAATAAAATAATAACCCCTATCATACTTAATATAAAATCAACTAAATACATGAGCACAATAGATCTCACCTCAGCGTAATTTCAGATGGCGATGAAACCCGAGGGTGTGATAAAGGCGGCATTTATCACAAAATCAGGCACTTATGCTCTTAGAATGCCTTTCGGCTTGTGTGGAGAAACGGTAACGAACTACGGCCATCGTATTAAGACCTGTCCTCGGAAAATCCACATTTATTTTCCTCGAAGACATAATAGTAGTAACAGGTGAATGTATTTAAGACCGTATAAGAAATATAAACAAAGTTTTTAGATTAATTAAGAGAAGCAGGATCGAAAGTAAATTCAAATAAATGTAAATTTGTTTCAGAAGAGCTTAGGTTATCTGGACTTGTATTTCTTTTAATGTGTTTGGCAAACATAACGTGTCCTGATTCGACAGTGAGTTTGACTACAAACTATGTCTTGTGGAGTATAACAAGGATGACAGGATAAGAAGGGTTAAATTACTCTTTATTTTCCACGATATTACAAGTGCTCTCGCACAAGAGCAACCACTCGTGGTCTGAACGTAAATATATAAAAACTACTGACTAACTAAAATTTAAATAAAAGCTAACTTTGAATACTTTACACAAATGATTAACCCTAATACTGGCCTTTTAAATCACTACGTATGTAGTACGCAAACTGCGGAAAACTACCATACGTCTTTAGCTTTCGAGAGAAATAAAACCTCTGGCCTTAAAGGCAGACAAGCAACTGTTGGCAAGCTAGCGTGAAATACAATGGCAAGGCGTCTCACTTTCTCTCCATCTAACTCTGTTCATTGGCGAAAAGTCACAATTTAAGTACTTGAGCGTTAGCAAGTACAATTTGCATAAACAAGTTAACGCGTTTATTCTAGCCGGAAGTCATCTGAGACTAACACCACGTTTGAGAAATTGAAAACTGCTTTAATACAAGGGCCAGTTTTAAAATTCCCGGAGGCAAACGAAAATATTGAAATTCCGGCGGGGCCTTCGATTAAGCTGTAGGCGCTGTTTTGATGCAAAATCCTCAGCCCGTGGCCTACTTTTCCAAATCTGTTAATCAAATACAGGGAAGTTACACTGCCATGGACACAGAAACATTGACCGTACTTTTAGCGGTGCAGAAGTTCAGAGTATATTTTGGTAAGGCACCGATAATTGTGTACACTGGGTCGATTATACTCCACAAAAAAATTGTCTCCTTGGTTGATCAGATGGTCCTTAAAATTACAAGAATACAACTTAATAATCAAACATATACCTGGAAAAGGTAATGTAGTAACCGATGCTTTATCTCGAATAAAACTAGACGAAGAGGGAAAAGAAATAAAATGTTCTACTTTAACATTAAAAATTTTATACTCCCGTGAAACTATTATTTCTGAATTACAAACTGATCCGGAATATAGGCATATTAATGCATATTTGCAAGACCCGTAAAATTTCGAACATCCAGATATATTGGCCATCAGAAATAGAAAATTACGATAATAATTTGGAGAAATAATCGATAAACTTTTATTTTATACTAAAACAATAAATGAGAATAGTGAACTAAGACCTGTAACCCCAGACAGTTTGCGGATGAACATATTGCAAGAACTACATGCTGCTCCTACTGCTGTTAATCTTGGCATTCAAAAAAGTATGCAGAGAGTAGGCAAGGCGGTTTTTTTCTGCAACTTAAAAAAATTGTGATGGAATATGTCAGGTCCGGCCATACGGGCCAATTACTTAATTATGTAAATTATAGCCCGGCCAGGTATCTAAATTGCGTAATAGGGATATATCTGTTAGGTCCATATCCGAAAAGTAAAAGTGACAAAAAGAGATATCTACTCGTAATTGTCGATCATTTCGCGAACTGTGTAGAAAAAGTCCTCTTTCAAAGAGAATCAGCTGAAATTGCATCTGATTCTTTTCTTAACAAATATATTCTAATATATGATCAATTTATCAGCCAAATTCTGTATGCAGAGCTTATCATAAGCGTTTAGCACCTCTAGAGGTATATCTTCGCCGAAAAAAGGTGGCTTGGGAGAGAAGTGAAAAAGAAGAAGCCGGCAAAGAAGAATAGAAATGGCCAGAATGGAATGGAGTTGTCTAAGCTGCACATTTGAAGGGGAAATATCAATATCAATAGACTATAGATCTCTTTTAAGGTCTTTGCTAGTTCCTGTTGGATTGCTAATATCATTTCCGAGTATTTTGGAGCTGCTTCCTTTTCCGATCAAATTTTGGAGCTGCTTCCTTTTCCTTCTCACATTTCCCTTCCTTTCTTGAGAAAATTATCCAGTTTCCCAATATAAACCGTAAAAGTCAGTCATGGATGTGTGACTGTTAAATGCGATAATCTTTGCTCTCTTTCTAGCCGCTATATCCATTTTCAATACACCAAAATGAAAAGATGCAAATCGTATTTAAAAATTGTGCAAAATTAATTTCCTCTCATCACAAAAGCAAGCTTGAAAATGGTGAAATAACCTTAATTTATTGTCTAAAGTTCTAAGTAGTCGAAAGCAAACATCCAGACGACAATAAGACATAAAACCTGCTTTGAGGGATCAACTGACATCAGCTAACAACCAACTTAAAATTCTGTGAAAAACTGTTTTTTCCCTATTAATTTGCATACTCTAGTATCAGTTGTTTTATAATTAAGCTATTCGTAGTCTGTTATTTTAACATAGGAACTTCAGGGGCATTTTACTGCACCCGATTTGCTATGTAACCATGGGAACGACAGCTGAGGTAAGATGGTTCGAATGGCGTAATTTTTTCCTCCACTTCATTTCCGTTTAGAGTGTCCATTTCGTGAAAAGCGCGTGAACGAAAACGGAGCTGACCTACTTTCTCAGATGAGGCAGAGAAAATAAGTGTTGCGCGGTGATGATGACACGCGTTAACGTTCGCAAATGGGAGAGCAGAAGTGTCTTAGTGTGTCTTGAAAATTCAAAACAGCCTTGAAGTGTCTGTTTTAAAGAAACAGATTCTAATTAATGCCATGCGAACTAAAATTGAATCAATTAACCTTGTATGAGCTTTTAACATTTTAACTGCATTGAAAAGATTTTGTTTGTTGAAAACACTCATGCTTGCACCCATAACAGAACTTAGCTACTAAAAGGGAATGTGGTTCTTTACTTTGATCTAACGATGAATTTAGTAAAATATTATTACTTAGTAAATTTCAGAAAATTACAGGCATTATCAGTTGGCTTAACTGAAATGTTAATAAAAATCTAAACCTCTTAAACTAGTTATAATTTTACTTCGGTTTTAATTTATAAAAGTATCATAGAATTAAATGTTTAGGACAGTTTTAAAGTTTTAAATTTGTGGGAAAAATATAGCGAAACGTTTTTCTCTCATTTATTACTCTAACTGCAAATCCTTTTCCATGATTAAATGATTTTACACAGATAAAATATTTCAGTCGGTCAAACGTTTAATGCCTGTCTTAATTATGAACATCCTAATGAAGCCAAGAGTGAAATCATAAAATGAATTCGAACTCAACGATTCGTACCAAAAATTTCCCAAAAAGTAGAAAAGAACGTCATGTGAATCCATATGATATTTTTATACTCTTCAAAACAAATATCACATCTACAACACCTCTTTTGATTCTCATAAATGGTCCGGATTGCCATGACTGTAGAAGAAGATAATAAACTGTAATCCTTTTGACATAAGTCAAATCCCTAGGAATGAAAACGTCCGAGACGACAGGCCTTGTGGGAAAAAACAACCAATGATCATTCACGTTTAATCTTCTTAGAAAGGACGATGTTGATTCCCTAATCCTAATAGAATTATGGTCAAAACAGTTTTCACTTATCTTTTGATCCCCTTTTTTTCCATGTATAAACAATATTTTTTCCATTTAGTCAGACCAAATTAGCTTTCAAGATCATAATAATCAATGTTTCTGAGTTTCATAGCAGTTTTTGGATACAGAATGTCACAGATTTAACAAATTTACATTTGGCTGCTAATTTATGTTTTAACTCTTTTCTAAATTTTTTCCCATCTGGATCGCTGAAATGAAGTAAAAAATCTCTCTACTGGAAATTTATAATTTACAAGTGAACTGACGTTGTAGAAGTTTCCTTATTTTGCATTACAAATTTATTTTAAGTTTGATTTCCTGTTCTAAACTTCTCAACTTCCCCTCAGATTCTCTCGCCGGGATGTAAATTTAAAGTTAAGTGAAGTGCTATTTAAACGTGTGAATATGTCAGTTTATTCAGAGCGTGTTTCGCTAGCCAAGCGCACGTTTCGTTGTTATTTCGCGGTCACGCTAGTAAGCCTCTTGGCCTTATCAGATTAGTATCACGCTGGTTAGATTTCTGTTAGTCCACCTCTTAGGCGTAAACTTGAGTGCGCTCTTGCACTATTTATTTCAGGTTTGACTTGCATTATATTCTACGTTTTAGTTCCCACCGCAGGTAGACGGTGTTTTTGTAACGCACGAAGTCCGTGCCTTTCTCTTAAATTAGTTTGAATAATTAAAGGGTTATTTTTCACCCTTCTTCTGTGCTGGTAATTATTTCACGCTTGTGCGAGAATTCGCCAGGTTCATTGTAGGATCTAATTTAGTTTATGTGGAATAATATAGATAGGTCTTATAACGTCTTCCTTGTTTCTTTAATACATCATTAATGAATGAATCTTCATCATGTAAGTTTCTGTTTTAGAGCGGATCTTGTCTTTATTTAACCAGGTCGTCCAAGATAATTCCGAAATTTAGTTCCTTTTCTCTCTCTTCGAATGCAATTTACTCTCTTAAATTTACTCTCATCTCTCACTTTACTCTCATCTTACTCTCTTAAATCGTGATAGGTATTAAAGAAGTGCATTCATATTTATATACAGAGATACAGAGATTAAACCCATTGGCTGACCAGGCTGCTATTTCAGCTTGTAATCAAGATGCTATATGGCTTAGTATATATCTTTTGTTATCTCAAGCAATAATAGTGAATTAAAAATCACTTCATTTATTCAGCTTTTGTTATTTTTAACATTTTAGCTTAGTAAACCTCTTATTTTATATTACCTGTTTAATTTTAATAAAGTATATGCATGTAAGCTTGACATCTAGGGGATTGCTAGACAGACTTAAGACATCCAGGTGACTAAATTACTTTAGCTACTGGTGGAGTTACATTAGTGACTATTTACAAATGAAAAAATAGTGACGATTCAGAGGTTACATCTTTGTTGCCTTATCATTACGTCATGGTCGAAGCGAAAAACTTTTCTTATTTTCCATCACACTTTAGTCTGCGAGAGTGTCAGTCGTGTTCAGTTGTCGGACTCCTGGTACTCACTTATATGCTTAGGAGGACGACTTTTCAAAACAAATGTGTTAAAGTAATTTCATTAGTTTTAAAAAATTAATACATAGCTTTTATTAAATCACAGAAGAACAATCATTATGTATTGTATCAGTCTGCAATTATTTATGAAAATAATGCTGTGAAAAACTTCGTTAATTTTTAGCCCATAGGAACGTTAGCTCAGAAGGGCTATTAATTTCATTTTTACATTTTGCGTTGTTTCAGTGTAAATGTCCATATCACTTTTCAAACAGTTGCCACCAAATATTATCGCCCTGTGTTACATTTAAAGAAATTAAAAAATGAAGAATCAGCATAAATGTATGTATGTTTCTCGCATTGTGATAAAACAATGGTTCCTAAAGCCATCAAAATTTGAATAACGTAATCCTCCTCCAAATATGGGCATCTGGAAGCCCAAATTTGGAATTTAGAATTTGTTTTATTATCTATTTCATATTTTGTAACTCTTTAACGAATCTCCAGCGCGCTACACTGTGCATCGGAAATTCTAAACATATGCTCAGTTTAAAATTATTTTACGATATTGCTGTTGAACTGAATTTTATGGTTTAAGTGCGAAGAACGTGACATTTAATAAATAAAGGGAACACAGAAAACGTGAAATAAAACACCCATTTGGGCGTAATGTAAAATCTAAAAGTTTTCAGTTTTTTTTTTTTTTTTTTTTACTCTGTAAAATAAGGAAGAATTCTGTATCTTCTGAATTATGTTTATATCATGATGACTTTATCTATCTAAAGATATTATTTTATTAAACCTCTTTTATAAGCTTAATTGGAAATTCGGACTTCCTTCTCTGTGATTTGCAGTAGACACTTATTTGGTCCTAGGAAAATAAGAAGAAGCCGAAAGCTTTCATAGATGATTGCGGATATCACAGGGGTACCATAAATATTTTATAGCGCACTGTTATAGCAGGAAAGAACAGAAGACTGGAAAACTTATGATTGGCAGTTAGATATGGGGCTATATCAGAGTATATTTACGTCCTTGTTAACGGTTTGGCAAGAACTAACTTATAACCTGATGAAAACTTAATTCAAGCGTTGAAATTCATATAAGTATTTGCCGATCTAGGAAAATTATTCAGTCTTTTGCACTGCAACATTACCACTGTAAAATTGCAGGTTATAATATTTCATGAAACATCAAAATCAAAGTATTCAAATCTATTTTAGTTACCTAGCAACGATCAAAAGTAATGTTTCAGTTTAAACACGAATAAATTTTCATTGGCTGTTTTCTTCATGAGAGACCACATTTCTAAAATGACCAGTTCTGTAATAAAGCAGTATTTCTAAGAACATAATTAAATGCGGTATTGAACGTCCTCCACAGTCGTATTCTGTAAAGCGTCTACCTTAGCAGAAAACTAAAACTGTCTCAAATTCAAGATTGTAGTCTCAAGATTCTACTGTACTCAGCTACTTGACATGACGGAAGAACTGATACTATGTAATGCAAAAAAACCTTCGATCTAACCCTATCCTCTAAAAAAATTTTTGGAACTACCTCAACCATAGCAAATTTAATAGAAAACCTGGAAATAAAATTTAAAAAATAAAAGTGTGAAATGCAATGAATCCTTCCTAGTTCGATCAGATGATTCTCTGGAGTCACGATGTTTGAAGACTTTAATGCCCAGCAGCGACCGAAAGGTAAAGTCGCCGAACTCTGGTATTTCGGTCTGGGGTTCGAATTCACGCAAAAGGGGTGGATGCATGGGTATTTTCGGGTTTTTCTCGATGTGTAACGGGGATAAAAGCTAGTTTCCCTCAGAAAGTCCTACATGAAGACATTCCTCTCCTTAGACTTCTAACCCTCGAGTGCGTTACCATAATTAAAGAAATAAAACCAAACATGACGATTTTAGTCGTCAACGAATATAGTTGATTTAGAAAGCAAAACTGTAGAGGATGTTCCTTGCCATATTTAAGAACAGTTTCAAAAATTGTGGTCACTTTTTAAGGACGTTGGTTATAAGAAAGCGATTGCCATTAGAGGCTTCGTTACATATATCTGTGAGTCTACACACGGTTTTGCATCTAATGATTCAGTGTGTCTAAAGTGTACATCAAACAGGCTTTCGAAAACAACAACAAAATTTATTTGCAAGAAAAATATAACAAAATCAAATAGTTAAGGATATATTACTAGGTATCTCTGCCTTCCACGTCTTCCACCTTTAGCATCCTGCCTGCCATTGGGTAATGGAGCGTACACAGCCCTCTCTAGTCAAACGGCGCGGGAGTTATGTAACACTCACCACCTGAACTCAATATAGTTCACTTAACACTGATTTCTAACAAAATTTACATTCAGGAACCATTTAAAATTACATGAAGAAAAATACAAATAGAATATTACATTAAATACTAAGCATCAAAATTGTTCACAGTCGCTTGATATACAAACTTAAATTATATTTTTTAACTTCTAAAGAAACTTATTCAAATATCAAGCTTTAAAATAAGTACAATTAAAACTATCATTAAGTCATAGACCGAAAATTAACAGTATTACACTTCAGTTTAAACTAACATAATTAAGAAAAAATTTCCAAACTATACACAAGTTGTACTAAACGTTTTATTTTTTCTTTATGAGTTTGAATAAGAAGAGAAAGAATTTTCCGTCTTACCCTGGATATAGCTCTAAAATTTTCCCCATCATCCACAGATTTCTGGGATAAACTCTCATCATTAATCAAAACAATATGAGTTTGTGGATACTTTTATTTCTTTATAAAACAATTTCTATTCACATTAAATCATCATTTTTATGTTTTATTACAGGTAAAAACATCAACCTTTCACCAATGAGAAAATGAGAGGAGGAGAGTGGAGGCGGTTCTGAGGGTTCATTGTACAAATACTTGATAGGCCTGGAGCTAGCCATGGCTTTAATTTCTGAAAAAACAGTTTCCAATTCTTTCAAAGGAAGAGAAGATCGCCCAACAAGTTTCTTTTAACAGGTTTTAAACGTTCGTATCTGTCTCTTCCAGAAGCTTCTCTGCCATGCACTTTTTTCAACTATAAATTTCCAAATTATATCTTTAGAAGCAAACACATTTTTAACATAATCATTATCTATATGATTACACCATTTTCTCAATTCACAGTCTGCTTTTTTTTTAATCTTTGGCATTATCAGAATATATAGTGGAACATAATCCTCGACGAGAAACAAATCGTCGGAATCCTAACAAACACGAATCAGCACTTATACTGAGAGCTACTTCTAAGTGGATACCTCTTGTGACTGCACAGCTGCATAGAAGTCAATAACACTTTGGATTAAAATCAAGTACAAAAAAGGGTCCGGCGAAATCTACACCACATATATCCAAAGGTAAATGCTCTTGAATTCTATCAGGCGGTAAAGAGGCAACTACCTGCATTCCAGGTTTCGCTTTGAATAGTCTACAAATCAAACATTTATTTTATATCTTTCTCACAAACTGACGACCTCTGAAAGTCCAGAATTGCTCTTGTAAATATGTTTAAGTTGCATCAACACCTCAATGGCATATTTTAGTATGAGAATCATAGATGAGCTCAACAAATTTATTATTAGATGGAAGAAGCCAAGGATGTTTGGCTGTTATATCTGTAAAAGAGAATCTTGAGAACTGGTAAACGTCCCTTCTAACAAAGTAATTTGTCATCAGGTTCAAGATATAAATTAATTATATCTGAACTCTTGTCTATAGTACCTTTAGAAAGAAGTTGAGTAACCTCTGTACTGTAATGTCTGAACTGAGTAACTCTGATCCCAAAACGCAAAGCTTGCTTGCGTTTTGAAGGGCATATATTTCATTTTGAAGAATTATGCTTAGAATTGTGCACATTTTAATCCAAGCAAACAAATATTTTAATCCAAGCAGTGACACGCAGTAGTCGATCTAGTTCGCTGAAATCATTAACGGTAGAGGTAAGTTTCCATCGCTTGAATTGATTACAATGGGATTAACCGTCGCAGTCCGTCGCTCTTTCACTATAATGCCTTTGTCACAGATGTCATCAAGAATATGTAGTGACTCTTGAATAGGTCGCTTCACTTCGAATCTCGAGTGAAGCGGTTTAGACAACCAAACAGGACCTAACCATCACAGAGAACTTATCAGGATCCTCTTGGACAATTCTTCTTTAATAGTAAGATCCGCAGGATTGTCGGAGCCACTGCAATGGTTCCAACACTCTGGTAGACTCAGCGACTGCACTTGCCCCACTCTGTTGGCGACAAATGCTTTTCATTGTTTAGATACAGCTTTTAACCAAAGAAGGACGATTAAGGTGTTTTAGAACTGCGATGTTTTCTCCTTTCTTTATTTTCTCTTTCTATGTTTTGTACCTCGACGTTTTCGCCTTGCATTTTTTTCTTCGCGTCGTTTTCGTTTGCAATGGTTTTGGCTGTAACCCTTGTTTGAGTACATACACTAGTTGTTTTTCAAGAAATTTCTCTCTTTCCATACACACAAAATTGTTTAAAAAAATTTAGGTACGTAAATAAACCTAAAATTTTAGTCCAATTAATTGACAAATTCGATGGAATATTTGTGGAAAGTTTCATACAATGGCTACGGTAATATTTTTAATTAACGTTTTTTTAACAGAAAAGTTGAAAAAAAATAAAAAATTTCAAAAAATAGGTTTAATGTAATGCACACTTGTTCGCAAGCATTTAGTAATAAATAGAAAGGTTCAAAATCATCTTTCAAACATCACCAAAAGTACTAAAACGAAAAATTGTCATTTTAAGGTTATTTAGAGTAGATTGTATACCTTTAGACATCAACGTCTGGGTTCTTAAACAGAAACTTCCGGTTCTCGGCGTAGAACAAGAACAGCCACAATTCTGCTTCTAAAGACAGGAGACACAAAATAAAAGTCGTTTTCGGAAGCTTAATTCATAAGCTTTAGGATAAAGTAATAAAATTTTCTTGATAAACTTCATCGAAACTGCGATTAGTACGTAGTCTGATACTTTAAACGGTGAAATATTGCTTTACATCAAAAAGTAAGCTTGGCTATTGGCGTGTTAAAGGATTCAACCCAATCAGCTTCATTGAGTCGAACAGTGATTTGCAATAAATAAAATCAAGCTTTGAAATTAGGTTATGTGACTTATCACCATTTTAAGTAAACTGCATTGCAGATGCATTGCCGATGGTAATAATCTGTTATATAAACATCTCACTGAAGATGGATAGAAATTCTTTGTTTCATCACTTTGTTAACACCTATTACATGTGATAATACCAGGATTCATTTTCTGTGCTTGTTAATCTAAACTCATATGTTGAACCTATTAAACCTTTTCAAAATATTTTCAGAGTTAAATGTGCAATATTTTATTTTGATTAGATTCCATCACCCCATACTACTGCATTACCGAAGCCGCCAATCAGCTTGTGTAAATATTCAATTGAAACATTATCAGGGCTGGTGTTCCTCTTTACTTGCTTTTGGAAACATTAACTGTCCTGATTCGGAACAGGGAGCTTACTGAAGCTATGTTCAATAAATTGTGAAGTAGACAATACACACAGGAAGGGTATACGAAACCCTTTATTTTTCTCTCTTTACAATGATTTCCGAAACTTCGGAATACAGAGACCAACCACTTGTGGTCTGAACGTAAGAATATAAAAATATTAACTAAAACTCTAACTAAACTAACTTTGGATTAATATACATGTGCCTACTTTAAGAATGGCCGTTAATTAACAAAAAGCCGTATGTAGTACAGAGAGCTGCTAAAACTACGATACGTTTAAAATTATCACGAGGATTTAACCTCTGGCCTTGAAGGCAACCAGCAAAAGAGTAAAACTACTATGGCAAGCGGCCTGCTTCTAATAACTCCTTCCTCTCTCTTGCTTGGCAAAAAGCCACAACTTAAGCACTTAGCGTTAGCAAGACAAATTTGCATAAATAAGTTAAAAGCTTTTAATTCTGGCCGGAAGTAGAAAATAAGAAGTGATAGTAAAGATTTAAAATAAAATAAACGTTAGTAAAACTTAAGATCCTTACATACTTCCAGCCAGAGTTAATTAGTTTGAAACTGAGGTCTAAAACGACCTTGTTGAAAACTTTTAGCTCTAGAATCTAACGCGAGGCCAATCTTTTACAAACATTTCTCACTAGAAACTAGATATTAAAAAAAATCGTTTTTTACATTATCAACTCCATGGACAATTCCTTTTCATCTGTACTGCATCTAAACAGGAGCTTTTAGTTGAAATCTGGTTCCTTCCAGAGATCTGGAAGGAAAACTAGTTTAATGAAATGTTACACAATTAAATGGCAAGTAACATGAATATTTATATTTCTCTTAACATTCTTATTTCATTCATGACTTTATTATCTCTCCCCGTGCTCTCTGACATGTGTTGTAAAAGAAAACACCAAGCACGAATGTGTTTATGTACAAGTGTTCAACACTACCGCCTGCAATCAAAACACTAACGTGTTAAAATTCAACATAACAAACCTCGTAACACACCTTATATTCATCTCTAAACCCTGAGGTACTATTCTGAAAGTGGCTAACTCTGAAGTGTAGCGTCAGAGAGCCTAACTACATTCATTCAACCTTTAACACATATTCACAATAATTTTCTCTTTTTACAGTTACACGAATAAGTTAAAAATTGTTGGCATTACTTTCACTTTTAACATATCACAGTATTTCTTAACGTTTAACATAACAGTTCACATTGTATATAAGAACATATTAACATGCCGTTAATTTTACGCATTTTAAAACATACATTACTAGTACATTGTTAACTTCTATTCTTTTCCAAGCAAGTGCCAATTCTTCTACATTGAAATACTACATTTCAAAAGTCTTTCAGACTAAAACTTCTTTCTTGCCAGAATCTTTTAAATAAAATTTTATACAATAACTTTTACAATATTCAAGTATTTACACATTCCTATTATATATTAATTTTAGTTTTACTCGCGAGTAATTGAAAAACATAATACCAAAATAGGTAACAACTCATTTCTCGCCTTTTTGGCGATAAAGGTAGACCTCACATGAGGTAAAACGTCTTGAATTCTGCCACTTGCAGTAAGAATGAAAAATTAACTTAAGGTTTCAAAGTAACATAAAGTTTCACTTATCTTTGTGATATTCAGACATCCTTTTTTCTGCCCAGTCCTGGAAGGTAGCGAAGACTACGGTTTGGTTTATCTTCCTTCTTGTGCGGGTTCGCCCTTCAGTTCCTTCCTCCATGAGCTTTCTTTTCCTTCCAGTTCGGTCACCCTTGAAGACCTTCTTTTTAGCCTCTGCCTGTGGTCTCGACCGTTTAATGGCAGCTGGTCTTGGCGAAACCGGGACAACTCTCTCTCGTTCCTGCTTGGATCTCGTTGCTGGCTGTTCAAATTTTCCTTGTTTCTTTGCCTCCGCAGCTGGTATTCCTTCATCAATTCGTAGACATTTGCTGCGTACACTCCTATCCGATGGGTAGATCTTCCGTTTGGGAGCCGGGTTATAGTTGCCGTCATTTCTCCTATCTTTCTTTGCATTCGTCGTACTTCTCCCTTCTTCATTCTGGGGGTGGTCATGCCCTCTCTTTTCTGGTCGGTGGAACGGCTTCTTTTTCTTGTTACCTTCAATTTTCCAACGGGGGAACTTTCTTTTCAATTGCTCCTGCCTCCTAATGGCTTGCCCTTGTGATTGTCGTTGTTCCACCTCTGGAGCTTGTGCCTGTTGTGCCGGATCCTGCAAAAGATCTTTAAATATTGGCATTTTATTACTATTATAGAATGGTTTTATCTGGTCAATGTTTGCAGTGCATGTTTCACCATTCCTGGCTTTTAACACCACTACAGCCTGAGTTATTTTTTCTACGACATATGGTCCTTCAAATCGTGGATAAAATTTGGCAGTTTTATCTTCTGGTGCTGAAGAAAGTGAATGCTTAATTTTTAACACTTCATCTCCTACTTTATAATTTACTCCCCGTCGTTTCATATCGAAATAAAGCTTCTGTTTTCTCTGTGCTACTTCAGTTTTCTTTTTTGCTTCTTTAATTAATTTTTCTATATCGCCCATTTTAAATTCTGGGGCTGTTTGTTGAACATAAAATAATTTATCTAACGGCGTTATAATCTTTCTGCCTAAAAATAACTCAGCAAGAGTTTTGCCCGTCGTATCATGTTTTGCGGTCCTAAGGGCGAAAGCTAATTCATTGACATAGTTATCCCAGCTTTTATGAAAATTATTAACATAACTACGGATAATTTTCACTATATTTCTATTGACCCGTTCCGCTATATTTGATTGCGGCCGATACGGGACCATTTTTAAATGACGTATGCCCAGTTTTTGGCTCATGTCTTCAAATGTATTACTTACAAATTGATGACCATTATCCGATATAACTTTTAGGGGCGCCCCGTATTTTAAAATATATTTATTTAAAATAGAATCAGTAACTAATTTCGCGGAGGCTCGTTTTAAGGGAACAATTTCGGTCCACTTACTAAAATGATCAACCATAACAAAGAGATACCGACTTTTATTTAACTGACTTTTTGGGAAAGGACCCAATAAATCGATGCCAATTATTTCATTTTGAAATTCGGATTTAATGCTATTTAGAAACCCGGCCGGGCGGAAATTAATATAATTAACTGCTTGACATGTTGGGCAGGACTGGACATACGCCCTTGTTAACTTTTGCAGCTCAGGAAAATAAACTGCTTCGCGTACGCGTTGGATGGTTTTTCGAATACCAGGATGAGAAGCTAATGGGGAGTCGTGTAACTCCTGCAGTATATTTAATCTAAGACTAGCTGGGATAACAGGTCGAAATTCGTTGTTGGAATTCGTAGTTTTTGTATAAAATAATAGACCATCTATTAGTTCGTAGTGGGGCGCCCTATTTCTTATCGCCACAATATCTTGGTGGCTAAAATTTTCAGGATCCTTTAAATACTCATAAATGTTTTTAAATTCACGATCCTTACCCAGTTCGGTTATTACAGTTTCTCGGGAATGTATCGTACATGCTGTGAGCATTGCCACCTTTAGAGTATCTATTTTTATTCTGGATAGGGCATCTGCTACGATATTTTCTTTTCCGGGGGTGTGCTTGATTACCAGATTATACTCTTGTAACTTGAGTGCCCATCTTATTAACCTTGGGGATAAGTTTTTCCCTGAGTACAATCTAGTTACCGCCGCATGATCAGAATACACTGTTATTGGCGACCTTCCAAAATAGACTCGGAACTTTTGCACTGCTAACAGAACTGCAAGTGCCTCTCTCTCAGTCGCGGAATAATTCCTTTGTGTTTGATTTAAAGTTCTACTAAAAAATGCCACGGGCTGCTGATTTTGCGAAAGTACCGCTCCCATCGCATAATCCGAAGCATCCGTTGAAATTTCTAAATTCTCATCGTTCTGAGGAAATTTCAAAACAGGGGCTTGCGTTAATGCTTGCTTTAATTTTTCGAAAGCACTATTGGCTTCGGCCGTCCACGAGAATCTTGCCTTTTTCCTTTTTAATTTTAACAATGGTTCAGCAATCGCTGCAAATCTTTTATAAAGGACCTATAATATGAACAAAGTCCTAGAAAAGAAGAGAACTTCTTCGCCGTGTTTGGAGTCGGATACTTTTGTACAGCGATTATTTTTGATTCGTCTGTCTCGATTCCTTTCTGAGATATTTTGTAACCTAAATATTTTAATTCAGGGGCTGCAAATTTGCACTTTTCGACATTAACTTTTAGAGCGGCCTCATTTAATAAAGAAAACACCTGTCTTAAATCCTCTACATGTTGGTCCTTATTACCACTAGTAATAATGATATCGTCTAAATAGATAAATGTGGTCTTTCCTGGAACAGGCCTTAGCACAATGTCCATATATCGCTGAAATGTTGCCGGTGCTCCTGAAAGGCCAAACGGCATACGCAAGAATGCATTAGTGCCAGACTTGGTTATAAAAGCAGTCTTAGGCACATCTTCCGGTTTAACGCCTATTTAAAAATAACCAGTCGTTAAGTCTAACGTAGTCATATATTTGGTAGAAGTTATGTTCCGTAGAATTTCTTCAATAATAGGTAACGGATATACCGGATATTTAGTCATGGAGTTTAATTTACGATAGTCAATTGCAAAACGCCACCTTTTCGGATGTGTTACCGGATAGTCATTATTTTTCTTACATAACACAACCGGGCTAGCATAACTACTTGAGATGGGCGTTATGATCTTTTTACGTAACATATCTCTAATGTGCCACTTTATTCTTATCATATCGATATGGTTTGTGGCGAACTGGCAGTGAATCTCCCTTGTCGATACTATGGTTAGTAACTTGAGTAAATCCGGGAATATCACTAAATAACGAAGCAAATTCACTTACCACTTGTCGAATTTTTTGTTGCCCTTCCTTAGGCAGATGGTCGAGGTTTAACGTCGGTGGTTCTGTTTTTTCTTCTCGAACTGATTTCATCGTCAGCTTAAGGGACGCTTCGTTAAAATCCAGCGTTGCTTCTGCCTCTGAAAGAAAATCTATTCCTAAAATGACAAGTGCTTGTAAATTTTTTTACGATAAAAAACATAATCTTTACTTGCTCGTCCTTGATACGAATGTATAACGGTAATTTACCTATGCACTTGCATCTTTCTCCCTGCGCAGCTAACACTGTCGTATTATCCGAATTATATATGCGGTATTTACGGAAATACTTCCTAAAAAATCTTCTGCCACACAGGAACACTGCGCGTATCCAGGAGTGCGGTGGCTGGGATGTTATTCACCAAAACTTCAATCTTTGGAAGAGTCAAATTTTTCACCATAACTGTATTTAACTTGAAGGAAGAGGGGTTTTCTTGGCCTTCGGATTTCCGCACCCTCCCGTCAGCAGAAATCCGTTTTAGTTTAAATCATTTTTCATTTCCATGCTTTCCTTCTTTTTCCACTGGCCTTGAGACTTTTTTCCTGGATTGCTATTGAACTGGCGACGTTCGCCGGCTGTTTTTGAATGCTCGGGTTTCCTTGCCCACTGATTCGCTTTGCTTCCGTAGCCGTGTTCTTGAGTTTGCTGTGGTCTTGGTGCACCAAATTGGCTTCGTTGCTCATACTGGCGTCTTCTTTCAATGTCCGCCGTTCTTCTACTTTCAAACTGGATTGCTAGCTCAAATAACGTTTCCAGTGTAGTCGGATTCCTTAATTCAATAAAGTCTTGTACTTGGGGAAATAACCTCGGCAAAATCAGTTGAATTATCTCAGGATCCGGACGGTTTCCATACAAGAGTTTAAAGACGTGAATTTTTCTTAAAATAAAGCTTGAGAGATTTTCAATTCGTTTCTGATATATGCTGAAGATTTCCGTTTCTAATCTTGCACGATCTCTTACGACAGGGAAGGCTTTTACTAAGGCAGTCTTAAAATTTTCGTAAGTATAGGTGGGACTTCCCGCTTGACACAAGAGGCTTCTGCCTATACATTTGATCCAATTAAGCGCTTGGCCCCTCAAAGAGCTGGTAGCTAAGGTGACTTTCTGGAACTCATGTACTGGATACAGCATGAAGTGGTGATCCAATTTTTCCAAAAAACTGGTTACCGGTGAGTTTCCATTAAATATTGCTTCTGGTTTCATCGATGCGCGCATGGTCTGTACGATGTAACCAAATCCTTCTAGGGCGGCAGCTGGCATTTCTGGATTCTGAGCCGCTTCGCAGGCAGCACAGGTTCTTCTTGAAACTCAGCCATGGTTATTCTTCTTCGTTGGGCGCCACTATCAGGCCTGGTGTTCCTCTTTACTTGCTTTGGAAACATTAACTGTCCTGATTCGGAACAGGGAGCTTACTGAAGCTATGTTCAATAAATTGTTAAGTAGACAATACACACAGGAAGGGTATACGAAACCCTTTATTTTTCTCTCTTTACTATGATTTCCGGAACTTCGGAATACAGAGACCAACCACTTGTGGTCTGAACGTAAGAATATAAAAATATTAACTAAAACTCTAACTAAACTAACTTTGGATTAATAAACAAGTGCCTAACTCCAAGATTGGCCGTAAATTAACGAAAAGCCGTATGTAGTACAGAGAGCTGCTAAAACTACGATACGTTTAAAATTATCACGAGGATTTAACCTCTGGCCTTGAAGGCAACCAGCAAAAGAGTAAAACTACTATGGCAAGCGGCCTGCTTCAAATAACTCCTTCCTCTCTCTTGCTTGGCAAAAAGCCGCAACTTAAGTACTTGGCGTTAGCAAGACAAATTTGCATAAATAAGTTAAAAGCTTCTAATTCTGGCCGGAAGTAGAAAATAAGAAGTGATAGTAAAGATTTAAAATAAAATAAACGTTAGTAAAACTTAGTATCCTTACAACGTTACCTTGCTATTTTCAATGTTCCTTCAGATCTGCGTGATAAAGATTTGGCCATGATCTGACCGAGATAGTCATTAAAAAATTCAAAGCCTGTTCCTGCCTTTTGAGTTGTCCGAAATGAAAACGAAATTTAGATATTTTCTAGTTGAAGATGAAATTTGAAACTATGACTTAAAGGACATGATCTGATGACGCAAATTTCGTAATTTTCTCTTTAATTTCGTAGTCTTCTTGAATGCTTCCTTCGCACTTTAAGCACACTTATTTTAATTAAAAAATGTGCTTGAGATTTCCAGTTTCTCCTTTTCATTCGTATGTTTTGCTATCATTTGTTAGAAACAGAAAAGTCAAAGCTTGAAGCAAAAAGAAAATTGATAAATAAATATGTGCTAGTGGCTCAAAATTGCAAAATCTTGTTTCTTGGATTATCATTTATATATACATTTATATATAAATGTGGTGAATGGAAATAAGAATGCGGCCATTTTAAGGTATGATGAAATGAAATGAAAGGTGTGCGACCGGGAAGAAAGACGATTTACTGTAAGTCTTCTGTAGTTTTCATACTAATTTTGATTATCCTGTATACTTTTTTCGTCGGAAAAATTAAAGGAATAAACTGGCGATTTTTCTCAGTTTCAGAGCTTAAAACTTAATTTCATTATAAGCAATTGAAAAAAGAATTCTTGTAAATTTTTTAAACAAATTAGCAACCATATCCGCTAGTTAAAATTGAATAAGTCAGTTGGTAGTCCCTAAGACGTCAAAATATAAATTAAAAATGAAATTTTATAAAACTGAATAAATTCAAGCTTTAATAGCAAGTTAAGTCTTCGCTTTTATCTATTATTTTTTAATAATTTCTAGAATTTAAATATTTTCTACTATAATACTTTTAAGATTTCAGTACTTGACAAATGTACTCTGCCTCATCCTTTCTCCTTGCATTTCGGATGAATATGAAGGAAAAGATTAGGCTATTTGAATAACAGCAAAGCAAACAACAGCTATCTGCCAAATGTGAACGATGCTTTTGTGAAGGGATTTTTAAGGGAAAATGACCTGTATTCGTGTTAGAGATAAAGAAAGTCAATAAACCAACCCTACAAGCCGGTGGGTTCGCCTGGGATCAAGCCCAGGTCGAACATTCAGTATTCAGCTCTCTTAACAGGTGGGAGGATCCGAGTTACTGAACTAAAATCGTCTTTTTTTTCTGCTCCGAGAACTATCGAATAAAAATTACACTCTATTCTCATAATAAAAAAATATTCAGTCGAAGGAAATTTTTCGACATTTAAAACTCAATAGTTACTGTTGATTAATAGTTTAAATTATTACATAGTGCGATGTCAATAAATCAGTTCGAAGTCATATATCAGCATAAATTTAGCGCTTTTTTCGGAGGGACTCAGGTATAATCGTTGGAATAAGTGTAATCATACCGAATTCTTGTAAATTTTGTGCATTTTTAAAATTTTGGGGTAAAAGATATTTTATCGAATTAGAACTGACTGCATAATAAAACTTAGGGTCTCAATATTTCTAAATTTCAGCCTATTAAACTGCCGCATAGTGGAAATATTTTTCAAAACCTCACTGAAACTGTAAGCCTGCAACAACGTGACTAGATTACTCTTATTCTTATATTTCAAATGAAAACTTTATTTTTATAGATAAAAATAACTGCTTTTAAATCTTTTTTTAAATCTTCCAATGTATTATTTATACTTTCAATACGCTTTTGAATCTCGGATCAAACTTTTGCTCCTTTCTGAAAGTTTTCTTTCCAACATCCCTGGTTATGTATTTTATTTATATCTATAAAATAAGTTTTGTATTTCTTTTTATTTTTCATGTTACTTAGATTTTATTTTCTGTGTTTCGGAATTCCGCATTTATATTCTTTATGGATTGATCGGATATGTATTTTCTATGCACTTACCGTATTATTTTTATTTATGTTCGAAATATTTTGAAGTCAATTTAAAATTCACATTTTTTAGAAGATTACAAAGTAACGTTTGTTTTCAGTGTAAATAATATGAGTGCTATTTTCTTATTAATAAATAAAAGTGTAAATAAAAGTGTAAATAAAAGTGCTATTTTCTTATTTTTTAATATTATCTGTCTATGAATGTTGTAATATTTTAATTGCAAATTTTGCTGTTTTTTTATTATGAAATACGCATGCTCTATAAAAATTAATCAGTGATCGCTTTACGTATTTTTCCTTTTTCCCTTTTTACTTTGCTCCGATTTATCTTAATAGAAATTAATTTGCGTTTACATGATATCTTTTAATCTTATTTATGTCTACTCTTCTAACTATCTTGCTAAAGGAAAATAAGGTATTTATCTCTTTAAAGTGAATAACGTATTAGATGGTAATTCATAATTGTCAATATGAATAAAATTAATTTTTACAATGTACATTTCATATAAAATATGGCTAAAGTACTTGACATATAGCAAAATAGGGTATCAGTATTCTGGTTCTGTGCGTATATTTGACAATTCTTTGGAGGTTCAACTCTTATTTCTACCAAGGAAAATCACTTTCAACGAAATGCAGAGTTTGCCAAGCATTCCTTTCCAAAACACGTATTCTTGAAATTGCGGAATCCATCTTATCTGGATCACAGTCAAACAATTACTTTTTACTTTGTTTAAGATGTATCAGGAAATAGGCAAAAAATGTATGCGGAAAGGTATCTCTTGCGTGATTCAAAATTTTGGCAAGTTGCTTAATACAATTCAACTAAAAGAAAGCCTGAAGGCTTTACCGCTGAACGTTAGCAATGAATAAATGTATTTTCTTGGAATAAAAACCGATATACTTGCAAATCTTGTTGCAACATTTCAAAAAGTATTCGTATGTAAATTTCACAGATTTCTGAAGATTTCTGGTTCAGCGAATAAGGTAACTTTTTTCTTCTTAGAATGTGATGCAATGTAATACATACACAAAAGCTAATAATAGCTTGAAATCTGGTCCAAGTGCTCACTTAGGATTTATGTTTTCAATAAAACAAGAGAAAGGATATTGTAAAAGTTTATTTTAATTTCCTACCAGAATAACTTTTCAGAATAGTGTTTTATGTAAATGAAGTAGAAGCAGCATTTAATGAGAAGTCTTGTTCACTTCCGTAGAAAAGCTTAGTAGAGGGTCTTCTGCCTTCTGGCCTCGTCATTTGCTTTATGCCAAATCTTACTACATTCGGACGTGCTGCTACGTGTCTGTTAGTATTCGCCGGTGATGTTTAAATAATGGCCAACTCTGTTAGTTATTTCTGTACAGCTTCGGCTAGTCTTAGTTAGTTAGCACTAGTTTAATTCCTTATTTTTTTACCTTAAGTTAAATCCCAAATGGAGGTTTTCTTGTAAGCCCGAGAGAGGCCAACTGTAGTTATTTTTTGTTAAAAAAAACGTAATTTAACCCTTCTTTAGACTTGTTCTTGCAGTTTTAAGAAGTCATAAAATAGTCGCTACACACTTCTTAAGTATTCTAGCTATCAAAGGCAAGCAATTTAACTAGAACCTTAAAAGATTTTATATCTTTTTAGACTGTACACTCCATTTATTTTCGATTATTTTTTTACAAAATTTGACTGTCCGGTGGCGAAACGGCTAGCGCGTCGCTCAGCTGCACCACAGGTCCAGGGTTCGATCCCCGGGCTAGTTAAGGTTGACTCAGCCTTTCATCACGTAGGTGGGTCGATAAAATGAGTACCAAGTTCGCTTGGGGGCTAAACACCGGGGTTCCTGAGAAAAGCTCACCAGGTTGTCAGCTGACTGGAATGCTGATGACTACGGGGTCCAAAGGTCAAGAAAGCAGAAAAAGAGCACTGCATGCCGTGGCCCGCTAGGGCTGTTACACCACTGTGTTTAGTTTAGTTTATTTAATAATTTTCCTATAAAAATTTAATTAATTGCCCTCTTATGTTTAATTTATAAGTATTATTATGCAGTTAAATACTGTTCTAATGCTTTAAATGAACTTTCCGCGCAAAGTGTAAGATAAATGCAATAATGGAAAAAATTAAAAGTTAGAACTTATTAAAAACTTAAATGGTTTTATTGTGAACCTCTGGAATAGATATTATCTCCAATTTAAATTTAGTTGCTAACAATCAGATATGTGTAATTTGGATTGTTATTGAGGTAAATTAGCTTTATTCCCATAACGTAAAAAAAAAAAAAAAAAAAAAAAAAAAAAAACCTAGTGACTATTAAAATAGTCCACTGGTGAGTATATGACAATCAGATACTTAAAAGCTTTTATGAAGTGAATTCCTTCATATTATCTGGAAATTTTTATTAGTTATAACCAACACAGAATTGCGTTACCTAAAACTGATGAAAGTAAGATATGAAAACTTTTGCAAGACAAGCATTTTCTATCTTGAAAACCTAATTGCTCAATATTAGATAAAAAAAAAAACGAACAAACTTGGATTGTTGTAGTTCTTGAATAAAACTCTATAAGGTATTTTCTCCTTCCCTTTCGCATGACTTCGGGCTGTAACTGGTCCAGAGTTCGAATCCCGAAGAAAGTATTCCACATTTTTCACATTTCCAGCAACGAAAAAACCTAATGCATCTACAGTGACGCCCGAATTAAAAGGTGGTGGACGATATTTCTTCACCACTAGTATTTGGCGACTGGGTTGAAAGGGGGAGAGTATGAGGTATTTTCTCCCTCCTTTCAGCATCCCTTCGTAGTGTAATCGGAAGCATGATCGAGACGTAGTCGAGAGGTCCAAGGTTCGACTCCCGGCCGAGGGCATTGCACGTTTTTCACATCTCCTGCTCCAAAGAAACACATCATGACTCTAGATTTTTATTAATTAATTGATAGAACTTTATTCAAAACCTACGACAAACTAAGCTTGTTTTTTTGCCAATACGAGTATATTTCATTGTACCCTTTTCTTAATGCTACACCTTTTCCAAATATGCATTATCATTCATTAAACTAGCAATTATTCAATTATTAAGATTATTTATATATATTAATAACAAAATATTGTAATAAGATTTATGATCTAAAGTTAAAACTTCTTTCCAAAGTTCTAGATTTTATGTAGTGAGTTAAAGACAGCTATTCAAAAATTTCCTGTATGAAATTTAAAATGCAATAGTTCTAGTCATTTCAGAGACTAACGTTATATTTTTTTTATAATTGAACTTACTTGTATCAGAAGTAAGTGTTAAGGGCATGAATCCTGGTAGCTTCATCGCACGCTCAATTCCCAGTTGAACGGACTGTCTGCACAGATATTTCCTTGGCTTTATTTATACGTAACCTTAAGAAAAGCCAATTTCTTTTAGTTACTCTTCAGCAAAGAACAACGTAAAACAAATAACTTGATTTAACCTAACTTAACAATCTATTAAATCCTGTCCTGTTGAGACTTTACAGGAAGTTCGTTTAAAGAACTCTGAAATCTAATTCTAGGGCTTCATTATCGTTTTGTATTTTTTTCTCAAAATAAATTACAACCACAATTCAATAATAAAAAAGCAGGAAAACAAATTGCAGTTATTTTTTTTTAATCTTTTTAATAATTTCAGGTAAACATTTATTACGCAGTCAGAAATTATCCATAAAATATTTTACGGTTTGGGATATTTTTTAAAATGTTAAATAATTTTCTAATGTAAAAGAGATATAAATAGGAAATATTTCTGCTAACAGTTAAGACACTAATGTTCAATACATGAAGGTATGAAAATATTATCCTGAATTTATTTTTCCTTGTTCAGAAGGCTTACTATTTCCTTAGAACAAACTCCTTCCGTACATAATATCGAAACTTATATTTGTCCAATTCTTTACATTGTTTCTTTCCATTTCGTTACATTCATTACATTGTTTCCTTGGCTTGAAATGTATCCTTATCGTGTAAGGAAAAGAATAAAATTAGTAGAATGAAAGGTTTGTTTTGTTTCTATACTGGTTTTACTTTTATTCTATAATTTTATATCCAAATATAAAATACTTGAAAAACTGAAAAAAAAATATCAGAACTGCAACAAAGTCTTTTAACGAGGGAATCTGCTGTTTACAGTAAAACTATATTACTCTACATCATCTTCCCAAACCAAACTTCGGAATTTCAAATTTATGGCACTCGACAGAAAGGATTAATTATTAATCTGTGCTGCATTAAAGCTTTCAAGCATTTATCTTCCATTCACGTGTAATATCCCAACTACTCTGATTTCCCTTGCTATCTCTAATGTGCACATTTAGATCTGAGATTTTGGAGTTCATTAAAGTTGGAGAATATTTGTGATTAAATTTAATTTATCGTAATACATCTATGCAATAAATTTTTACTTTTATGCGGTACACAGGAAATCGCACATTTGAAAAATACTGATTCTGATGCGATTTCATATAAAAATTCTATTGGAAGAAATCCCGATTTTTCATCACAAAAGGTGCCATTCAGTTCAGTTTATGTTACAAATGATAAAAAAAGATACATAAAAGGATAGATGAATACAGTAATTCACTGTGAAAATAAACCTCACTTCTTAATTACGCTAATTTAAACATAGCATTTGAATGACAGAAGTATACTTTTTTCAGCGCTGAGATTCAAAATTTATCTGTGCACATAATAAACTTCAAGATATTTTGTTTAAATATACGATGCATTTTTTAATTTACTTCTGTTACTCTCTGAGACATTTAGGACAAAATTTATCGTATTTGAAAGCTGCCTCAATTATTAAAACTTGCTTAGACTAATATAAAACGAATATAGCACGTACAGTAAATTATAGAAATCTCTAATTAAGGAAACATTTAAGTATAGTCTTCCACTTGCACACTTTCATCAGCTGCTTCTCATTGCTGCCGAGACAAGATAGCTCTCATTAGTATATTCATAATCTTAAATTAAAATAAAGTATTTTTTAAACTTTTGGGTGTTTTAGCATGTAAAGACCAAACGAACTCTTTTATTTTTTTATGTAAATTAGTTTTCCATAAAAGGAATATAGTTTGGTGTGCAAAGAAAGAGACGAAACTTGAAAGAAATGAACCACACAAAGTATGAATGCTACAAAAAGACTAAATTTCAAATTAAATGCCAAAATAAAGCATAACAAAATGGATTAACATTTAAAAAATCAATATAAATTAATCAGTACAAGCAGTAGCTTTGAAATTAATTTAAGGAAATATTCTTTGCACTAAGTATTGATAAAAATGCGAAACTTCAATACAGGTTTTATGTTATATCATCAGATAGGTGAACGGTTAGTAAAAATATTTAAAAAAATTATAATATCTGACATGGCCAATTATTCAAATAAATATTTTTTAGAAAAAGGAAACGATGTTCATTAAAACCTGGCTTAGTCAAACATCCGGCTAAATAAATTGATGGAAAAAATCCATTGAATTATAAACTTTTTGAAATATAGCAATCATATCCAGTATGTTTGTAATCAGATTTTTCGCACTATCTCAAACTGACAACTTCGAGTGGGACAGCTGTTTACAGAAATGCCATACTAATATTACACTTGTGAGGTTTATCTGTTAATTTTAACTAATAGTTAATTTTAAGTTGAAATGCCTTTCCTATTACTCTCTTTTCACCCACGCTTTTCATGCCAGAATGTAAATGAGAAAACAAGAGTTTATTTATATTAAGGTAGAAAGAAGTGCTGTTTAAGCAAGAGTTTCGGAAATTAGTTTTAGGGCAAGTCTGACTATTCCAGGCGACGTTGTGCTGTGATTATTAGAGACTTGCGTTAGCGGCGTGGTACTTTAGCCATTAGACTTTAGACTTTGTCTGGCCGGTTTACTACAAAGAGCTCTTTCTGCGCGTTAAAGTATTCTGTGAGACTAATCTACCACACCTTGAAATCATTAGTTGTTACGTTATTCTCTTAAGCCAGGAACAAAAATCTTCACCATTTATGTCACAGGAAACTTCACCATTTAGCATTTTGCCCTTTATGTTGCAAGCCCCGCCGACCACGGCGAATTCCATAGAGGTTTACTCTCTAAATACATTTTTGAGTAATATATCTGTTATTGCATTCTGACATTACATTTCATATTTTAATGTCATTTTATTGTCATATTTTTAGTGTCATATTGTCCATTTATATATGTATGTACATATATTTCCTAATAAAGAGTTTTTCATGCATTGCTTGTTTTCATTTATATTTAAATTACTTTGTTCATGGAAATTATTATAATTCTGCAGTTATGTTAATGATTCCTACTCGGATTTAATTATTTAATAAAATACATAAGAATTTTCAGCAGAATTATGAAAAATGAATATTTAGCTTACACATGTGAGCTATAATCCATATTATTTCACTTTAAAATTTACTTTATTCTTTCCAAATGAGACTTGGAATTAGCATATATAAAAATAAGTTATAGTCTAAAAGTATATGTAAACATTTATTCACCTGTAATGATTAATGTATAAGAATTTGTATGCATATAACTTCTCAAAAGTAAAAAGGGTTACAAGCTAACTGAAGATTTTAGACTTTATTCATAATTTGGGGCAATAGGTTAATTAATTTTAAGCTCTTCATAATTTTGTAATAAGAAATAGAAACATTTCTTTTGCAATATTTTGTGCAATATATGAAGTTAAAAACAATAGCATGAGAGTATTTTATGGTTACTTGCTTTCTGAATCTAATACATTGAAAATAAAGCTGAATAGTTTTCATGTAAGGGAAATTAAATTCAAATTTTTTTTATTATTTCAATGTATATTAAAATTTATTATTAGATTTTTTATGCATATTATGGTCAAATAGACAAACTACTAGTAACATCAATTCACAAATTGTATTAATATATTTACTTATAAGTAGCATTTTAAGAAGTTAAAGCGATCAGATTATGATACAGGTTTACTGAGACATATATATATGAACAGCTGTTTTAATATTTTCAGATTTTCATTATAAAATTTTTCAAAAACTATTTTTAACAAATTACTTTTCCATCTATTATGATTATTTAAAGGAAAATTTAGCTTATAATTTACATGATTACGTGCTCTAATCTTGTAAATAAACATAATTTGCTTTTTAAAATTAAAATGCATTTAAAGCATTTTTTGATTTTTCAAATCAAATTTTGAAAATTTCTGAAATATTTATTCATTTCAACTTATATATAAAAACCTTATTTTTTATTCAAAAACTAAGTTTTCAGTGCAAATATCTTACTATTCGAGTTCTTATATATAAGTTGCATTGACTTTCTTATTTTTATTGCTTACTACACATTATGGCAAAAACCATGTTTCTGTTAAACAAAATATATTCTGTGAATTCAAAGTAATTTCACATCAGAAGTACTGTGAGAAAGTGATAGTGTTAAGTATTTCAGAATGTTAGATATTGTAACATGACACCGAATTTCCAATATTTTAATATGGGTGTAATTTTTTGATATGTATATTTTGTTAGATTTGAAAAGAAAAACTATATGTCCAAACAATGAAGATATGATTATCCTAAAACAATGCTTTTTATTTCGGTGATGGTCTACTTTGATTCATAATCGTCTTCATCAACAATAAATGTTTTTGTAAGTACATAGGTAGCAAATCTAAAACAGATGTATATGTCAGATAATTAAAATCATAATAGCATGTTAAAAAGTAGTGTAAAATATTTTTTCAAGAGATAATATTAAACAGATATCTAAAACAATACCTCAATTATAAATTTTACATAGCAAATACCAATTTTCAGTTTGCCAATAAAATAAATATAAAATAATTATATAAAAATCGCACCATCAAGAAGTGAGCAGACTATTATAACTCCTTGTAATGTGTGTGGTTTCACCCGAATATCGGGCGATATCTCGCTATCGAGAAGAGCGAACGAAGAAAGGGTCACTCCTTTTTCTGTGTGAGAAGGGACCACTTTTTTCTAGAGCGAAAAGTCGCTCCTTCGAGGGTTGGTGCCATTTTGGCATTAGAGGTAGGTGGGATGTCACTCCTTTGGATTCGGATAGGACTCTTTCGAATTTAGAGTGTATTATTGACACCCTTAGAGCTGCTATAAAACCAGCAGTAATTTTTGATGGAAAGACGTCTGTCTTAAAATTTCTTGAGCAGTTAAATTCGCATTTTTGCTACATCCAGTACAGGAAGCGTAAAATGTCACTATTGCCACGTCCGTCCTTAAAGGCCAGGCTACTACGTGGTATAGATGAAATGACAAATGACAAATTCGTCTTGGGTGAGCCTGGTAACGAAAGCTACAACTTTGAAAATTTTAAGAACACATTAATTAAAGAATTCCCCATAGTGAAGGATAGACCCAAACTCGAGTTGAGCTATTCAGCGAATATCAGTATAAAATCGAGGATCTGACGGACTTCGTTCTGCGGAAAATCCAGATTTTTATATGTTGTACGGCAAGAGGCCGGACGAAGAAATTATTCAGATAATTTTGCCGCGACTCCTATCCCAGACTAAGGATTACATTGGAAAGTTTATTCGAATTAACTACAAAATCTCAGAATCGACGCGTGGCAAAAGAAAAATTCGAATGACAGGGTACGGTAAGAGGCCAACAGAATGAAGTTTTAGACCAACGCCTTAACAAAACCCGCAGTTTCGGCCGAATAAAAACTCGAACGGAAAGAAAAAAAAATTAAACCGAGAATAGCGGGGGCAGAAAGGAAGTAAACAAAAACCAGAGGGACCAGTTAAACTGAAATGGGTTGCTAGGAAGAGGGTGCAGCTACTCCAGCATAAGGACGCCCTCAGAAATTAAACTAAATACTGTAATAATAAGAAATTTGGAACTGCCAATACTGCAAATTTTGTTAAATAATATCCCTGCTGAAGCTCTCGTTGATACCAGAGCCCAATGTAATTTCATTTCAGAAACTCTCTTTAAGAAATAGTTTCGTGTATAAATATACACTTTTCGAATTAAGCGGTGAAAAGGTTATCAAACAGTGCACATGTATTGGAAAAATATTATTTCATGTGCAGGTGAAAGATGAAGTTAACTAAAAAGGTAATTTTTTTGTAGTGCGAAACCTACAAGAGTCCGTAATTCTAGAGTGAGACTTCTTAAAAGCGTCAGGCCTTGTCTTAAATTTTCTGATTCTGTTCTGCAGATATAGATGAACAAAACTGAAGAACAAGAAAGCCAGAAACCACAACTCTGAACATCTGCAGAAAGAAGAGAAAGAAAAGTTAGAAGCATTGGTAAGCAGTTTTACAAATCTTTTTTATCATAAGTCCGAGTTTACTAATATAGTGAATCATGAGCTGTTGGCTCAACCATGATACTGTTGAATAGGGTATAATCGAAAAACACATTGAGGGCATTAGTAGCCCGTATGCTGACCCCGTGGTTTTGTGAAGGGAAAAAAATAATTTACCACCTAATAATCACAAAAGGATGTCGGTTCGCCGTTCATTACAGGAATTTGAGCTCAGTCACAAAATATCCTGTCTATCCCTTGCCCACAATTGAGGAAATAATCCGAAAAATAAAATCAACCGAATACATGACAACGTTGGACCTTTACGTCCGGATATTTCCAAATTAACGTGAAGCCAGAAGATGTACCTAAAACAGCGTTTATCACAACGTCCGTGGCTTTCTTAAGAATGCCATTTGGATTATATGGGGCACCTTCCATTTTACAGACAGCAATATAGACAACATTGAGGCCAGTGCTCGGGAAAAGCACTTTTATTTATTTAAATGACCTTCTAATTACGAGTGAAACCATAGAACAAAATGTAAAAGATTTATATGGATTATTTTCGCTTCTAAGTGAATTCGGACTAAAAGTAAATGCCGCAAAATGTAAGTTCGCCGCCCAAGAACTTCTGTATCCAGGATGCAAAATATCGAGTAAATCCATAGAAACGGAAAACTAAAAAAATATAGCAATCAAAAACTACCCTCCGTCAAATACCACTTAGGAACTTTCCTCCTTCTTAGGGTACTATAGAACGTTTATTACTTTGCTCAAATCATAGAGCAGCTATTGCAACTAAAAAGAATGAAAACTCGCTTAACTGAACAGCCAAGGCCAATACGGCGTTTGAACTTTAGTTTTATAATAACCTCTTAAATCTCCTCCTTAATTTCGTTATTTCGTCTTTCTATCCGAAAAACAGCAATATGTTAATAATAAATCTCTATGAACTCCATCATTTCAAAATTAATTCTTGCCATATGCTTCCCATATAACGCTCATGACGCATGTGCTTACAGAATTCCTCAGCCAATAATAGTACAAAAATTTACAAACCTGAACTAACGAATAGCAATAAAACCACTATTGTATTTTTTGTAACTTTATCTTGTAAGAATTATCTTAATTTATCTAACAGTTGATTTTTAGTTAAAGTTACTTTCCTGTCTTTTCTTAATTTCAGCTTACAACTTCCGGCCAGAACGTATTTTCAGAATTTCGGTCAAGTGCAAATGAGGAGAAGAAGTATTTATCTTTGAAGTTCTACTGACTTCGTTAGAGAGCCAGGTATTCTGAGAAGCGCGCGTTCGCCTTTTAGGCTACTCTCTGTCTTAAGCTGTTATTACGCTCGGTCGTACTTAAGGCCCTTGATAGCTTCGCCGTTAGCGTTAAGGGACCAACTCTGTTAGAATCTTGATAGCTTCGGCTATATCTTTTTAGTTAAGTTTAGTTTCAATTCTTAGTATTCCTGAGTTCAAGTCCAAGTGGATGCTTTTTTTGTAAACTCCAAGAAAGGAGTCGTCTGTTAAATTTATTTTCAAGAGTAAAGGTTATTCAACCCTTCGTAATTTTACTCTTCTATCATTTTGAACCAAGCGATTATTCGCTTACCAGTTCTCAAAGTTCCAGACACCATTGCAGTAACTTCTAGGTTTGAAATCTTACAACCTTCAAAATGTAATCTTCAAATTTCTTCTCCGCTTCTTTGTCCCATTAATATATCTTAACTTATCTTTCATATATCAAATATATTATTTTCTTTATATGAAAAAGCTCAAAGATAATTGCAAAATGACGTACTAATGTCTTGCGATGGGGTGGGCTTAGCTGTGTACCTCTGTTTGAAGAGACGTTCCATAGAAAAAAAAGTGCTGAATTGAACTTCATCGACTTTCGCAACTTTATGCATCAGCTACATCACGTTTTACCACATTAAAAATGTTACTGGAAGCATATTGAAAAAAAATTATGTAATAATTTGAATGAGATTTTAAAAAATATCAATAATTGAATAATAATTTTGATGCTAACTTATCAATAATTTCAAATATTTTATGCAATTACTTTATAAGAGTAGTCTTCCAAATTTAAATAAAAGTTGAAAGGGATAAGTTTATAATAGAGGGGACAAACAAATTCAAAATATTCACATATATCACTTATACATATGCTTCCGTGTAAAATATATAATATATAAATAAGATTAAAATAAATGTGTTTAATGTACATGTCAATTTAAAACGTATTTGATCCCCCTTACACTTAATTACTACCATTCAACTATTCATAAACACTACGTCAATACTCAAAAGGCGGAAGCTCGCAGTTGATAGACGGTGAAAGATAAATTTCCATCTCCTATTCAATATTTACCTTCCTTTTCAATAATTTAAATGGATAACCAAACAACTATTCACGAGTTTTACAGAAATTATTAAAAGTCCTCGCACACAATCAAAATGGATATTCAGATGTACGCATAACAATTAATCCAATTTTTATAGCAATATCATGCTATTTAGTTTATATTTATTTTGCATTTCATTCGCTTCTATTCAAAACTGCGTGTTCGAGGAATGATGTATGAAACAATTCGACATGCTTTGGAATCATCATATCAGTTTCTAAGACGGCGATACTTTTCGTATCACTAAAGCTCGAATATTCTTGAGTGTAATTTACTGCAAAATTTCCCGAGATCCTCAAGTCCATATTTTGAGCAGTAGGAATATAGACTCCTGATACAGTCTTATAAATACTAGCCATTTCTGTCCTTTCATTCTTTCCGAACCATCCTTGCAAGAACATTTTGAATCCTCTTTAAGACGACCTCTTGCGGTTACGCATACTTTTGGTCTTCTGATAAAGTGGTGGTTTTGTAGAGGTGATACTCAATATTATATACGCTCTCAGAAGTATAGGTCACTTTCAGAGATGATGGAAAAGAAAATAAACTGGTTTTGACCGAAATTAAATTCGCTTGAGAATTATTCTAATGAGGTAATGTCATGTCATTTAATTTTTTATCTGCTTTGCATCTCAGGAAATGTTTGGGAGGCAGAGCCAGGTTTAGATTTTTTAAAGCCCTACGCTATTTGAGATATGGGGCCCTTTAAAGGTTTTTTTATATATTAATGCTACTTATACCGTATTTTATTTTGGGGGGAGCCCAAGAAAGTTGTGGGCTCTAAGCTATAGCTTGTGCAGCTTATACTTAAATCTGGCTCTGTTGGGAGGTGATCACCATGAGATGGTTCTGTGCATCCAAACTTACATTACTTAATTACTAATGTAGGTAATACTCCCGATCAGCAAAATATGTTCACTGTAATTGATGTGTGAAGATGTATAAACAATAGAAACTCAGTTTTTGTAATGATATATTTATGTATGATATAAAAGTAACAGCTCGAAACTGCATTTACGTATAATAAATGCAAGCAGGATAAGAAACGTGCAGTACGATGGAAAGCGAAACACTTAATATCGGTTGCCAAACACGCGGTAAAGTAAAGTAATAAGAATGAAATAAGAAGGCCTTCTAGCGACTAAAACATATTTCTACTTTATTAAAGCTTCAGTCTTGGTACAAATATAAAAGTTTCATCGGCTTAAAAGGCTCCTTTTTCTGCCTTTTCGGTGTCATCACGAGTAAATTTGTCATTCCCAATACGTACATCAAACAACTCCAGTCGGTTAGGTTACACAGGATGAGAAGGTTACTCTACAATCAGTAGCACAGTATAGTCGACTTTTATGTTACGCGTAGGATACTGCCACTTCGATCGTTTCTGTGTAGAATTCAAGAACTCCCGTTACCAATGATTCTAGGACTTGTGTCTCATATTTTGTACAAGTTCTGTTCTGGAGTTTGATGTGTGAAAATCAAGAAACATGTATAAAATAACTGTTGGATTATAGTCTAGAAAACTAAGATGAAGTTGAAACATTTATAGAATCCACTATCGGAACTATTCACTTAAGAAAGTGGGCACAAATTGACAACAACTTCAGTCTGAGCAAGTAGCTTTGAGAACTTTTCGAAGATCTGGCAATAACCCTTTCTGTTGGGTTGAAACATAAGTAATGGCCGTTTTTTTAATTTAAAAATTTTTATTTTAACAAAACAAAAAAAAAATAAATTAGTCAATAATATATTCTCCGCCGTTGGTTATGATTTCTTCCCAACGTTCAATCAGTTTTTCGATACCACGGCGATAGAAATCATCCGGTCTCGACTCGAAAATTTTGACCAACCAAGATAGCAATTCCACATCGTCGTTGAACGAAACTCCATGCAAGGCGTTCGAAAGCGAACGAAATTTGAAAGCGAAATTTCCATTTTTGAATTTGGCAAACCAATTTCATGCAGTTCTTTCAGGCATTGCACCTTCTCCATACACTTCACAAATCTCTCGGGCAGCATTGGCGCCTGGATTAAATGCAGTAAAAAAGAAGGTGTCGAAAATGCTTATTTTTGTTGACATGACACTCCATTTTAATAATCTGAAAAATAACAAAAATTAGCTCAGACAAAAAATTCAAATACGCCATCGTGTAGAGGGAAAGATTTTCTTTCGAATAACACAAAATATTATGCCAATACATTTTATTTTTACTGCGTAATTTTAAGCACAACATAAACGGCTATTACTTATGTTTCAACCCAATTGATGAAATTTCACTGAATGAATTTCAGTTTCCCAAATTACTTCGAAAAAGTAGAAGAAAGGTTATGAATGGGTATTAAATGCCACTCAATAGATGAATGGGCTAGTTGCCGTGGTACCGACTCCATTGTAAGAATTGATTTAATTCATTCAGTTTTCAGGATGCTTTCACCAAGTTTGTACCATTGCCGCTGTAAATATATCACAGTACACTGTGGCGTGAAATGAAGCGTTTAAAATGCAGTCATTAACGAATCAGCTTTCAAATCATTAATTTCATTAACTGTTTCGAAGTACACTGCTTTAATTGTCACGCAAACAATGAAGGTTATGTAACCATTATTTAATAGTAATGGGGCCTACGTAGTCTATACCACGTGTGAAGAAATGCTTTTCAAAGTGACATGATGTTAAGGTAGATTACATATCCTTTGCGGAGTTGCGGCAACTTTAAATCTATTGATTCGCACTTGCTGATGCAAATGTGAATATTTTTTTTTCCTTTAGATTGCCCAATATGTGAGATTATGTGACACAATAAAGTGGGTTCGACGGGAAGGTAAGTAATGTGTCTTTGTTCAACTAATAATTCACTAAATCTGTGTTGGGATTACTATTGTAGGCGCTTGGCACTCTGTGTCAAAGAAGAATGTTGAAGACATGCTTCCACCCGTAAAAGACTTATTTCTCTATAAATAGGTAAATTGGCTTTTTTTAGATAAAGTTGTCTTGTATTTGATGCATTCCATATCATCCTGAAAATTGAGTCTCTGATAATTGTATTTTCTGATTTTTACGTCTAGTAACCTTAGTGGCTTAAAACAATTCATCTGTAACGCTTTGAGGATTATTAAGCTTACTTGCGGATGATTATACTTTTAGTTCACAAAACATTGTTTGCAGTAAGTCAACATACGAATATTCTTACACGGAAGTTAATAATGGACAAATAAATCAACTAAAAAAATCATTCGACTCATGTAAATAAAGAAATCGTATCAGATCTTTGTCAGTGTTAGCTATCATCTTCACACTTTGATTTAGACTTGGTTCAATTTTTCTCATTCGGATGAAGATATTGTGGACCATTTCACCGTGAATTCCATGCCAGCAGTTGCTGAGTTTCGATACAACGAAACGGGATGTGCACAGGATTTTCTTTCGGCAGAACAGGTTTCTAATGTTTTGTAGGAATCACTTTTATAATTTATAACCAAAAGTTTTCCCATTTGCATGGATGTTTCTTTGAAGTGTTTAAGATAGATGGAAACGGCTTGCCCAATAAACATGCCCTAGAAATCTCCAGCATTTGCTCAGCGATTCGTTTTATGGGTGCTACTTTAGTCTTTGAGTTCGGAAAGGCCCGTTTAAACTATGACATTGTGTATTTCGTGACAGCAGATGGATGTTGTGCAGGAGAGCGAATATGCATTACAAAATTCATGCAGTTGGATATCAGAGTTATTGTAAGTAAGACATATCTTGGAATTTGAAAGTCATTGATTTGACTTAATGTCTCTTGGAAGTTCAATAAATCACCCACATAATTTTAGGGAATATTTGAATACAAGTGACCCTTAATTAGCCATAGTTTAACAGTAATCCTAAATAGTAGAAAATACGAGCAGATTCCACCATTATTAGCCCATTATGTTAGAGGTGTGATGAGCTGTAACCTAGATTTGAAACTGATAGTTCCAGTAGATGACTTTTAAAAAAGTGGTAAGATTTTTGAATTGTGATTAGTAATTATCTCCAAATCGAAGTTCTATGAACTTAGTTACAAATTTTGGAAATTTGAAATTACTTTTCTCAGAACGAATCATGCATGTATAAAAGAGAAGATATTACCCAGTAACTGCAATGCATCTCTATCTTCGTAGCAATTGACAGCTATCTGCTTCAGACATCTAAATTGCATCCTTATAATGTCAGCTGGTAATTCAGATCGTCAAGAGCCGAAATAACTTGGCGATATTTTTTCTCTACGTCAGCATTGGCAAAGGGATTGGCACCCGTTTTGTTATTAAAATCCTAGTTTTAAAACAATCCATGGTGCATAGGTTATTTTTTAGAAACAAATACTAATTTTTAATCTCAATACTGCAGAAATAGTAAACAAAATATTTATGTTTTGAAATATGTACATTAACACAAAAAAAATTATAAATATGTGTAGTAACTAAAATATCCAAATTAAAAGTATGTACATAAAATAAGGCATGTCTTGAGATATTAGTAGCTAGGGCGCATCTGAAATGTAGCATGAGAGCCATGTCGAAATGTTGTTCGGGTTAATTAAAGAAAGGATCGGCTAGTTGAATATTTTGAATATGCAAAAGTTCTTCAACAAACTCTCAATATAAATTGAGTCATTGTATTATACTGCGCACAGAAAACTCTATGGAGTCTTTCGAGGACTTCCACTTGAGAATTCTAAGGTAAAATAGCTTAAATAGCTTAAAGTAACTATTAATAAATATAACTTAAAATAACTATAACTTAAAAACTTAAAATAACTAAAAATGCCCTAAAATAGAAACATCTAGCATTTTTATTTGGAATGCCAAATATGTTCGCGTAAAGTTCAGTAATAAACGTGCCTATGACCTTCTATAGAGCAGCTTTCCGCTGACCGTATGAATTATTAGGTATATTAACAGCAGTCGTTAAACGGAGGAAAAACGATTTTGCAGCATTTTATTGAAACACCACCGTTTGTTTAATTTATCGTTGGAGCGTATACATGAGCAAGTGTTCTAATTCAATCTGGGAGTGGATAAGACGCCTTTATGACTGTTATTACCGTTAAGAATAAATAGTTCTGTGTTTTTAAAAATTTCAGAAAAAAAACTGCGTTTAGAATCCGAATGGTTTTTTAAATAAACGATTTGTGAATAAATCCTTTTTCGCGAACGAATTGCCTAATCTTTAGTCACTTAGTTCTTTAAATTTTATAGAACCTAATTCAGAATTTTTATCGTATTTATTATTTTTATCGTGATGATCACCATAGTTGAACATTTCTGATGATGCACATCTGTTACTTAAGAAGATCTGCAAATTTTTCGAAAGCGACAAAAATCATAATCTGCCGTTTGCGAAGTCCGTGCGTTACGAGTTTCTGAAATACCTTTTTACAATAAATGTTAGTCATAAGTTGCTTTTTTTATCAACAACTTAATAGAATGTATCCTTCATTCTTCGTGACTCGTAAGCGTTTGAGTAATTCATAGAAGCTTATTCCATGAATGCTTTGATTAATGAGAAAATCATCAGTTTTATCGTCTTACCATACCGGGATAATAACTTTCCTTAAGCTTGTAAATAACTTGACACGTAAATAGTAAGTTCTGAAACTCGTGAAATTTCTGTATGTTAGAAAGTGTTTCAATTTTATGAAACATGAAATTTAAAAAAAAAATATTATATTAAATATCTTTATATCTATCATTAAATGGCTCAACATTTTATCAGGCTTTAAGTCTTCACTATTGTAAATTGTGACCAAAGCCTTTAGATGATAAGCGACTTATCGCTATGTCTAAAATTACAGCAGAGTCAGAAGAAGGGTTTAAAGGACCCGTTTGGTTTATCCAAATAAAGTTTAACAGATGGAACCAACTCGTAATTACAGAAGCCAACACTTTTGGCTTCAATAAAAGATAATGGATAAACTAAATTCAATCAAAATTAAGTCTAGCCTAACGGCTTCAAAAGTTTAGCTAGTGCGCAAGTTGGCTGTGACCGAATA
This sequence comes from Stegodyphus dumicola, assembly GCF_044657685.1. Taxonomy (NCBI): domain Eukaryota; kingdom Metazoa; phylum Arthropoda; class Arachnida; order Araneae; family Eresidae; genus Stegodyphus; species Stegodyphus dumicola. The sequence continues at coordinate 131,475,562 of NC_140780.1, forward strand.
GGCGTAAACAAGCTTAATGGCAGGAATAATTCAATGCCGCAGAATTCTAATCGCTAGGGTATCAAAGTTAGCAACGTGGCCTTCGAGCAGACAGAACACGCTCTGATTTCACCCTCCAAAATCTTTCTTTAAGTACTTCCTTCTTTCTACCAAATTTGAATATCGCGCGCGCTGGAAATTTGCATTCAGACAGGAAAAGGAAACAAGGCTTAATAGGAAAGGGAGTTAACATAAAATAATGGGTTATAAAATTAAAATGAACTTACAGTTTAAGCGGGAAGATTAATATTGCTATTTTTATGGGCTTTTTTTATTCGTAATGATCATACAGCGCAATATATGTAATTGATTCAGCAAAATATTTATCAGTAGCGTCTTTTGCTTCAAAATGAGTTTCTTTAATATCTTCATTTTCTGATAATTATTCATGTTAATCCGCAGCATCATAGCTAGGGAAGTAATATATAATTTCTAAATTTTAACTATTAATTCTTGCGTCCAAGAAAAAACTCGTCTTTTATAAAACTATATACTTGAGTTAGTGCTGATTTAGCTATTTCACGATTTTTTTTTTTTTTTTTTTTTTTTTTTGCGTTGAATAATACAGAGTAGAAACACTGAAGCCAACTTCAGAATAAAAACAGCACACTAAAATACGAAGTAACTTCATAAATGAAAGTTAGATGAAAATCGAAATTGTTTAAGCTTGGTAATTTAAAAGATCTCGACAACAGTGCCTCTAGCAAATATAAATGAATTTACCCAGCGTAATTAATGCGCGAAGATATATTAAATAGAGGAACGCAGTTGATGAAATGAAGATATATCTTTTGCAATGAAATAACTGCAGATGATATAAATGTGACAGCCTGGAGTTATATTTGCGTATGATAAATCCGAGTAGTGCAAGATATTAATATGCAAGATATGCAATACGATATGAAAGCGAAAACATTGAAAATTTATGAACTGAGAACGTCCTCTATCGATATCGCTGAATACCTAGCTTTTTAGATAAATAGACTAATAGACAATAGACTAACTAAGTAGTAGATAAAGATACTTTTCAGGTAACTTCAAAGAAAACTACATGATTTTCCTCTATTGCTGCATCTACTATTAATAATAAATAAAAAACTTAAAAGTAAACATTTAATAAAGCTTCTGCCTTCATAAGAGTTTAGATTAGTTATCAAAGCCCTTGAATGCTTTCTGCTTTTAAAAGTGATGCGTTTTATGACCAGCATTTAAATTCACTGTCTCTGAAGTTGGAACGCTTCTTCAGAAATTTGCTTTCTTCTTGACTTCTTCCTAAGTCTCCATTAAATATTCAATTTCATAATTATATGAGCATGTCAAAAGTATTTTCTGGGTAATTTTTTATAATTTTGTGTTAAAGAAGATGGTTAATTACATCTCATACTACAGAAGATGTGGAATTTCGTTAATATTTTTAGGAAAGTAAATTTTGCTAAACAAAGGATACTTTATTTTCCTCAACACTGCATTTTTTCTTACATATCACACGCAGAAACTTTAGCTGAAATTTCTTCCGAAATTTTTATCGGTACAGCAGAACAATTAATCGTTTTTCTTCAGGAATGTTTATAGAGGTACAGTTTTGAAAAATGTACAACTTACCAAAAGATTAAAATAAAAATTAAAAATGATATTTTTTGTTTTGTTTTGCTTTATAAAACAAAAGAACATTTTATGGGGTTTTACTTGATCTGACACTGGTATTTAGTTTAATAACTCCAACAGACGAATTATTGCTATGTCTGGAATAACTACGAAGCCGTGGAAACGCTTAACCCCACACCGCCAACCGATGGTTCGTAAAAAATGTTTAATGGTCCGCAGAAAATTTGAGGCTTTATTTATATTTTTATGAAGATTCAGTTGACGAGTAACAAAACGTATTATGAAATTTGATTACTTTTTTTTCTAATTTTAGCTACTACTTTTAGCGAAATTCCTTCTGAGTTTAGCGACTTTTGCAGGTGTATCTAGAGATATTTGAAACTGAGAGTTGGCAACCACGGATATGCTGCCGTTATCAATAGCCGCTAACTGGAATTCTTTTTTTTTTCTGAACATTTTTATCCATGTTAAGAGACAGCTTAATTAATTTTTATAAGAACCATCTGCATTCTCGTTTATAATCTCATCGACTGATGTTTCCGTTTTTTGTACGGAATTCGGAACATCTGAACTCAGATTTACATTTTGCGATAAATGTTTTTTACTAAGACAGTTTAAACAGAATTTATTGTTTTTAACTATTTCATATCTTTGATTTGGATTTAATTTTAAAAATGAGTCACATTTACATAGTAGATAAGTATTATGTTTACAAAAATTTAAAATTGCCGCCATAACACTTCAGTTTGTTGATATTGCTTTGAGTTGCCTGTTTGTTCTTGAGCTTTCGTTAAGTTCTTTTTCAGAGATATGGAAATATAAATAGAGACGTTAATGAGCGACAATATAGTTATAGTATAGTTAATGAAGATTACAAATAGACCTTTTGAGTATTAGTTGATAAACACACATATAAGTTTTCTGTTCAAGAAGATAAGATTTTTGTACTTTTTATATAATTTTTCAATGTGAACGAAATATATGTATATCACTGAGATGTTAACAGTGTTTCCGTTGTTACTCATAATATTTAAAACTGTGTATAGTTAGCGTTATTTAGTAACTATATAAAGGAGACAGTAGACCATTTTTTTTTTTTTTTTTGGTTTTCTTCGATTATTAATGTAGAATAAATAAATTTTGAAAACATATAGTTAATATCATTGCCATACTATTTATCGAGAGATAAAAATAATTTTCTTAATTTCATTTCTTTTAAATCATTTTAATAGAAATTTTAAAATGCTTCCTCCGTTCCCTTTTTTTCAACTGGTTTAACCTAATAGTTACATAAAAGTATATTTTAAATAATTATATTCATTCATTAATAATTTTGTTAATATATTTTCTTGCACTTTTAACTTTTCTTGTACTTGCATTTTAAGTTTTGTTACATTTAATTATTAGATATTCGATTCTCTGCTTACCTGAAATTATTATTTATGGAATATTTCTGAGTTATTTTATTGTTGTTAACTTCTTTGTGTGGAAAACGTATATTTAATTGAAATTTTCGAAATGATTTTTATTATTCCATGCGTAATTTACGTCTATTTGCAGTTTTAAACATTTATCTTGCCAAACAATAGATTAAGTATATTGATTGTACTATATCTAATATTCTTTTTTTTTGTCCTACAGAGGCTGTTCGCACATTTTTTAGACGATTTTGGTAAGCGGTAATAAAAAATCTTTTGCTGCAAAAGAAGTAATTGCAATTATACTATGTTTTTAAAAGTCAAAATTATCGTCTTTGACTTGAAAGTTTTGTTTTTATTCAAAATGGCGAATTTAACAAAGCAGTGGTTCGAAGGCTACATTTACGCTCTTTCCGAAGAGAAATATGCATACTCCGTTATCCAAAAACGATGTGAGAGTCATGGTTTTGTGATATCTAAAGCGTCGATAGGTAATATCATCAACAAGAAAGGAAAGCAACGTCAAATTGGAGGCTCAAGTGGGACAAAGATTCCAAACAAATATCCAAGGAAAAAACGGAATCTTCGACTATTGCAAAGGTGCGTTGTTTAATGTTAAAAGAAAATCCCCCTAGTCAAAGGAAAGTTGCAAAATTATTAAAATTCCCGGTGTCTACTGTAAACAAAATGATAAACGTTGACTTAAATCTTAAGAAAGCCAAAAAATGCAATGTGCATCGTCTTCTTCCAAAGCATATCGCTCAACGCAAGACACGCTGCAGAATTCTATATGAGAAACACTTATCCAAAGAAAAATGGAAAACAATTGTCACAATAGATGAAACATGGGTGTATTTAAATGATTGTAAAAAAAGAGCCATTTATTATCATAAAAGGAGAGAAAAAAATTTAAGTACATGGTTCAAAGAATCGAAAGAAAGTTTTTCTAAGGGATTCATGATTGTTGCTGGTTTTTCTTATAATGACAAGTTAAAAATAAAGAGAGTGCAAACAAATGTCAAGATTAACTCCAAATACTATCAGAAACATATTTTATTGCCAATTTTTCTGAATGAAATACCATCGCTTTACCCACAGTGCCATCAATCTGTGAGACTCCATCAGGACAAAGCTAGCTGTCACACATCAAAATCCACTGTAAATTTCCTAAAAGGAATGGAACAAAAAACTGGTATCAAGGCCGTACCCTTCACTGATATCCCTACTAAATCTCCCGATGTGTCACCTATAGATTTTTGTGCTTTCGGACTTTTAAAAACTGCATTATCCAAACGTTGTCCCCAAACCCTAACAGGACTCTGGAAAGCTCTTCGGGAGGAATGGGATAGAATATCTCTTCTGCCACTTCAAAAGGCATTATTATTTTTGGAAATTGCGGTGTCGAAAGATAGTTCAGAATAAGAGATGTCAAATAGAACATTTAAAACACAAGAATTTTATGTAATTTAGTTTTGTGAATACAATATACATCGTCTAAAAAATGTGTGAACAGCCTCTGTAGATGCTGCAAGGAGTAAAAAATCGCAAATTTCAATTTTTGCTATTAATATATTTCAATGCATTCTTTGTGGTCTGTGTTGGCTTCTAATCAGAATTTTTTATTTACGAATTATGCTCAAAATAATTTTAAACATTTCACTCAACTAATATTAAGGTGATACTATATTAAAACATGAAATAGCTGCCGGACCATTCATGCCGGACGTTTCCCGGCCAACTGAAGGTGACCGGTTTTTCTTTCATTGGGCCGATAGCTCTTATTTCTTTTATTCTAATATTTACTTAAAATTTCATAATTATAACATCTATTTCAAGATATGTGTACCACGAAAAGTAATATTTACATTTATGTGTACAAAACTGTTACATTTACATGTCAAATTTAGCGATTTTTAAGACCATTTTGTTCAAGTGGCCCACCAGTAGCAACCTTACCCCAAAGCTAAACTAAACTGAAATAGGCCCATAGGTAATTTTTGCAACACCAGATATCTATATTTATTGTAGGCATACTGTAGTTTTATTTTTTCTTACTATCAAACATATATAAATTTATAGTTCCAAAGCCTCTTTTTATCTTTTGTATATCAATCATATATCTTTTGTATGTCACTGATCTGTTTTGCGATGACAGTTTAAAAAGTAAATTCCAGTCATCTTTATCAAGACCTCATTTTTACCTCTCAATAAGAAATGAAATAAATGGCTCTCAATAAATTTTTTACTGACTGAAAAAGCAATGAAAATTTTAATTCAATTTTCAAGAACACATTTGTGCGAAAAGATATTTTCAGTAACAGCACTTAAAACTCGTTGCCAGTCTCGGCTTGAAATTAACGCGGCTCTTCGTCTTGCAATGACATCACAGCAACCAAAAAATCTAAGAACTAATTTCAAACAAACAGGAACAAATAACACACTAAAAATGTTTAATACTTAAATAAACTTATTTTTTTAATAATTGCTCCGTAACTCTGTTACCATTAAAGAATGCATTTCACATTAATAAAATAAAAGTTTTCTGATAATTATTGTATAAATATTTACCTTTTTTTCTAAATTCATTTCAGAGGTCCGCCAACTATAAAATTATGCATTTAGTGATCCATGAAGTTCTATAGGTTGGCAACCGCTGGTTCAAACAACCTTTTTATTTAAACAGAATTTAGAACAAAAACGCGCTTTCTTGTGCTAACAATATGAACCACAGCTCATGGTGATGTAACGAAACGATAAAGTCAAATTAGAATAAGGAACAGTAATCAAAGTCTACATAATTTAAATCCCACTTTATGCTGGCTCAGTATTCAAACCGGAGCGTCATAATCAGTTTGTCAGCAACGAATAACATAAAACGGAAAATACGACTATCAAAGCAGGCAGGAACTAAACGTAGCGTGCACACGCAGGCCAGAAACACGCTCTGTCTTGTTATCCAAAAACCTCAGTTTAATTGGCAACCCAACTGCATTTTGGTGAGGAAAACAGAAAGCAAAAGTTATAGCAAAGATCCAAATCATAAAAACTTGATTAAGTTAAATAATAAAAACAATACAGTTTTCTAACGCGATTCACAGAATTATATCTCCTTTTAGGTACAATCTACTGCAATAAAATATTCTGCATAAAAAATTTCCTTGTGCATTGGAAAACATCCAGGCTAAACAAACTTGCAATACTAACTGCTTAAAAATGTAATTACAAAATAAAAGTTTGATAAGGAGATGCTTCTATGAGAAATGTGCAATAAATAAAGTCAGAAGCCCCTCCATTCACTTAGATTTTCATTAAGTGTGATCTTACAAAACTGAATTTGTTTTAAGGTCTGATGATAGTTATTGCGTGCTCTACTCATATAATAAATATCGCCGAGCAAAGTCTCACTGAAAGAGTTATGCTTCCCTGCACGTTATCTATCATCGCTCGCGTTTTGTTTCCGCACGCCCAGATTTGTTTTTATTTTATTTTTTGTAACTCCATTCGAGCGACACTTTCAATTGGGAGCACTTTGAGGAGAAAAACTGCTTTCGCCTCTTTCCCCTCTCCAAGAAATTTATGAGTTAGCCAGCTCTCAATGAAGAATGTTAGTCATAAGTTAACAACGAATTCAGCAGCCTAAATCCTCCGTAGCGAATCGATTCTGAAAATCGTTTAAAAATGAAAAAATTCGCGCGGCGTCTTTCGCTTAAACAAAAAAAAGGGGGGCTCTTTTCACGCTATAAAGCAAAAGGTACATGATGCAGTAAACCATCTGCTGTAATCTGATATACAATATCGTTCTTCCATGTAATCTTTATTATTAGCGTTCTTCAGTTCACTGCTCTTTATTTTATTTCGTGTATTTTAGAGTTTTAAATACTATATCTGGCATTTACATTCGTAAATAAGGTTGCAGTACTACAAGGCTTACTGTTGTATGACGTCAACGACTTCTCATTTGCTCAAAAGCAACTTCTCCCCCACTCCCTTCATTTCTCCCATTTTTATAAGTACGTGACGTAAGCATTGAGATGCGCCTAACTCTGCTTGTCTACTAAGCTTGATATTTTTTGCTATAGTGCATATCATTGCAAATGACAGAATTTTATCACATGTTAAATACTTAGATTTTTACATCTCAATTGTCTTAAGAAATTTTGGCAAAATAATAACCAAGTAGCTATATAAATATTTATAACTATTAAAGTACTTAGTATAATAAGAAATAATATATGTACAATATTTATATTACTCCTTTTGTGCATAGAGGATAGCATTGTAAAGTACGCACATTTGACTGTTGTTGAAAGGATGCAGACATAATTTAAATGTGTGCTGGAAGTAAACATAGGTTACAAATATGACCGTAAAATAAGGCTTTACATATGTATTACATATTTAAAAATATATTTTACGCTAAATTGCAGAGAATTTATACTTCTTCAAGTAAATGTAATCAGAAATTCACATATTTATATAACAATTCAGCAATCCTCTTTCAGTCACTAAAATTTAGCATTAAATAAGTGTGAACTTTTTATCATCTGAATCATTGACTTGAAGTCAATATTGCACATTGTTAAGTGTGCAACATCTACAAAAATTTTTGGTTAATTCAGTTTTTACGTGAGGGCAGCTCACATACATTTTTAGCAAAGTATTATGTAGCCGACATACGTTTTTAACTGAAATGTAGAGTCATTAGATGCGCATTTTGTTTTTCAAATTGAGATTACTATTATTGCATATATTGATATTAAATTAGCATGTTTAAAACAAAAATGCTTTAAATGGCTTACTTCCGGAAATTTAACAGCAGAAATCTTTATTTTTATTTTACCGCTCCAGAATAGTTTTATATGCACAATAAACAGCTATAAAGATCATTAGTTATTTCATTTCGGAACAGGCTACATGGAAAATATGCAAAGTCCCTCTCCGGGATTCGTACTTCTGACCTCCCGATTGCAAGTCGGAAGTGCTTCCAATTACACTACGAACGCATTTATTAAGAATTTGTTTTACTTCCACAGTTAAAAATACTTTTCAGCGGGTATGTTAATAAATGTTTTTACAGTTAACATCGGTGCCAACTTCTAAAATGGTTATTTCAATGAAAAGTAATTACAAAAATATTGCCCACTAACTAACAAAGTTAAAACTAAAATTCTTTTACAGCAGAATTCATGAGTCTTTTGAATGCTTAAAAAACGTAAACAAATGTTAACCAAAATAATTGTGCTTTATAATAACAAACAAGCCAATAAGAAGCCTGAAACAGAATGTTTCGATTTGGTTCATTTTAGTTAATTAAGTTAGTCTATCTCATGATCGCAAAATTCTTTTAGAGTCAAGTCAAAGGAACATTCGATTATCAAGTCACGATCATCTTTTTCACTTGTGTATCTGTTACTTTCCTTAATGTGGAGACAATAACCTCGATGAGTGGGAAAGAAACCTTCGAAATGCGTATCATAAAAGGAAAATTCGGAATCATAAAAAGGAAATGGCTTGTTCAAAGGGTGCAGACAAAAACACAAGTTTTTAGAGCCTCTCTGGTGAAATCGCTTCTGCATATCTATTATGCATTTAAATCCCTCTCTGTTTCGTACTCCATACCGAGAAGAAGAAATAAAAAAGGAAATAACCGGAGCTCGATATATATAAAAGGGCTTGCATATTGCCGAAGTTTTTCTAAATGGACAATATTTTTTGCTCAATTTTGAAAGGAAACCTTTTTAAAACTTTTAATATATGTAGTCATTTCTTTTGAGTTCTATTATTGTTTACGGAAATAGGTCATCCAAACATTATATTACGCATAGCATACGTTTATTTCTGCAGGCACTAAAAGCATTTTTCATATTGTTATACAGGTAAAACAAAGAACAAAATATTTTTCTCTGCTTATTGTTTATCTGTGGTTTTTCTTTCTTGTCATAAGCTAAAAAGTATAATAAGGAAATATTTACAACCGAAGCTCATCTAAAGATGATGCAGAGCATCTTCAAGTCTTACCTTAATAACTGCCTTTCTAGCAATAACTGCTCTTCGAGCAATGTATTATGATCATTCTTTCCATGTACAATTCTCAGAAACACATCTAAATGCCGTAAAAGCATTTTCTGATATTTTTAAATTGGAACCTTAAAATTCGTTTACGTTGCTAAGTACAAAAGAATAACGTAGGGCTGTCTTCCGACGTATATTGCAGTACATAATTGCGTAATTGAAATTTACTCTTACATTTATGCACTTCACTGCCATCATTTTATTTTAAAAGCCTTTTTACTTTCTTGTACTACGCAAGGGATTATTTTCGTGACGTCTGTACGCATTTATACACCTGTGTATGTATATATTTCGGCTACCTTAAAAACAATTAGCCGTAGAATGTTGAAATTTTGTATATGGGTTTACTATAACATCTAGTTGTGCACCTCTCTTTTTACTGCAACTGCAGAACCAAGCGTTTATGTATAAATCATCCCTTTATCTGGCTTAAAAGTTCTACCCGGCCATTATTTTCCCAATCATTGGTTGTAGTCATATACTTCTAGAAGTGTTCTAAATGACAAAAATATTAATGTCTTGGCAAGGTCAAATTTAAAAGATATTTTATTTCCGACAAATAACAAAATCAAACTTTTAATATTGTCTTCCGATTCCGATATTTATATTTGGGAATTTTTTACACTCGTTATGAAAACATAAAGTTAGAAGAAATTTTAAGACAAGAATTGACCGGTATATTTATTTTCAAAATTTAAATTTTTTGTGTCATTTTAAACTTGCTGATCTTTTTCAACTGCTTGATATTTCAACAACGTTTTTCAATTGTTATTTACAACTTCTGCAGGAAATAAGTTTAAATGAAGTGCATCAAAAAATATGTTTAATTTGAAAGGCCTTACAAGAAGTCATGTGGTACACATATCAGATTTTTTCTAAATGGAATTTCTAAATAATAATTTTTATGTTTTTATTATTATTTCTTACACTGGGTGCTTTTATTTACGTGCAGTAATCCGTACACATCAAATACTGTAAGTCGCAAAATGTATTAAGGCTTTATGATAAAAATCTTAACCTTTATGTAATTAACAAATAACGTAAGCAATGTACCAGTGCTTTTGTAAAACAAATTTTCTTCTTTCAAATTTGTAGTATTTTAAACAGCAGAACCTCTTAGTTCCAAAAGCATGTATATTTTAGAGAACAGTATTTCTTTATTATAATTAGTAGGACTTTTTATATAATTTTCGTCATTCGAAACAAAATGAGTTAATCTGATATTAAAAGTATATAAAAGTAGCTATAGTTTTATTCTTTGCAATTGAAATTCCGTCGTAATGTAGCTTTGCATACGGAAAAATTATAAATTATCACACTCAAATTCAAGTTAACTTCTTTTAATTATTATATAAATTATTAAGCTGAAATGGATAAACTATTAAGTAACGCATTTATTATAGATCCACTTCATTTAGATGTTTGCCTAAGCTGAGATGTCATAAAATCACTTGATTACAATAAATAAATTTCCCACGTTTAAATCAACCTCCTTATATGTGATTTCTAGCTAATTGGTTTTAAAATGTGAGTTGTTTGTTAATCGTATTTCTATTGTTGGTCGTCACTTATTCACTCGTTGGAATTCTTAGCATTTTTAATTGATTAAGAGGTTTAAAATTTTTGCTTAGTTTTATTTCTTTTAAGAGATAACGCGGATGAGTTTGTAAAGTATTCATTTATTTTTATTAACCAGTTATTTTATGTTAATTAGCTTTTCTGTATTTCTCGTTTTCCGTTTTCCCTGCCGGAGTGCTAATTTCTAGCTCGCACGTACTGAAATGAGTTAGAAAGAGATAATGTTTAAAGAAAGGTTTTAGAATGTAGAATGAGAAAGTGTTTCGCCTTATGAAGGCCACGTTACTAGTTGATTCTCTTGAAAGCAGTTTATCTGCGGCGTTGCGTTATTTTCGACATTAGACTTTTCACGCCGATATTAAGTCTGAACCAACTTGCGCGTTTTCTATCTGTGTAGCCTTTGGTATAACTACACTTTACTTAGTTAAGTTCAATTCGTTTCTTTTGATTTACACCGTAAATGCTAGCTGGCTCTGTAAGCACAAGCTGTGTCTTTTGTTAAATTATCAGAGTTAATAAAAGAGTCTTTTACACCCTTTCCAAGTCTCTATCATTATTTCCAATCTCTGTTATTATTTCCAAGTCTCTGTTATTATTTCCAAGACATAGCGAGAAGTCGCTTACGTCTTCAGAATTTTCACTGAGTTTATGTTGCCAAAGAGAGTGAGACTCTATAAGTATAAATGAATATGCTTAAATCAAAACATTCTGAGAAATATATTCATGAATATGTACAATAGATTTGAAAGGAAGATTGTTACTACTACTGTAACGCGATGCAGAATATTAAGACGAAACTTTCCTGCATTCAGACAAGATCTGTGATTGATGAACCGAATTCGGAATACCTCAGAGCCCTTTATCCACAGTGCCATCTAGTGGCATGACTGGCAGAACAGTTTGGAAAAGTGTCGTAATTCTTCTAGGACCTTTAAGATTAGATTAATACTACCATACAGAACATAAAAATAAAAACTTGTAATACCCAAACAAGATGTGGGATTAATGAAAGGAATTAAGATAGTATCTTAGATTTATCCCTGTAGATAAATCTATGTTATTTATCTACAGGGGCATGTGGGGGGCATTATTGACGAAGTAATTTTTTTTAGGGCCTATGAACTTAAATGTGTTCTAAGCATTAACATAAAACAATATTTTTTACCTCGTAATCGCCGATTTCAAATTAAAATTAATTTTAATAAGAGTATTTCTGAGCACAACTTCTGCTTAACCCTAGGAATATTCCTTTTCCTGATATAACCAAATCTTATACATTTTTCAATGAAAAACTTTCATTTCTTACAGCATTCTCTATTTTTGCAGAAAAGGTGACTAATTTTTTCCTGTTGTTAGACATCTATCTATACAGTATGTAAAACAGTTATAACTTTTTTTTGGTAGTATAAGGATACGAGTTCATTGAGAGTAATTATAAACAAATTAAGAACTAGTGAAATTAGTCTCTTAATAAAGAAAGTATGATTTATGGTATCAATTAACTCAGTTTACGCAAGGTTACCTGAATATGACAAAGTAAAGAGAGTTCTCTGCCTATGGGAGAGGAATGCCTTCGTGGAGGACTTTCTAAGAACATTTAACATGTTTTCACATTACGCACGGGAGAAAACTAGGAAAACCAACCATATAACCAGCTCGTTCGCCTGCGATCGAACTTGGGTCAAGCTCTCAGCATTCCACTTGGCCACAGGTAAGGCAAATCAATCGATTCAGAGAAAACGTGGAAGATTATGTTTGGAAATCCATTCTGTAAGTATCGACTTTTCTGTGTTACTAACCATAAATTCTGTGTTACCTAACCTAAATCATAAACCATAATAAATGTTTTTATTCATTGATGTGATACTGAGGCCATGTAAGCATTGTAAAGCCTTCATTTAAGAAACTCGTTTTAAATTAATATAAAAGAGAGAGGAAAAAAACAACTCAGATTATCAAGTTTCTGAAAAATGTTCTTAAAATCAACAGACATGTTCTTAACTAAATCCACTAATTTGTAGGAATGGGAAACACGCCAAAGAATGGGAGAAAAATATCCATAATGATAGGGAAAATATGTACTGAAATATAGGTATGTACTGAAATAATATGAATAAAATACTTTAATTAATTCTAGCCTTAATTTCTCTCCATTTGAAAGAATAAAGCGTCATGCACAGTTATACAAAAGCAAGTTCAGATCTACAAACTAGACCAAGACAAATAAATGCGTAAGCATACAAAACGCAAAATATTTAGAACATCACGAATGAAACGTTTTGAAAGAGTTATTTTTACAAGAAACTGAACACTGATTGAGGCTAATGCTTTCAAGATTTCTTCTAGCTGACTTGCTGAAAAGATTTTCAAAGTGATATACATATTGTAAATAATGATAATATTCTATAATTTTTAGCCCTTAACATGGATTAATTTCACTAAGAAAATACCTCATACAATTCAGATTCAAAGATTAGAAAGAAGAAATACTATTTCAACCACACCCCGTGATTTCATTTTTCAGTTTACTGGAGGAGATACTTAACTTTCTTCCAGTGATATGAATTTCAGATGCAAACTTTGAGCTCTAATCTTTCTCTATCGCTTTATTTGTAATTGAATATAGAATCTGTAGGACGAACAAGAAGTCTATGTCTGTTTCTGTAAAACTTAGTCGAGTTTCAATTGTATAAAAGCAGTTAAAGGGTTTTAAAAATATAAATGCAATAAAATTTTAATTTCATCTGAGCTTTTACCAAATGCATGCCATACTGCATAATATTCTTCAATATACTATGCTAAAGTGAAATGTTAATTTGTTATTAGTTTCTTACTATGATTCTTCTGTCCACATGCACATAGCAGCCTAACAATATTACTCAAAAATTTAAGAGCACTTTCTATTACATGTTGAAAAAAAATTAAAATCGATTAGATAATTTCAGAAATTTTTACATGTACGCCGCCTTCATGTCGATCTACAGTTTAATCGAGCTTAAAATCAAAAGTGAATCCTAATATTAATAGAACTTTATATCTTAGCTGATTCGGCCAATACTTTTCTTTGCAGCGCCCTGTTGGGCCACCGCGCTGAAATATTATCGTCCTCCAAAATAAAATCCTTAGAAGCCTAATAAATTCACCGTGGTTTGTCAGAAATCAACAGATACATCAAGGTTTCAAAATTCTTATATATTGATGACCGCGATATCTTCTTTAGAAGTGTACAAAATTCAGAACATCATATCGCACAAATCTCAAACTATGATCCTCCAACTGTGCATCCTTTCAAGCGTCCTCGTACTATTCATCATAACTCTGCATATTAAACTTCGCCAATGCAGGCCAAAAGTTGCAATAACCTCGTTTTTATTCCTTCCCATAGTTACTTATCTCTTATTTACTATAGCCTATTTATGGTCACGCTGATATTTTATAGTAATAAGATTGGCTTAGCAGTTAGGTGTCATGCCTATGCTATTACTGTATTTTCAGACTATACCAAATGATTTTTCAGAATGACTAGCCGAACACAGCTAACCTCAACAGACAGTCCTTATCAAATTTATGTAGGAACTTCTTTGGCCAGCTCTTATCTCAGGTATCTCTATGTAAAGTAGTGAGTGGTTACATGTAGTCAAACTTAGCTCCCTTGCAAACATTAAATAAGTAAATAATTTTTCCTTGGGCCGACACGTTCTTGGCCAGACTAAATAAGCTATTTTGTGCAAGAAAACATACTTCAATAGCCAATGATAAAAAGAATCACTACTGCTTTATAATGGACAGTTTTGCATCAGCTATGTTTGTGTACAGAAATAAGGTTGATGTTTGCAAATGCATGTAGTTATGTTGTAGGGTTTATATTTATTTTAACTAACATTTATTTTAAGTTTAAACTATCTTTCCTGTCAAGCCTTACTTTCCCCTGGAACTGCCAATGTCAGAATATGTAAATTTGAGTAGAACGCGCAAGGATTCAAATTATCAGCGGAAGTATTCTGATTTAAATAGAAGGAAACAAGTTCGGTATGAGATATTCTTACTTAGCGAGCGCGGAGGTAGTTAGCGAGAATTGAAGAACCCCGCGTTGCGGCCTATGTGCTTGGCGGGAAGTAGTGGTAATCGTTCCAGTGAGCTTCAAGTCTGCTGAATTAGCAGCGGTATTGTAACACGCGGTGAGTTAGTTATTTTAGAGAGCCTCGTAGTTAGAATCTTGTCTTTACTTTCTTTTCAGGTTATTATTTTTATTTGACTGCCAAGTTGGCACAGTCTGTAAGCGTCAAGAGGACGCAATTGTAATTTATTACGTTGAATAAAAAGGGACTTAAACCCTTCACTAGGCTCTATCTTTTATACAAGTTTTCACAGTCACCTCTTGGTTGCGTGCAAGTTGGAGGCGCGCAACGTTATATTGGCGCCCGAACACTTATCGAACTGAAATGGCCGAAAACTGGATGGAAGCCGCTGGACAACACCAAGAAATGACAAGTCAGTTAGAAGGATTTGGATACCTGGTCCAGACTTTGAGAGCATCAATCAAGCCAAACGTCCATTTCGACGGAAAAAATTCGGTGGCGGTATTCCTCGAAGGTCTAGAAAACCACTTTCAGCTCTACCCTGTGCCTGAAAGACAAAAAGTTGCCATCGCCACATCAGCACTAAGAGGACAGGCCGCGCTATGGTGGAAAAATATAGGCAAATTTCTTCTAGGTGAATTTGGAAGCCCGACGTATACATTTGAAAATTTCAAAAAATCGTTAGTAAAGGCCTTCCCCATAGTGAAAGATCGCGCACGGCTGGAAGCCGAACTATATAGTTTCTACCAACGGGATACAGCAGAATTGACGGACTTTATTTTACGAAAAATCAAGCTAACGGATATGCTGTATGGAAAAAAACCCGATGCGGAGATAATTGAAATAATATTACCAAGATTGTTACCCGCTGTCCAAGACTACTTTGAAATTAGAAACCCAAGAACATTGCAGGAACTCTTCGAATTCGCGGTGAAGTTTCAAAATCGCAGAATCGCGGAAAGAGCGAGAGGGGAAACATATTCTCAAAGTACCCGAAGGAAGGAGGAAACCAGAAATGGAAATCGCTCGTATGGGGGAAAGAACTATCAAGCTAACGCATCGAAACTCGAAGGTCAAGGCCCAAAAAGAAAATTTGAAAATAAGCATCCGCGTACCCAGAAGACACAGATTGAAAGGAAAGCTTTAAACGACTAGAGGGGCCTGTGAAAGGGAGGGTCCAGACCCCGGAAGTTTTAAAAAAACCCTCAAATAGACATTTAAACACGGTCATCGTAAAAAACTCACAGCTACCAATTATACAAGTCCTGGTTGGCGATGTACCAGTAGAAGCCCTCATCGATACAGGAGCAGAAGGAAATTTTATGAGTGAAAAGTTCTTCAAAAAGAATTTTTATAGGATACGACTATTTAAAACCAGAAATACGGAAATTATAGCGGCGTAAGGAAAAACATGTCACTGCATCGGGAAATTATCATTAAACTTACAGGTAAAAGAGGAAAATCTCAAAGTATTAATTTTTGTGGTGAAAGACCTACAACACTCTCTTATTTTAGGTATGGACTTTCTAAGGGCCGCGAGGGCCAAATTAAATTTTCAAGATAGTTCCGTGGTGTTGGAGATGGACCAGAGGGTGGTGGAACCTGTGGAGACACCTGAATTGGACCTTAGCCATCTGAATGACCAGGAAAGTAAAGCAATACAGCAAGTGGTGAGTAATTTTTCTCATTTGTTTCCAGAAAAACCAGGAAACTGCCAAATCTTGACTCACAAGATTCAATTAAATGCCGAAAAACCTTGTAGGACTAAACCGTATCGTTATGATAAACAAAAAGACTTAATCATCGAAGAACATATTCAGGAGATGTTAAAGAATAAAATAATAACGCCCATAAATAGTGAGTACGCGAGTCCAGTCGTACTATGTAGGAAAAAGAACGAGTTCCCCCCTTCGGATAAAAGGGCTTGGAGGTTTGCTATCGATTACAGAAAACTAAATAGCATTACTAAATTTCCAGTTTACCCTTTGCCGGTTATAGACGAGATCATTAGACAGATCAAATCGACAAGATATATGTCTACTTTGGACTTAACGTCTGGCTACTATCAAATAGCTATGAGACCCGAAGGTATACATAAAACCGCGTTTATAACAAAATCGGGCACTTATGCATTTTTACGCATGCCCTTTGGGTTGTGTGGGGCCCCATCAACATTCCAGAGAGCTATGGACATTGTTCTAAAGCCTGTCCTAGGAAAATCAACTTTAATTTATCTAGATGATATAATTATAACGAGTAGTACGTTGGAACAACACATTAATGACCTCGAACAAGTTTTTAAATTATTAAAAGAGGCCGGTCTTACAATTAACGCCTCAAAATGCAAGTTCGCAACTAAAGAACTTAAATATCTCGGTTATAAAATTTCGCAAAAGGGTATAGAAACGCAAGATTCAAAATTAAAAGCTATTAAGAATTTCCCACCGCCCAACACCGCCAAGAAACTTTCATCTTTCCTTGGATTATGTTCTTACTATCGATCTTTCATAAAAGATTTCGCTAATATTGTTGAACCACTCTTAGTAATCAAAAGAAAAAAGAGTAAATTTACGTGGACAGCGGAAGCTAACACAGCTTTTGAAAGATTAAAAGAAGCGCTTATGAATGCCCCTGTTTTAAAATTCCCTGAGGGGGACGAAAACCTGGAAATTGCAGCAGATGCGTCAGACTATGCGGTGGGTGCGGTTCTTATGCAAAATAACCATCCGCTGGCATTTTTTAGTAAAACGTTGAATCAGACACAAAGGAATTATACAGCTACAGAAAGAGAAACATTAGCCGTATTAATGGCTGTACACAAATTTCGAGTTTATTTCGGCAAATTGCCAGTAACAGTCTTTTCGGATCATGCGGCTGTTGGTAGACTTTACTCGGGGAAAAATCTAACGCCCAGGTTAATAAGATGGGCTTTAAAACTCCAAGAATATAATATCACAATAAAATATAAACCGGGTAAGGAAAACAATGTAGCTGACGCACTTTCTCGTATAAAACTGGACGAGGAAGGAAATGAACTTAAATGCGCTGTGTTGACTTCAAAAATTTTAGATTCTAGAGATACGGTTATTACTGAACTGAAAGCTGATCCTGAATTTGGAAATATCTATGCTTATTTGAAAGACCCCGAAAGCTTTGAGCATACAGATATCGATGCGATAAGAAATAGAGCAAAAAATTATGAAATAATAGATAATTTATTACTCTATACGAAAACAACAAACGAAAATCTTGAGTATAAGCCAGTCATCCCAGCCTCGCTTCGATTAAGCATTTTGAAGGAGTTGCACGAAAAAAAAAAACAGCGGGCCACCTAGGGGTCAGAAAGACTATAAAAAGGGTACTCGAGGCGGTATATTTCCCGCAATTATACAAAATAGTAACGGCGTATGTCAGGTCCTGCAATCAATGTCAGTTAATAAATGATATTAATTACAGCCCGGCCGGGTACTTAAATAGCATTCGCGCTACATTTCCGAATGAAATTTTAGGCATAGATCTCCTTGGTCCCTTCCCCCAGAGCGAGTTAAATAAAAATCGTTTTCTTTTAGTAATAGTAGATCATTTTTCAAAATGGATAGAAATTGTTCCTCTCAAACGCGCGTCAGCCAAAACAGTCGCAGATGCATTCTTACACAGATACATTTTAAAATACGGTGCACCGATAAAAGTCATTAGCGATAACGGAAAACAATTCATTAGTCAAATATTTGAAAACATATGCAATGGACTTGGCATACGCCATATCAAAATGGTTCCGTATAGACCACAGGCTAACATAGCAGAAAGAGTTAATAAAAATATAGTAAAAATAATTCGCAGTTACGTGAGCACACATCACAAGCGCTGGGATGGCTACATAAATGAATTAGCTTATGCTTTAAGAACGGCACATCATGATACTACGGGAAAAACTCCAGCAGAATTATTTTTAGGCAGAAAGTTAATTACGCCTTTAGATAAATTATTCTTTGTGCAACAAAGAGAGCAGGAGTTTAAACAACAAGATGTGCAAAAGTTGATTGATCAGGCGCTTAAAACCTCGGATACGGCAAGAAATAGGCAGAAACTTTATTATGATAGAAACCGCCGTGAAGCAGATTTTAAAGTTGGGGATAAAGTATTGAAGCGGAAATTCTCTTTATCAAGTGCCCCAGACAATTTTATGGCAAAGCTAGCTCCAAAGTTTGAAGGCCCCTATGTAATTCAGGAAATCAAAGGGGTAGTATTATATCTTAAGAACGACAGAGGGGAAATCTGTAAAGCAAGTCCCGACCAGGTGAAAAAATACTATAATTCAAATAATTTTGGAATCCTTAAAAGTTTCTTGCAGGACTCAAGTCTAAACGAAATAGAAGGGCCAGAGACTACAACAACTATTCCACCACCCACGAAACAGAGAACTGAAGAGAGACCTAGCACTTCTACAACCCGGACGTCGGTATCAAAAAGAAAAAATAATTTTCAAACTCCGGCGTTTAAGAAAACCAAAAATACAGATGAACCGGGTAAAGAAACCGTGGTAAAGAGAAAAACACCACCTACAAAGGATAGCAGGAGAAATTACACATCAAGGAGAACGCGCACACGGGCACAGAGTCAGGTGCCAGCAAGGCCGCCGTTCCGGAAACTGAAACGACAACAGGAGGCACAAAAATACGAGGAACAGAAGAAATTCAAGAAGGACTCCAGACCGGAGGACGTCAAGACCAGCCGTCCCAGGGAGAAACGTAAAGGCCAACAACCAGACGATTACTCCGTCAAGAGGCCAGCATGTAGAGGACGCAAAAGAAAAAGCAACGGGGATGACACTCGGAGATCAATAAGGAGAAGATTGACATCCATGAAACCTCTAACTTGGGATCAGTTTTGCCAAAAACGGATGACGGAGTTTCAAGCATCGAAAACTCAAAGATAAGTTAAAACCTTCTATAAATTTTTTTCTCTTTTGTTCCGAAATGTTATGCATAAGTACGAAGTTCTATGTTTTGACGAAAGTCAATATGTCTTGGTTGAGACTTAGTTTTGTTTTACTTTATTTAGCTAAGGCAAAAGTATTATTTTCTTTAAGTGTAAAAGCTAAAAACAAGCATTTTCTGTTGGTCGAAAGACTAATTCTGTTATGTTAAAGCCAAAATTTGGCCGAAGATAAAAATAACTTCGTATTCTTGTATTAATAAGAATTTTACTTTCAGTGCCGCCAGCTTGGCGAAGAATGAGTAAAGTAAAAATTTATTTTCTCTTATTCATTTTATGGTAAATTGTAAAAAGCATATGTATTAAAAATTTGTAAATGTATGTAAATACATGAAGGTTATGTAAAAGTAGAATTTAGTCTAGAAGCATAAAATTGTAGATGCTAAAAGTGAATGCTTAAAAGCAATGAAGTCAAAATTTAAGTATTAAACTGTAAAGTCATGCTTTAGAGCGAAAGCCTGCATGTTTAAAGATGAATGAGGGGGAAGTTAGAATGAATGTGTTTTGTAGGGTTCTCCACCTACATTTGAATTTTTAAGAATATTAAAGTAGCTCATTGAGTTGTAGAATGTCGAGTAAGGTGTGTCTATTTGGTCGTTGAATTCTAACAAATCATGGTGGTTAGGGGAAGTGTTGTAAGACTAAAACACGAATATTCCCGTTTGACACCACACACGGTGGAGAGCCAGGGTAAAGTTAAATTAATGCTTGAAAAATTGAATGAATGTGAAGTAAGCAATAACTAAGAAAAACGAATCGTTTAAAAAACAAAAATTTATTGTGTAAAGAAAGTGTAAATTATAATGTATGTAGAAAGATACTGATACTTATTCCTTCCAGATGCTGGAAGGAAAGACCAAGATTGATTGATGAAGTCCAGGAAAAGTTGCTGTAAGAAGAAAGCTTTGTAACGAGCAACAGAATTTTATTATAATTGTTACATAAGATTTTTTTTTTTTTTTTTTTTTTTTTTTTTGTGTGTGTGTAAACGAGGTTCTCGCCAGTTAGTTCAGAATTAGAGAAACTTACAACAGGTCGTTTGTAGGACCTGCTTCCAAGTTTTCCAAATTCTGGCAGCGGCAAATGTAGGGTTTATATTTATTTTAACTAACATTTATTTTAAGTTTAAACTATCTTTCCTGTCAAGCCTTACTTTCCCCTGGAACTGCCAATGCCAGAATATGTAAATTTGAGTAGAACGCGCAAGGATTCAAATTATCAGCGGAAGTATTCTGATTTAAATAGAAGGAAACAAGTTCGGTATGAGATATTCTTACTTAGCGAGCGCGGAGGTAGTTAGCGAGAATTGAAGAACCCCGCGTTGCGGCCTATGTGCTTGGCGGGAAGTAGTGGTAATCGTTCCAGTGAGCTTCAAGTCTGCTGAATTAGCAGCGGTATTGTAAAACGCGGTGAGTTAGTTATTTTAGAGAGCCTCGTAGTTAGAATCTTGTCTTTACTTTCTTTTCAGGTTATTATTTTTATTTGACTGCCAAGTTGGCACAGTCTGTAAGCGTCAAGAGGACGCAATTGTAATTTATTACGTTGAATAAAAAGGGACTTAAACCCTTCACTAGGCTCTATCTTTTATACAAGTTTTCACAGTCACCTCTTGGTTGCGTGCAAGTTGGAGGCGCGCAACGTTATAATGTATATTTATGTATAAACAATGCACATTTAATATAAGAGTTTTTAATGGAGGTACACGCAAACATTTCGTTTAAGAAAAAAGCGTTTTAAAATTTAGCATATGAATTCCTAGAATACTAGTTTTAGAAGATAATTAAATTCATCAGGCTTATAAGCTACGTCTCTTGAATCACCTTTTAGGTACTCTTTTAATGGTTACAACGTTTAACATATTATTTCTTCTTTTCCGAGCTTTGGAGTAAATAACCACCGAGACTATTAAAATCCATGCTTTTAGATGATGAAACACGATTTCATGCAAATTGTTTCTAATTTCTTATTAAGAAACAAACTTTCTTCAAAGTTAATCTAAAACGAATCGTTTCTAAAAAGTTTCTTTCAAAGAAGTTAAATATATAATAGTGATATGCTGTGAGCGATACAAAATTATATTGTAACAAAATATTGCTGCTAAAAAGATGATGAAGGCTTTTAGTATACAATAATCAATGAAAACTAAATATTTTAAATTAAATTTAAGTATAAACAAAAAATTAATACAATTAATTAACATGAAAGTAACTTCAATTTTAAAGATATAAAAAAAAATATTTTTTAAGCATCAAAATGAGTTAACTTTCGATTTTGGTTTGTTTTGCCCCTGTAGGTATTTCAAATAGGTTGTTACATGTGTTTCAATTATTGTGGAATAAACGATAGATTTTGGACGACGAACAGATTTCGGAAAACAAGAAATTCATTACCAATAAAAAATTTTTATGAAAGCATAAAAGTGCATTTTGGGGGCAAAAAGCGATGTTTTCAAAGCATACGTTCATCTTAACGCATTTTAATAAGTTATTAGCAATTTGAACACAAAAAGATTAAGGTTTATTACACAAAAAATGGAAAAAACTCTCTGCACTTCTCAAGCGCAGGATCGCCTACACAGTGCGATTATTAAACTTGAAATACATATTTTGCCAAGAAGTATATAACGGAATTCCGTCAACAAAAGAAGAAAAAAAAAAAAGAGTCTCTAAGTCCGCCTTTCTGAGATACGTTTTCTAAATAAAGTTTCCGTAAAACGGAAAGCAGTTAACAACCACTGGAGTAATGACAACTCGCCCACTGGAAGATTTAGACAGCAGAGGAAAATGATTTATAGCATGGACTTCAGCTGTACTTCTCAGTTGGGCATCAATCGTTCATTGCAATTATATCATCTGTTTCATAGTTTGTTTTATAGGGTTAATAACAGATTACCTCGCTTTCAGACTTTTTGAACATTACACAGACGAATTAAAAATCATGAATGTCAAAAACATTTTGACCATCAAGACGAGATTTTAAAGGTTGATAATAAGCTATTTTCCGTTCTGTTTCATTAGAATTGGAAGACGTATTAGACAGAAGCCTGGCTTTTTTCGATCAGAAAGCTAAATTCAATGTGGGTGGCTAAAGACTGTAAGTATTGCAGCTCTATTCGTTAAGATTTCTTTGCTTTTATGGAGCTGTGGTCTTTCAAAGTCTTGCAATATTTTAACTTTGTTTTTAGCATATAATTATAAATATTGATTTCGGATCATTTTACGTAAAATGTTAAAAAGTTTAAATTCAAAACAGGAGAAATGTTTATTAAAAATAGGAAAAATGTTAAGGAATAATCAGTCTTAAACTAGAAGGCCTGAACTATAATTGTGCTCTCACGCCTTCAAAGAAAATTAAGTCCAATTTTATTTAGTATTTTATCCCTCAGAATTTAGGGTAATATTTTACATCTAATTTTACACTATCTTTTACATTTATTATTCCCTTTCCATAACTGTTGGGTTCTTTTCATTGTCATGAGTATATACGCCCTGAAAAATTTTGATTGATAAATAAATTTTGATTAAGTGCTGATGCATAAATTTTAGTACATATTTCTTCTCTACTATTGAATATATACTTTGTAAATAGAAATCATTGTTTTGGGGGCTAAAATGAAGCTTAACAGTGAAAATGACAAGCTTTAAAGTATTTGATGCACAAGTTCACCTAAGCAGTATGCTCTTAAAACGTGTCTTAGCGGAATTCAAAATTTAGCCTCATGTTTATAAAACTTGATCTATAAAAAAATGAAGCAAACTTTAATAATGTATATATACTGTATATAAAAAGATACGTGTGTATGGTTTATTGTATAACATTCTGTATTTACGTGTATTAAATAATGTTAAAATTCTGCTGTGTTACAGAAAATAAAAGAATTCTCTATTAAGGAGAATTTTGCATCTCAAATTTACCTACTTATGCGCGTGATGTCTGAACCTCTGAAGAAAAACTATCTCGAGCTTCCATCGGACTTTTACATTTCATAATATAAGAGCAACGCAAATGCAGTTTCCGTAACAATACTCGTCTAAACACAAATACTCACCATTCCATTAATTAGACTTTTCACTGTTGGGCCATTACTAATCCCACTTCCGGAGAAATGATGTCCTTTCGTGAATTTAGAGGCAATGGTAGACGGGCCTAGGTGTGACCTCATGACCTTTGCTTCTTTACAAAGGTCACGGTTTAGAAAAGCTCCTGTCATTGAATACACGCTTTGAGTCCAGTCATCTTTGCCTAGCAGCATCCCAGTTCTCATAGGCTATACCTAGAAGGATGGAGGTTGAAAATCTTCATCCTCCCGTAATATCACAGAAAAGATTTTTCTGTTCACGAAACTTAACTGCCCCCCCCCCACTGTGCAAGAGCATTTTCGCAAACGTTCGTGCTTTATACGAAATTTGAATTCGAGCCATGGACTTAATATTCAGCTTTCACTAACGAACAACAGCCTGCCGAAGCCTTGTAATTTTGTGTTTAATTATTTAACTTTTTTGAAATTTTGAAATTTACTTTTTTGGAAAACTTATTAAAACGAAAAGTATAGAGACTCGAATCATGTCAGTACAAGACTCTGCCGACGAGGCTTTTGTTCTTTGTTCTTATTGGTTTTAACAAGCTTGGTTTCAGTATGCAAAATGCTGTGCTTCTTTTCGCTTTAAATGAAGCCATTTTGCAGCTTTTAAAAATATTTACACGATTTTTTAATAATCGTTCCCAATTTATCAAACTATCAAACAACAGCAATCACTATCAAAGTTTGTTTTATATTGTTTACGAATGTTTAGTATGACGCAGCAAGCTGAATTTCTAACAGATTTTTTTTCTAATTTGGCGGTGCGGACGTTTTATAAAGCAAGCATTATTCACGATTTTAATTTCTAGTCACTGTTGAAAAACGTTTATGTAAATATGACTAAGGGAATAAAAACAGGGCTTTTAAAAAATAGTGTTATCTTTAATTTAGTTTCGCGGTTTCCCACAGACAATTTAATTATTTAAGATGCAATAACAAACAAACTAAAAAGAAAAAAGGGAAGACAAAACGCTTATAAATGAAATTTTCAGCACCTTTTTAACATTTCTATGGCGAAAGAAAATGCAATCACAATTAATACATTTCAGGATAATATTCTTTCGCGTTTTAAAAATTAAAATCCAAATTGATTCCATTTGGTAATTTAATTAAGTGAAGTTTTAAATGTACGTTAGACTCATTACAAATGTAGGCAGGTCTCGTGTCTGGCTAGTGTCTTCTGCTAAAATTAATTCTGTTACAGATTTCTCTCTAGGATTCTAGAGACATTAGGTTATTTCGGAAACAGGAGAGCCTAAAAATGAGAAGTACCCTCACCGGGACTCGAACCACGGACCTTTCGAACACGCGTCGAGCGTGCTGACCACTACACCACGAAGGCATGCTAAGAAGGCGGGAGAAATACATGATAAAGGGGTCGATATAGGATGACTACTGTCAATCTGAATTTTATTTTAGGAGGGTAAACAAATCTGAATTACGGAAACTTTTAAATAGCCTTATAGCTTTTTCAGAAAATTTCGAATTTCAAATTCTTCGAAATATGAATATTATAGTATTTCCTGTTTAATGATCTCTTCATATAGTTATTATCAGAAAATAAATGCGTGCAGAAGATTTACGGGAATGGAATCTTATATTCATGGAAGCTGGCGTTTCAATATAGATCCATTTCTATGAATCCAGATTCCAGAATTTTCCTGATATATCCATTTCTATGAATTTCAGATTACAATTGAAATCTTCGAAACTATTTGTAAAGGCTTTAAACTTCCTTTTTCCCATACCCCATAATATTAACTTTAACTGTAGATGCCTGGAGAGCTTTTGAGACAGCTATGAAATAAATGTTTTAAATGTCTATGTCATTACAAATATCCATTATCTGTTTTGCTCTTACCATTCAAATCATAGTTTTGCAAGAATACAGCTTATTTTTCCCTAAATATATTATACCAGCTAGCATGTAATGCTTCTTAATAATATTTAATAATGCAGCTTACTTTATAGGGCCTAACAATGTAATTATTAATTCAAAGTCCTTCAGGCTCTATTAGACTGCGAAACGAGATATTGCACCTTCTGAAAATTTATGACAAAGCCTTATAAATATTTTTTTA
Source organism: Stegodyphus dumicola (assembly GCF_044657685.1). NCBI lineage: Eukaryota > Metazoa > Arthropoda > Arachnida > Araneae > Eresidae > Stegodyphus > Stegodyphus dumicola. The sequence continues at coordinate 131,501,510 of NC_140780.1, forward strand.
ATTAAATCATTTTATTTAAGTTCGACTTGAACAGAAGACTCAGCTTTTGAGTACAATCAAAACTTCTGCACTTGCGGGTATTAAAATAACATGAAGTTGAATTTACAATTTTAAAAGGGGCTCGTAACTCGAGACGACACAATTTAGTCAAAGTATGCTGTCTCAAACTTTAATGGCGCTATTTAATGTCGGAATATTAACTGGGAGAGCTGGCCGATAAAACGTAAAGCTGCAAGAGTCGATGCCAAAAATCTCTGCACCTAAAAAAGCCTAGACCTTCGCTTTAAATATTCTTTAATCTCATTTGCTTCCTGTGAGGGTTAACGGAAAGAAGAAATTATAGTAAAGCTCTAAATCATAAAAAATTAATTAATTAACATAAAATATTCAATAAATTAATAAAAACATCACAGAACAGATGTCACATAAGGGCAAGTGATCATGGGTGATTCTAAATCCTTTAATTCATCCACAGCAGGAACGCACACGAATGCTATGACTATCCAATTTATCGTTGTCATTTGTATTAAGACTGTGTCACATGTTACCCTGGAAAAAAAATTCAGAAATAAAATTAAATCACGTGTAAAATGAAATTACGCTACATTTATTAATTTTCAGGGTCCAAAATAATAAAGAAGTTATATGTATCTCCTCAACGTTGTAAATCAGGATTTCCCAATGGGTCAGTGTTGAGCTGTATTCCAATGGTTTGAAGAAATTTTAAATGAGATCAGTGATGGTAAAGAGGTCGATAGCCAAATATACCCCAACAATTGATGAACATAATTAAGAACTTATTTATTGCAAAACATTAATAAAAAGATAATTAATTGTTTATTCTTATAAAGCTATAAAAGTTAGAGAGTGTATCTGGTTCAATGTTTCTTCTAACCTTCTTCGGAAACATACAATGACCTGACTAGAACAGAGAGCTTACTAAAGCTATGTTCACTAATTGTAGTAAGTAGACAGGATACAGACGAAGGGTATACAAAACCCTTTATTTTTTCTTTATGTACAATGACTTCCGTACTTCGGAATACAATGACCCTCCACTCGGGGTCTAACTTAAAAGATATCAAAATAAAACTAAACTCTAATTTAACTTTAGAATAAGATTGGCCTTATAATAACAGGAAGCGTATGTAGCACAGAGACTGTGAACACTACAATACGTTTAATTTATCAAGAGGATTAAAACCTCTGGCCTGGAAGGCAAAGTAGCAACTGCGTAACTTCTAAGGTAAGCGGCCTGCTTCGAACTCACGGCTTCCTCTCTCCTGCTTGGCAAAAAGGCCACACTTAAATACTTGGCGTTCGCCAGACAACTTTGCATAAACTCCTTCACGCTTATAATTCTGGCCGGAAGTAGAAAATAAGAAGTGATAGTAAAGATTTAAAATAAAATAAACGTTAGTAAAACTTAAGATCCTTACATACTTCCCGCCAGAGTTAATTAGTTTGAAACTGAGGTCTAAAACGACCTTGTTGAAAACTTTTAGCTCTAGAAACTAACGCGAGGCCAACCTTTTACAGTCATAACTTAGCTAGAAACTAGAAAATTTTAAAAGAAAGAAATTTGTTACAATAGCAGCTCCCGGAATATACAACAATCTTTTTTCTTTTTCATCTGTACTGCATCTAAACAGGAGCTTTATTCAATTCTGGTTCCTTCCAGAGATCTGGAAGGAAAACTAGTTTAATGAAATGTTACAGAATGACATTGAAAATAACATATAGAATATACTTTTCTTAACATTCTTATTTCATTCATGACTATTTTAATTATCTCTCCCCGTGCTCTCTGACATGTGTTGTAAAAACACCAAACACGAATGTGTTTCTGTCTATGTGTTCAACACTTCCTCCTACAATCAAAACACTAATGTGTTAAAATTCAACATACGAGACCTCTTAACACACCCTAATTTCAACTCTAGACCCTGAGGTACTATTCTGAAAGTGGCTAACTCTAAAGTGTAGCGTCAGAGAGCCTAACTACATCATTCAACCTTTAACACATATTCACCATGATTTAATCTTTACAGTCACACGAATAACAAATTTTTTAACATTACTTTCACTTTTACCATATCACGTTATTTCTAAACATTCAAAATAACAGTTCACATGTATACAAGAACATATCAAGATGCCATTAATTTTACACATTTGAAAACATACATTAGTAGTACATTGTTAACTTCTATTCTTTTCAAAGCAAGTGCCAATTCTTTCTACATTGAAATAATACTACATTTCAAAAAGTCTTTCAGACTAAAACTTCTTTCTTGTTAGAATGTTTTAAATAAAATTTATACAATAACTTTTTACAATATTTAAGTCTTTATACAACGCTATTATACATCAACTTTAGTTTTACGCGCGAGTAATTGAAAAACATAATAAGAAAATCGGTCACAACTCATTTCTCGCCCTTTTGGCGATAGAGGTAGACCTCGCATGAGGTAAAACTTCTTGAAATCTGCCACTTGCAGTAAGAATGAAAGATTAACTTAAGTTTGTAAAGTAACATAAAATTTTACTTACCTTTGTAATATTCAGACATCCTTTTCTGGGCCCAGTCTTTAAAGGTGCTGCAGACCGTAGCTTGGTTGATCCTCCTTCTTGTACGGGCTCGCCCTTCAGTGCTTTCCTCTGGAAGCTTCCGTTTTTCACCACTACGGCCACCCTTGAACATCTTCCTTCTGTCCTCTGCTTGTGGTCTTGGCCGTTTGAAGGCAGCTGGTCTTGGTGGAACCGGGAAACTTCTGTCGTGATCCTGCTTGGACCTCGTTGTTGGCCGTTCAAATTTTTCTTGTACTTTTTCCTCCGCCGCTGATGGCCCTTCCGCAGTTCGGCGACTTTTGCTGCGGAGAGTTCTGTCGGATGAGTCAATCTTCCGTTTCACAGCCGGGTTACAGTTGCCGTCCTTTCTCCCGGTCTTTTCCACATACGTCGTCCTTCTCCCTTCTTCATTCTGGGGGTGTTCGTGAACTCTGTTTTTTGGACGGTGGAACGGCTTCTTTTTCTTTGTACCTTCAATTTTTCCGCGGGGCAATTTTCTTTTCACTTGCTTCTGTCTCTCATTGGCTTGCCCTTGTACTTGTCGTTTTCCCACCTCTGGAACTTGTACCTGCGGTGTCTGCCGTACCGGATCCTGCAAAAGATCTGAAAAGATTTGCATTTTATTACGGTCATAGAATGGTTTTATCTGGTCAATGTTTGCGGAACAGGTTTCACCATTTCTTGCCTTTAACACTACAACAGCGTGAGTTATTTTTTCTATAACATATGGTCCTTCAAAGCGTGGAAAAAATTTGGCAGTTTTATCTTCTGGTGCTGAAGAAAGTGAATGCTTAATTTTTAGTACTTCATCCCCTACTTTATAAGTTACTCCCCGTCGTTTCAAGTCATAATACAATTTTTGTTTTCTTTGTGCTACTTCCGTATTCTTTTTTGCTTCTTTTATTAGTTTTTCTATATCACCCATTTTAAATTCTGGGGCTCTTTGTTGCACATAAAATAGTTTATCTAACGGTGTTATAACCTTTCTGCCTAGAAATAACTCAGCAGGAGTTTTGCCCGTTGTATCATGTTTTGCGGTCCTAAGGGCGAAAGCAAATTCATTGACATAGTTATCCCAGCTTTTATGAAAATTTTTAACATAACTACGGATAATTTTCACTATATTTCTGTTGACCCGTTCCGCTATATTTGATTGCGGCCGATACGGGACCATTTTTAAATGACGTATGCCCAGTTTTTGGCACATGTCTTCAAATATATTACTTACAAATTGAGGACCATTATCCGATATAACTTTTAGGGGCGCCCCGTATTTTAAAATATATTTATTTAAAATAGAATCGGTAACTAATTTCGCGGAGGCTCGTTTTAAGGGAACAATTTCGGTCCATTTACTAAAATGATCAACTATAACAAGGAGATAGCGACTTTTGTTTAACTGACTTTTTGGGAAAGGGCCCAATAAATCGATGCCGATTATTTCATTTGGAAATTCGGATTTAATACTATTTAGAAACCCGGCCGGGCGGAAATTAATATAATTAACGGCTTGACATGTTGGGCAGGACTGGACATACGCCCTTGTTAACTTTTGCAGTTCAGGAAAGTAGACTGCCTCGCGTACGCGTTGAGTAGTTTTTCGAATACCAGCATGAGAAGCTAAAGGGCTGTCATGGAGCTCTTGCAGGATATTTAATCTAAGACTAGCTGGGATAACAGGTCGAAATTCGTTGTTGGAATTCGTAGTTTTTGTATAAAATAATAGACCATCTATTAGTTCGTAATGGGCCGCCCTATTTCTTATCGCCACAATATCTTGGTGGCTAAAATTTTCAGGATCCTTCAAATACTCATAAATACTTCCAAACTCAGGATCCTTACCCAGTTCGGTTATTACAGTTTCTCGGGAATTTATTGTACACGCTGTCAGCATTGCAACTTTTACGGTATTACCCTGTTCGTCTAATTTAATTCGTGACAGGGCATCTGCTACGATATTTTCCTTTCCGGGGATATGCTTGATTACCAGATTATATTCTTGCAGCTTGAGTGCCCATCTTATTAACCTTGGGGATAAATTTTTCCCTGAGTACAATCTAGTTACCGCCGCTTGATCAGAATATACTGTTATCGGCGCCTTTCCAAAATAGACTCGGAACTTTTGCACTGCTAACAGAACTGCAAGTGCCTCTCTCTCGGTCGCGGAATAGTTTCTTTGTGTTTGATTTAAAGTTCGGCTAAAAAATGCTACTGGCTGCTGATTTTGCGAAAGTACCGCTCCTACCGCATAATCCGAAGCATCCGCTGAAATTTCTAAATTTTCATCCTTTTCAGGAAATTTCAACACAGGGGCTTGCGTTAATGCTTGTTTTAATTTTTCGAAAGCACTATTGGCTTCGGCCGTCCACGAGAATCTTGCCTTTTTTCTTTTTAATTTTAACAATGGCTCAGCGATAGCCGCAAAATCTTTTATAAAGGACCTATAATATGAACAAAGTCCTAGAAAAGAAGAGAGCTTCTTTGCCGTGTTTGGAGTCGGATACTTTTGTACAGCGATTATTTTTGATTCATCTGTCTCGATCCCTTTTTGCGATATTTTGTAACCTAAATATTTTAATTCAGGGGCTGCAAATTTGCATTTTTCGACATTAACTTTTAGACCGGCCTCATTTAATAAAGAAAACACCTGTCTTAAATCCTGTACATGTTGGTCTAGATTATCACTAGTAATAATGATATCGTCTAAATAGATAAATGTGGACTTTCCGAGAACAGGTCTTAACACAATGTCCATGCATCGCTGAAATGTTGCTGGGGCGCCTGAAAGGCCAAACGGCATTCGCAAAAATGCATAAGTGCCAGACTTGGTTATAAAAGCAGTCTTAGGCACGTCCTCAGGCCTGATCCCTATTTGAAAATAACCATTCGTTAAGTCTAAAGTTGTCATAAATTTGGTTGATTTTATGTTCCTTAAAATTTCTTCTATAATCGGTAACGGATATACCGGATATTTCGTTATGGAATTTAATTTACGGTAATCAATAGCGAATCTCCACCTTTTTGGATGCTCCAAAGGATAATCATTATTTTTCTTACATAAAACCACCGGACTAGCATAACTACTTGAGATAGGCGTTACGATCTTTTTACGTAGCATATCGGTAATATGCCATTCTATAATTTTTTCCTTATTCTTATCATACCGGTATGGTTTTTGACGAACCGGCAATGCATCTCCGGTGTCAATACTATGGTTAGTAACCTGGGTAAATCCTGGAATATCACTAAATAAGGAAGCAAATTCACTTACCACTTGTCGGATTCTATCTTGCTCGTCATTAGGCAGGTGGTCAAGATTTAACCTCGGCGGTTCAACCTTTTCTACACGCACTGGTTTCATCGTCAGCTTAAGAGACGCTTCATTAAAATCCAGTGTAGCTTGTGCGTCTGAAAGAAAGTCTATTCCTAGTATTAAGTGTGCTTGCAAATTCTTTACTATAAAAAACATCACCTTTACTTGTTCGTCCTTGATACGGATGTACAAAGGTACTTTACCTACGCACTTACATTGTTCTCCTTGCGCCGCTAATACTGTTGTATTATCCGCATTATATATGCGGTATTTGCGAAAATACTTTCTAAAAAAGACTTCTGCCACACAGGAACACTGCGCGCCGGTATCCAGGAGTGCGGTGGCCGGGATATTATTTACCAAGACTTCAATCTTCGGAAGTGTTAAATTTTTCACCATTACTGTATTTAACTTGTAGGAAGAGGGGTTTTCGTGGCCTTCGGATTTCCGCACCCTCTCGTCAGCAGAAATCCGTTTTAGTTTAAATTATTTTTTCTTTCGGTGCTTTCCTTCTTTCTCCACTGGCCTTGAGACTTTTTTCCTGGGTTGCTATTGAACTGTCGACGTTCGCCGGCTGTTTTTGAATGCTCGGGTTTCCTTGCCCACTGATTCGCTTTTTCTCCGTAGCCATGTGCTTGAGTTTGCTGTAGTCTTGGCGTACCAAATTGGTTTCGCTGTTGATATTGGCGTCTTCTTTCGACGTCCGCCGTTCTTCTACTTTCAAACTGGATTGCTAGCTCAAATAATTTTTCCAGTGTAGTCGGATTTCTCAATTCAATAAAGTCTTGCACTTGGGGTAGTAACCTCGGCAAAATCAGTTGAATTATCTCAGGATCCGGACGGTTTCCATACAAGAGCTTGAAAACGTGAATTTTTCTTAAAATAAAACTCGAGATGTTTTCCATTCTTTGTTGATATATACTGAAAAGTTCTGTTTCTAATTTCGCACGATCCCTTACAACAGGGAAGGCTTTTAGTAGGGCAGTCTTGAAATTTTCGTAGGTATAGGTGGGACTTCCTGCTTGACCCAAGAGACTTCTGCCGATACATTTGAACCAGTTAAACGCTTGGCCTCTCAAAGCGCTGGTAGCTAAGGTAACTTTTTGAAACTCGTGCACGGGGTAGAGCATGAAGTGGTCATCCAATTTTTCCAAAAAACTGGTTACCTGTGAGTTTCCATTAAACGTTGCTTCTGGTTTCATCGAAGCGCGCATGGTCTGGACAATATACCCAAATCCTTCCAGGGCGGCAGCTGGCATTTCTGGATTCTGAGCTGTTTCTGCAGGCAGCACAGGTTCTTCTTGAAACTCGGCCATGGTTATTCTTCGTCGGGCGCCACTATCAGGTTCAATGTTTCTTCTAACCTTCTTCGGAAACATACAATGACCTGACTAGAACAGAGAGCTTACTAAAGCTATGTTCACTAATTGTAGTAAGTAGACAGGATACAGACGAAGGGTATACAAAACCCTTTATTTTTTCTTTATGTACAATGACTTCCGTACTTCGGAATACAATGACCCTCCACTCGGGGTCTAACTTAAAAGATATCAAAATAAAACTAAACTCTAATTTAACTTTAAGATTGGCCTTATAATAACAGGAAGCGTATGTAGCACAGAGACTGTGAACACTACAATACGTTTAATTTATCAAGAGGATTAAAACCTCTGGCCTGGAAGGCAAAGTAGCAACTGCGTAACTTCTAAGGTAAGCGGCCTGCTTCGAACTCACGGCTTCCTCTCTCCTGCTTGGCAAAAAGGCCACACTTAAATACTTGGCGTTCGCCAGACAACTTTGCATAAACTCCTTCATGCTTATAATTCTGGCCGGAAGTAGAAAATAAGAAGTGATAGTAAAGATTTAAAATAAAATAAACGTTAGTAAAACTTAAGATCCTTACAAGTGTATTAACACATTTTTAGAACGATTTCGGGCCGTTTAAGTATATGTTTCAAAATACGAGAATATTTTTTTAAATGTTCTGTCTGATAGCCTTATTTCTGTACTATAAATCTGCACTGTAATTTTCGTGATAGAAGAGGATTCGTGATAGATTTCGTGATTTCGTGAATTCCAGAGGTACTGGTTTCAATTCCTCCTCCATTACTTTCCAAAGTTCATCAAACGTGATAGATTTGCGCTTAGAAAGAACACTTTCAAGAGACCAAAGACACAATAGTCCATAGATGAAACCCTTGTGGACTTTTCACAATACATTGAAAACGTATTGTTGCGTGCGTACGGGTTCGTTATGAAATGAATGCACAAGTCCAATGAAAAATGAACAAAAATTTATTATTATCACAACAAAAATGCTTAAATTTTCTCAAATTATCATGCAGTATTACAATATCTCACAGTAGTTTCCTTTTAACTACTCAAATGTCCAATAGAACGTAATTGAAAACAGGTAAAGAACGCTAATCCGCGAATTCGCTACAATCAACAAGAGCAGTTTTCTAAACAACAACAAACTAAGCAACTACTACAAACTGAGATGTTTTCCTCCTTTTATAAGATTTTAAAATCACGCGCTAGAATTTTCCAGTACTTTCTCGAAATCAAAAAGAGATATTTATTTATTTAATGCACGCGCTCTTGTATTTTCAATTTTCCGGCTTAGCTTTCTTTTAATATTCGTCACGCGCTGCACTGCGCGAGAAATAAAACCATTTAATTTATAATTGAACTAACATTAGCTTCTTAAATACCAGATTCGTAACACTGCCCCCTTCCCAAGGACTGCACGGCCCGGGCAGTGCAATCCCTGGACAGGAAGCTAAACTTACAACTGTAGCATAAGTGCATTAATAAGCGTTACATTACAATAATAAACAACATGAACAATAAATGTAATAAATAAAACAAATCAAATGCTATCAAATACAAATCAAATACAAATCAACTACTAAATGCAAATCAAATACACATTTAAAACAAAAAGGACCATGGTCTTATAGTATTTACAATTATTTACATTACGTACTATGGCCATTGTAGTGAGCTAACATGTCGTAATGAACGACTTTAGGCTTAGAGTTCGAACACTTACGGATCATGACGTCATTCGGCTTCTTCAGGACTGTATATGGACCATCCGAAGGTGACTGTAATTTAGAATTGAGTTCTCTTCGTTGAATCGGGTTCCACAACCACACCTTGTCTCCTTGTTTGAATTTATGTCCAGTAGCTATCGTGTCGTATGTGGTCTTCACCTTCTCCGTCGCCAAGTTCACTCGCTTTCGTGCGGAACGGTGCATCACTTCAAAATGGGCCTGGACATCTTAGATGTGTTCCTCAGGCGATGAAGGAGCATCCGTACGGCGATCAAACAGGCGGTCATAAGGCAGACGAAGGTCTCGACCGAAGAGCATCTGGGATGGAGAATAGCTGGTAGTCTCGCGTTTCTTTTTGGCCCTAGCACGATTTCGGCAGCTTCCTGAGCTGGGTCTTTCGGACAAGGCGTCGGCATTTCCAGGTAAGGATTCCTTTTGAGGATGGATAGTCATGCCATCAGATGCTGAAAGCAGTTTGTTGTTTTTCAAGTCTAGAGAAAAATTGTATTTCCTTAAAAAGTCCAATCCGAGTATGCATGGATCTGTGATATCCGCCACATAAGCCGTGTGATGGTAGGCGGCACTTCCAAACGTGATGCTTACGTTTAACTTCCCAGTTATGTCGATCTTATCACCAGACGCAGTCTGAAGGGTAACACAGGATGGCGTCCAAATAAGTTTATCTTTAAACTGTTCAGCTAAATCTTTCCTAATGATGGTAACATTAGCTCCTGTGTCAATGATCATATTGCAAGGAACTCCATCGATATTCCCATTAATGGGCATTCCGTTACTGTTGCCACTCACTGTATAAATTTTAAGCGCTTTAAAACAAGGTTTTTCATTATCTGGCAACCTCCGTTCCTCGATATGGTCACTAATTTGTTTACTGTGTCGTTGCTGGGAAATGGTCTTATTTTCCGTACCTCGGGGTGTTCTGCAATTTCTTCGAATGTGGCCTTCAACACCGCAGTTCCAGCACTTTAGGATCGGTTTCTTTTCACTTCTGTTCCGTCTCAAGCCACTGACTTGTCTGGTAAAATCATCTGCTTTATATTCCGTACCCTGGGGTGTTCTGCAATTCCGTCTTAGGTGACCTTCACTACCACATCTCCAACACCTTAGAGCCACTTTTTTCTCGCTCCTACTCCGTATCAAAGCGTCGACTTGTCTGGCTAAATCATCTAAACGAGCCATCAGTTGATCCACTGGCTCATGGACTCGCACATCTCTAACTGGGTAGCGATCTCTACTAGTTGCTTGCTGGGCTGCCTCGAACTTCATGGCGTACAACAGAGCGCTTTTTACGTCCTTTACATCTGCCATTCAAAGAGCTTTCTGTATTTCAGGATCCCGGATGCCGTCGATGAAATATTGCAGCGACAGGATTTCTCTTGTTTCTGTCGGGCACTCCGAAAAGGCGTGATGTGACAGCCTTTCAGCATCCGTGGCGAGTTCCTGGAGTGATTCGGTGGGCTTCTGTTGACGGGATTTTAATTGAAGCCTGTAGTCTTTTAAACATCTCTCGCCAAAGCGCAGCTCCAATGCGCCGGATAGGGCTTCGAAGTCAAGTCTTTGGTTTTCAGGAAGCGTCTGCAGGATATCCGCTGCGTCTGCTCTCAGCGAAGCGGCGAGATGACAGGCCTTAGCTTGGGAATCCCATCCATTCGCATCCGCCACTATAGAAAATTGTCACTTGCCAGGAGGTCTTCCCATCATAAGTGGATAGCTTCACCTGCGCCCATAAACACACGCAAAGCTAAATCTTTGAATGACCATCTTTTGTGCAACTTTGTGACCACATGATGATCCACTCCGTGTGACGAAGGAAACTGTTGTAACAATGATGAAAGTTAGAAACATTTTCTTTTTCATTCTAAAGTACGCTGCTGTCCAAAGGTAACCGTTTGCAGCATTTTATAAACACTTTAAATAGCTTGATAAAATCTTTTTTTGACGTTGACAATCTTATATTGACATAACTGATAAAATTCAAGAACATGTGTTCTACTTGGCTGATATATATTCCTTGTTCAACGTCACACAAGAAAACTGCAAGGAAGAGACATCAATCTCATTGAATCTATATCGCTTAACTTCGAATTTTTTTCTAAAACTGACTTGTTTATACCAACATTGAATCGAAAAGCATTCCATTACTTTCATAACATACTGCGATTGCCCATTATTAAAAAAGATTGTAATTCCTGAGAATATATATCGCTATAAACAAGCCACTTCCAAAATTTAAAAAATGATTTTTAATGGCATTGAAAACTTGAATGTGCCTGCATGGCTCATAGAACCGCTAAATTTCTAAATATAGGTATTATGATGCAAGAAACACTTGATTGCGTTGAGGGAGGATGTTGAAGTATAAGTCCTGTTAAGTAAAGTCAAAATGCATGGGAAGGCTAAGTGTTGGAATTTAAAAGTCAGAGAGAAATATCCTAAAATAAAAGTGGTTACTTAAAGGACCATTATTGACTTTTTCCTCTTCTTACTTAGAGGAAGCGGGCTTTAGTCAAATCTATAATTTACTACTGAAAATTAGAAACGGGACGAATAATTTTGAACGAACTGATTTAAGAATTATGTTAAGCAATTTATACCAATATTAAACATGTGCATCAAGCGCAGCCATCACATCAATTAAAATCGCATTTGTTTGCGTTGTGTACTGTATATTATATGGAAGTATGTAAGGGGGTCGATGAAGAACTTTTACAATGGGTTTATCATAAAAAAGTTAAGAATCCGGATTCTAATTGAAGTCTTTAAATTATGACTACGTGTCTAACATATCTAACATATCGTTCTAAACTCGAGTTACTCCTATGATCCTGCCGAGTTTCTGTGTATATTGACTTTATTTGTAATCATGTATCAACAAGAAATCTTAATTTTTGCATTTGCATTTCACACTCATAATGTATGCACAATGAACACTTTTCAGCTGTGCTAAATTTTCTTTACTCTATCTATACTAGAAATTATTCAGCATATTTTGGCGATAAAGAAACCTTTACAATGTGATATTATTCCTCGAAGTAACTTATATAGCGAGCATAGCCAGGTAGAGGGCTCAAACAATTCGTTAACAAAAAGTTCAGCAGGAGTTAAAGGAGATGGTTCTAAAAGATCGCAATGCGTGTAATATAGCTACATGACCGAGACTTAACTATAGCTTTTATTTCCATTAGCAAAGTTTGTAGGTTTTCATTTTATAATAAGTCTTTGCAAATGTTTTTCAAAGAGATTTGTATTATTTTTACCATACTTTTTTCAGATCCTATCCATCAAGCAAATTTCTCTATTATATATTTGAATTTTACTTCCTATCTACCAGAGGGATTCTTAAACATTTGTAAGTGAATTCCGTAATATTTACAGACTGTATTCTGCTATTTTAAAGGTCTTTGCAGTACAAATGTATACAACTTTACATAGTCTACATCTTAAGAAAGTTATATGAGCCCTTTAGGAACTCATTTCCTTGAATGTATGAGGTTTAATTTGATCAGGAATTGTTAACGTCATCAGACATGAAGAGCATTTATCGCTTTGTCTAAAGCAACGCCAAGCTTTGAAAATTTTTAATAAACATTTTTATTGAAGTTAGAAGATAAATGCGCTGTTTTCTGCTAACAATATCAACCACAGCTGGTGATGATGTAACTAAAGAACCAGTAAAATTCAGTTTAAAACTTGGACCAGTAGTCAAAGATTACTCAATTTAAATCTTACTCTAAGCTGGCTCATTAACTCTACCGGCGTATCACATATTGGCAGCTATATGATACTAAGCCGAATAATACAACTTATCAGAGCTGGCAAGAACTAAACGCAGAGTGCTCACGCAGGCTAAGACACGCTCTGGCTTAAAATCCCAAAACTTCAGTTTAAATATTAGTTGCATTTGTTTACATTTTGGTGACGAAACGGAAAGTTGAATTTGTTATAAAGGCTGAAATTATAAATAACTGGTTGGCTTCAAATAATAACCTTACAAATATTATTTAATGCAGAATATTTTAACGCTATCCAACTCCTCTTCTTTCAGAAATCCTTCCATTTTTTAGAGATTAGTTTAGTATTGTGAACAAACCTCTTTATCCACACCGTTAGTTAAATTATCCTATGCAAGCTGCTAATAATTGCTTAAGTTCAACAGCGGTTAGCACTCTCATCTAATATCATACAACATCTATGCGATATCTAATCGCTGCTCCGTTTCAATGTCCTTATAAGCCCAAAGTTTAGCACGTGATGTTTGGAATTTGTAATTCATCGATACCTGAAGTTAATCCACCACCATCTGTCCAACAGAAATAATTTTTTACCACCACCAGTAATTTTAACTGATGTATTTTGTTTTCCTAAGCAGATGTCCTAATATTTATCGTTAATTTTTAAAGTCTTCGTGTTTTCAAGACAGAAAAAATATATAATTTTTCAAAAATATACAATTTGTGCGTACAATTTTGCATTCCGAGTAAAACGTAATTCATATATAAAGGAAAGCATATTAATATATATTTATGAAGACAGTGCATTAACATCATACTTTTAAACCTTACACTTTTGTGCACAATTTGTCACTCAAACAGCAAGAACAAATTCCTATGTACAGTATTTCCATTAGAGACAGCAACTACTCTATAGCCATTAATTTTAAAATATTATGCTTCAACTGCAGCAGTAGTATTACTTTTCTGCTGTTATAAAGGTGTGTATTTATTCAAGCAATATTTGGTATATTTATAAATTAAATCTTTTACTTAATGCCATTCAAATGAAAAATATGAAATAAGAAGCAGCATTTATGAAACAGAAGTTTTCTTAATTTAATTAAATTCCTTTTACAGTGTAAATTCAAAAACGTAAGAACGAGATAACATAAAATCACAATTTAAAACTTACACTGCTCGTCAAAGTTAAAGGTTATTGACAGAAATAAAACTGAATTATTATTTTAAACAGATTAGAAATAATTTGTGTAAAAATATTATTTAATATAAATTCCCATGTTCTGCAGTTGATTAATCTCAAAATATTGAATTTGAAACCAAATTTATGGTTTTCTCTGTTTTATCAATCTTTCTTTAATACGGTTAAGTCTGCTGAGTAAGCTGGTCAATCCATTTGAATAATATATTCTTCTATTTCCAATATTCTGACACCAGAGTTGCTTAATGCGGACGAGCATTGCCACCAATTAGCAAAAGTTTTGGGCAAAATGCATCCCTAAGTAGCGTTACACGGAGTTCCAAAACCACGTCCACATATCTGTGACCATTTATAGAATCTCCATCAAAGCCATACAGCTCGGTGCGTCCATTTTTGACTACTCACCCCGAACTTTGAAACTTCTTAAGTAGTGGTGGTATCTTTTATAAACAAGGTAAGGTATGTTGCCTGTTCCTCTCCCTCTCTCTCTTTCCAGGTCAAAGCACGTCTAGAATCACATGCCAGAATATAACTGGATTCGTTAGTAAACATATAGTGACAGGGACACAAACCATTGGTTTCTCTCACAAAGTCCATCTTCATGGAGCTTTCGTATAGCAGCAGAACGGCTGATTTGGATTTCTTTGAAAACCAGAACATTTAAAATAAATTCCCTAGTCGTCTTAGTCCTACACGAAAGCATCCATTTGTCATAGATAGATAGCCCTCGAGTTGCTTTGACTTAATCGATTAACCTAATCTTATTTTTGTAGTCGCTTCACTCTTTCTTTGAGCCGAAAATGGCGGAAAACAGTCTTGGGAAGCAAGTGTTATTTTTGGTCGTTCTTGACCAGGCTGCCTGCTACTACTAATGCTACTAACTACTTTATTGCTGTAAAAGAATTCCAAATTTTCGATATGATGCTTTGAGAAATATTCAGATCCCAGGCGACTTCCGTTTGTGTTTTCACCAACTGAATCTGCCAATTAATTTCCACTTTCCTCATTCACTTAAATGATGCCTTTATGTCACATTTAATAAACACTGATTCACTGTGAGAAACCACTTTAAGCAACGCATTCGAATTCTAATATGCATCCACGTTGTCAGGCGCTTAATTTGCATCTGTCATTTCGCTGTCGGAAACCACTTTAACTCCCGTTCACTCGAATTCTAACATGCATCCATTGCATAACACGTTGTCAGTCGCGTTATTTGCATATATCATGCGTTAACATATGCGCAGAAATCCAATTTTGCATTCACTTGCAAGTAATTGATATAAATAATCACATCATTGGACACTGGAATAAAACTTTAATTGGTGAGATTTTTTTACATTATCTTTTAATTTTAACGAGTGGTATATTTTGCATACGTAATGTATTGCAGTAACTGCGTTTCATCATATCATTATATGACGAAAGTTCTCCAACCTTTAAGACAGTTAAACGTTAATTGTCATACCTATTATAGATTTTCTATTACTTTTGCATCTTTAATTTAAAAAATTTTTTCAATTTTTTTGAAGTCTTGACTTGAATTAGTAGGCAGTTCAAAAAGATCGACTTCTATTATCATCATGTGCTCCAGTTCTAAATAATATCCTCCTAGAAGTCAAAACGCTCATTATGACAAATATGTTGGGTGCCGTTAAAAAAATTCTATGCGTTTCCCTTTGAGATAATAAATGTAACTAAAAATAAGTATTTATAACTTAGCAAACATTATTAAAATTTTTTTAAACTCTGGGCTCTCAGTCACTTTCAAATGTTATGAATTTAGTGAAGAGGAAAAAAGAGAAGCATATTATAATATTATTAACCTAGTACTTAAGCGAAATTAATCGGAATTATTATTCAGTAAAGAATCCATCAGCAGTTACATAGTACTTGTGTACAGAGATCTTGAAATTTTAACTATGGTTACAAATATTTATTCTGTTTATGATTTCAGCGCATCTTTGCTTTCGCCATTTTAGTCATTTCGGATTGTCATATTCAGGCATAACTTGTCGTAGTTATCCAGATTATCAATTATAAGCATCCTTGTAGTTCATTCTCATTGACTATCATTTGTTCTTTAAGGCTAAGTTAAACAAACGGAAAGATTGTGTAACTGAGTTTGTGAATTAATTTAGATGTTTTCTGAAAGTTTGAAAGGCATTATTTCCATCGCTGTATCCATTTGCTGTTTTGAATCAATGTTTTAAATTGGCTTAAAAATCGTTTGGAGTGGATTAGAGTTAATTTAACCAATATATTTCAATATTCAACATGAATACGCAAAGATTTTACAAAGTAATATCTTAAAATATATAAAACATGAGCGGATAAAAAATGAAAAACGGTAAATTAACATATTAATTAATTTTGTGTATTATAATGAATATTATGATGCTTTTCGCATTTTTTGAACACTGGTTATACAAAAGAATCAAAATTACTCTTATGTGCCAGATTTGAGATTAGTAATTTTCTGATTAAGGCAAAGCACACGAAGCCATCTGCATAACGGAGGGATGCCTTCCTGAAGAATCTTTTAACGGAAGTTAACTCGTACTGACCGTCATTCTGGAGAAAAACCACAAAAACGCCTTTAGCAGCCATTCTGTTCCTCGGGATTTAAACTCGAGTCGAATTACCTATATTTAGCAACTGTAACCGCTCTTTACGTATATAGACATATTCGCTTAATGAACATTATAAATTGAAACATTAGTAATACTCCATCAACTTTGTAGCCGATGATGACTGCATCCCGTCTGAAACCACGAACTTAGGTTTTGCTCCTACTTAGACGTTAATACTTACGAAAATAGTTAAACCTTTGAAGTCTTAAGTATGAAAAGTGGAAACGTAGCAGCTAATTTCTTTGAAGTATTCGAAAAACCAGCGTTTTTATTTCCGTTAACAGGTAATAGAGGCTAGGAACTAAACCACATCTCTTGCAAAGTTTTGCATGTTGATTGGCTGTTTTAAATCTTCCTTGTAAGCTTGATGGATTAAGTTCAGTTATGAAATTTCTGGAACATCTGAAAACAGCCATTTTACCTTGTATATAAACCTGGAATGAGAGGAAGCTGATACTGAGACTACGATTTTAAAAGGTAAGCATAACCTGATTTAAAGTTTCTATAATGAAATATTATGGCTTGCTAATTCAAAAATTTCATTTCAAATTCTCTAAAATGCCCTGCCAAGCATCTTCCCTCTCTATAAAAATCGCTTTAGATTAGAAACTAAGTTGTAGAAAACATTTAAAGCATTCAAAGAAGTTTTAACAATGTTTGAGTCTAAAAAGTTTGTTTTTAATTGTTATACGGCAAAGCTGTTGAGAAAATGATTTTTATAATGCCACCGCATTTATTACCGAAAATCCAGTATTCGTAGAAGCACCGTATTAAAACAAATCTCATAGAAACAAGTAGTCCCCTTTATGGTTGTAACACAAGTCTAGGACATATCAAATATAGATATATCAATTGGGAAGGGGAGAATGAAACGACCCCAGTCGATTCGGAATCAAATAGAGATTAATGTAGACCAGCCATTGGTTTGATGATGTAGCGGTTGCGTCATCTTCTGTAGACCACGAGATTCTTCTTTCGAACTTTAAGACGAAGTCAAAGTTGCATCCACACTTTAAATATCACGGCTTTCTGAAAGCACTATGTTTGGCTTTAAAATGAATAAAATACTAGTCGAATAAATACCAATCATTTTTATGACTTACTGACAAAATATTAGTCATTTTTATAAATTATGAATAATTTTAAAACTTTTAAAAACAGTACATACTTGCATTGTGATTAATCGAACATTTGTAGAATATTTGTGAAAGTACAGGCCAAAATTTTACATGAAAACGACATGATCGATGGCACTTTACAAGTAGTTTTCATATATTAATAACCATTAATAAAGAAAAATATTTTTATTTACCATTTGTTGAGAATCAAAACAATAACAAATTTATTGAAAATTTGTTGAATTCTATCCTTCCTAGTTTCCCACTTCTTATTGCTTCCTATTTTTGCATTAAATGCAACTTCCGTAAAGCTGAAGAACAATTCAAATGAGCATTAACGTACATATTTGGCTATTAGCCTATGTAGCAATTAAAACATTTTTGAAGTTATTTTACTCTGGTCCTTCTTAATGGCAAATTATGTACCATTACATTACGTTATTTTATTACATTACATTACATTATGCTGCATTACATTACATTATTTTTTCGCTTAACAATTAATCGTGCTGTTTTTTTCAGCTTGCTATAAACAACGTAATCAGTTAGAGAATTCATAATGATGAAATTTCTCATTTGTAATTATTTCACTATTTTCGAAACGCTCTTGGTATGTGCACGCTGTTATATTCAGTCCTTTCAATAAAATGTTGAGAAGGATCGTCAACATGATTTAAGAGATGTTTATAAAGTAGTAACAGGAGCAATTCATTGAACTCTGTCAGTAAGCAAAAGTGAGTTTATTAACTAGAGCCAAAAAAAGCGAGAGTAATCTCATTAATGCGGAGGGAATCTTTCCTTTACTTGCATCGAAATAGCAATTCAGTTTTTCTACTAGCTGATTAATCTGTCCGCAGCAAAAGTAAAAGATTAATGGCTTAGTAAGTAAAAGATTAGTTGCTAAGCAGAGAATAGAGTGCAATGACATGGCTCTACTTCAATAAACGAAAAAAAGCGAGGAACTTCATAAGACGTTTTAACTGTTGTTATTGAAATAAGGCGAAGAGCCAAACTGAGAATATTTATTTTGATCATTCTAGCATTTCTACGGAAGTACTTAATTATGCAATTGGGAACTTCGTGATTAATTAACGAAAGCACGTTCTGTTAATCTCGTCATCAAACGTAAACCATAAACTCCAAACAAAAAAGAGTACGATTATTTAAATAATATAAGAAACTCCGCAAATCTGGAAACAGCTAAGAAAAGCAAAAGTAATCATGTTTCACACAAGCAGTCAATTCTGATGCGATGAAAACTAGAATAGAAAAAGTCATTAAACTTTGAAATTAAACGGATCATTGATGGTAAAATGAAACGTATGAATGATTCTCTAATCTCACAGACATTAAGTTAAATTTCTAAACTAATAGGCTTCACGGCTCTGTAGTTAATACGCTATTATGATATGAAATGCAAATTTTTTGACGCAAAACTTGATTTAAAATTGCTTATGAGAAAAACCTTACTACATTTATAAGGTGCGGAAACCTGGCTTTTATCAGTGTAAATGAAATATAAAGCTGATGCTTGCGTCTGTGTCTGAAATTGGAGCTTGTTATTCTGATGTGTAAAGCGTCATATTTTATATTTTTCCATTCTAATTGCAGAATTATTCTGTATTGTCTCAAAATTACCTGTATTGTATACTCAAAATTACCTGTATTGTCATCAGTATTTTACTATTTCTTCAAGGATGAAACTTATTTCTTTGTCACCTCAGTCAATTGAATAGTTAAGGAAGTTAAGGACTTCTCTTATAATTTCAGTCTTATTATGTCTTTCTGTTGTTGTTGTTGTGACTAATCCCTCTTGTCTGACATCGCAACAAGCCCACGAAATTTATCATGGCAAGGAGAGAAGATTGCGCCTGTCGTTGGCCAAAAACTTTGAGCACCATACAGGTAACAGTACGACTCTGCTCAGTTCCGCTCTCAGTTTTGTAGAAAAGAACCCTGGAGGACTGGTCCGAGGGTCTCCCAGCCCTCATTCCTCTGTCACTGACCTCTCGAGAGGACTCTTAGCTCGCCGCTTGTTTTGAGTACCCCATGCTGCGTAGACACTATACAGTAACAAACATCCATGGCGATGGCTTCTCCGAGATGATTCGGAGACGGGCATTTCGATACGGCAGTCAGAATCATTAGCCACTATCCTGGTTGGGCGGCTTTCAGTTCTTTGTATTAATTTAAGTATTAACTTTATAAGTGTGTCTTAGATCTCTCAAACAGGATTTAGATATGTAAAAGAGAAAATACATTTGTTTAACTAAACCTTATTAACATGAAAGGGAAATTTATTATAATAATAGCAATATTTTGTTATGTGGAGCCCCTGAACTCATAATACAGTGTGACCCAAAAGTGCTTTAACATTTGAAAATTCAGTACTTTATGGGATAATGTAAAAATTGACATACATGCTTGAAATGACACGGGTTTTTATTGAAAGAAAAAAAATACAAAGAAAAAAGCCGCCAACATATGGCGCTGGGCAGCAAAATGTCAGTGATGCCGCATGCATGCGAATCGTGTATGAAATGAGCTGTAGGGAGAGTGGAAATCAGTCCCTTCATGACTTTGTCACTTTTCTATACTCGCCTCCGGATGTTGGTCACGGTGTGATATAGATTTATCACATCAATCGCTATCGGACCCTTTTTCTTCGAGGAAATGCGTGGTTCTGCAATTCAAACTGTCAGTGTGACAGATGCTAAGTGCGCTGATACGTTACAGAATCGCATCATCCCTAGTCTTCTGATAAACACCTGTTCTAAGGTATGACTTTTATGTAGGATGGCACTCCACCCCTTGCTACACATGTGAAAGTTCTCATCACTGCATACTTCGTTTGGTGAAGATTGCATGCCGAGCCGCCACTTCCGTAACGCTTAGCCTCTCAGGTCCCCAGATCTCAATCCGTGTGATTATTGGTTGTGGGTTTACCTGAAATCGCAAGTCTACCGTGATCGTCCGATCTCATTAGCGATGCTAAAAGACAACATCCCGAAGGCAATTTCTCACCATACCTACAGATATGCTGTACAGTGTTCTTCACTCATTGTCCCTCGACTATATTTACTGTTGATGAATGACGGCCGACATGTTGAACATTTGGGGTTATTAGTCTTTGCCAAAAATCAATTGTTATGCTAATTATTGCTTTTATTATCACATGAAGCGCCATCACATGAAGGCCGTTTTAAGCACGTTTTTGCTTTCAATTAAACCCCATGAGATTTCAAGCATGTGCGTCCTTTTTTACCTCTATATCTATATTATTCAGTGAATTATTGAATTTTTGAATGTTAGCGGACTTTAGAGTCATCCTGTAAAGTCGGTCATCCTTTTCTTTAGGCAAATAACGTAATATACGTTTTAAAAACCAGTAGGTTTTATAGACAAAAATTATAACACATTAATAGCAGTTGTTACAAAATAGAGAGTTTTCAAACATTTTAAACCTTTTATTTCTTTTTAATTTACAACTGCAAACTGATGAAACACATAAAATGAAACTGGAACAGTCCAAATATCTCTAAGAAGTATTCTATGCAAATACCTTTAAATATTCGCATGTCATCAAGATGACAATTAGATTTTTTTAAACCATGCAGTCTTTTAGTTAAATTAGTAACTAAAAGACTGCCTACGGTAGGTAGATATATATCTGTTTTTTGTTTTCACCTGGATGTATGTCTCCTTGATTATGTTTTCGCTGCTGTCAGAAAATATATGTCAAATGATAGGCAAATTTTCTAAGTTTATTTTTCTGGAACAAATGTTCACTGCTCTGTATTTTTTTTAAATAAAATTACCAACTTATGTAAAAGGAAGAGAAAGTTCGAAGATAAATCTAGATTTCGCTTCTTTCAGCAATTCAATGAATGCTATATTTTTAGTGTACATCCACAGTAAAGTGTTGCATGGTGACCTAGCAGGCCAGATCTGAGTTGTGGAACATCAGGTCCTCTGGTACACTGCAGCTGATACAATGTGGAGTGAGCCACTTCTTTTAAAAAAATAACAATTAACAAAGCACTTCGATACATATCTAAAACTCAGAGATTTCTTTTGGATTCGGTATTTATCAAATTACTTAACTGTTATAAATAGGCACGGAAATACACTCATCTGAAATCCGTATACGAAAGAAAATCTAACCTTTCAAGACTTCTAATGTCTGTTTACCACATTCATTAAGTTTTGATAAAGAGTTACTAGTATTTAGAGTGTCGCACAGACACTATACATTTTTAAATATCCATGCCTTCTCCGGGATTCGAGCCCGGGCCCTTTGGTCCGGCAGTTAGCGTGTCGCTAACCACTATACCAGTTGGGCGGCACTATAGGAGTATAATAAATAATATGTAAATTAGTGTTAAAATTCGTATCTATAAGTGCACCATCAGATATAAGAACAGCCTTAAAGCCTATCTTTAAAATAAACCATTGACAAACAAATTATAGAAATTAACTGAAGAAAAAATGTGGAGATACTGAAGCAGCAAGAACCAGCGTAAGCTGCATAAATTTACAGGACTATTTTCGAATGTTTGAACAGAATTTTCTTCAGCTGCTAGAGTGGAAATGAAAAAGAAACCTGTTTTAACGGTATGCCAGCATGCCAGAAAAACAAAGCTTCGAACGCCATCTATCAACAAAAAGTGAAAACAACTATGAAATTTCAGCTTTTAAGGAAATTATTACATAGTTTTTTTTTTTTTTCATTACATTTTCACTCCTATAACTGAAGAAGAAGGTTCTGCGCAAAACTTCGAAACTAGTTCTGCATATTTATCCAACCTTACGCTTATTCTTATTGCTTTAGGATCACCAGCATGTTATAGAGGTATTTAAGCTATCACTGAAACACGATAATAAAATTTCAGTAAATCTTCTTTATATATATATATACTATTGGTGCAGCTGATTGCAACGAAAAAGAGAGGTCCACAGCTGCATGTTATAGCAGTCCTCTATACAAAATTTCAACGTTCTACAGCTACTCGTTTTTGAGTTATGCGAGATACATACATACAGATGTGAAGGGGAAAAAATCTTTTCTGAATCCATTTTGAATCCATTTTACAATCCGTTTTGGCAAACACAGTCCTTTATTCTGTCCGTAAGTACAGATGTCACGCAAAAACACCGTTCAAATGGTATCGAGAGCGGTCGAAATGGATATTTTCTTTGAAATATGACACCCGAAATTTTTCGCAATTACAATACTTCCTTTACTTCGTATAAAGAAGTAAAAATAATCTGAGAACTATTTTTGTGAAGAATATAAATACTGCTTTTGATCTTATATACGTCGATTCAAAATTTGCAAAACGTTTAACCTGCATTATTATTTAATTACTTGTAATCATTTATTTACAACCTGTGGATGAATTACTCAGTTAAAGGAAAAGGAAAAAAAGAAAAAGAAATTGCAGTTTTGTTCTTTCAAATAAAAAATATTGAACTCATCCCTTTGGAATAAAAGAAATGTAAATATTATAGCTTTTAAGGCCATAAATTGTTTTAACTATGCTTCTGAAAGTCTTGAATTGCTGAAAGGAGCGAAATCTAGATTTAAGTTGGTAATTTTATTTTAAAAAAAATACGGATCAGTGAACATTTGTACCAGAAAAATAAACTTAGAAAACTTGCCTATTCTTTTGACATATATTTTCCGACAGCAGCGAAAACATAATCAAGGAGACATACATCCAGGTGAAAACAAAAAACGGAGATATATCTCCCTATCGTAGGATAAAAAAATGCATCGTGCAGATATAATACAAGAAATCCTCTTGACAAATACGTACAGATATGTATTCCTATGCTGCAGCAATACATTCCTGGTTACATTCCCTAGGATGTATAAAGTTTGTTTACTATTTTCCCAGCTTCTTCAGATAATGCTTCCAAGATATAAGAAAACCAGAACAGCTTCACCCGCCCCTTGCCGTATGTTATGTTTCAGCCTGAGACATTCTTTGAATTCTCGTTTTGCCATTGGATTGGATTGCGCATCAGTTTGCTCTTATCTTATTGCAAAGATTTTCTTCCACTTTCTCAGAAATTTTGAAAGAAAACCAGCTTACATTTTTAAATACGAAAATAGTTTTCGGATTTCTGTCTAAATTTTATTGTATAAGTGTAACAGAATTATTAAATTTAGAGATATGACACGTATGTATCTTATAATTGTTAGAATAGATTTAACAAATACTGCGTAATTTTAATTCATGACAGATTGTAAAGGTGTCATTAGCCAATCGAGCATAATTCATAAAATTAGGCAAATGATAAAGTTATAATTACTGATTTGAAAAATTTGAGAAAATTTAGGTCTTGAATAAAATTTTGCCCAAGGTACTTATAAATATATAAATGCAAATTTTTTAAATCTGTACATCTGTAAGAAAATTGCTTTTAAATCTCGATCATTTTACTGATTGTATCTTTTCAGGCAAATTATAAATCTTCGTGCCTAAATGCAAATTAATTTTGCGGTTTACAGAACAGCTGTATTAAGCTTGGTAGTCTAGTTGTAAGGTACTACCACACTCGCCCGATGAAGCTTTCACAGTGCAAGTGGTCACCATTTCCAGCTAACATATGGGAGATGAACTACTCATATTCCGATGATGATGATGATGCAATTTTTTTCCCTTTCTTTCTCTGAAAGTTCTAATGGTCTATTTATATCTATCTTAATCTGAGAAATGCAGTGGTTTAAGCTAAGCTTTTGTAGTAAATTTCACATTGCTTTAGCTGCATTTGAGTAGAATAATAGCTAAATTAAAACCTAATATAATACTGTATCTTTCATTCAGTTAAATACTATAACTGATTGGAAGATTTAATTAATTACTACAACTTACTGAAAGATTTAGAATCCTGCAATAGTATCTCTGTTAGGAAATCAAAATAAATGAAAAAAAGATTTCATTTTCATTCATTCAAAGATTTCATAAAGGTGCAGACTTGTTTAGTCAGCAGTTGAAATGAAAGGTTATACGTGTTTAGTGATCAGCTGAATGTAACACAAAATGAAGCTAACACTAAACCAGAACACTCTTACTGTTGAGGGTTATGCGAGGGTTACACTGGAAGAGCTGCAACAAAACAATGAAAAAGGTAATACTGCCATCCCTCAGGAGACGTTTCTACGCACTCAACCTGAAGTTCTCTGTTTCACAGTTTGATAAATCGAGCTAGTACTGCTTCGAAATCGAAGGAGGTCATTTTCAACATTTTCTGTAAAAGGCAGTTCTCCTGTTCATTAACAAGAGTAAATTAATTCAGATTTAGACACATTTTCTGGGCCAGTTTTATTTTGGCCTGCCTGTATAATATGTTAGATGTTAAAAGTATTTTTGCATCGTCGGAGGAAAATAATGACGTAAAATAATTCTACTTATATGAGAATTTTGGCATTAGAGATAATAAAACTGTCAAACCGTTTCCGAAGTTTGTAACTCTTTCGAACGACATCGCTATTACCTCTTCCTTTTCAGACAAAATTATGAGAAGTTTGGTTGGAAAGAATGTAAAGAAAAATAGCTATAAGAATAAAATAATTGAAATAAAGGAAGGAATGTAAACAGCATGTTAATATTAGCGTCGGAATGTCGTCTATGGTCATAATTTTATTTGATTCATACTATAACAAGACATGAAAAGTTTACATAATATGGAAATCGTTTCTTCATAGCGAATACACATTGCATGAGTAAAACTAAATGAAGAAGCAAATATACATTTAGAAATGTACAATTATTTTGGGAGCAAGAAGAGAATTCTATCCGGAATAATGTATTACTATCCGGAATCTTCAGAAGAGTCTCTCAGCAGCTCTTCAGAAGATCAGAGAATCTTCAGACTCTTTTGTATTTCCAAAAGATCATAAACTGTAGATGAAATAAAATTTTTATAAACTTATAAGGATCTTAAGCTTTACTAACGTTTATTTTATTCTAAAACTGTACTATCACTTCTTATTTTCCACTCCGGCCATAATTCAATGTGTTAACTTGAACATAGCTTGAGTAAGCTCCCTGTTCCTACTCAGAACACAGCATGTTTCCAAAGCAAGTCAAAAGACATATAAGTCTTTACAGTGGCGCCCGGGGTTTCTCCACACCCAGGATTTGGCGATTGGGTCCCTTGAAAACCCGAGTCGCCCTTTAAAGAGGGGTGTATATAAGGTATTTGTCCCGCTTTCCTAGCGTACCTTTGTGGTGTAGTGTTCCTGCACTGGGCCGGTATTCCAGAGGTCCGTGGTTCGATTCCCAGTGAAGGCGGTTGCTAATTTTTCATCTCTCTGGCTTCAAAAAAAATCTTAATATCTCTACAAACTGTAATTAAATTTGCTATTTAAAAAGATCATACTTTGTACGGCGGGTCTCATTAAGATCTTCCAAACTCTGTCCAGCTAAATTTCTCGCTTGGAATACATAAAAATATCCAAAGAACTGTACATGTAAGACCCACAGTTTTCGAGATAAGGGCGAAAGAAAAGTATGACATCATACCGGTGCAAGAAAAAAACTACTGGAAACATGAATATGTTTACATAGGAAAATGATCAAAATGCTCGCCGCGGATATCAAGGCATGCATGGGCGTACCGTGTAATGACGTCAAGCTTTCGTTTGAATCGCATTTAGAAGGATGCATCTAATAGCTACCAGTAATCTTCGCATGGTGATAATATATTTCGTTTGTGAATATTGTGACATTTACTTTATCTTCGGTGAATGTAATAGTATAGCCTTAGAAACTGCAAGACCCGTCTCGATCCATCACATCGTCCTCCCAATGAAACGTCATCCTACCATGCAAAGGTCTACATCCAGATGCCCTTCAGCAACGCATTGACTTTTGTGAATGGTTGTTACAGCAGCATTAAGCTGAAAATGGTTTCTTTAAATGTGTCTTATGAACGGATTAAGCATACTTCACACATGATAGGGTCTTCAATAGTCCCAACAGTCGTATGTGGTTAGAGTCCAGTCTTCATGCATACCGCCCGCAGAGACATCAGGTCTGCTGGTCGGTAAATGTGTCATCCGGCATACTAGGCCTATGCATGATTGAGCCATTTCTGCTACTTGAACGGTTCACGCGACATCCATACTTAATATTTCTCCATGATATAGTACCCGACTTCCTAGATAACATATCCATAGCGGCAGTAAATTGCCTATGGATCCAGCCCGGCGCATTTCAGCGCTTTTGTACGTGACTGACTGGATATGGAATACTCAGGCCAAACTGGACATCCGCTGGGTCCGGTTTTATGGCCGCCGCGATCGCCAGATATAACTCTTTTGGATTTCTTTCTATAGGGCCATCTGAATGAATTGGCCTATGGAGATCTAGCTACTATAGGAAAATGACTTAGTTGCTCATTTTCATGCTGCATGTACTTTGGTGGACACCACATTGCTGTAACTTGTTCAGGCAGCCATTCCTCGGTGCGCGCATGCATGCCTCAATATGCATGGTGAACATTTTAAACACCCTGCTATGTAAACATATGCAAATACCACCGTTCATATTTCCTTTCCTTGCATTTGACATGACGTCATGATTTTCTTTCACATTTATCTCGAAAGTGTTGGGCGCACAGGTACAATTGTTTTGGAAACTTTTTATATATATTCCAAGAGAGGAAGCTGGCTGTGCAGAGTTAAGACGGTCTTGATGGGACACCCTATATATATAGCGAGAGAGACAGAGAAAGAATTTGGAATAGAATTAACTTATAATGTCCTATTTTACGAGGCATGGTTTGATAATCTTTTGCATCTTTTTATTTTATTTTAATTTTTTTTTGTTGATGATGCTACACATTTTATTCCTATAAGTTTTATTATAATTATTATAATATTCTAGATCTCATTTTGGTGATAACACGTTTTTTGTTATTGTTTTGATTTTGTTTAAACAAAGGAAAAGAGTTTACTTTGATTCTTCTTGACTAATTGTGCTCTCTGAAGCATTAGGGAGTGATAACTCATTTTAGATATATTAGAAAACAATTGTTACCTGAAATGTATACCATTTTACAACTGAATGGAGCTCCTTTCCCCAATCTGCAACAAGAATGTGCGAGTACTTTTTATTCCCACAGCGATCGGATCGGATGGATCGGTAGTGTTGCAGAAGGAGACAAAGACCTTTTTTGCCCACTCTTTTTGCTTGGCCATATATCGTACGATTTCTCTCTCAGGGAATTAGTTAAAGACAGAATTTGCATACCACTACTGCGCGCGTCTATCCTGGAACTTAATGATCAGATAACGTATGTACTGTTGACCATTACGATGGACATGGACCCATAGCGATAGCAAGTGGGGATCGAATTTGACTGCTGCGTGGATATGAGTCATAATATCCGAGATGAGCATATTGAAGAATTGTAATCGTTGTATGCAAAACATGAACAGTGACTGCTCCTTTTGGTGCATGTCGTGGCCCCATTATGATGAGAAATACTTCTTCTTGGGGGAACTTTTGAAACCACTTCTTACTTTTTGCATGCTCGATATGTTATTGTTTACTTTGCGCGAGTATGGATTAAATGCATATTAAATAATCAAACATGCGTTCATGCAAAAATAACCTAAGCTGCCTATACTCAGTTATTACATTGATGAAACAAATATATGTGACTTCTGAATACCCCAGTTTTTAAATCTTAATCCTTGTAACTTTTATACAGGTTTGTATAAACGAAATTAAATAACATAACTCTATTACATTTGTTCAGTTACATTACATTTATACTTCAGACAAGCAGTCTATTATCGCGACTTCAGCATTTCAACGAATACATTTTTTCTTACTATTACAGACGTTTCAAATTTGAGATAACTTGTAAAAATATGCGATTTAGATTCAGTATTTAATATTAATCTCAACTAACTTAGAGAAACTAGTTTGTTTACACAGCTATGTACGTGGAAGGTAATTCTAAACGAATCTTCAGATTTCAAAATAATTTTGTTGTTTTAAAGATGTTAACAAAGATAATGATGAAAATTATATCAAAATGTAAACAAAAAAATGTCTGTGTTTTAATATTTTTAAATGTTCTTTTAAAGAAGGATTAAAAATGGCATCTAAATAGAAGAAATTCCTTTCTTGTGTATAGATATTTTTACAAATAACAGTGGATAAAATTATCTGGATGTTAACAACTAGCTTCCAGTTTCTTCATATAACTCAATATCTTCTTTAAAGGAACATGAAAAATCGAGTGCTAGTAATTAAGTAACAAGCCACATCCTAAATTCTTACTTCTAATTTAAAACAAAGAATCCGAGGATAAGCCTCAAAAAGCCGGTCTCCAATATCTACAATATATATATTTTTTTGTTTTGTAGTTGTCAAAGCAGCTAAAATAGAAGCAATACTTACGACGCTGTGAGAAAAATTTTATTATCGGCCAAAACAAGCATGTTTCTGTGTTTAGAACTCCTTACTGACTGTTAATATCGGTTTGGTTTGGTTTATTTAATTATGTCAAAAACACTCAAGGGCTATCTGCCTAAGGAAGGATGGCCTTCGTGGAGGACTTTGTATGGGAAACTAGCTCGTATACGCGTTACACATGGGAAGAAACACGAAAATACCCATGAAACCAGGCCATTCACCGGCATTCGAACTCATTCGGACCGTATAGCAAATGTAAATCAGACTGCAGTGAAAATATGTTTGTACAATTTGGGGCAACGTAATTATATCTCTTGTTGCCATTGCTACTATTTCAGTTCTTAAATTAATCAGAAGTGAAAAGTTTTTCTTTTCTGAATTATATTGTAATTTAGAACATAACTTAAATGTTTTCCTTTTTAATGTCTCAAAAAAGCATTACAGTATTTCCGTTCATCACAAAATTCTGGTCTTTAATCTGGATGTTGTTGGCAGTTGACGATGCATAAAATTTTTCATTTATCTTCGACATTATAAAAGTAAATTGCTCTATGCAGCGCAAATTAATCATCAAAAAGTAGTTTTATCTCTATTTCTTAATAACACACTTCAACAATCATTACCTTTCACTAACAGCAACATAAATAAGAGAAGTTTTAAGCACGCTGTAATATTCGAGTACAGAATTTTTAACTCTGCTTCTTGTGTGCTTTTATCGTTTGTGCTCAAAATAAAATATAATTGTTATGATAAAATTTTTAATAACGTGTAGATTTCAAGATTCTAAATGCATTTTTCTTCTTTTTATTCTTGCTCAAACAATAAAACACTTTTTAAATGTTTTGATCTTGTTTCTGTTTATACCATTTTATGCTCAGATAAAAAATTCGGAAAAAAAGACCTGACACTCTTAAAATTGAAGTTCTTTTGAAATGAAGTTTAATTTTATTCAAGTTTTAACGATTTGTTTTTCATTTGGCAACAGCATGTATTATTCTACACAGCTTGTGTTTCTTTCTCCATTGCTTCATTTTTATTCAACAGTTCAGGATAATTTTCGATTGCTCCGCAAGCTAAAGAAGTATCTATTTCTTTAATACATGGTGAGCATAATTTTCTGGCTTCTTAACTTTTGAAAATATAAATAATTTCCTTTTTGAAAATTATCTGGAGGTAATATAAATTACTTTTATATTTCGGTACATTTCAGAAGACGAAACAGTTTATTTAACTCAATCAGAATTTCAGTTTTAGATGCTTATTTTCTTTCCGTAGCGTTTCAAACTGTAATAAAATATTTTTAATTGAATGTAATAAAGTATTCAAAGCGAAATAGTATAAAATATTTAACATAATAATTTTCTAAGATGTAATTAGCAGAATTTGGAAGCAAAAAGCTGATAGAACAGTAAACCTTTTAGATTCTTTATCTTTACCTTGGAATGTTTATATAGTCAGGACAACTTCTTCAAATCATTAGACTGTTAGATTGTAACCTGAAGCTTTGCGACAGTAATTTTTTTTTCAGCTCTCTTTTTCTCCTTTTTATTTTTATTTTATTAGTCCTTCGTTTTGGCATTTTGCGTTGAAAACTTTAAATGTCGGTTCACTTTTTAAACAACAAATATTTCAGCCCTGTATTATATTTAAAGAAATTAAATAATGAAGAATCTGCATAAATGTATGTATGTTTCTCGCACTGTGATAAAACGACGGTACCGAGAGCCATCAAATTTTGATAATGTACGTTTCCACCCGAATCTGGAAGCCCAAATTTAGAATTTGGAAATTGTTTTATTATCTATTTCGTATTTTGTAAAACTTTAACGAATATTTGATTAACAAACGCAACGATTTCAGAGCGAGATATGTCAACATTAAAAACCTTTTTATCTACAGCGCACGAGACTGCGTATGGGAAATTCTAAAGATATGCTCATTTAAAAATTATTTTGCGATATTGCTTTTGAACTGAATTTTATGGTTTAAGTGCGAAGACCACGATATATAATAAATAAATGTAACCCACAAAACGTTAAAAAAAGGCCCTTTGGGCGTAATATAAAATCTGAAAGCTTTCAGATTTTCTTTTTTTATTTTTTTATTTTATAAATTATGGCAATAGGAATATTTTATTACAGGTTTTAGATACAAGATGGCTTGTTGCTAGTCTTTGTCCTCACCTGAGTTATAATTACCGTTCCCTATTTTGTACAAATATTTGTAGTAGCTCTAATTGTGAATCACTGAATATGCTAGATGCAACCTCTACCTTGTTTAATTTTCTGAAGACGTGATTTTTTAATTTTATGTGCTTTTGGATAAAATTATCATTTTTATCAATGCAATTTTTTCATTGCTAGACTGTTTTTGTTAGAATGATTTTGTACTGTACATTTTCTTATTACGCGTGCAACACGGCAAACAAAAGGCTAATTAATCTAAATAAGTACCTATCTAAGTAAATCTAGCAGCTGGGTGAGGTGAGACATATCACGAAGGTTAGATTAGCTGCCAAACGTTTACTCCCCCACTTCAGAGCTTTTGTTTTTATATACTCGTTAACTGATTGGCAACCTGGTGGGAGCTGGCGAAGGTAAAAGTGACAGTGCAAATGAAATATTAAACTATTAGTTTCATTAACAAAAAACCCTACATAGTTTACATTTTGCTGCAACCGTCTTCAACTGAAAAGTAATACCATCCTTTCTTGCTACATCTAGGTATGAAATTAACTACTCTAATAGTTTCTCTTAACGAATTTTAAAAATTTGTGGGGAACATTTAAAGAGATCTGTTGATGTACCCTCAAATATTTAAAATCTTTTCGAAGGTAAGTAAACACTTTTGGATAATTTTCCTGAACGAATCAAAAATTTTCATCTATAGTCATACTGTTAAGTGCTTTCTCAAACGCTAATAATATATTAGCTATTTATTTGTGCTACCTCTTTCTAAGAGTTGGGAGCTTGTTATTTAATAATGCAGCACAACATTATTTTCAGACCTTGATTGCTTTTATTTAAAGATGCACATTTACCAAACAGAAATATTAACCTATTCTGCCCTCTAATTCTTTTTTACCTTATAAGGTATTTCTCCCGCTTTTCTAGCGTGCCTTCGTGGTGTAGTGGTTCTGCGCGCTGGACCGGTATTCCAGAGGTCCGTGGTTCGATTCCCGTCGAAGGCGGTTGCGTTTTTTTCATCTTTCCTGCTTCCAAAAATATCTTAATGTCTCTACAGTGGCGCCCGAACTAAACAGCGTGTTGGATGAGGATTCTCCACACACCCAGGTTTGGCGGTTGGGACCCTAAAAACCCCAGTCGCCCTTTAAAAAGGGGACTATAATTTCTCGAGCTTTTCTAGCGTGCCTTCTTTTCCAATTAACCTCATGTCTGTGCAGTGGCGCCCGAACTAAAAGGGTGGTGGATGATGATTCTCCACACCCATGATTTGGTGACTAGGTACCCTAAGACTCTAGTCGCCCTTTAGAAGGCAAACAAAAGAATTATTTGCCCTTTAGAAGGCAAATAAGGTATTTCTCACGCCTCCTAGCGAGCCTTCGTGGTGTAGTGGTTCTGCACGCTGGGCCGGTATTCCAGAGGTCTGTGGTTCGAGTCCCGGCGAAGGCAATTGCTCATTTTTTAACTTGCCTGCTTTAAAAAAATACCTAATATATGTCTCTACAATTTCAATGGGCAGATTTCATTTCATTGAATTTTACATAAACTAATATCCATGAACCAGTGGAAATCATTTTCAAACCGCTTTTTGTTTTAGTCCAAAAAAGCTGTTAATCTCGAAATGCGATTTTATATCGTCCACTGTGAATTCGTAGTTTCACGTTTCCTTCATGTTGCCATATGGCAAAATGTAAGATTTTTATCTTTCAAATTTAATCTGTTTAATTTAATCTTTCTAATTTACAAGCTAAGCTATTTAAAAGCAATGCATGCAATTCTTAAGACTGTTATTTTTTTACTGTTCAATCTGACTGATTTAAATAAAAATGCATTTAACTCATGATATATCAAATTTAAAAACATTAAATATTTTTATATAATTAAATGATATATTTTTTCCCTTTTTAAATATAAAAAAGATGTATAACCGTTACATGTTAGTATCCTACAAAATGTTTCCCTGTTTCCCCTGGGCCATCTCTATTGATAATCTGCACTGATAAACCGTATTAAATTTTAAACCTTTTGGGGCAACTGTTAAAATCTGAACCCTTTCAGATTATTTATCATCTGTGAGCACAATAAGTGCTAACAAAGAATAGGATTTTTAAGGAGCTTTTTGAGTTTCCTTTCTAATATTCCAGAGGATTATTAACAATGTCAAAAACATAATTTTTTACAACAAGATATTAAATATATAAATAAGCATACAGCATTTTCATATAATAGAAGTATTTGCTTATGTATTCTGTGGCTTAAAATTGATTTAGTTTTAATCATAAAAATAACTTTTAATAATTTCGCAACAAAGTCTCACCAAAAGACTAATAATTCCTTTCATGTATTAATAGAAAGATAATTCATTAAATCTGTAAAGATTATCAAATAGTTAATTTTGAATGCAAATTAAATGAATTTGGAAAGTGATTTTAGAGAATAATTTAATTATGATTATACTGGAAAATTTGATTTGGGCTTCCTGGATGTTTAAAAATAATCAAAAGATTTTTAATATTTTAAAAGTAAAAGCAAAATTTTCTCTTGTAACATGTTGTACTTATGATTCAATTTCAGTCCCTTACATAAACTGAAATTAAAATTAAAAAATAAAAGTTATATAGATTTTCTTAACATATTGTTTTATGGTAACCGTAAGAGAAGAAACTGAGAGAATTCCTGGAAAATAAGTGGGTTTTAAGTTATAACAACGCTTCCACACACTTTCAGAGGAATCTAAGAAAAATTCCTCGGAATATACTGGGATGTGGCATTAAGCACTTGGGAGGACGTGTTTCGGAAGAAATTAGGATATTCCGGAATGTCCTGTGGATGTACTGGGATGTAACGTTAAGCATTCGGAAGGATCTGTTAAGGAGGTTTGGTGGATATTCCGAGATCATCTCAGGATGTGCGCTTATCCCGTAAGCAACATACTCAGGATATCCCGAGGATGTTTTTGTGTTAGATGAATCATACAGGGGACAGTATGATTTTGCCAGCTGCATCCCAGTTTTGAGAGAGAACTCCCAGGGCAAGCATCTGAGACTCTTCCCGAATCACAGATTCTACCCCCTCTTTCCCTGCCACAAAACCAGTAGAATGGACTCTCGGCTCACTCAATTTTGAGTGCCCCTATGCCATAAAGACACTTAGAAACGTCTAAGTCTTTTCGGGGTTCGAACCAGGACCCATCAATGCCAGCTTTGTTCACCATTATATCGACCATGGCGACTACAAGGCTTGTTAAATGCATTGTATAAATTGTATGCAATCTGAATGTAATATCGATTTGACTGTAATCCAGTTAACTGCATTCTAATTACTATTATGAATTATAATTATATTACTTTATTATTGCATTAATTGAGATTGAAAATACATAATAATTTAATTAATTGAAACTACAGCTGTATTTCGTTTAATTACTTATACTTCCAATTACAATATAATTAATTATTAATAAATTACATAGCAATTGATTAATGCCTTTCTGGTCTAGTAAGGTGTAATACACCTTAATATATGTAATCTACATTTTAAATGTGTAAAACGGCAACTAAAATATTATGAGAAACATAAGCATCTAATTTTTATAAACATATTGCGAAAACAAAATTGCTGGAAATTTAACCAGTATTCTCCACGAAATCCTAGTTTTATAAATATACTAACGAAAATACTTTTCCAGTAAGTACATCCTCCATTTCACTTAAAAAATAGAAAATGCATGTTGATTAATTACGATGAAAGTCTGGCGTGCTTGTTTTAGAAAGAAAAGATCCGTAAGGGTCTCAAATTGCTCTTATAATGGCAACGGCATGCAACAGGATTCATTTGCGGTATGTGGTAATGCATCTTTTAATTTCGGATTGCATAACAATCAACAGAATTTAGCAGATTAGTTTCGGTTTACCATACTCCTCCAGGAAGTCGTTTTTCCATCAATTGATGAAATAGTAGCTGATCAGGGTATGGCGTTTTGAAGACCACGTGTGAGTCATAGCCAACGAATAGAAGGCGTAATAGTTATTATTCTTCAAACTCATACGTCTGTCTAACAAGCAAGCAGTCCATCAGTTCCGTAAATTTCTTTCACTCAGTGAGTTGTTTGAAATTATCCTCTTGTTTGAAAAAAATCTTCGGTGAGTTGTTTTAATTTTTCTTCTTGTTTTAAGTAATCTTTCAGAAACCGCATTTGTTTTAATAATGTTATTTTTAAATATTAGCTCTGAACGTTAATCGTTTTATTTTAAGCTTTATTTTGATACCCTGAATTCTTTGGTAATAATAAAATTAAGAATATCAGATTTTAAAACTGATCATAAAAGGAATATATTTTTTAATTCTCCTCATTTTCTTATGCTTTCAAGGTGTATAATTATTCAGTACAGCAGCTTTGGCATGCTAGGCTATAAGTAGTGTCTGAACCCTATGTAAATTAAAAATATTACGATTCAAAGCTAAATAGACCTTTATTTAGTTGTTGCTACTGAGAATATTCTGCCCTCCGATAATCGGCGCCCTTGTTATCTGCCTACACCTCTAGCGCTTCGAACCCAGTTTGATAGTATCTGTCTGCATTTATGGTGTCATGTTTTATTATTATCGTGTCTTATTTATCTACAGGTGGTTCGTTCCCATAATTTGACCAAAAATCGCGTTTCTGGCGAATTTAAATAGTTGCTTACCACAACACATCCTGCACTTTCTGTTACACAGTCGCACACTGTAAGAACACTGTGCTGGCTCGACTGGAATGTTGGAATCATTAAATTACAGAGCAAAATTTCTGCACATGTCAAGGGCACTTAGGGGCAAATCAAGGTTAATTCGGGCACTTTAAGTTATTCTGGTATGCAAACTAAGAAACCCGATTTATGAAAATATAAATTACGCATATAGGTATTTAAAATGAAGTAAAAATGTGCCCGTGATACAGTAGGTGTGTCTTAATTTGTGATCACGTTTGTCTACGACTGTATTGATAACATTAACCGAAAGATAACATTAAACGATGAGAAACTTTTCATTCAAAATAGCAATGGATTTAAATTAGTTTAATATAAATATAATTATATGATGACTTTACTTTGTTTCAGAAATTTATTCTACTACATTTTGATCATATTAATCGAATTGTTGATCACAATAGGCGATGTATCTCCCCAGTTTTCATATAAAAACGGAGCGCGATTTCGGCAGTGCGGTAGCAATATCTGAAAGATAATATTAACTGCGATCACATCAAGTGATGTCTACTGTACTATATATATGAGATTCTTCAGTATTCTAACTAATTTTCAGGTAAACATATAAGATATTTTCTCTCTCCTTTCCGCATGCCTTCGTAGAGTAATTGAAAGCATACTTGACGCGTATTCCCGAGGTCCAGGGTTGGAGTCCCGGCGACAGCATTGCACGTTTTTCAAGTCTCCTGCTTCAAAATAACCTAATGACTCTGCAAGTGGCGCTCGAACTAAAAGATGGGGATACACGATAATTTGTCACCACCCGGATTTGGCGATTGGTTCCTCTCATCCCAAGTCGCCCTTTAAAAGGAGGAGTATAATAGAGATTTTCTCCCTCCTTTCCGTATGCCTTCCTGGTGTAACTTGAAGCACACTCGACGCGCATTCGAGAGGTCCAAGGTTCGAGTCTCAGCGAGGGCATCGCATATTTTCAACGTCTCCAGCATAAAAAAGTGCCTAATGACTCTACAAACATATTAAAATTATTTTCCACTTAATTTCCTCTTCGTTAAATTCATTATAAAAATAATTCCTTAACTGCTAGATGCATAAATATATGATAATTCATATTCACACTATATATACAGATTTATTTATTGTAAGAAAACTGTGTATTTTGCAGTTTACAAATGCACGAGATATATACTTAAAGAAAAAATAAGAAAAAAAGAAAATTTTCTTTCCTAGGCAATCACATGAGTGTCTAATGAATTTTCAATTGCATGCTGTACACCAAAAAGGAAATATCTTGCGTCCTTTCTTTTCTCCCTTTTTCCCCCTCCCCACGCAGCACTTCATGGAGTGGAAAGAAATGTTATCATATTATATAAAACTTTTTTTTCATTTCTCACAGAAAACTCTTAATCAGGAGTTCCTCATTAGTTACTGTCATCAATTATATAAAACCACCACAGCTTGAAGAAATCGTGAACAACTATACTAATACTTTCTCCATAAATGATGAATATTTCCCTCAACAAATCGGTAGTTCAATCGATTAAGCCTCAACAGTAGTTTGATTCCACATTTCAAAAGCATTAATCAATATATTTGGAGCCCAGTATCGGTCATGAAATATTTTTAAGACGTCATTTAACTGCTTTATGCTTCAAGAGAAATAGCTTACGTTTATAAATATTACCAAAGAGTTGCATAACTTATACTTGAAACGATAAATTTACCGTTTTAAACTGTGCCATTTTCCAGAGCTTACAATATTCATTAATTCACTTTATGAAATAAGATTCTTTTTGGAACAAAAGTTTTTCTTCAGGGATCAGTAATTTCTAGCCACTATTAATGAATTCTTTTCAAGACTGCATTTCGAATAAACTCTTAGTCTGCGAAAATTGTACTACATTCACCTGCACCTGCGGACAAACCAAAGTTCCCCGTAGTTGTACTTTCCTAGTTTCTACTATCAACGGTTTTGCAAATTTCCAATGCTTTCGCTATGCCTACCCGGATCTAAGGATTTTTTCCTCGAAAGTGACTCAGAGAACTAATTTTCACTTGTAATCCTTCATACCATTCTCATAATTCCTATGTCTGAATTTTAATCCTTAATATCTTAAACAAGTTCATGCAATGTATTGATAATTTTATAACTTAATTTCACTCATCATTTTCATCAAGTAACATCTAGATAAATTAAGTTTCAATAATTTTAACTCTTGAATACAAAGTTGTAATATTTTACGAGTGAAAAAAATGGCCTTCTGCTTTAATAGGAGTTAAATGAACATATGGTTTATTTCTTAATAAATTGTAATCCTGGTAGAGTATACTTTAAGTCAATAATTAGTTTTAAAAACTAAACAATAAACTATAAAAATTCAAAAGAAATTTCTTATTCTATTCATTTATCGTTAAGGAATTTTTGATCAAATTTCACTTAAACGGTTTTTATCGCATTTATGCACAGAAAATAGTGAAAACAGCCATATATTTTCGTCTTTAGCTGAATTTTTTTTTATTTCTGACTTTTTCTGATGTTTCTGATGTACTTAGGTACTTTTTTTTATTTCTTGTAACTTAATTATTCCTTAAACGCTTCTCATATATGCTGAGTGGTGTAAAATACAGCTGCAGTTACAATTACGATCACATTGTAATTCAAATAGACTATATAATTGCAATTACATTATAATTGTAATTGATGATACAATACGCTTATGAAATGAGATGAGTTCTTGGGAGACTTGTTAGTGAAAGTTGGCTCCTTTTCATATTACACAAGAGATAATTCACGAAAACTTCATTTTGTCGGCCCATTTCAACAAAAGGGATCGAGAATAGTTCTAAACTTAGTTCACGACTATTTCCTGTGCCGATCACATCCTGTACAACTGTTTTAGAATTTAGCGTAGCACATGGCGGCGGAATTTAGGAGCCTGAGAGTTTCCAATGAACTGAAAAAAGCTTAGGGTAGTCTCTGGTGAACTACAAGCGCTTCACAGCATTGTTATGAAATGCTTATAGCAGTTCACAGTGGACGGTTCAACCGGCTACTGTGTTGAATCAAGGTACGGCACGCATGCGCAGTATGCGCATGCGATCTGAGATACCTCAGACAATGTTGCCCGTAAGGGACCAGACTGATGATGTTTTAGCGGATATAATACTGAATTTGTTTGGTTTATTTAAGTATACTTTAAGTCAATTATGGCAATGCACGAGAGGTGTATCTGCCTAAGGGAAGAGGTGTCTTCGTGGAGGTCTTTCTCAGCCCAACTTGCACATTTAAACACATTTAAAACACATTTACACATTTAAAACACACACACATTTAAAATATTACGAAATTGCTATTCAGCCTATTCAGCTATCTAACCCAGGTGGAACTATCAGCATTCAGAACTTTACCGTTTGACCGCTTGAGGGCCCTTGGATTTGTTGAACAGCACATTGTTTTTACTGAGTATGAGTAACGATTACTCTGCATAAAATGTATTTGTCATTGAAATTGAACCCAAATATTTCCTTTTACAGGAAATTACTAGCAATCAATATGTCTAAAATTCAATTAATGTAATAAAATTTACAACGCTAATACACTTGTTAATGAAGCAAAACTATCGAAGAAAAGGGGAAAAAAGACTAGACCATGCTTCAATAAACCCTACGCATAGTAAGAAAAAATACTAAATTATATTTATCTTAATTAAAAGTATAATACAGGCAAAGATATAATACATATTTACTGACAAAGAAAATGGTAGCAAA
Organism: Stegodyphus dumicola; assembly: GCF_044657685.1. NCBI lineage: Eukaryota > Metazoa > Arthropoda > Arachnida > Araneae > Eresidae > Stegodyphus > Stegodyphus dumicola. The sequence continues at coordinate 131,541,252 of NC_140780.1, forward strand.
GTCAGAAGTCAGCTGAGTTTCTTCATTTCTAATAATGTTTATTCTTTCATTATTTAAGACGATGGCCTTTTGCTTTGAATACTAATTTAATTTACATAACCTAATGAAATTATTTTCTAGATTATACTTCTTAAAAATATAGGAAAAATATATATATGGTACTTTTCTGTGATAATTATAATACAGGTTATGTTTGACTGCTCTCGGGTTATTCGCGATTTTGTGTTAACCATGGATGTCAGTACCTGTATTACCCTGGTTAATCGAGAGTTGACTATAAATGTTTTCTCCCCATAATTTTAAATACTTGTTATATTTACAAAACACTGTTAAACCTTTGCGGCACAATGTGTCCGGTCTGGACACACCTAAAAATTTCCTTCTGCATGCACAGAAAAATTGAATGAAAAAGGATTTATAGGTTACTCTGAACCTTCTTTATTTATAGTAGATAACAGCTCAACACAAACCAGTCCATATATTTTAGCCATATTTAGTTTTTAAGACTCAAATTTTTCAAAGAAATCTTCCAGAGTTTTTTAGGTTATAAAAGGAATTGTTTGAAAAGAAATTTCTATGTTATTTTTTTGGCTGTATGCTAATCTCCTTATTCTATATTAGTTTTAAATTTTTATCTTGAAATCTTGCTTAAAATCAAACGGCGAACCCTTGGGTACGGTGCTCACCGATAATCTAGGACAATTGAGAGTCTGTATTCTTTGTTCTTTCGCATCTCATTGGTCAGTTCATTGACAACAATGCTCGTTTCAGCACTCTTTTCGAAGCTCTATTCAATCAGTGTGCCCACTATGGGCACACCCACAGAATTAAGAAATAAGTGTTATCTTCACAAAATTTTACTTGTATACTCCTCTAGGCCTAATTAGACTGCCTACCTTTTTTTAATTAAAACTCCAACTTTAAAAGGCAGCGTGCCGGAAAGGGTTAAGCAAAGATAGTTGATTTTTCCATTGTTTTTTTTTTTACAGTGCATTATTAATTTTCATAGAAGTTTATTATACTGAGGTAGCAGACAAAAACTGATTACACAGTGTAAGAAAACATGAAATCGATTACAGAATTAACCCACAAACGTAAATTGTTAGAAGAAACTGAAAAACTTATATCCTAGTTCAAACTTTCACAGAAATTGGAATTGAAAATATTGTGAAGTTTGAAATAAATGAGAGTTGTTGAATGTATAATACTACAAAAGAGAAAACGTAAAATACAATCTTGGCTGTAGTTGCATTGGAAATTATTCCATCTGTATGAAATCATTGTTTTTACTATCGCTAATACTAACAACGGAAGTTATACAATATTAATAAACTCTAATATTAAAACTGGATGAAACTGAATTTAATATTGTCGAAATTCGTCTGCGTTATCTTTCTTTCTTACATGTTCTAATTTTTACGCTGTTCCTTTTTGTATGCTATCATAATTCATAAATTATCATTCTCATAATTATGTTTTGTTTCAAATACATGTATATATCGTTAATTTCGTTGCAATCTGCATATCTTTCTACCTTACTTTACATAACACGTTCAAATAATACGTAAATGCACTCACGTTCAAATACTGCGTAAATGCATGCACGTTCAAATAATACTTTGTATAACGCGTTATTATACCTATATGTGCTGGCTATGTAACTACAATAAGATGTGAATTTTTTAGCAAATGTCACTGTGAATCATTCATGCTGAAAAGAACGAGATCATCTTTTGTTTCTTAATTCAAGTTTACGTAATAAATTGTAGAAACTAAGATTTTTCTGTATTTTATTTACTCATACTAATTGGGATTCCATCTCGAGGTCTACCAACATTTGACTGGACTAATATTTACCATTGTTCCACAAAGACAGTGCCTTACTTCCTTACGCAGAGTATAGAAATTTCAATCTCTGTAGTATACTGAAAATCATCTGATTTTATTTAGATTTTGTATAGAAATACGAGAATATAGAAGCAATTCACTAGTTTCTTCTATGTTAAAACCCTCATGTTGACCCCTATGTTAAAACTTCGAATACAATACTACTGTAAATTTGAGCATGACTTATTTAATTTAAAAGCAATTACTCCTTATTCCTTTATTTTTGATTGTAAACTAGAAGCTTTGAGACTTAATAACTAGAAAATTGACGTTGCCACAGATTTTGTTTTATAATTTAATCTGTTTTGTATGATACGATTTTACGTATTCACGCCAGTTTCCCAACTTGCTCGTACTATTTAAAACACGTTGTTTAGTATGTTAATACCGTAATTCCGATACTTTCCATAACATTGGAAAAATAATTTATATAAAATATAATAATGAATAATAAAAGTAACTAAAATCTGAGAATTTTATTAGTGATTCCTTATTTTGTTTTTAATTAAATTTAAATGTTGCATTTTCTGGGATCAAAATCTCACATATTTTCATGTATAAATTGTGTAATATACGCTTTTAATGTTCCAGTTTTCATTAGATTCTTCAAGATGTATACTTAATTTCAAGTATTTACCATTTTAAAATATCATGTGTGCAAGAGTGAAAAATTACGTTTTGAGAAAATCATGTGTTGATGTTATTTATTCATTTATTGTTAGTACTAGTATTGAAAAATACTTTTTCATTAGGAAATGTATTGCATACTTATTTTCTGAAATAAGCTAGATTTACCTAAGTTCAACATGATGACTGAAAATAATTTTACTTTAATCCTATCAAATCCAATTAAAGATAGAACTATATTTACATACAAAATTGTTTTAGGTAATGTATTGTATAAAATATTGTAAGTATACTATTCATATAAATTGTTTCATCTAACTTCCAAAATGAACCTTTAACATATTTTAAGTACCATGCATACAAATGCGAAAACCAGCGTTTTAAGAAAATTAAGTTTTAACGTAAACATTTTTAAAATATAATTTTCTGATATTGAAGTGGATGGATTACTTATTTTCTAAATAATATAATAATAGCGTATAAATTTCAGTAACTATTATAAGCATAATTAGCATAAAATAAACCATTTTGACCAAAGTACAAGACAACTACATTCCTACACAATCAAAGATACCCGTAAGTCGTTTTCTAAGAGTAATTTACTTGTAGATAACTATTTTAGAGGTCTTCCAATAGCTAACTTGATGCGCTGACCGCTGTAACTCAAACACACGTGGACAGGGCCTAGTTAGGGTGCTCGGTGCCCACCTGCGAATAAAAAAAAATAAAAAAAAGAAAAGGGGAAAAAAGCTCCTTCAAGATCAGCTTTTTTCATTTTCTGTTAATAATTAAAGAGAATTTAGAAGAAGAAATAAAACAGCAAAACCCCCATTTTAAAGAATTAAATTGTATTTTAATATAAAATGTATAATTTAAAAATTAACATTTATGCACAAAAAGTAATTAATTAGACAATAAATTAACATTTCATATCTGAATTTTTAATTTTCTACCTTTTAGATAGCTATTAGTAGGAGTTATTTCTTTTATGTCTAATTCGACACATACATAATTTTCAACTGCTATTAATTGTTTCGAATTTGCCTAGACGAAGTGAAGATGAATAATTTTCTAGCAGTCTAAGAAAACTGAAAAACTGTATCACATTTTTTCCACTATAGTCTAAACAGCTGGTAAAATAACAAATATTTTATTAAATAACTGTCCCAATTCAGATCGAGAAAAACTATATTCATGAACTCTTTTTAAAAGAATTATCTTTAAAATTATTTAATAATTCTATGCTCCCCCCTAGGAAAAAATCTATTTGTTCAACTTTCAGAATAACCGTGTTTGGTAGTATTCCTAGATGAGTTGAAGATGGGGTAATTTTCTTTCAATCTAAGAACATTTTATAAAATATTTCCAACACAAAAACTGGTAAAATGACGAAAATTTTATTAAATAACTGTCGAAATTAGCATCTAGAAAATAGTACTGTATTCATGAATTATCTTGAAAAGAATTATCTTTGAACTGATTTATTACCTCCGCCGCCCCCGAAAAAAATCTATTTGCATAATATTCAGAATAACCGAGTCTCGCAATCTTCCTCGATAACGTGAAGGTGGGTAATTTTTCGTCAGTCTCTAACCAATTTTTTCAAATGTAGTCTCAATAACTGATAGAATAACAGAAATTTATTATTATACAACTGCCTAAAGTAGGTTGCAGGGAAAACTATACTGAATTCATGAGTTTTCTTTAAATGAATCATTTTTAAATTTGTATAATATACACGAAAAAGAAAAGTTGCTTTTTGGAAAAGGTCGACTTGTTCGACATTCAGAATAACAGTATTTTTTAGTTTTCCTAGACGAAGTGAAAATGAGGTAATGTTTCCTCAATCTAAGAACATTTTATAAAAATTTTCCACTATATTCACAATAATTGTTAAAATAGAGAACATTTTATTGGATAACTGTCGAAAAAAACGCTGCATTCATGAATTTTCTTAAAACTGATTTAATATCTCCGCAAAAATCTCTTTGTTCGATATTCAGAATAACTGTGTTTAGCAATTTTCCTAGACTAAGTGAATAAGTGCAATTTTCTACCAGTCTAAGAAAATTTTATCAAAGTATTTTAGCTTGTCTTAATAACTGAAAGAAAAATAGGAATTTTTCTGAACAACTGAATTTCGTATCAAGAAAAACTATACTATATTCATGAATTCTCTTAAAAGGAATTATCTTTAAACTGCTTTAATACATCTCACAAAAACAATATTTCTTCTGTATTCCGAAAAAATTGAATTTTGCAATTTTCCTAGACAAACTAAAGATGAGTAATTTTTTATCAGTTTCATGCTATTCCATCCGATTTTCTTACTTATCTCAATAACTGTTAAAATAACAGAAATTTTAATAAATATTTGTTGAAATTCAGATCGAGAAAACTGTACTGTATTTTTGAAAACTAAGTATTCTAAAACTGATAGTTACTTCATTGCCTGGGATTATTAAAATTGCATGGTTTTTAAAGCTAAGTTTTCCTGCTATAATTTTTGGAATATGTATTAAAAAACAAACTTGATTAGAAAATACGAATGGCTTCTGTTTCAGCATCTGAAAAATGATTAGGGCTGGATTAGCTCATTCTGGCAAGGCACACTAAGGCAGTCTCCCTGTGGGAAAGGATGCCGCCATGAAAAATTTTTAAGATAAACTGGTTCGTATTTATATTACACATGAAGATTCTCATTCAACCAGCTCTTTCCACACTGGTAATGTATTCCGGGACGAACTGCTGTTATTTTTTTATTTTAACTAATATGTGAATAATAAGTTGCGTAAGTAAAATACACATATATAAAATCTAACATTGACTTTTCATTCCAAATTCAAGTCAAATTCTACTTTATATTGATGTTGATTTCATAGAAACAATTTATGCCTTTCGGTAGAGATAGGCGCTGAATCCTTCTTCTCAAAGAATATAAAATATGGTATATTGTTGTACTAGAAAGTTGTTACTGACTGTCATATTAAATCCTTATGTAGCATTTAACTTACTTTAAATTGTTCTAGAGATGCATAGGTAAAGTCTACTAATAACAAAGACAATACAAGCTTTGATTTCAACGCATTTGCAGTTTTCTATCGATAAACTGAGAAAGAGAGTTTTCTATCCTAAAAGTAAAACAAGATAAGTGAAGTTGAGCTGCAATTAATCTAAAGCTTTTTACAAAAGCTTTGTAGAACTTTTGTTTAGTTACAAGACATAGTGTTTAGACATTACATGTACCCAGACGAGGAAATGAGGTAAACAACAAGTAATAATTACCCAAATATTTCAATATTATCAAAAAGAAAAAAGTCAGAAATCCCTTGGACGTCTGTGCATGTTATTCAAGATCGCCAGCATGAGCTACAATGCCCATTTTAAAGGGAGAAGTATTTATTGTCAGGTAACGCCTCTGCAAACTTTGATAATGCGATTTTCACTATCCTGCAAAATTTGATGTTCAGCTCATAAACCTCTTTTTCAGAGGAAGAAATTTATCGAAATTATTTTTTGGAACCCTGAGAGTTTTAACAGAATCTCCGTACCCTAAGATACTTTGTCCAAAGTTATTTGAAAGGAAATCATGGACTCAAAGTCTCTTTACTTTTTTTTTTTTTTTTTTTTTTTTTTTTGCGTGCAAATAACTTTTTGTGTGCAAATAAGGAAATCATGACTCAAAGTCTCTTTTTCCTTTTTGCGGGCAAATAACTATCCCCAAGATGAAACTTTATGCAGACAAGGATCATCAGAAGAATATCTTGTAGAACGACAGATTTTAGGCCACACGGCAAATCAAGCTATTTGTCTGTATTTTATGTTCCACCATAAAAACTAGGTTCAGCTAGCTATACGTGTCCTCATTATGCTGCACTACAGGTGTACGATAAAGAAAACTGATTTTTGAGGATCGTTTAGAGTGAAAAATTCCATCTCTAGAAAGTTTCGTTTCTCCAAGACATCCAAAACGAATGCCTCTTCGTATAAATACGGCTTTCAAAAAAAATTATGAAAATCTTATATCCTTTAACCATCGATAATCAAATCCTGCATCAGAACAGAAAGACATGATATGCAACCATTTATCCACACATGAAGGATTTTGACAGCGTAGTCGCTTCGTTGATGTCTCGTGCTGGACTGCGGTTACGCTACAGCATATCTTACAATATCCTCCCGTGTTATGGGAGTATTTATTCTTATCAATTTCAATAAACTTCAGTTTCATTGAGAAGACAAACTAGTTTAAATAGTTATAAATAATTTGTGCTGTCGAATACTTTGGTGACGGAAGTTTTAACGCAAGCTACTTTTTATTCTCACAAGCGTTGCGATGACATTCACCGTATAACTAAACCTTTACACAATACTCATTCTGCGTATTTTGTCATCTTACTTAAAGACGATAAAAAGAAAGGGAAATTGAACTATCATCATACTTTGTAGATAATCTTATACTCATTCCTTTCAAGGCACTGGCTCACCAGCGGCCCAGCAGTAAAGTCGCTGAACACTGCTAGTTTGGTCCGAGGTTCAAATCCCGGCAGTGGGATAGCTTCATAGGCGTTTTCATGTTTTCCTCATGTGTAACATGTATACGAGTCAGTTTCCCCTAGAAAGTCCTCTACTAAAGCATCCTTCCCCTTAGGCATATAGCCGTCGAATGCTTTGCCGTAATCAAATAAACTAACCCAAATCTTTCAAAGTACACTGCTAACAACGTAATTTGCATTTGTTAGCTATGTTTACATAATATTTATTATTTACTGTGAACAGAATACTCTAAATACTTTAATTTTCTGTCTCCTCATACTAAATAGGCATTTTCTCATAAAGAGACGTCTTCTCTTTTCTATGTCTTCTCATACTAAACCGAATACGCATTAAAATTTCCTGTTAGTTAAATAATAGTCGTTAACAGTTGAAATATTTACTATTCTTGCTTCATTTTCGAAACTAGAATTCAATATTACTTCTCCTTTAAAATCTAAAAAAAAATTCTGCATCAATAATGTATAACTGTTTTTGTAGTATATTACGTATTTATATGTCATTAGAATTTAAGAGGGAACCCTATTTACAATATTCTAAAAATAAAGTACACCACTTCTAAGAATGAACTAATGTTGTTAATATGGATAATTGTTAATTCATCTGATATTGCATATATACTACATAATTAATCTGATTCTTGTTTTTCTAATTCATGTATATCTGACTGTAAAATTTTATATAAAAAAATCTGATTAATACCATAAAATATTATTTTGCCAGAAAATACATTGATTAACTCATATATAAAGAAATTTTACATTGAAAGTTATTTCCTTTTTAAAATAACCTTACTTAGAACATCCGCAGAACTTTTAACATTCGCAGAAGTTATAAGATGGGTACTGTTTTTTGCAAAAAGATGTAGACGCATGTCATTTCAAGGAAAAAAGAATTATCTTCTTGCTTTCTGGAACGATATGTTATGTAATATAATTCGTAATTTTGATAAAGTAGAACCGGCTGTAGAATATTCGGCGCCTGTCTGCAAATTGAAGAAAGAGAGCCCTTCAAGATTAACGTTTTTATTTTTATTTCCTCTTTGTCATAAAAGAGAATTCAAAAGAAGAAATAAAACAAAAAACCTGTTTTGAATAATCAAATTGTATTTTATCTAATCATAATTAATTATAAAAATTAAACATTTATACATAAAAACTTAATTAATTAAAGTATTAATTAACCTTTCTAAAATCTGAATTTTTATTTTTCGATATTTTACATGAAAGTAGAAACTATTTCACTTATGTTTAATTCGACACTTATATAATTTTCAGTTGCTATTAGTCTAAGTTTCACAAATGTTTGTTTTCACACATGCATATGCAAATGTGTCTTAATTAATTTTAATTTAGAAAATGGTCTTTCACCGCTTACAACACCAACAGAAAGCGTCAATAATATTCTTAATGAAATGGAAAAATTAGAAAGGATAAATCGATAGATGCAATTAACTGCAGAATATCAAAAAGCATTTGAATTTTAAATTTATCTTTGTAAATATTTTAAAAACACTCATCTTTGGCTTTTATTTATTCCAAACTGTTGCAATTTTTCCGTATATCTTTATCAGTTTCTGATAAATTGTATAGGGAAAAATATCACTGTAAAATTTTAGTAGTTCAAAATGTTCGTTTAAATATGCCCACGCAATATTTAAAAAAGTGTACAAAGTACACTAACTTTGTCTTCAGGTGTTTGCAGTGATTGCTCTCGATATTCAAAAATATGTCTTTTCCCTTCGACGAATTTTAATTAAAAGCTTAAAATCAAATTCCCCATCTACATTTTCACTACGATTTTTGGCAATTTTGAATATATTGCTGTGATTAGAATTTTGTTGGCATTATTCTAATCAAAGTGTCTACTTCTCTTGAGCGGGTTCTAAAGCAAATTTAATATCTACAGTTTTATTTTGAAGCTATCTGCTAACAGGATTTCTTGTATTAAGTGTGGTAAGGGAAATAAATTTTAAAATCTTTATTTTTACCACAAAAATGTTGTGCTTCATATTATATTGTTTTATTAAAAATGTTGTCCTTCATTGTTTCATAAAATGCCTCGTAAGTTCCCCACAGATGGTATGTTTGAATTTGCTTTCCCGTCTGGTATCTGATTGACTTCAACGTTAAACTGGATATTAAAACTGAATTAAAATAATTGGTCAACTGTTTGGCGAAGAAGCAAAGAATGAATACTTGGTTAAAGACATGGATGAAAAATTCTTAAACTGAAAAACAGCAGAGCTAAATAAAATGACAATTTTGTGGATTTCGTTAAGGGAAAAAACACAGCATACGTAGATAATTATGAAATTACAGGATGCTTTAATAAATGGACAAAATATTAGTTTATTTAACAATGCTTTTTTAATTTTAGAGGTCAGTCTGAAGAATCTTTGACAGTATAGTAGCCTTCTATTGCAAATTTTGTATCTCAATCAATGCCATCATTTTTATTTTTAACAACTTAACCACTATCAACTTTGGGATAATAAAAATAGTATTCGATTCGCGGTAAATATCATGTTAGGACATTTTCAATTTGAGAATGAGATTTGAAATAAATATTTTATTGATTAATTTTTGATTAAAGTAACATTAATAGTATTCCCACCTGGATGGTTTTTCTCCAGAACAGTCCGATTTTTCTAATTTGTCTGCTAAATACTGGTTTGATAGGTTGTCCACTTTGTCATAGATTTTGTCATAGCTGTCAGAAAATTCATCATGTAGCTTAACTTAAATTAGATTTCATATTATTTTATATAATATATATATAAGTAAATACCTTCATATTTAAACTGAATCTTAAATCATTCTTTATATTTAGGTAGTTACTCACCATACGTTAGAATGGAATTACAGTAAAATCTCGCTTAGTCGAAATTCATCTTTAAAGGTATGGTGAAGGAAAATAGCACTGAAAATCGTGTCTAACACTTTTCTCCCAGAAAACCTTGATTGTAAACGCAAACAGTAAAATGTAAAGTAAATACTTTCAGGAGATACTTTTAAATATCTTTGACACATCATGTCAGTTCGATTAACGTTGTGTTAAACAAGCTAGCAGTTACTGAGTTATTAAATTAGAAACATCAAAGGCTCTAATTATATTAAAAAATATTTTATACAATACCTTAACTAGAGTTTGGCAGTATATGAGGAAATTTACCACTGGTGAATCACCGAAATTGACAATATATTGAACTCTGGATTTGACATATGTGAATTACCTGCGGTCTAACTGCGCATCGTTGCATCGAAATTTCTCTAGCTTATTCTAAAAAAAATGCAATTTGACTTTTTGGAAGAAACTGACAGTTTTGGTACAATGAACCTCACTGCTCAGTTTCGGCTGAATTGAGTACAATGCTAATTTATGACTGTTTGTTATACAGTAAAACAGGAATGGCCTACCGGCACTGAGGCAAAAATATCCAGCCTCAGAAGTTACTTCTGGTGTTCAAGAGTGTGAAAATACGAATAAAGGAAACAGAAGGAGTGAAATAGGAAAAAAAAATACGTACGAACTATAAAAGTGTAGAATTTTGTACCATTAAGGCCATCCAGTAGCATAGACTTAATAGAAGCCTACAAAAGACATGAAGATAAAATAACAAGGATATTTAAAAATAACAAGGATAATTATGATGAAACAATAAAATTTGTGTATGATGTGTTAGACATATTTGATGTTAGTAGATATATTTAGTTAGACATATTTGATGATTTGTGTAGATATGTTAGAGATATAGGATGAATAACCTAAACTTAAATTTAATGCTTTACACAAAGCTTCTGTATTGATTCAACAATATACTTCTGGCGTTCAAGACAGCAAAAATACAAATAAAGGGAACAAGAAGGAGTGAAATGAAAAAAATAGGGGTGATAAAACTGTAGAATTTTGTAAGACCAAGGCCATACAGTAGCACAGACTAAGTAGAATCCCACAGAAGACGTAAAGATGAATTAATGAGGACAACCATGATGAAACACTAAAATTTATATATGAAGTCTTAGACGATACGAATGAATAACCTGAGCTCAAATTTAATGCTTCTCACAGAGCTCCTGTATTGATTCATTGACATGAATCTAAGGAAAATAATATGACAGAAATCTTCATAAAAAAATATTAAAAATTTGCGTCACTACGCTTTCTGCCGTCAAAGGCCTATGGAAATTTTAAGCCCCTAAAATTTGCCCCCTGTTCCTTCGCAAAGACTCTGGCATTAGCCCTAAATATGCGTAACTTTTCTTATTTAATTTCTTTCGAAAGATATTTTACATTTTATGTTTGTAATAAACGCAACATCTATCATTATATATATTTTTTTTACTTTAATCATTTTCCGAAGATTTATTTATAACAGTAAAATTATTAATAAAAATTCATGTGGTCAACTATTGTCTGAAAAGCGTCTATTGGTTCCCTATCCAGCACCCCTTTCTACGTGCCTCTTTCTATAGACAGCCCCTTTCGGGTGGCGCCCACCTGCGACCTTGTAGATCCGCTTTCGTCGGTCCTGCACGTGGGACCAATGCTCCACTTCCTTATGTAACAGTAGGGTTAATGAAGAATTATCAAAAATCATGTAATTTTTTTAACTATGTATAGAGCTAAGAAAATATCAGAGTAACATTCTATATTTAACAGCTTCAGAGAACTTAAGTAGAAAGCTACTTCTAAAAGCCATAAATTTAAAAAGCAACATTTGTACTGAAAAATAAAAGTTTAAAAATCTCAACGTGAGGGACAAAAATTGAACAAGCTTAGTTCTCTAAATATTCTGGTTGACAGCGTGGAAGTGACATTTTCGAAACGAACGAATAGACAGGAAAAGAAATTGAACTTTTCTTTTGATATCCATGGCTCTCGATAAAAAGCGACAAAATGGGTTGTTTCGTTCAGAGAATGATACCCAAGGGAAATCGAAGAGTCAAACCTACAATAGACTGGTAATATGAATGACTAAATTCTCACTTACCAGCAAAACCCTTTAGTTTAAGAGGTTGCGGTTTGGATTTTTCCCCCTAGCGTGCTTATGTATATAAATATAAGTTACAGTGTGATATATATATATATATCACTATAACTTACTAGCTAGAAAATAATTGCAACTATGAAAACTACCAAAGCTTACATTTATAATTTTCACTTTGAGGTATTTTACACTGCGTTGCATAATTTTTTTACTTTGCATTAAAAATTGTGTTGGATAGTTAAGACTGTATCAACTGTTTTTTATTTTTAGAAGCCCACCAGCGGCCGAGCGGTAAAGTCGCTGAACACTGGTAGTTCGGTTCGAATCCCGCGAACGGGCCGGCTGTATGGGTGTTTTCGTGGTTTTCCCCATGTGTAACGCGCATACGAGCCAGTTTCCCTTAGACAGTCCTCCACGAAGGCATCCCTCCCCCTTAGGCAGATAGCCCTAGTGTGTTTTGCCATAATTGAATACACCACAACACACACCTTATTTTTAGAGATTTTAACCAAACCGAGTACAGCTTAATATCTGATACTAGTAAGTCAAACTGATTTCAATGAAATCATGGTTTTATTAAACGGTTGCTAGTTTCTATCAGTTAGTCAATCTTACGTTACATAAACTGTATAAATTTATTAATTTAGGAACATAAATTCCCATATAGCTAATTAAATATATTTAAAAAAATTTTTGGGGGGGTTGTTGTTGTTTTCTATGCTTGTTGGTTTTTAACTCCTGCTGGTATTATTTCTACATACGAAGCGTGGCCTTTGGCTACTCTTCTTAATATTATTTCTTTATAAAATTTCGCAAAGCAGCAAACTTCTGTTGGGCGTATATTTTAACCAAAACTCTATCGATTTCGAAAAAAACATGTGCAGGTCCCTCATCATCAGGAGAAAAGAAATTATGCTTACTTTGATACTTTTGTCTTTGCCGACGTTAGCTAGCTTCCTTTATCCGGCACCTCAAATAATCCCCCGGTTGAGTTACCGCATCTTACTATATTCCAGGAAACTTTCAGTTGGAAAGACCTATAAATAACTAAGAAAACAGAGACCCCAGTCTCAAGAACGAGGAATTTCTACTGGATCTTGGATCTAAACTTTATCGGGAGTCTCCGACCTTGCGGCCTTTACTTCCATAAATTATCTTATTCCCTAAGGTAGTCTTAATTGAAAACATTTTAAATTCCACAAAGTGGAAAGACAGTATGCTGAGAAAGATACATACCGTCGTGAGTAGAATTTCTTAGCAATATTATTAGGCAATTGTAGATAGCAATTAAATGGCATGTCTTTTCTACACGATGCAGTTATATTCGTAAGAAGATCTTGAATAAATGAAGAAAACATGCGAAGAATACTAATGTAACTTGAGAAGATCACTAATATAAGAGTAAAATAAAATATACACAAGTCCCTAGTAAATTTTATTACGTTTCTCTCGGGAACGAACCGTATATTTTATCCTACTGGCTCAAGGCAACCAATCCCCTTTAGTCTCTGAATTTCACACAAAAATATACAAAATCTATATCCTGTTAAATTAAATCTATATCCTTACTTAATCAGGTGAGTAAAGTCTACAGTCCTGCTTTTCAAAGTAAAACACGTAAAATGAAGCAAATAACTATACAAAATGAAGAAAATCTATATACAATGAAATTTAGAGATTACTATGCGAATTTGCATTGTTATGCATGGTTCTGGGTCGCTTATAAGCTTGTAAAATTAATAGGGTCGTAATTGCCGTTGTTTCTGACCGTTTCATATTGGTGAGAATTACATTTTAAATAGAATTTTTGAGAAAGCCTAAGAACTTCAATGTTAATAACTTTTATGTTAATTCCATGATGCATTTCTTACGAACCACGGGAAGTCTGTAAGAATGCGTAGTTGCTTGTTTTGTAATTGCTGCAATTAAAGCTTATTTGATCTTGCAGTGGCAGCCCAGGCAGATGCCACGTGGAGTAAATTTGGACGGCTTTTTTGCAAACAGAAAATTCTTTTTGTAATAAATTTGAGTTTAGACTTTCTTCCTAATAATGCATATATAGCCATGAATGCCCTCTATGCTTTATCGCGAATGAAGATCACGTGATGTTTAATGTTGAGTCATTTGTCCAAATAAAAGCCGAGATATTTTATATTGGATTGGATTCCTTTTTAATGATGGTGCCATTCAGATTGATGTCAGTGAGGTTTTCACGAAGTACTTTCTTGTTAAAAATGATAACTGAAGACTTTTGGGAATTGATGAGAATTTTCCAAGCCTGGAAACAGGAGGACACCTGATTAATTGCCAACTGTAGTTTTTCTATGGTGAAATGAGGGTTGAGATATTTACTTAATATTGCAGTGTTGTGAGCGTAGCAAGCTATGATGGCATTATAAATTTTTGAGATATCGTTAAGGAAGAAATTAAAAAGAGTGGGCGAAATTATGGAGTTTTGGAGGACACCAGCCCTGGTATTTCTTGTGGTGGAGAGACTATTTTTAATACGAACTTGAAACGTTCTTTCGTAGAGGTAGTTAGCAATGAGTACGATGAGGCCTGGTGGGAAATTAAGGAAGATAAATTCGATAAGAAGGTCGTCATGCCATACCTTATCAAACGCTTTCTCGACGTACAAAAATATTCCAGTTACTGTTTCTTTTTGTTAAAAATGTTACCGATGAATTCCACTATTCTGGTAATTTGTTGGGTGGTGGAGAAATCGTGACGAGAGCCAAACGGATGATCTTTAAGAATATTATGATTATGGATGAAGGCTTGAATTCTTTTGAGGATAATCTTTTAGAAGTTCTGCGAAGAAAGCTGTATTTATACCGAAAGCCTAACAGAAAAAGGTACAGCAAAGTAGTGCCATCTGTCCACAGAAATAGTAACAAAAAAAAAGGAAAAATTAAGTTAATAGCATTTTAAAAGCGTTAAAAAGACTGGATTGCAACTGAAGTAATTAATTAAACAATATAAAACTTTGTGAATGCAAAACGCCTCCAAAAAATCCAATTCACCAACTGAGCATTTGCAGACCCAAAGTCAAAATGGTGATTAAATTTCCAACAATGATTAGCTATTGAAGATTTTTTTTTTAATTTCTTCTTTTCGGCCATAAGATTCGTGTTCCTGCGAAACGTACGCTCTTATAATTTGGCTGACATATCCCAAACAACATTGGCAAGATATAATGTATATTTCTCAATTAAAATCAGAAATGGAATCTTAAAAATTCGAGCAATGAATTTAATGACAGGTACGAACATGACTTGAAAATTGAACTTCTGGAAAATCTTTGCAATTTATAATTTATTTAGTATATCATTTATAACTTTAAGAAAAAGAAACTGCAGGAACAACAAGGTTATTAATGTTATTTATAACAGCAGAATATCATCTTTGATGACAAGGTGAAAATTTTCTAAAGGCTTTATCAATGACCATTTATCTAATTCAGAAGACAAACAACAAAAATCAGCGTTATATTTTGTAAATATAACGCTGATTTTTGTTGTTTGTCTTCTGAATTAGTATTTATTCGGCGTATTATTGTGTCTTGACCATTTGTCTGTCAATGGCAATTGATTTCAAATAATTGAGTTCATTAGAAAGCATTGATTCAGAGCAGCAAACTTTGAGAGTGTGAAATACATAGTAAAAATGAAGAATTTTTTTACTTAACTAAGGTGACATGACTTAGCATGAGCAGGGAAAAAAACAAAAAGGGTTTATGGTAAACTGTAATCGAGCTAAAATCAGATTTATTGCGGATTATAATAATATCAAGGAAAGGATCAGATTCAGTTTCAAAAGTGAATTGGATGACTATATCAGTCGAATTTATAACTGATAAAAACCTGTAACATGGTATCTTTTTTATTACCATCAAAAACCGTGAAAGTGTCGCTCGCATAACGAATTCAGAGACGAAGCGATTGTTTCTCAAATACTGTGACTTCTAAATAGTTCAGGCCCACCAGCGGCCGAGCGGTAAAGTAGCTGAACACTGGTAGTTCGGTTCGAATCCCGCGAACGGGCTGGCTGTATGGGCGTTTTCGTGATTTTCCCCCATATGTAACGTATATACGATCCAAGTTTCCCTTAGAAAGTCCTCCACGAAGGCATCCCTTTCCTTAGGCAGATAGCCCTAGTGTGCTTTATCGTAATAAAATAAACCAAACCAAAACTCTGGATCAGTTTATAATTCTGCAATAAGTGTTTCACGGGAATTGAATATTTTTTAGGTTAACATGGAGCATTTTATTTCTTTACCTTATTCGTCTAATTTTATTCGAGATAATGTATCTGCTACAATATTCTCCTTACCCGGCATGTGTTTAATTATTAAATTAAACTCTTGCAATTTTAATGTCCATCCTATCAATCGTGGTGATAAATTTTTGCCGGAGTATAGTCGTAACACGGCGGCGTGATCTGAATACACGACTAATCGGTGCCTTACCAAAATAGACTTTAAATTTCTGCACCACTAAAAGTACGGCCAAAGTTTCTCTCACCGTAACTGTATGATTAAGCTGTGTCTGATTTAGAGTTTCTGAAAAGTATGTCACGGGCTGATGATTCCGCATCAAAACCGCGCTTTTAGCATAATCCGAAGCGTTTGCCGAAATTTCGAAATTTTCATCCTCCTCTGGGAATTTTAAAACCGGAGCTTGAATTAATGCGGATTTTAGTCTCTCAAATGTGGCGTCTGCACAAGCCGAAACACATTTTAAGAAAAGCACAAGTGCCTGATTTCGTGATGAATGCTATTTTTGTCACATCCTCGGGTTTCACCACTATCTGAAAATACCCTGAGGTGAGGTCTATCGTGTTCATGTAGTTAGTTGATTTAATGTAACGTATAATTTCTTCAATGATAGACGGTGGTAAACGGGGTACTTAATTAAACTATTTAATTTTGTGTAATAAATAGCTAGTCTCCACGCTTTAAAATTTGAGGGAAGTTGGTCCTTCGTTTTTCTGCAAAGCACTACCCGGCTAGTATATGAGCTACTTTTAGGTTTAATAATTTTATTTTTGAGCATCTCTTTTAATATGATCCTCAATAATTTTTTCTTTAATTCGATCAGAGTAATATGGCCTGGTTTTCAAAATTAAATCAGAAAATTTTCTTATCAGTTCTTCCAATTTTCTTCTGTCTTCGGTTTGCACATGTGAGAGATTGAACTCAGGTGATTCCACAGCCTCCACGGCCACTGGCTTCATATGCAGCTGCAACCTTTCTGAAAATTAATTTGGGCTACCGCTGTCTTTAGAAAGTTGATACCTAAAATGAATAAAGCTCGTAAATTACGCACAACAAAAAAATATTGATTTTTGAACCTCGTGCTTTATCTCCACGTTAAACGTCGCTTTACCTATACATGCCCAATGTTTGCCCTGCGCTGCAATAACTTTTGTCTTTTGAACTTTAAATAACCTATATTTTTTTATTGCGTCGAAAGAAATTTTCCGAAATGAAATTTGCTTGCGCCGGAATGTCCATTAAGGCTTCTGCTGGTACATTATTCCGTGGAATCCGCGTAACAGGTAAGGACAAATTTGTAATTATTACCGTCTTCAAGTGTACTTTCGAGAGATTTTTATCCGATTGAGGTAACTATACCCTCCTTTCAGCACCCCGTTCTAGTTTAACTCCTTTTTTACTGCCCCCTTTTTAGAATCTTGCGGCCTATTTTGGCGATCGCCTTTCTTCTTATCTTGAAATTTGTTCCCGGCATTGAATTCCTTTGTTTCTTCTGAATACGGCCTTAAAACTGTTCTCTTGCTCTCTAGCCAAAAACCTCTTGTACGTGTATTTTCTGCAAACCTCCTACTTTCGAATTTCACCGCCAGCTCAAACAATTCTTCTAGTGTGCTGGGGTTTCTCACTTCCATTTAATCTTAGACTTGTAGTAATAGTCGAGGCAAAATAATCTGAATTATCTCTGCATCGGGTCTTTTCCCAGAACGGGATAAAGCAGAAAATGGTTACCTAAATGTTCTAAAATGCTAGTGACCGACGTTCTTCGGTCGAATGTCACTGCGGGTTTCATGGAAGACCGCACTATTTCAATGAGGTTGCCTAAACCTTCCATGATATTACCAAAAGCCGATGGAGTTTGCCATGTCCATGGGGCGTCAACTGCAGCGTTGTTAATCAGCCACTTATAAGATATGTCTTTCCTTTTCCACATAAACTAGATCCTACAAAATGAACCTGTCGAATTCTCATACAGGCGTGAAGAGAAGGGTGAAAGTAACCCTTTATTATTTCCAATTAAGGGCAGAACACATACTTCGTGCTTTACAATAACACCGACAACTTGCGGTGGAACTTAAACGTTACAACATAAATCAATTCAAGTCTAAATAGAATAGTGCTGGGTTAGCACGTTAAATTATAGCTAACTTTGGTTGACTCAACAAACCTAACAGGCGTGACAACTATTCGAAATGGCAAAGAGGCGTATTAGCGTAACAGCAAGATCAGAAACGAAACGTGCACTGGCTAGCGAAAACACGCTCTGCCTCACTCCAGGATTCACCTGTTTAAATACTCACTTTACTTTAAATTTACATCCTGGCAAGGCAATGCGAGGGAAGTTGAGTAGTTCAGGAAAGATAACAAAAATTTGAATTAAAATTCAGATAACTAAGGGAAACCCTACAAGTTTATTACCACTTTTCTATCATTCTACATACAAATGCTTAACAAGAACATGAAAAAATTAATTTGTAAAAGGAGAGTGTTTTGAAACATAGATGATTTAAATTTTAAACTATTAAAGGTTTTACATAACAAGCCTTTTTAATAAAATGTCTTGAAACTAATTGAAGGGTACAAATGCTAATTCTGGTATAGCTATACAGTCCTCAGACGCTTTTAGCTAGTTATCGCTCCATCTGAAAATGTACGACGAAGTCTCGTGATGGTTTCAAATAAACCTTTTTATTTAAGCTTTAACAAAAGGCACAACTTCTACGAACAATCAAAACTCCGCCAATTGCAAGTATTTACAAATTAAACAGAGATCGTAACTGGCGACTATACAATAAATCTAACTGGCCTAAATAAATTGCCGTGTTTTAACTTCAAGTAGCAAATGGCTAATGTCGGAATACTAACTGTCTGAGATCGGCGATAGGATGTAAAGCTAGAAGAGTCACTGCCAAAAGCTCAATATCTAAAACATTCAAAACCCTTGCTTTAAAAACCCTTTAATATCATTTACAGCCTGGTTAGGGCTAACAAGAATGAGAAGTTATACTACAGTTTCAAAGCATAAAAACTGATTAAGTAATGTAAACTCCTTTCTAGAGCTATGGAAAAATATTCTTGCCGCAATTCTGATTACAATTTTGAATTATATTGCAAATACCAGTGTCAAGAAAGTGAGAGTAAGATTTCCAGTGAAGTTTTAATTTTAAAGAGCTACTTTTTGAAAGTATTTCAGTCTTAATTGTTCCCTATTATTAGTCTTTATTATTTCTCAGCGTGAATTTTCTTTTTCCGATTGTTTAAAATTCAACGATAAAGAAAGAAAATTTCCCATTTTTACCTCCATTTTAAAAAACATAATTTCTTTACCTCCCGGCAAAAATATGCTGTAATTAATATTTCATTTAATTCAAAAATATAACCTGTAATTTTGAGAATAAAGCGAAACGTAAAATAAAATTATGAATTCTAAAGTCTTCTGCCTTTATTTAAAAAATTTTGTTACCATAACCGAACTCCATAGTATCACAAGTAAACTTTATCGTTGTGGCTGGATAGTAGCTATCTCTATCGGTATTAAACGATTCTTACTGTGTAAGCAACCGTAACTGTGTTCACTCAAGCTGTATAATCGTCAGCTATTTATATTCGCCGGGATTCCTTTTCATCTTATAATTAACAGATTAATTTTTTGGCGCAAGCGAAAGTTCGCCATTATTTTCGGTTATGTAACAAGCTTTATGTAACGAGCTTATACTTTCTTTACGGAATACTTATTCTTCAAAATTACTAATTACTTAGCAAACGATATCTTGGCGAATTTTGTTTGGGCTAAGATTAGGAAGTTTTGCTTTTACAGCTCGCGTTGTGATATATATTTTACGAAGAATTTGTTCAACCAAAAAAGAATAAAAACACTCAAACACCAAAATCCTTAAATTACACATAATCCAGCGCTCTTAAAACAGCAAGTATTCCTTGAATTATTTAACAACAGTGCCTTCATTATTTATGGTTTAAAAGTTGAGACGGAATCTACGACTACGACATACTGCATGAAGCACTTTCAATGTCATAGTTTAGAGCAGAGATAAACCATTGCTTTTGTTTACTGCATAAATTTACTAGCATATTAATACAAGAACATCCAAAGCAAAAGAATCTGAACTTGAAAATGGAGTTTGGGGCTTATCATTCTAACCATATGTGTCTTAAGCATATGTTTAGGTCTTTTAGAATGTAAATGCAAATCATGTTGACTGAATTCTACAGCAAATATTCTCAGCTAGAGTTACGAATTAATAAAATTTCCTACAGTTGGCTGAAGATTAAAAATGCGCTGTAATACATACTTATAGCTGATCTTAAAAAACTTTTTTTTTAAGTCTTCGCAGTGAAATTTCTATGATCTTCCAAAAGCGAAAAATCATTCAAAATTAATAATTTTATTTATTGATAAATTTGTTTACAAAATAAATTAATCCTATAATTTTGCTTCGAAGAGATGTCTATAATAATTATACTACATGAGCAGGAAAAATTGCACATTTTCAAAATTAATCACTGCTCACGCAAAATAAACAGCTATAAATACCCCAAGAAGAAAAATGCAGAGAGCAGGCAGATTCTGTTTAAAACGCGATGAATATGGTAGATTAGCAAAATCATTAGGTTACCTAAAGCACGAGATAAGACAAATACGCCCTTGCCGGAACTCGAACTTGGACCTCTTGAATAGGCGCCGAAAGTGTTACCATTACACCATAAAGGAATGCTGAAAGGAGGAAAAAAATACCTTGTAAGCTCAATCATAATTGCACGATTCTGAACCGAACCATTGAACTCGTAGAATAAGCTAAATCTGAGCTAAAGGCAGCCGTGTTTATAGGGTCGCTCGGCACTTTCGGAAGCTTCAAGAGAAATCGCTTCTAGGGCTTCGAAAATGCTTATTCGGTAAACTTCTTATATATCGCCATGATGGAATTCTCCAAATGTTACCAAGTCCCGTTAAGAGAATTTTAAGAGAATTATATTTTCAACTTCTAACTGAGTTGTCGTCACAACTCAAACATCGATCGATTCATAATTAGATCTGCAGCACAATACTCTAGAATTTGTTGTTGTTGCTGCTGTTGTTTGTTATTCAGCTGTGAGATTTAGGATTTAAATTTAAATTCAGCTGTGAGATTTAGCATTTTAAAAAGTTAGCTATATTCCGCTTGACAGTTTACTGCATGAGCAATTTTCAGAATTGACGATAATTTTCGAAAGTTAAGGAGAAATTTCTTAATATTCGCATTCTCCTTGAGCTATTTACTGTTATTTATTATGCTATGTATAGTTATTTTTAACGTATATTGTTCATTTCTTCCTCCATATCTGCAGTTATGAGTGGCCACAGCTGCAATTAAACGAAAATACACAATAACATCATTACATAAAAGGCACTGAATAAACAAATAAAATCAATATATAACTTTAGAAAATAACAGAACTAAAACATAATTAAATAAACACAAATATTTTCGTATATTTTCAGCTGCATATAAGATATCATCCACAAAAACAGCTATTCTAAAGCAGATGATTCTAGCTTTCTAGACTATAAATCAATTAATCACATATTTAATCTAATTATGAAGACAGAAAGAATCATTTCGCGACTGTCAAATGTCGGATATAAATGTTCCGTGGAAATGTGGCGTATGACGTAAGCCCTTCTAAATAAAGACATTGAGCAGTTTGGACATCAGTGACAAATTAAAGATGAAATTATATTCACGAACAGCTTGGCACATCATATTATTTAAACGAATAAAGATGTACTAATTACGGAGTTCAAAATAATTCAACGATTTAGTTGACGGTTATAAAGTCTCTAATACTAATCTTTAGAAAACCAGAAATGAAATTAAATTCATTGGCATTTTTAAGGCCTTAAGAATTTCACCCGTTTCATTATCACTACGAAAAAATTAAATAAGTAAAGCAGTTAAATTAATCGAACAGAACGAGGAAACTTTTCCTCACCTTATATTGAAATTAATCATCTCATTCGCCTCACACGTGGTAACTGATAGCACGTCCATTTAGCAAATTGGAAAATCCGTGGTTCGAATCCTGACGAGGTCCTGGATGACTATTCGTGTTTTTTCCTCAAAAATAACCTAATGTCTCTACAGTGGCGCCTGAATCAAAATGCGATGGACAATAATTCGTCGCCACCTGGATTTGTTCTTCTGGGTCTCGTCCCCTCTAGTTTCCGTTTAAGTGGAGAAGAATGTAATGAAGTATATTTTTCTTCCATGTATGCTGGAGTGGTGCGAATAGCAGAATGTCCAGCTAACAGACTGGAAGATATTTGGTTTGAATTCAATTAAGGACATATCTGATATTTCATGTTTATTGCTCAATAAATCTAAGGTCTCTACAGTATTCCTGTAAAATATTATCTGAACCTGTCGTTTGAATAAAATCTCAGTAAACACTTAAAAGTAGTCTCTTAAATAAAATATAGAAGCCATAAACAGAAATTTAGCATTTGAAATGGTCGGTAGTCTGCTCGTGGAAAGCCCCATTCCAAACATTTAAAATAAGGTTTCCTTCTAAAAGGCCTACAAAAGAAATATTTCAGTATATTTTAATGTTTTTTACAGGATAAAAGGAGGTTTACTCTGAATTGTATGTGGAGTATTTTCTTATACCCTAAGCTATAAAGTCCTCAAAAATATTGAACATATTGCGCAATGTAAACTAAGCAACGGAAATGGAAATATAGAAGTCCCACACATACGATTTACAGTTTCAGTGAAAATATATCCAGTAACAATGCCATCCTCAACTAGATCAAAAATATTTTCATCTAGATTTTCCCTTTTGTGAAGAAGGATTCTTCAAAAGTCTTCGTAGGCGAATGAGGAATATATGTTTACCTATTGTTAACTTCTCGGTATTACAGAGATTTTGCGCCTGGCAGATTTGATGGGCACTAACAAGAATTGTTTACATTCCAGTTGCCTCAGAATATTCATAAAAGGGTGGCTATTTATAAAAGAGTAGGATTTTACTGAACTTATTTCCATCTTGAAATAAGGAAGTTAGATAAGAAAATTAAAAACGGACCGATAAATTATTTTTAAAATGTAACGTATGTAAAAGGGAAAGAGAAATTCAAGTTTTTTACGGGCTGAAGAAATCATTAAAATCACAAAACTGAATTTGAAGAAATATATATATATATGTATATGTGCACAGAAGAGGAAAGTAAAAAGAAGCTAAGCTTTAAAGCACATTTGATTCTGCAGTTCCAGAGTAAAGAAGTTACACCAAGTATAAACAAGAATGCTATATTAAAGTAGTAAAAGTAACGCGAAGAAAACCTTTTGTAATAATTTCAACAATATAAACTTTAAAAAAATGGATTAAGTAAAGACTAAAAAAAATTTTACAATCAAAAATTTAATATAATGCACGCAAACAAAAACATTTAAAAGCCAAAGAAATTATATACAAAGAATTTTCAGAAAATGGTAAATTAGCCCAACTCGAGGTTTCTCACGGACTTATCAGGAGAAAAGCGCAAAAAAACTCCAATTTAGCTAATTTCCTTGGCGCGTCTCGTCAAACGAAAGCAACTGAGATAGAAAACGAAATTTATTAATAAATTCGTCAATTAAATTATCTTAATAAATTTATCAAGTTAAATTATATCAATATACTAAGTCTCAATGGCTTCGCTTCTTTTCCCAACGCGCCTACAATTGAAATTAAAATTATACACAAAGAACAAAACAGAATGCAAGAAAAAAAAAACTTATACTAGGTAGCCTTGGAAGGAAAATGTACAATTTAAAATAAATAGCTTAAAAGCTATTAGTCGCAAAAATACACAATTTTAAGGGTAAACCCTTTAAATGCGAAGAATAAAAACTTTGTTAAAAAGAAAATTAAAATTAAAATAACAAAAATAATGATTTAAATATTGACTTAAATATGAGTCCTGCTAAGAACAAAGGCAAAGAAAAATAGAAGAAAAAGAATAACATATCTGCGTCCTATGCGATTGCTTTCTCAAATAAAAAGTGAGCAAATATTGCTAAAAAAGGTTGCCAGAATTAGATGAATTCCAAAGACATGCATTCAGAATAGAAAAGCAGCTATATCTAAATATATAATACTAGCTATATCTGAAAATATATATTACCCCATATCAGGGGTTGATATTCAATATTTTAATGAACAAAACTGTAATAAGAATATTTAATTAGCAATATAAATTAGTGAAAAAATAGAGCAAAGTCATGTATAACAGACCTACGCTCAGAATAACAGAAATGTTCTTTTTATTAATTATATAAAATTGGGAGTATAAAATATAAACGAGAGAGTTAAAAATAATTTAATTACTTTTCCTCTCAGTTGCTGTCATTTTTGAAACGTATATTTCAGTTTATCCCACATTTATAACAGTTAGCCTATTTTCCTTGATGTCATCTCTCAAATATACCTTTCAGTCCGAATTTCTATTCTAATTCCATATTTATAGACTTGATATAGTCTTAGTCAGCAAACAAGCAGCTTCCTTGGAAAAGAAAAGAAAAGTATAATTAGGTAAATAGCAATAATGGTAATGAAGTAAAACAAATATGGAAGTATATATACTAAAACACATGTACGAAATAATAATATGTTTTAAGCAAAAATACTTGATAAAAGAAATCGTTTTAACTATTTTTAATTTAACAAATGATAGAAAAAAAAATTATGAAAGTGAAACATGCATTATTTGAACTTATATTATAGGATCTGCATTATTTATTTCTTTTCATGAATAATTTGTTCACAATCAGATTAAATCACGCTTCTGTTACAATTACAAGAAATGAATGTCACAGCTAATGAAGATACTCAGCAGCAAAACTGCTCTAACTTTTCGTTACAATAGGGATAAATAAAAACACATGCATAAAAGAAGATATAATGTGTGGTGGAATAAAGTTACTTCGCATTAAATTTGAATGCGTGTACTTTTATTTGGAACGTTACTTAAGAAAAGATAGAGATTTTTACAAAACCACTTTGAGCTCCGTAATTAGAAGTTCTATATGTTTAGAATCAAACGTTTCATATGATTCTTGTAAGGCAGTTATGTTAGTGCTTTGTATAGAATGTTCCGCATAATTAGCGTGTGTTCAGACCAAAAAATGCCCCGTACAACTAACTTGGCCCCGCAATCCGAGCCTCACGAGAATGCCGTAACATATTATGAATTATTTAACAGCGACTTAACAGCCCTCCTCCCTTTTTTAACATGCTGTTTAGATGGCTTATAAGTAAAGAAATGCATATATGCATAAATAAAGACAATGAGCAGAAAATGGGGGAGGTAAATGTATTTTTTTAGTATTACATTACCAGTGAAGTACAGTAACGCCCTCCTTAAACAGGAGCATGATTAAACCCACCCGGAAGTTTCTTTTTATCTGGCGAGAAACATTACACGAAAGGCTTATGCATACTGCTATCATTTGAAGAAACCGGAGATGTCTAGGGACAGCCAAGCAAGTAATGCATCTTAATTAGACGAGATGTGAACTAAGTGGCAAATCTCTTTGATGATAATAACAACGCAATTGTAATACTACTACAATACCATCCTAAGGAAAGGTAGAAACTAATTCCTCAGGGAAAGTATTTGACACCTGGACCTCCCAAAAACCAAAGGCAGATGTGCAAGAAACGTCAAGGGCTACTGACAATGACAGGGAAGGCTCACACAGCATTTAATAGAAAAAATGTGAGTCTGGTGTACGTAACATTTTTTATAATTACGAAATTAGCTGTTTAATGACATTTATCACGGTGATAATGTTTCTAATGTTCTTTGACATTTCTTGTGAGAGGTTTAGAGATTTCGCACCGGAAATGGAAAGGATTGAAATTATCCTCATAATAATTTGCCCAAAACTGCTTTCTGCATAACGCACACCGTCCTGAAAAAGCTTACATTCGTAATGCAAGGTACGAAGTACTTTAGTAAAATGAACATTAGAAGTTCTACACATTTGCAAGCAAAATTCTTAAAGATATTAACAATTAATATTTTACTCAGCTAAGTATAAATTTAATAACAGATACTTTTTTATCCATCAAGGAACCATCAGTCACCAGAACCAGTAACCTTTGGGTTTTTTTTCTCCCTACATTTGCTTAAAAAATCTTGAATTTCAATTTGCGATGGGCGTTTAAAAGTGACCTAAGTGAGTATATTCGCACTCTAATATCTCTGCATATTTTGAATATATGCTTGGTACATTTAAAATATTAAAACGTATTGAAAATTTTGCTAACTGTAATTTTTTCTGTAAGGAAATCGTAAAATATGGATTTTTTTGCACATTATCCCATCCGTCATTTCCATAGAACTGAAATTACTTCTATAAAGTTTTTTTTTGTCTTATTTTGAGAAACTTTATATATGGAAATGCATGTCTAACATCAGTGTTCAAAGAAATAAAGTCTGTAGTCCCTCTTTATATATACTCCCCTTTTTTAAAGGGCGACTGGGGTTTTTAGGGAACCCAATCGCCAAATCATGGGTGTGGAGAATCCTCATCCAACACCCTTTTAGTTCGGGTGCCACTGTAGAGACTTTAGGTTAATTGAAAAAGCCGGAGAGATGAAAAATGAGTAAACGCCTTTGCCGGGAATCGAACCACGGGCCTCTGGAATACCAGCCCAGCGTGCAGAACCACTACACCACGAAGGCACGCTAAGAAGGTGGAAGAAATACGTTATAATTTTATGCTTGCGTTTTATCTTTAAGTTCTTGAAGTTGTGGAATTTTAGCAGCTTAATGAATGGGTTTCGTTAGGTTAATAATCTACAACTTATCTACTTCGCATGGCACACTCTTTGTTAAATCAGTGGAAATAATTTAACAATGAGAAGTAAGGTGTTAATCTTTTTGTTCCGTTTCCAGAACTTAAGAAATAAAATTAATTTGGCTTCAAAGGCTATCTTTTCAAAACAACATGTCATATCTTCAGACATACACTACAATACAAAAACAAAGGGAAAGAAAGCCCCACCAAGAAGGAGTTATCCGAAAAGGGACAAAATTCGATGTTAGTCATATACACATATAAAATTTGCGTTCTACCAGTTTATATTGTAACATGGAGAAAATAGGATTAACCTTCAAATATTTAATGCGGCATTTTTTTTATTTTCCGTTCCGGTTTTTGAGAATTTGATTTATTATTTTCAAATCTTGCAGTACATTGCGCAAATATGTGTCTCTGTTTTCTTTTCTTTTTGTTTTCTAAACTCCTTTAAAAATATTTTCAAGAATATGTATATATATATATAAACAGGGTGTATCAATACAGCGTTGACAAACTTTCAAGAGAAATGGAGTTCACCTAGACGATGGGAAATCACATAGGAATGCATGGACGGAAACGCTTTCCTGGCACGGTAATGATGACACAAAAGTCAAAAAAGAAAGAACACGAACGGTTGAGGAAATATGTTTATTATTCGGAGTACAAAACAAAAACAAAGAAAAAACAGCATAAAAAAGACAACGATCATCATCAAAGAATGTGTTCGAAATTACGACTCGGAAAGTGATGCAGGAACCGCGCGACATGTATCTTCCACTCGTGATGCAGACCTTCCATGCTAAACGCGTTTAAACTTAGTCAGCATCAAAATGCCGCTAAGTTTAAACGCGTTACCTTAGTCACGTTCGGTAAACGTAAGTATGGCAGCTTTCTTTTGTTTTTGGTTCGACCTAGATGAGTTGTAACTTTGGATAGGCTTTTTAGGAGTTGTAATGCAATCGAATACTGTTGGAATGGAAAATAAAGTCCTGAATTAGATTTTACTCTTTGAGTTTTATCTTGTGTTTCAGCATAAGCATTATGAGAGTCGCCAGCCATTACAGTTAACTTCTGAAGATTAGCTGTTAGAGTGCAAAACAAGTAGTAGCTTCAGTTACGTAGACATCTTTAGATGTTATAAACCTGGAGAAACAATGTGTTATTTGCCCTTGAAAGCAACTAAACTAAATGCTCTCTCAGAATTTGTCAAAATCACAACCTGATTTAGTTAATTTATAATTTAATTAATTAAACAAGTTTAATGTTCGATTACTGAAAAATTAATTATTCGTTAATAATTCATTTAAGGGGACTCATACATCCTAAACCCCTCATGATCTTCGAATATGTGACTGTTGCAAGAATTGGGATATTTTATTTATTTTAAAAGCAATTACTTCCAACTTTTTACAGCGGACTAAATAATATAGCTGCTTTGGAAACTAGTCACCAGAAAGTTTGTGTTGCCACAAATATTTTTATAATTTAATCCTCTTTGTGACAAAATATTTCGCCATGTTTCCAACTTGCGCGCATGATATTTTAAAAATGGCTAATGGGACATACTTGAAATTGGATGGAATTCCTTACATGGGCACTATTTTCTAACTGAACCAACAATCTGATGAATATTTTAATATTGAAAAATTTTATGGACGAAAACATTACAAATTTTGTTAATAAAATACATTTTATAAACTCAACTCCAATAAAAAAAAAGTTTAAGATGAAAATTTTAGAATTTTAGGTTCACAGTAGTTTCCAAATGTTATAAAAGCTATACATTAAATATGGAATTAAATTATGAAACAGAATGTCTTAAACTGTGCGCGCAAGTTGGAAACATGACGAAAAATGTTGTCTCAAAGCGGAATAAATTATAAA
This sequence comes from Stegodyphus dumicola, assembly GCF_044657685.1. Classification (NCBI taxonomy): domain Eukaryota; kingdom Metazoa; phylum Arthropoda; class Arachnida; order Araneae; family Eresidae; genus Stegodyphus; species Stegodyphus dumicola. Next base: position 131,570,311 of record NC_140780.1, read on the forward strand.
AATATTTGTGGCAATACAAACTTTCTGATTACTATTTCAGAAAGCAGCTATATTATGTAGTCAGTTGTAAAAATTTGGTAGTAATTGCTTTTAAAATAAATAAGTTAACCCAATTCTCGCAACAGTCAACTATTCGAACATCTTATGGGTTTTAAGGTGTATGAGTCCCCCTAATTAATTATGAAAACCAACCAAAATTGCTTTTACTTTTAAAGAAGAAGAACATGTGTCTGATCACCTTTGCAATCGATAAAGTTTTGTTCAATATCTAGGCCAAAATAAGGTTACTGTTTTGAATAATATTGAGTTTTACACTGGCGCATTTATTTTCTGATTTGATTAAATTATCTCTTCATGTTTTGCTTTACCCCCGTGTTGGTCGAAGCAAATGCAGGAAATCAAATTCTGGATTATTCTGTCTGAAACCGGCGAAAAAGGCAAAAACTATTGTTGGGCTATGGGATTTACGAAGCAAGAGCAATTTATAACTAGCAGTTATCAGCCTGTCAATACATCTTATACACTGCTGGCCATTCAAAATGGAACACGAAGAAGGACAAGAGCTATCCAAATTTATTTCACAGATTACACATAGTATCAATGAAATACAGCCTTCTTTGAAGTGAGGAAGACTAGAAAATCAGCAATGAGTGTCGCGTCCACGTTTGTCAATAATCTCTGCTACGGACCGCGGAGTTGAGTAAAAGAGGCTTTGGATGCATTGTCAGGAAATGGCAGCCCTTGCTGCCTCCACACGTAGCCAGAGTTCATCTGGTGTACCTGAGGGTGCGGCATGCTAGTTCGGCGTTCTACAATCATTGGCCAAGCATCCTTGATGGGCAATACATCTGGAGAACGATCAGGCCCGTGGGATCCAATAACATCCCACACCTGAACACCGGGTGCAGGACCAGTATGACGGCGCATAAGACAGGTTCTCTCCACGGTGTCTCCAAACTCTAATCCGACTATGCATTACTGCAGGCTAGAATCACGATTCGTCCGAAACCAAAATGTCATGCCATTCGGATGTCCAACTCCACTGTTTAATGGATCATTGCGAACACAAATGCCTGTGGTTTTAAGTTAAAAGTAAGCGAAGCAATGAACGCCTAGCGGCCACTGTACTGTAAATGACGTCGAATTGCTCTGTCAGAAACCAATTGTTTTGTTATAGGTTGCATACGTTGTGGTATGGTTGCGGATATGGCAGTGCGCTCCATAAGTGTCATGTGTACAATATGTCTGTCTTACCGTGAGTGGGCGACAAGGCGTTTCCAATTGCTCATGTTCGTCAGTCGCATGACTGTTGCTTGGCTACGGCCGACGTGATAACCGATTTCCCGGAAGGATAATCCGCAATCTCTGTATCCAACGATTCTGCTTCGGTCGAACTCAGAAACGTACTCGAATGATGCCGTGTTTTTCTAAGAAGCATACTGAAGCTGTACTCTCAAAAAATCTCACAAGGAAATAGTTCACTTTATTCAAAGTGGCAAGCTCTTCTCACTTTACATACGGATTTTAAGAAGCACTGCAGTCGCCCATGATGTGCATGTGCACTGAAATCGTAATCATTTGTATATTCCATCACAGTATAAACATGACGCGCGTTTCATACTGTTTGGATGCTTCCTTCATTGGTGCTGCAGTTTGGTTGGCCATCAGTTTACTTTACTGATGAATGATTTGTCACCCATAGTTGCTCAGACTTTTTTAACACTTTCTTGACCGGAACTGCCATAAATAAGAAAGTAGATGAGTCTGTGATTAAATTTTGAACGAAATTTAGAAGAATGTGCAATATATGTATTAATAGTCGAATCTCGAATTTTGAACAGATTATATTGCCGAAGTACATTTATTGTATTCTTATCAATAAAGCAACGTGATCGAAACGAAGGATGTTCATTTCATATATGATGAGACTTTCTCCTTTGTATTTCATTATGATTAATTTACTCCAATACTTATGTCGTTTATGATGTTACTGGACTAAGATAAATACCATAACTGAAAAGCTTTTTATCCTTTTAAGCGATTATTGCAGTTTTAGATTGCATTAGAATCATATTTTTCCTTTACGATGTATTTGTTGTCTTAAGTGTGATTTATTCCTTTCACTATAAAGTGATTACCGCTAGTAGTTGAGTTGTAACGGCAATTCTGATTTTATCAGTGTTATTTCATACCCCATCATAGTATAAAGCCAAATTTTATTGACCACATTATTCGATATATAAAAGCTTTCGTGAATAGAGGTAATCTAGAGATAAAATTATATTTTTCCACATCATTTCTCTACGTCAAAGCAGAACACAGAGTATCATTTGTTATTATTATTGCTATTGAAAACAATACATCATAATATATGTCAAGCGATAATTCTTAAAGTACTGCCGCAGCTATTTTTCATTTTGTCTCACTGTCTTAAAATATATGCTATTTGTTCTAGCTTTTATCAAGACTTTTAATTAAAGACAAGATGCATATTCTTAAGTGCTTAAGTAACAAGTCTTTTTAATAATGTAAGTCAAGATTTTTCCTTGTTTTCTATATGAATTCTGAGAACACTCTTATTCTTTCCTAATTGTTTAACTCGGCAGTAAATCCTTCACAGTGCATTTATTGCTGAGGACCTGGAATTAGACTAGTAACTTGTATAGTAAAAAGATGTTTTAAATAATGATAGCGGTCTCAGAGTAAGATTGATTTTTCGAGCATTTAAATAGGCATGCTCTTTCCTGGTTAGCAGAATGCCAGAATTTTTAAATGATTTCCAGCAAATACCTTAATATTTTCTAAATGCTTTGCACGTTTCAAATGTTATTCGCACAGTTTACTTCAAGCTTTGATGGGAGATTAAAAATTAAACATTGTTTTAATTTTTTCATAATCTCTTGAAGTTTTCTAGAATTATGTTACAAAATGTTCTTTATATTTTGGAGCTCTTCACGTTGCCCTCTTTTTTTCATCGACCATTAATTTATAAAGGAAAAACGATTTCACAAATAAAATTTACTGAAATGGCGGAATGTATTGTATTGTCTATTTATTTAAGCACACTAGGGCTATCTGCCTAAAGGGAGGGATGCCTTCGTGGAGGACTTTCTAAGGTAAACTGGCTCGTATACACCAAATGGCGGAATGAATCCTACTCATAAAAGCAGCCTACTTCTCATAAAATAAAAATGTATTTTTCCTCCAGAAGACGCTTCTGTGAATATTCGCATGATTTTAAAATCAAAATATATTTCAGTTAATGACGACAGGACAAATAATAATGTTTGTAATACATTTATGCTAAATTTTCTGTGATGCCACAAATGACATAAAATCGGTTGTTGAATTTATAGAGGTAAAACTATTTTTGGTGCCCTTAATGCTTTCTTTTAAAATATAATGATTAATTTGCATTATATTATTCTCTTTGTTTTGCTTCATTAATGAAATACTGATATTCTTCAGATGATTTGGAACTGCACTGACACTTCCTCTTTTCGTTAGATATCAGGATGTAAATGAGATATGAATATTTAAGACAGATTTCTTAAAAGTTTAAACAGAGAGCCTTTCGCAGCGAAACTGACCATAGCGTTTTCTGCTACTTAGTTATCTGGTATTAGAAATTTTGCTAGCCGCCGTCAGTCGTACACTTAGTCTTTTGAGCCAACGCTTATTAGCTGCTTTATACTGTAGTTTCCAGCATTTATTTAATTTAAATTTTAAGTTCACCTGATATCCGGCATGCCACGGAGATTTAATTTGTAAGTAGAAGGCGAGCACTTGTTTAGTTTAAAGTTTCAAATAAATAAGGTTGTTTAAACCTTCTCAGGACTCAGCTAATATTTTCATAGACGGGCTCCCTCCTTCCCTCCCCCAAAAAAATACATACCAAGAAGAGTTTATCTAATTGTAAAGAAATTTCGCATGCGAATAAATTTCAATCTAACATGCAAATAAACAAAATTAGGCGGCTGCTGGATGAATAATTGTATCGAAAGAACATCGCAACTGAGCATCTATATGGTATATAAAAGAAGAGAAATGCCAAATAAGGGATTAAAATTTCCATTCGATTTTAATTCTGTCCATTTTGACATTTAGACAAATTTCATTCCATTTTGACTGCACCAATCCCTCACAAAAGTGGTTCATGGACAACATGAGTACATGCCACCAGCAGAGAGAGAACATGCAATCGGTCTTAAAGAAGAAGGGTAGTCAAACTGAAGGACAGCTCAACCTCGGAACAATGCCGGTTTTGACGATGCTGGCAGAAATGGTTGAACTATGGGTGGAGCATAGTATAAAGAAAACAGCGCTTAGGGAGACGAAAGAATTTTAGGACATAGCGATTGTCAGAACGGCTGTCTCAGCACGTCATTATCAACGATAGCCACCTATTCTCCGAGATAACACAGGTTGCCTGTTCAGATACCAGTGTGCTTGTATTTTACACCCGCGGGTGCCGACAGGGCCAGAGTACAGATTTCTGCGAGTACACTAGCTGACTCTCGAGGGATGCCCCGAATGTTGCCAGTCACACAGCCCGACAGCAGGAAAGTATTGTTTAGCTGTCATTTGGTCTGAAAGTCGAACCGTTTTCGTTGTTATCCGTGGCACTCTTACAGCAAGACGGTACGTTGACGATTTCTCTGCCCTTTGTGTTGACCTTGCTTTCGACTCTCCTCTGTGCTTACATTTCAATAGAATGATACCTGGACGCATCGACAAACATTTCTATTGATTGTATTCGTTGAACACTTTCCTAGAGAAACACCTGCCTTCTCAAATACGTTTCTGAGCAAACTGATCACCAGATCTTTCGTTTGTGATCTGATGAACATTATATCACTGCTCTAACTCGACAACCGGAAAGCGTTTGTCAAGAAATCCCGGAGAAGGTCATCCGTCATTTCTACGAGTCAGCGCCAAACTAGATAACTACTTTCATAAGGACTAGAAGTGAACCAATGCCTTACTGATTCATTCGTTTTATGTAGCAATAATCTTGAATAAAACATTCAATTCCTCTGAAATTTTAATCGTTTCCTTTTTCATTTATATACAGTAAATCTATGGAGTTTCGTCTCATTCCGATAACTTCTGCTTTTGGTGCGTCTTTTACCCATTTAGAGTCTAATATATACTAAGACTTTGAGTTTTTGACAATGTAAAGCGCCTGAAGACTATGGCTGTGTCTGCTCTGCATTTCAGTTCTTCGTGTGCTTTATATATGGGAAATTTACATCATTCTAAGGCGTAGAAAACGAAGGTCTCTTGTAACATCAACTCTATAAAAGGACTTTTATGTCAGCTGATTTTAAGTGTATACATTCCGCAAGGATACTCCAATTTCAAACATCCATGCTATATCCAAGATCCGACTCCAAAACTAACAGCTTGCCAAGCAGTACCTAATCCGATACCTAATCATCAAAAATTTCGGAGTGACAAGTCTTCTTTTAAAGTGAAAGGTTCAAGGTTTTGTGAGTAACAAGTTCATTTGATATATCCAAACATGTTACAAATTTAGTCGTTGATTACGCTTGCATATGACATACTATAATTAAAACATCCGCCTAAGGTAAACGGAACTTCATAAGAAGAAAACTTTGTTTCAGCAATTGGTAATTTTGAAGAAAAACCTGAAAGAAGTGTGCATTTATTATGATACACTTAAAAGGCTGAGAGTAAATACCGTTAAGATAAAACGTTTGCCTCTAACATCTATATCGCAAGAATAATGCTTCACGTGCACTGCGTTCTCTGTGTTAAATTTTTCAAGAAAACTGAAAACTCTACCTTCAGCAGTACATAAACAAGCATAATATTCGAGAGGAAAATAAGGCTATGAATATATATATCCGTAATAGCTTTGTAATATTTACTACCGATATACTACGTTTGCTAGGACACGATGCTTCGGGGAGATAAGAATATCCTTTTGTTATGGAATCAGCAAAACTTTAACAGAAAATTTGAATACATTATATAACAAGTTTACAGTTGTTCAAAAAGCATTACAAGAACCTTCCACGCTACATAAGTGACCGGATATCACTTAAAGGATGAGAGCCCATATATCAGTCAACATCAAGCAGCCTGAGTTGGAAGTATGTAATTTTCACGGGAACGCTATCCGTATAAGACCTATAAATTGTATTTTTGATGAAGCTGAAATATGTCTAAAAGGAATTTTAATGCTCTTGTGTATTCTGCGAGTTTCAGAAATAAAACCGTATTATATTCAACAAAAGTATAACCAGAAAGGTGTTTGAAACATCTGGCAGCCTGCAGAGTTTAGCGCTTAACTGTACTTCTGTTATGCACTTTCTGAGTAACCAGCAGTGCACAGGGCGTTTTGTTGCTTTAACCACTAGTCAGAGTTAATTTAGTTAAATTAATTCAAATTGTATAATCAGTAGTTAGAAAGCAAACTAGCTAAACATGCTTCTCATCAACCCGAGCCGGAAGATTAGGTAAACTAAAAGGTGGTTAAAAATCAACTGCAAACTGCAAGCTGACAGTTTTACTTAAATACTAAGAGAACAAATATCTGTATGTAGAGTCATTAGGATATTTTTGAATGCATAAAACATGAAAAATGAGTAATGCCCTCGCCGGGGCTCGAACCTAGACCTCTTGAATATGCCCCGAGTGTGCTACCGTTACACCCCGAAGGCATGCAGAAAGGAGGGAGAAATAAACCTTATAAGTATATTAATTATTTATTTTAATTTGGAGAATGTTTTAGGCTTAATTTAGACAAAATGCCATTTATTGGTAGTTCGGAAAATTTCGTTCAGATAAACTCACTCCTAAATCTTTTTCTACATCATTCTTATTACCTACTTATAAATCGCTTAAATTTTTACCATAGTTTCAGACAAAAAATATAGCAACTGATCGACAGCTATCTTCCATACTGATAGCGCGTTAATACTGTTTCTTTGAAACTAAGTTGTTTTTCATATTCTTGAGAGAATAGACGAGCTTAGAAGTGAATGAGTCATAAAGTGAATAATCTAAATCTGAACTTGTTTGTTTGAAAAACTATAATAAAAAATAAAAACTATAAGTCATGTTTAAGTACAAAATGAGACTTTAAAAGCCCACAGATAATGTCTTTGTAATGAAATCTCACTTGGCCTTGACTACATTTTTTATCGATTCGATTCTATATTTTTATTATTCTATTAGACGGAATTTAGTTTTCATTTCGAATATCAAAAAATTTAATTTTACAATACAAATAATATTTTAGAACTATTAAAATTCCAGGTGAGAAAAACAGGGCTAAAAATTATTTAAACCTAAATTATTAACGAAAATCAATGCTCAACATTTAATAGAATGCGATAGACTGGAGAAACATACAAGTAAATGAAATAACTGCAAAATCTTTGATAAAAAATGAAATGGACAGATTAAAAAAATCTCGACAATAACCTAAAAGCTCTCAATACTCACTAAAATCTGAATTGCAAGAAAGAATTCTTAATAATAAGCAAACGATGCATTTAAATGCTCTGCATACGATAGCCTTGTATTCCATATGATAGAAAATCTTCAGCGTTAAAAAAGAAGCCATGAAGATTTTTAAGCAATATCACGAAGCAAACGAACAATTCATTGGCTTTACTGTTTGTCAAGGTTTCTAAAATGAAAGCTGTAATGATACCCACAAATACTTTCCAATCTGAAATTTAGTCAAATATTTGCCTCAATCATTTGCCTGCTACCATTACCTTGAGAAACAAACCTTATAGTCTAAGATTTCTAAGACTTCTAACATTTTAATAAGCTATTAGAAATCGAAAAAAAAACTTGTTAGTGATTTTTTACACACTTGTACATGCATTCTCAGTCTAATGTTGCGAACTTCTTCTTCTAAACACCCTGTTTTATAGTGGGTTTCAGCCCACCACAGTACAAAGGAATTACTAGAAATAAACTGGCTGACTTAGATGACGAAACAAGCAGGGAACTACGTTTATGATAAAGGAATCTCAAATGCTCTGCCGGCGTTTCATCTTACGCATAATGCTCAGGAGTTTATGCTAAACACGGGCAGGAGAGATTACACACAACCACCACGGGCCTCAGAACATTCATGTTTTTCCAAGAGTAGCAACAGAGCTATGAAGCACCTGCCCGTCAATGATTTAATACTTCTCTGGGCAGGGTTCGATCCCTACCAGCTCGTACAGCATCTGGCTCAGCTACACATATCTTTGTGCATACGGTAGGGGAGAAAATATCTTGCTACTTCATATTTAAGCGTCTAATAACATTACCTATTTTAAAAAGCAGTTTCAACAAAGTGGTCATGGAAGGCTGCTAATACTCATATTAACAGAATTGCTAATAATAGGATTAGTTCAGTCACATTATATTGTGCTACTGCCTCCTCAGCCATATTATGTACAGCCATATGTTGCATGCTCCAAACAATTCCATATTATAAGTTATTATAGCTACAGGAGTACAGCAGTACACTCCTCCTTTAGGTTCAGCGATTTTTCTCGTATTCACCTATGTGCATAGCTCTCTCTATATGTTTATTTCTGTTCGTTCCATGCATACGCATTTCTATATCCTTTCCTCTTATGCCAATTGTTCACACATTTTGATCATTATGATCTCCTACATAAACATACACACTAATGTGAGCAGTTACAATTCCCTGTGTTCATGTCTTTCTGCTGCGATTTTATATTTTCCTAATTTATCAAGGTAGTGCGCACACTAAAATCTTCTGCCAATCATTGTATGCTCTTATCATGAACCTGTTACCACACTATGTGCCATTGAATCCACAGAACTCATATCGCTATCTTAGGATATCATAGCTCTAGAATCTTCCGACGAAATAGCATCTAAACTCCAGCCAACATCCCGGCTATGGGCTAACACCCGGAACAGAGGTCAACTCAAATGGCGTCCAGAATCTTTTATACTGTATGTTTATCCACTGAGGTATCTGAAAACATATTTTATAAACAATGCTGGATAAACGAACTAATGAGTTCTTCTGATTTTATTTCACAAAAAAAAAATACATTTCTCCCAAAATGAAGGAGTTTAGGTCTATTAGCTTAGTCACCTATCGAATCCGTTCATTCTCGCGGTATAGCTTCAAAAGACGGTTTAGAGTAGCTGCCTTGCAACTACGTGTATGCTTGGAATAAACACTAATTTGTATATATATTTTACATACATCAAGAAAAGTGGTTGTGATAGATAAGGTTTCACTCATCGGGTTTTACCCACGGCACGTAAACAACAGAAAGACGCGAAGTCCAATGAACCAAATTCTGGTAGGAGTGAAATATTGACAACCACAACTAAGTTCGGAGATTAATACAGAGGCAACATTTTTTGGGGAGCAGGAAACATGAAAAGTCAACTATACCCTCGCCAGGATTTGAATCACGGGTCTTCCAACCGCTGACTAGATGTGCCCCCACTTACGTCATGAGAACATATGCGAAGGGAATACGATAATGCTTTATATATTTATTTTCTAAGAAGGAGAGAAAATTGTGTGCCCATTATATGCAGGATTTCCAGAACCGTGACTACAGGCGTAATTTCCTTAAAACGAATGCTAATCATACGCATCAACAACAAAGTATCGCAAAATAAACTAAACAGTACAATGAAACAATTTCAGAGTTGGAGATGAGAGTGTTCTCTAACGATGAAATCCAAATTTTTGTATGTTCCTTTTAGTTCAAACATCTAATTGGTTAAATGTTCATTAACATGAAATGCGAACTTTTTTACATTTAAGTGCAATGTTAGCTGAGATATTCAAGAAGAATCTTACTGACTTAGATCACCTTTCAATGCTTATAACAAAGCGATTTCGAACAGATTTTTTCTTATTTAAAGCAAAAATTACAAATCAAAATTTTCCCGTTTTCGCGATTAATGGCCTCCTTGGCTAAAATAGCATGCTTCGTTAACTTTTTTAATTTACCCCATGAAAAGCATTAATTGCTAGTATCTCCGAAAATGTTACGCGTTCAAAGAATAAAACATTTTGTATTTAATGCAATAATGTATAAAGATCATTTTACTAATTGGATTTTTTTGCTCTATGTGAACGCTATTAAACTTCTGATATCTCTAATACTAAAATTACTTTTTGAAAATTTCCTATTTTGAGAACGATGTAATTGTAAAAATATGTCTAGAATCAGGACTTAAAGAAATGAAGCCTGCATCCATTTTTTCAAATACCCTGCATGTAACAACAAGCAAAATGCACGATACGATTCTAAAGAATTCAGTCTTCCGAAGTAGCAGTCGTGTAAACAATTATTTGTTGGCAGATATCTGCTTCATCCTTCCTAGAAAACTCCGTGCATTGAATTAAGTTTGCAAAAACATGAAAAATTCTTCCATTTGTATGGCAGTCCAGAAATGCGCTACATTATTTTTGCTGTTCGCAACTGAGATTACAGGTAATGGAATTCTGAAAGAATCAAAGGACTTCAGTTGACAAGATGTAAGTGGTATATGAAGCGCATTCCTTTGAAAACAATCTTGATGCCCTATCCTTCTCAAAACAGTTTCCATAAAATGCTCCAGATGTCTGACATATTTTATCTCTAACAATAATTTGGAAAGCACATTTTTCTTGAGTTTTTCTCTTACAGCAATTCATGAATTATACCGAGTAAATTATTTCATTATTTGCTTTTCTTTTAGTGGTTATGAGTAGTAATATCACTGAACATTAGTAGATCGACGCGAGTTCTTTCTTCGCGAACAAGCTGGATGGCTGAGAATTTAGTCGTTTTCTCCACATGTAATGTGAATACTAACCCGTTCCTCCTAAAACAGGCTTCCACAAAGGCATCCGATCCCTTAAGATTCCAGTGTGTGCTTTGCCATACTCAAAATTCCGAACTCCCAATTCAAATTCCGAAGTCGTGCATTTAGTGACGTGCTCCTTAATATAACAGAACGCGAAATTGTTTCATCAAATTCTAAACTATACTTATCAAGCATGGCTCCATACGTATTAATGTAGGTAATAAATAGCATGAACAATATAGGTAGTATAAACAACAAATTCAAATGTTTTAAGTATTTTTAGTAACATGAAGAGTTTAAATAATAAACTCAAATATTGTTATGAGTGATATTTTAGTGGATTATGCAAAGACTTTCAGTGAATGGAAGTTTGCTCCACGTGTAACGTGAATACGAGCCATTTTTCCATAAAAAGTTCTCATCGTAGGTATCACTCCCCTTAGCACATAGCCTTCCGAAGCTTTTTCGTATTTAATTAACCTAACCTTTCAGTGAATAAGCGAAAAACGTTTTTATTACCCCTTCGATCATTATTATCGACCAATTATCAGTATTATGGTCCATGTGAGACCGGAGAATATTGATGCAAATTAGTAAATTTAAAACCTCCTTAGCTAAGAAATCAACTCTTTCGTTGCCATAAATTACTTGATGACCACGCAAAAGGACCCCTATCTCTAAGCGAACTAACATCTAAGAGATGTTTTCGTAAGTCTTTACTCGTAATACTGTTTTAAAAGCTGACAGAAAAGTAGAATCAGAAGAAATGATTTTATGAGAGCTTCCCAAATGAAATACAAAATCCAACATGGGTTTTCCTCCAAAAACGAAATGACAAAAGCTTTCCTTGGAAAATTAAAAATAAATCATCTGCAAAGGCAACTGTTAAGCAACCATGAATGTAACTTCAAAGATAATTTTTTTCAATCTTCCAAAATGCAAGATCAGACCTAGAATTCTGAATACAACCTTTCGCCACAGAATTAACCTTACTTTGAGATCCAAGCAAGCGGTCTTTCGGTTTAAGAAGCTTTTAAGCCAATTGTAGATATGCGGTTTACATTGGCTGCCGAAAGAATAAAGAGGCAAATCCTATAATAGAGTAAAATCCTAAAAGAGATATTCGTGTTTTCTTTCAAATGCACTTGTATAAATTTGTAAAGATGCGTGTGATTTTCATGGCATTCAAATCAGCGTATTTTTAGCGATTTCTGCTTCCAGAGAGAAGTGCGGTTTAGGATTGATAAATGAGAAGGTTTCTTTAGAAATCAAAAATCTTAGGTAAAATACGAAAACGCAAATTTTTGCATTTTCTACTTTTGATTTCTAAGCATTTTAACTACTCTATTACTTCGATTTCAATGGATAATTGTAAAAGCTTGGTATTGTTTCTCAGTTTTACTCAGTTGTTGGTTTAACTAAACTATCTTTGTTACAGTCAAATTAAGGTGCTACATAGACAGAAGGATTAATTATTACCATTTGAGTCTAAACTCCTATAACAAACAGATGCATAAGTATGATCACTTAAAATTTATTGAACCTCATCACTTGTGAGGGCTAAATAAAAATTATACAAGAGAAATTTATCAGACAGATACAGGTTGGAGCATGGTTAGCGTCTGTACGTTCCCGTAGGTATATATATATATATATATATATATATATATATATATATATATATTATGTTTCGCCCGGCCTTGCTAACTGCTAAGGCAGCTGCCCCAGTTTTGAGGAAAACCACGCCGAAGGGCGGTCCAAGGGTCTTCCACCCGCTTTTCCTACTCTATAAAGGACTTTCGGCTGGCCGTGTATTTTGAATGCCACCTTGCCACGCAAACAGTATATGCTTACAAACATCCATGCCTTCTCTGGGGTATGAACCCGAGCCTTTCGGTACGGTAGTCAGTTGACTAACCATTATAGCAGTTGGCAATAAATTTACTAGCCGAATCTGGCTTAAACACAAGCTTTCTTCAGACTGTATTAAATTCAAACTATTTAATACATCTCAGCAGAGGCTACAAATTTCGCCTAAAACCGCAGTAGGGATTCAAACTTATAACTTACTATCTTCACTGTATCCTTCCACTATAATATTTAGTCGAAGACTAGAGTTGGAGTTTCCAAGAGAGTTGGAGTTTCCAATAAACTATTTTACGGCAACGCAGTGACGGCGATTGGGCCAAATCTCTCACATCTAATCACTCAATATCGCCACTCAAATCTAAATAAATTCTGAAATCAGCGAACCTCGTGCCCAAATGAGGAAATTTGGAAAGACATAAATTAAATAACATTTGTTTAGTGAACTTAAACGTACATGCCACAACAACATTTCTCTAATTTCAGGTTGTGAATTAGGTAAACACTCTTCAGGAGATCGAGCTGGTCAGATAATCGATTTCTTTAACGTTACATGATTTTTTACGTGTAGGTTTCCTGTGTTGCCAAAGTCACAGACGGTTCTACCAATACCTTCTTAAATTGTCCTAGAACTGCTAAGTCTTCCCACTTCTGGCAGAGATCTAAATTTCCCTTCCAGTACTTGTTAATTCGAAGCTCTCAGCTCACCTCTCTCTCTACTAGAGCATGTTCATAGTACTCTTCAACCAGTTAAACTAATCACTCAATTTGTTTGATAGCAAATCAAAAATAAATCCATAAATGTTTCAAAAAATCGAATTTATTATCCGTCATCATAGTTTTGGAATGTTCGCTTTTAGATCGGGACTCATTCAATGCAATCCAATCTCAGCTAGCGAAGAAAAAATTTTAATCACGAAAGCTTGGGAAATAAAAACGGCAAAAAAATGTTTTTCCTCTAGATGAAAGGATTTTTCATTTCCATTCCTGAATTCCAGGAGCACAAGCTCAAAAGATATTTTATCCCCCTCTAAATTTTTCGATAACAGAAGACGTATATCTGTACCAGATATTATTTTTATCAAATCCATGAACTTTATTCAAGTGAAGATGAATTTCATTTTAGCTTCAAAAGAGAAAATGTCATATTTAGATGGCATTGCACAAGATCAGAAATTCTATTTAAGTGCAGCTTGGGCTTGGAATTATATTCATATATTTAAAGCGTGCTTTCAAAAGATTGAAAATTCCAGTTTTTCTTCTTAAGAAATTTCGTGGATGAATTATTTATCCTAATTTTAATATATAATCTAAAACTAGCAGCAGAAGGAATAGTTACAATTTAATTTCAGATTATTAGTCTGCATATAATAGCAAAATAAAATTATAAATCTTCATATTTAAATTTTCGAAACTTTTCTCTCACGTTTCATAGGTTACTTCTGAATGAAAAAATTCTATACTAACAAATTTTTCTTATTTAAGGGAAAAATACCATTTAACTGTATTTAATAGTTTAATATGATAATTATTCGCGATTATTTTGTTTTCTTAAAGTTCTTTCATTTCATAAATAGTGTTTGAGGGGCCACTGATGCTGATAATGTTTATTTTGAAAACATACATATCTATCGCCTGGAAAAATTACAAAACTTTTCGCAAGACTTACAGCTGATAAATACTTGAAAACTAATCTTTATGAAATTATTTCCGAAATATTTTAGTGTGTGTGTGTGTGTGATTATGGCAAAGCCTCGAGGGCTATCTGCCTAAGAGGAGGGATGCCTTCGTGGAGGACTTTCTAAGGGAAACTGGCTCGTATACACGTTACGCATGGGGAAAACTACGAAGGCGCCCATGCAGCCAGCCCGTTCGCGGGATTCGAACCTCGGACCGAACTACCAGTGTTCAGCGACTTTACCGCTCGGCCGCTGGTGGGCCCTCCGAAATCTTTTAGAGTTTGTATCTAAAATGCGTTTTAAAAAAGAGTTTTCTATTAACCTTTTATAATGAAACGTTCCTTCTACTCCCCCTCGGCAACTAGCAAAGGAAAACATACCGACACCAAAGGTTTACAACACTAATGTCTGGTTTCGTGTAGAATATCAGAAGACTTATGGCTCGACTTAGTGAAACAATTACAAGATCAATTACAATCTTCTATGATTCAGATTACGTTTAAATAAAAATTTTTATTAAAACTTTAAACTTAAGAAATGCACAGCTCGTCATTTACAAAATCAATCTCTGCTGCTTGTGGGATTTCAGCTAACATAAAAAGTTAAGGTAAAATTTACGCATTTAATACATGTAATTAATTCACAAGGAAAATTCCTAATATTCTTAGGGAAACTTTCTAAATCTGCATATATTTCTAAATATTTTGTCTAGCAAAAGGCTAAAACTGAGAAGACAATTCTAGGATTTGTGTGAGATATATCACATTCAGTGCCGTTACCAAAAGCTCACTCCCTAGCTTCGAGAACTCTGTTTTTATATACATATTTATTAATTTGCTTCCTGGTAGGAGCCGATGAAATTAAGCAAAGTCCCAGTAAATAGTGGCTTTGCCGATGAAATAAAATATAGTTACAGCAAAGTTAAAAGTAATAAGATAATAAGTTAACTGAAATGTTAATCATTCAAAGCTTAGAACTTTTATTTCAAAATATGAATAGTTATTTACTTCTAATAAATATATAACACTCGTTTATTTATTTAAAATTTAAACTGATTATATCAATTCTATTTTCTTAAAAAGGCTATGCAAGGAAATTCAAAATTTTCAAGTTAAAAGAAAACGATTTTTCAGAACTTATCTGAAAAATGATTGGATTGCAGACAAATTTGAAAAAAAATATGTTAACAGTCTGAAAATTCTATATAATATCAATGTTTATTTCAATTATTTTTCCAGATTTACGGGACCTCCAAATTTATGAGTCATCTTAATTTAAACCTTCAAAGCTATCATTTTTCATTTTCTTAAATTTTAAGTTCATATGACCGAATCTATCTTTTAAATACTATATTTATTTATGCTACATTATATTGAATAATCACATCAAATAAAAAAATATTGTTACTCTAGTCAGTTTCCAATGTCTAACTTTTCTTTGTATAACTGTTTCATTGTTTGATCAATTGACTATGGTGAAGAAACTCTAGGACTATCTGCCTTAAGACAGACACTTTCGAGAAGAAATTTCGAGGAGAAACTAGCCTGTGCACGAAACCGAACTATGGAAGAATTATCGTTATTAACCTATTTTATGTGCTGGCTGATTTTGCCTTCTTCAAACAGAAAAAGGAATAAAATTTCGGTTTATTATATATATATAAGATAAAATTCTAACTTTAATTTATTATAGCATCTTAAGCCTTCTTTTTATTATTTCCCTTTTCTTTTCTCAAAATATTAAAATGCTCGTAGTAACTCCTCAGGTTCATCATTTTAAAATTAATCCTTGATATGTGATTCTTACATAAAGCTAATGGCAAACTTACACAGATAACGGCAAGAGTAAAAGTAAAATCTTTCATCCAATTAGAATAAAACAAAAACTAATATTAACTAACAGCAATAAAGTGAAACTATGTCCATAGTAATTAATCACGCCCATCTAGAGAAGCAGCTTCCTCGTTCTTAATCTAATAAATACAATTTTCGCTCTTTTTATTCCTGCTTTTGTTCTGTTAGCATGTATTTCGTTGCCCCTCTTTATCGCCACTTGTAATGCTGCAATATTTGAAAACGTGAAATTATTAAACAGCAGGTGCACTCTCCTTTGTACTTATATTGCTTGGTTGCGCTCTGTATTCAATGAAATTTTATCTGAATAAAGTTGAATATCAGACATCCAGCATTATTCGTCCTCTTCAGCTTCTACGAAACGATGCTGAATTCTTGTGTATATATATATAATTTATAATAAGAAAAAATTATAAATTATTAAAATTAAAATTTAAACTAACTTATAGGCCTTTTCAGGAGCTTTGTTTAATGGGACTCTTGCCTCTTCAGAGAATTTCCGTTTGAGTTACTGAAATACACTTTTTCATTTTTTTTTTCATCATTCGCAGAAAAATTCATCCCGGATCACATAAATTAAGATATTTTCGAAAGAGCTACTTTACACATATATAAATCTGAGTTTTTATCAAAATAAAATGAGCTTTTATACAATATGCTCATCGTAACAATTATTTCTCCTATATTTATTTTCTAATTTATTCTTGGTTGTTTTAAATTGCTCCCTTAATTGCACGGTCATCGAAAACAGTAAGTTAACGAACGGTAATATCATTTGCAAAATGGGCAAAATAGCAAAATGGCAGCTCTTCATAGTAATGAGATAACACGAAGCGGGTTCAATTTAAGATTACATCCCGAAGCACATTAAACCCATTTTTTTAGTCGCAGCTGATAATGATGTATAGTCACGCCACAGGCACAGCGCTACCAGCATTTCTCTGGTGATAGCTTCACACATCTTACTGAATTTGTGAGATATGTTTTAAAAGGAAGTTATTTAGATAGGTTTATTTATAAAACCATCTGAAAATACACTAAAAGATAATTATTTCATGTATTTTTCCTTTTTTGAAGGCACTCAAAGATTGGTGAAAATCCTTTCTTGGAAGATTCTTTAGAAGTTACATTCCATATATTATTTTTAGCTATATCCAATATATCATGTTACAGCATATATTAATGTCTCGTCTGTCATTCCTATCCTAAGACTAGCTTTGTACAATTTAAACTTCATTTACTCTTAAGATTAATTGATTTGCGAAAAGAAACGAGGTAAAGAATCTGCAAGTAAAAAAATAAAAATTTCTAAAATGTACTTTTTTCCGAACTATGTTTTTCAGATGTTATTTAATTAAAAGATATGGCTTATTTCTGAAATAAACGTATATAAAATCAAATAGTTTTGAGTATCAAGTTTTTCACTTTTGATAGAATTAAATATGTAATGCATTCAAAGTATAATACAACTGTCGTATTGATAGTTGAAATCTAACCAATTTGTTTAAAGGAAGAGGGGCGCTTTAAAAATGTTAAAAATGCTCAGTTGTAGTCTTCAGTGTTTCTGCAACTAAACAATTTATATACTAATTATTTAAAATATTTAATACGTCTACTGCTTTTGGCTTTTTTAAATATAATTTCAGAAACTATTAACAAAAAATTTCATTATTTAAAAAGTATTCTAAGTGATAAAAACGCAAATTAATGACCTAATGTAGTACTCTTTTTCTTTTCTTATCTTTTATTAAATATTTTAACTCTCATATTTAAGTCATATAAATATTTTTCAGGTCTCAGTATTTCTATATTATAGATTACGAAAATTAACATTTAAGCAAAACTATAAAAATCAGAAAAGCTAATCATAGTGTAGCAAACAGAGCTCAAAGCAATGTATTATAAGGTATTTCTCCCGTCTTCCTAGCGTGCCTTCGTGGTGTAGTGGTCAGCACACTGAGCCGGTATTTCAGAGGTCCGTGGTTCGATTCCCGGCGAAGGCGATTGCACATTTTTCATCTTGCCTGCTTACAAAAAAATAATTAATGTCTCTACAGTGGCGCCCGAACTAAAAGGGTGTTGGATGAGGATTCTCCTCACCCAAGATTTGGCGATTGGGTCCCCTAAAAACCCCAGTCGCCTTTTAAAAGGGGGAGTATATAAGGTATTTCTCCCGCCTTACTAGCGTGCCTTCGTGGTGTAGTTGTCAGCACACTGAGCCAGTATTTCAGAGGTCCGTGGTTCGATTCCCGGCGAAGACCATTTTTCATCTTGCCTGCTTCCAAAAAAAATACTTAATGTCTCTACAGTATAATCTCTCAAATAATTACGAGATGTAATTAGCTACATTAAACATTCAATCCAAAAGGTTTATCCG
Source organism: Stegodyphus dumicola (assembly GCF_044657685.1). NCBI lineage: Eukaryota > Metazoa > Arthropoda > Arachnida > Araneae > Eresidae > Stegodyphus > Stegodyphus dumicola. The sequence goes on from NC_140780.1 coordinate 131,588,919, forward strand.
CATAGCTTATGAAGTACAGGGTGAATACACCAAAGTAACGACATATATGTTTAATGGATATGTCATTAATTAGCGAATTGCAGAAATACAGCAATGGAATAAAATTAAACAACCTTGAGTGATATTTTCGAGAAATATTGCAATCTCAGTTTTTGAACGCAAAAAACTAATCTAACGTTCATAAACTTTTGAATTAACAGTTTTAAATTTTCTGGTGGCAGAATTAGAGAAGAACGCAGAATTTAAATTTGGAGTTCCTTTGAACAGGAGAGCCTGGCTGTCATTTTCCAATTTACTCTCTAAAGTGTTCTAATTAATGATTTTTAAATAGTTTTAAAGTTATATTTCGTAAACGTAAATAACAGATGCTTGTATTTTGGCCTAAGGCAATGAAATAAAATTGTGTCATGTGAAATCTAATTAAGAAATCCTTTTTGCTGTAATTTTAAAAGGTATTACGGCCCCCATTTCTACCAGAGGTTATCAATCAATGTTAACAATTAGCGACCCCAAATTTCCATATACTGCGTCACAGTATAATCACTCTTGTATAACCAAACACAGAATTCAAGTAGATCTTAAGTTCATTCCGAAGAGAAACGGAATGTTGCTGACACTTTGTAACCCACACTTGTCCATCAAGGATAAACTTCAGTGCTCTAGATATTTAGCCTAAAATTGCCATCATATTTTAGCGCGAGGTATTACATTGTCAACCAGACTGCTTCGTTGCATCTTTATCTTACAAAAGTTATTTTACAAATCCCATAATCCAATATTAAATTCAATATTTTCTTGAAGGATGATTTAATTAAATTTGCATTTCTGTTTGGCATGTTCTTTTTAATCTCTGAAAAACATTTCTCTGCTCTTATTCTAAGCTAGATTTTTGTAGCCGTTTTAGAGCTTTCTCTCAAGTATTTATTTTAATTCTGTATTTTTTTCGTTCTTAAATATGTATGCATATATATAGCATGTTACATGTTTAAACTAATTATCATCAGCAGCATGAAAGTTATGTACACATGTTTTTGGAACTAGGAGAATTCTTTTACGTTAATCTACATAATATTTTACATCGAATTATGCTTGTTACCACTGCTTTTAATAAGAGGCCTTTAAGATTTTATATTGACTATTCTATAGCTTATTCTAAATGCTTGAACTCAGTGTTACTAATCAGCTAAGTGACTAGCCTACTTTGGTGTATCCCCCCTACAAACTTCCTTTAATCCTTTCCCGAATTTCAGGAGTCTTTCAACATAAAACGTAAGTTTAATACCATTTTAAAGACATATTTTCAACAGTATTATAATTTCTAATAAAGTTATATGGAGTGAAAGAGTGGAAAAAAAAAGAAATTGAAACAAATTTCTCAAATTTATCTATATCTCCATTACACGTAACAAATACAAAAGTAAGGCTGGGTATTACCTAAGAATGAAATTAGATATAAACGTTTTCCTCTGCAATTTTATATATACACGATTAAGCAATAAATCAGATTATATACCAAACAGAATCAAAGTGCAAAAATATATCAAGTACCAAAAAGGAAAAGCATCGTTTAATGTGTACAAAATGTGCATAGCTGCAGTAAATGGATAAGGTATAAATTTCCCTTTTCGGATAATTATTCCTAGTTGCACGGCAAAGTGTGCCCGCATAGGTGGTTGGTACCTATCGCGAGTGAGGCTTGCGCTGATAGACGACCAGGTTTGGAGTCATAATCAGCGCTCCAATAAATGGCATTCGATTTCCATCAGTTTTGCCCTAGAAAATAGTATATGGGCACAATACCTGCTTATCATTCTTATATATCATGTTTTTCGATACTTATATCTATCTACATGTTAAGCCATAACATACTTTTATTTACAATGTTATACTTTTGCACTATACTATTGTTCAAAAGCTGTGTTTTTTAGATACTTACATGCAAAGTAAACTGAACAGTTTAAGAATAAAGTATTTTTCTTTTACCTTCCAAATAGCTTTATAATAAAATAAAAATCATAGTTTCATAACATCGAATAGATACTTTTTTTTTCAGAATTTATCATTCCTTTTGCTGTCTCATACTTTACAGTAATGCTATATAAAACTGTATCATAAATGGTAGAGGATCGCAAAAAATTGACATATTTTTATTTAAAAATAGTTTCAAAGGGAAACTAGAGATGCAAATCGTGAAAATATATCTATCATCTCCAAATCGCTTAGAAATAAATATTTGAGTGAATTTAATGCAACAATATTTTAACTTAATTAAATTATTTTATCGATTAAAACATTTAAACGTTTAATTCATTTACTTACTATTTTAAAATACAGGTGCATAACTTATTTCAACGATTAAAGTTTTAGATGAAACGACTAACCTGATTAAAACTGTAATAACAAATACGAAACTTTACGCTTCCTTAAAATTCCTTAAAGCCTAATTACCTTTCAGTTATAAAATAACAAAGTAAAAATCTCAGCTATATCTACATAAGGCAACTAATTATTTTTAATTAAGTACAACGATGAAACTCCCACGAATTTCCAATAAAATGCTGAATGCAGAAAATTTCATGAACTTCACTTTTTTCTTTCGTTAAAAATGTAATTCACATTTTACAAAATTTGCCTGCTTTTTAGAAAATCAGCATTATTATTATAAAATAAAGTAAAAACATTAAGTATTCATATAAGTAAATGCAAGATATGTGTATAATATCTTTCATGTAAATTATACGCAATCTTGCTCACAAATATGCTGTTACACAAATTAGATGGAAGACATAATATACTCTATGACAAAAAACTCGACTCACCAAGAAGGAGCTGTCCGATGGAGACAAAAATTGGTGGATAGGAAAATTATGTACATAATAGAAAATGATTAAAATTTCAGAACAATTGAATGATTTATTTCAGAGTTACATAGTTATAAAGTAACGAGCTCAATAAAATGTTGACCCACCTCTAGCCTGGATGCAAGCTGCCACACGGCGTGGGATAGATTGATAAAGCTCCCGGATAGTCTCCTGCGGTATTTCTTGCCAAATTTGCTCCACCTGTCGGGTTAGGTCATCAACATTCCCTGGTAGATGCAGTCGCCTACCATCATATCCCAAACATGTTCGATGGAAGAGAGATCTGGCGTTCTGGCTGGCCAAGGAAGTGTTTGACAAGCTGTAAGACAGTTCATAGCAACACGTGCCGTATGTGGTCTGGTATTATTTGCTGAAAAATGAGGCCAGCGTACTGCAAAAGGAACGATAGCAAAACAGGTCTCAGAATGTCGTCGACGTACCGCTGTGATGTAAGTGTGCATCTAATGACGACCAAGGAATCCGGCTATCAAGTGAAATAGCACCCCAGACCATAACTCCTGCCTGAGGGCCTGTGTGGCGTGCAATAGTGAAAGCACGACCGGCACGCTGCTCTGGGCGTCTTCAGACACGTCTTCGATGATAGTCACGACACAACTGGAAGCGGGATTCGTCGTTAAATACTACACATCCCCAGTCATAATCATTCCAACCTGATCGAGCCAAGCACTATTGTAATCTGGCTCGACAGTGGGCAGGCGTGAGTGGCAGGTGGCGTAATGGTCGGTACAAGCGTAGATTTCGCTCTATCAGCCGTCTGTGAATGGTCATGGTGGACACTTGTGTGCAGGTCGTACGTCTGATGGTTGATAGTGATAAGTCACGCGCTGTGACAGCCGATCTGACAGTTACTCTGTCCTCCCGATCTGTTATGACCCTAGGTCGACCGCTACCATCATGACGCTGAACTCCGTCATTGTCCACCCATTCTTGCCAGCATCTTCTAATCGCCACATCGCTTGGACTCATATGACGAGCAATTCTCAGATTTGCCCAACCTGTCTCTTTCAATCCAATGATACGTCCTCTTTCGAACTCTGACAGTTACTCGTAATGAGCACGAATCCTGCGGCGAGGAATTTTTTCAGACGTTGAAAGGTATCCTTAATCGGAATTCAACAGAAATTTGTAACAATAGTTCGAGAATATCTCCTTATATACATCTGCTGGATTTGCGGTTTCAACGCGCTGGAGATCACACTATTCATTCATTGGACACCAAATTTTAATAAGTTGCCTATTTGGTCAAAGCATTTACGCATACGAAATTTCAAAGCAACCGGATGATTCTTTCTTCATGCGTCGATTTTTTTTTTTTTTTTTTTTTTTTTTTTTTTTTGGTTAAAGAGCGTATATTTTTGCAGTTACCAGTCTTAAAAATCTGTTAAATAATATACGAGTAAAAAATGTCGGTTGCATTATGAGATATTAAATTTAAAATTAAACACATTTAAATTAATATATTGATTATCGAAATATTAAAACATTAAAAGCATTTAAATTACTAGAAAGAAAAACTGCTTTAAAAATTTATATTGCTTTTATCCTTGTCCTCCCTTTTATTGAAGGATGCACTTATAAATCTTCCTCATTCTTTTCAGTTTCTTTCTATATTAATACGTCAGGCAAAGTTAAGTTGTGAACGATATTAAATATATCAAAATAAATATTCCTTATTTCACTATATTTAACTATTCTGAATTAACGTATTATGTTTAGAAATCACGGGATATTTCATTTCTTCGGCTTTACAGACCTCTGCATTTCAAATTATTCGAGAATCTGAGCGCCTCTGCCCGCTCCCAGCAGCCAAGCGGAAAAACCGCTGAACACTGGTAGTTTGACACAACCTCAAACCCTCGTAAACGATTTGGCTGCAACAGCTGGGCATTTTCGTGGTTTTGCTCATATTTAATGTGAATATGAACCAGTTTCCCTCAGAAAGTTCTCCAAGAAGGCATCTTTCTTCTTAGACAGATAAACTTAATACACAGTTTGCCATAATAATAATGGATCTATTCTAAGAAACTGAGGAACGTTTTGCTATATCCTTATCATTACGTTTTCTCATAACCACGCAGCAGCTTCATCTGCGTATTTCCTATTGCAACGAATGTTACTGTGATGTACCCCCTTTTTAAAAAAATGAGCAATGAATTTACTTATTTAATTTATATATTTTAGCGTTAGACATTAACATTATAGATTAAAATGCAATATATATATATATATATATGTGTGTGTGTGTGTGTGTGTGTATTTCATTTAAAATTTGCACTTACTGTTTGGAAAAAGGACGATATTTTTCAATATACTTTCTACTTTGATTCTGAGAAAAATCTCTTAAAATTGTCAAGGAATCATCAAATCATATTAAGTTATTGATTAGCTAGATTTTTGCTGAATGTTTTCTTGCAGGAAATTTCGTTTTATATTTAAACATTTCTCTTTGACAATAAAATACATGTCACTAAATTACGCCTGAAACGGCAAAAATTCCTGAATCATCTTGACTTTTTACTTAAATGTAAATGTAAAAAATTGATCCCCAATTTTATTCAAATCAAATCTAATCAAAAACCTTCGAGTCGCGTTTCAAGAATTCTGTTAAATTGCAAGCTTGCCTTACTTCGGTCCGTGATAAGGGATACACGTCAACAATTGTCCAAAATTAAACATGAACTCTATAAGCTTCATCTGGAACTCGCTAAATCATATCCAAAATTCACTGCCCTTGAACAAAAGTCTTGGTCTAGAACGGAGAATGCAGTTAACCGTCATAAAAACACCCTTGCAGTTAAATTCGAAAAACTTCTTTTACAGTCTTCCAATTCAAGTAGTTCAAAAAATCTTCCCATTGTAAACATCAAGCCAATGGTTAATATTTCTAATGTTAGTCTTTCAGAAGAACAAGAGAGAATTCTAAAATATAATTTTAACTTCTCACAAACCTGTAAACCCTCGTTTCCAAAGATTTTGGCTCCTATCGAAAAAGCTTTCAAGTTCAGTAAAGTTTCAGATTCACAGAAAGAAATGATTAGGCATCTTATCGCTCATAATGTGAAATTCAATAATAAACCTTTGAAACCAAATCTAACTGCGAGAGAAAGAGCTACAATGCGCGAAATTCATTCTAACCCGGATATTATCATTTCAAAGGCCGACAAAGGTGGCCAGATAGTCGTCATGGATAAGAACACTTACATCGATGGTGTCACTAAACTCTTAAACGAAGGACCATATAATCCGATCCCTAAAGATCCTTCACCTTCGGACTTACCCAAAATAAAAACTGCGATCAAATCTTCGCAAATCATTTCAAGCAACTTAAAACATTCGCTTATCCCATCTGTTGCGAATTGTGCCAGATTATATGCTCTTCCCAAAATTCATAAAAGTGGTATTCCTTTCCGCCCTATTGTATCAAATTTAGGTACTGCCTCGTATCCTTTAGCTAAATATTTAGTTTCTAGATTTTCTACTCTATTAGACAATAACATTTACACCATAAAAAATTCAATAGAGTTTGTAAAAAAGGTTAAAAACATTTCTCCTAGTAATTTACTCATGGTTTCTTTTGATGTAAAATCATTATTCACCAATGTCCCAGTGGAGGGTGCATTAAGATGTCTAGAAACCAGACTTCGCGAATTTCATTTCTCTTGCATCGAAATTGAGGAGCTAATTTCTCTCACTCAACTCTGTTTGAAACAAACACATTTTGTTTTCCAAAATAAATATTACAAGCAAACTGAGGGATTAGCCATGGGAAGCCCCCTCAGTCCCATCCTGGCTGATATCTACATGCATTATTATGAATCAAAATTGTTTGAAACTTTAAACTTCCCGGCATGGTTCCGCTACGTAGACGATACTTTTACCCTGTTTGAAGGTAATAAAGATGATTTAAATAAAGTTCTTTCAACAATGAACTCTATTGATCCTGCTATTCAGTTCACTTTTGAACTTGAGACTTGCAATTCTCTTTCGTTTCTCGACATTCTGGTCACACGTAACACATCCAACTTCAGTACTACAGTTTACCGTAAACCTTCATCGGTTTGCCTTCCACCACACTTTAAATCATGTCATCCGACTAAACAAAAGTTAGCTTCATTTTATTCCTATGTTTTCCGTGCTCTTCAAGTTTGCTCCTCCAAACTAGCCCTTGATGAAGAACTAAATTATTTAAAAGCAATAGCTATTGACAGGGGCTTTTCACCCAACATTATTAATCAAGCAGTTAAAAAATTCTCATCTGAACACACTAAAAGCCACAATCTTATTTTAGGAGATTATAAAAATTCTGTTGTCATTCCCTTCTTTCCATCAATTAGCTATAAAGTTGCACATATTTTGCAGAAATTTAACTTTCGGGTTGTTTATTCTCCCATCAATAAAATTCCAACTTCTATACTCAAGGACCCCATTCCGGATATGAATTCCTGGGGTATTTATAGGATTCCTTGCCAGTGTGGTTTAATTTACATTGGCCAAACTAAGAGAGCCTTAAAATTTCGCGTCAAAGAACATGAGGCATACGTTAGAAAAAAGGAAACACAGAAGTCTTCTGTTGCTCAACATTGCTGGTCCGAAAATCACACTTTCAATTTTTCTGCTGCCAAAATTATTCAAAAAACATCTTCCATTGGAGAACTGGATTTTCTAGAGGCATTTCACACTCATAAAAATCTTTCTGTTCTAGTTAACGATCCTAATTCCAATCCAAATTTGCCTTCGGCTTTTAGAGAAATTATGTTTTAGTTCTGGTTTCGCCAACAGATGGCGCCACTTGCTTATTCTTGTCCAGGCTTTCTTATCTTATCTAATCATTATTTCCTACCTTGTTCATTTGCGGTTTTGCAGCTGAAGATGATGGTTCGGTAAAACCATCGAAACTAGTCCTGTGAAAATTTTGTAGGTATAACGCTGATTTTTGTTGTTTGACTTCTGAATTAGTATTTATTCGGCGTGTTATTGTGTCTTAATTAATAAAATACAGTTTTAAAAATAAAAAGCTTCCCTTAATTAGCTATCTCACAAAAATAATAAATTTACTTTTGCTTTTTCTTTAGCAGCAGAACTAAGTTTTAAATAATGCTGCACTCAATTTTATTTTTAAAAGCTTTTCTTACAACTATGACTGATAAATTGCTATAATTTAAATCGAGAATCCCAGCGGACATTTTTCTGCATTTAACAGGAGCGCTCCTTCATTTTCTTTCCTTTTGATATAATTATAATATAGCAGATGTTTTTTTAAGTAACGTTTTTTCCAAATACCTAAAAAACTGAAAGTGAAACAAATTAAAATAACAAATGAGCTAAAATAAAAAGAAATACATTCCATAAAACACTTTTCATCTTTGAAAAGGCATTTCCCAGATAATTTAATTGAAATGTTTAATGGAGAACATTAAAGGCATGAAACCGAGAATATCTTTGAAACATTTAGATTTATTATCTATGTAATGTTAGATTTGCAGAACTAAGATAATCTGGTTGTCTATCGTATGGGCAAGAAACTGTGTTGATTCCAATAACGTTTCCTTAAGAAGAGATCTCAGGGTTGTAAAATAGTAGGTTACGTTACAAAATAATAAAAGAAAAGCAATCAAACGCTCCCAATATATTTTGATTCGAGGATCAAAATTTTTTATTTGAAGTTAAAAAAAACTGATTTCATTATCATGGAACAGATTATTTTTTATTATTAAAATTCCTGAACCATCTGTATTTTCTTCTACTCGTCATGGTATACTGTATTATGCTGCGATCAGAATATTAGTCTTTCAAAGAGTAGTCTATGACCACATCACAAATAATGAGCATTTTTCAAATATGAAAGTGAATAATTAAAGTTAATTGAACTGGCGAAAGATGATTACAGATGACGGTGAATAAATCCATTTTCGAGTCTTTACACTTAAGCTAAATTAAAGTGACATTTCATCCATAGTCCCACCGAGCGTTACGGGTTTAACCCTCAAATTTGCAAGTTCCTCAAAATATCATGAATAAATTATATTTTCTTGATTATAATTAAAAAACACTCTCCCATGTTTTACCTTGAGTTCATTTCCTTCCAATATACAACCAACCCGAAATCGGATACATTAAATGCTGGGAGATAATTTCACATGTAATGTATATAAAAGCCATCCTTCTAGACGGAATTTTCCGTCCGTAACGCTGAAAGAGTGCTATTCCGATGACAGCTTAACTATCCACAACTAACTTATGTACTGTCAGATTAATACACTTTATGAATAAATACACTCTTAGCCAAAAAAACAACTACGCACCACGACGCACCGAGAATAATATAAAGCAAATTGGACACAAATTGATATGTATGCAGGTTTCGACGGAAAATGCAAAATTTTACCTTGAAATTGAATGAACTCTTGCCAATGAATGAACGGTTATCGCTACAGCGCATCTGATCTGCGCAACTGGCAGGATATTTAAGAGGAGAAATTGCGATTCCAGGACATAAATTCTTCCCGAATTTCATTCCGTGTACTCTAGTAGACAGTAACTATACCTCGCATACGCGCGAACGATATACGCAGATGTCAGAATTTGAGAGAGGTCGCGTAGTTGGACTCAAAGAAGCCGGTTGGTCCTATCGGCAAATAGTTCGACATTTGAGCAGAAGCGATGCCACTATTAGACGATGTTAGCAGGAATGGGTGAACCATGGCCGCATACAGCGTCAAGAAGGAAGCGGTAGGCCTAGAGAAACGACAGAACGTGAAGACAGAGCAATCCTCATGACAGCACTCACAGCCCCAGATGCATCATTATCATCGATTGTACGTGCAACTAGAGCTTCAGTGACCGCAAGGACCATTCATACACGGCTCACAGAAAGGGGGCTGAGGTCACGACACCCCTTGCGCCGACTACATGAACTCTGTTCAACGTCAAGCCCGTTTGCAGTGGTGTCGGGCTCATTCGCACTGGAATGTCACTGACTGGAGTAGAATAGTTTTCAGTGATGAACCCCGCTATGAACTGAGCCTCGATTACCAGAGAAGGCGAGTCTGGAGACGCCTCGGACAGCGGTGTGATACCAACCTAACTGTCTTCCGGCAGACAGGCCGACAACCAGGAGTGATGGTCTAGGGAGGGTGCCATTTCATTTCATAGTAGGACCCCTTTAATTGTCGACCGTCGCAACCTTACAGCACAGCGGTACGTCGACGAAGTTCTAAGGCCCGTTGTGTTGCCCGTCATGTCACGCCACCCTGGGCTTACATTTCAGCAAGATAATGCCCGCCCCCACACTCACATGTTTCTGCTGCTTGCCTTAGTGCTTGCCGAACATTACCTTGTCCAGCAAGGTCGCCGGATCTCTCTCCTATCGATGCACGTTTGGAGCATTAAGGGCAGGGCCCTCCAACTAGCTCGGGATGTTGACGATCTAATGCGTCAGTTGGACAGAATGTGGCACGATATCCCTCAGGAGGACATCCGCAACCTCTATCAATCGATGCCAAGCCGAATAACTGCTTGCATAAGTGCCAGAGGTGGACACACGCGTTACTGACTTTTTCACTTTGTGAAGCTCTATCACTTCAATTCCAATTTTTCTCAAACTGTAATCATGTGATTTTCTGTACATGTACATTACTTCTACCGATTTTCGTCCCATTCAGATAACTCCTTCTTGGTGCGTGTTTTTTTTTTTTTTTTTTTTTTTTTTTTTTTTTTTTTTGTCTAAGAATGTAGTTGCCACGAATTTTAGCCAAACAATTTGTAGAGTTTATGTATTCCCAGCAAGCATCAGAGTATTGTTTCATGCGAGCTCCAGAAAGAATTTTCAGAATTTGAATTTTCTTTCTTTCTTGACTGCTACCAATGTCAGTATAACTCATTTTTATAATTCTGATTCATTACATCAAAAGGTAGAAACCGATTTTTAACTTAATTAATGTTTTACTAATATAAGGAATTATTTATACGTTAGGCAGTTAGACTAAGTTATTTCGCTGCGAAAAGCCCATATAAGCTTTAACCTTAGGCATGTTGCTTTTCATGGACCACTTCCTAAACAAAATACACTTGCATTTATCATCCGCATGAAGAAAAACACAAAGAAGTTTCTCCTTTGTTCAGATTAAGAGAGGAATTATAAGTATTAAGCAATTGATTTATTTAGCAACTGCTGAGTCCTTTTTTAATAACAACTATTAAATCAGAAAATGTCTGTAAGATAGAAAAAAATGTAAAAGATAAATTATAATTTAAATTAGCAATAACATCTTAATGCTTAAATTAAATTTATTTTTCCTCTTTATTCTAAAAATAGTAATCTTGTAGTGCACTACTTCATTTCGAGACTAATCCATGTCATATGACTCTTGCATAACGCTAGTGACGTAAATGGAACTAAAACTCAAACAGCCAATAATAATTTTACAGCAGTATTATTTTTTCGGTCAAATGCATTGAGAACCGAAACATTATGAGAAAAATAGTAAATTTTCTGAAGCATATTAAAACCTCATTCATTACAGTTTATAAATGTGTTTTCGATAATATTTTTTTTTTCATTATATACAAATGATTAATCAATTGAGCGAAAGAAAGCAAGCAACCAGAAATTACGCTTTGGAGGTACTAATCCTTCTGCCACTAATGATATCGCCATGGAAACCATTGCGTATAATAAAGCAGCATTTATTTACATTATCTGGTTAAAGAAATAAAACTAAAAGCTCTTACTTTTTCTCCTCCCATGTTTAATGTTTTCTCGTCAAGGCACTGAATCGTATGACATTAAAGCATATTAGACCTAAATATGTATTACAAATATTGTACTTCTACCGGCGTCATCATTTGCACTCAATTATTATTTTTCATTTATTTTACGAATAACAATCCCTTATAATTCTTGAGTTTCAGATTTTTACAAATATATCACTGAATAGTGAAATCCAGTGAAACATCTAGTAGCTTCTGGATGAATGAAAGGAAATTTTATCTCTGTGTTTCTCAATTCCCAAGAGGAATAATAATACAAAAACTTATTAAGTTTTCGAAAAATAAAATATAATTTAATGAATTCAATTAGGAAATCCTCAAAAAATACATATTTCACAGTTTATTGCAATAAATTACGGAGCTGAAAATCTTCAATTACGATTCTAACACATAGATGTAAGGCAAGAGCCCAATCATACCTGATTTCGACAAACGGAATTCTGTGCGGTTCACATAGCAATCTTCTTAAGAATGATTCAGATAAAAAACTATTAAATTTGCTCTACATAAAATGGTAGAAAACTTCATCCTGAATATTCCTGAGTGTCGAAGAATTACATACGTTTAATCAAAATCTTAGTATAGAATTTTATAAGAATGAAATTTACATAAATTCTCAAGTGTATTCAAACTGAAAGAGGTAAATAGCATTAACTTCAGTTTCCACCTTGCAGTAAACCTTAAATTTTGAATTAGAATTTAATTTAATATTAAGTGAAAATTTTTAATAATAACTATCATTCGTTTAATTTATACTGCATCAGAAAATGTCAGAGCGTCCTACAATCTTGCATGAAAAACTGCCCATCACCCGAAGCTTCTTAGGCGCTAAAGCAGGCAAACCGTCTTATCTGTAAACACTGGTCGTTCGAGCACACATGAAATAATCGAAATAAGAATAAGGCTGTATTTTACTGTGCACTCAGTAGCATAATACTGTCACTTCATAAGGAAGTGAATCTGAATTGAAGCAGCCAGGATGGGATATTATGCATTTCTTAAACACCTAACACTTTTTTTATAGTTTAAAATTTTTCTACCATGTTAAAAATACTGAATAGTTAAATCAAAAGAAAAATTCCGCTCATAAACTTTTGTACGTATATTAAACGACATATAGCTAATCCACGTGAGTCCGCAAATTACAGACGTCTAATTAAAATTTTAAAGTTTTAACTGCGCAAACAACTGAAATTCAGAATGAGTCTTATAAACTAATTGTACTTTAATTTAGCTGGAATTTTTTAAATGTCATATGCTGGTTTTATGAAGAAACGGAACAATTTTTTTCAAACTGAAACTGAAACATTATTTTAAAAAATGTTACCCCAATACAGTAAATTCGAATATGAAGAGAAATGAATATTTATTTAGATTTTTAACAATTATAGTTATAAATAAAGATTTCTCAAGAACTAAAATCAGTAGAATGTAAAAATTTTGCATATAATTTACGTAAGCAAGTAATGTAAAAATAGCTATTGGCTAAAGAATAAGCGGGCTGGAGGCTGTCATTAATAAAGTAATTCAACCAACAGAGTAAACAGTCAGAAACATAATGAGTATGGCAACCTAGAGTATTTATGCTTCAGTATGTAGGAAGCTGTGCATTAACATCTAAGAAAATGTTGTGCATTAATATCTAAGAATACAATGATGACATTTTCAGCTACACAAGATGTTTGAAGAAAAGCGACTACATGCTTTATTTTCGTAAATATTAATCCTTGATAAGCATTTCCAATTTAAAATTTCGCAAAAAAAAAAGAACTGGAAAAATTTATGAAAACAGCTGCAGCACTACAATTCAGATTTTTATGTAAGCGAACAAAATATAAGGAGATAATGGTAAATAGTAGCTTCATATGGCCATCTACGAAGTTAATGTTAAATAGTAGCTCCATATGGCCATCTACGAAGTTAATGGGTTCTGTTTTTGCCTCAATATGGAACAGTTTGCTCAATGCGGAACTCAAAAAATAAGAAATTTTCCTTTGAAGTTTCTTCTTAAATATGCTTAAAATCTACTCGAAATCGCATAGTAATAGGCACTGCGAAGTTATCTACACTACTCAATTTGCTATCGAATATGTTATAAATTTTGCATGTTGAGGTATGAAAATGTTTATTTAACTTAATTAAAGCATACAGAATGTTAACTGAACATTTTTATCTAAGGAAGTACATTAACAATTTGAGTTTATATACACATTCAAACACATTTGAGTTTATATACACAGCAACAAACATATACACATTCAAACATACATTTTCTAACCAAATTCTGAAACAATTTACATAAAATTCTATAGATTATTTTAAGAATTTTTATGTTCGTAGTTTGTGGTTGAGTCTGCAATTAGGATTATAACTGCAGAAATTGGCATCATGAAGAAAGGTTATATGGGATGGGGATAACTTATAATTCAAAAGAGGAAGTAAATTTCAGCAACAAACAAGGATTGATGAACGAACTAGGACTGAGATTGATGTTGAGACAACCATGGCTTCAGTAGAAGTACATATGCACGTTAAACATTTAAAGAAAGAGCATCCCCTTTTAGAGCATCCTCTTTCTTGACGTATACGTAAAATACATATAACAGTATTTGCTGTTTATAATACAGGATATAACATAATGCTAATGCTGCTATATTGAACTTTTACTTTTATTTACCTAATTCTGATGCAATGTACTTTGTGGCAATTTAGAAATGAGGCTGCATTTAAATAAAAAGTTATAAAGTTTACAAATCTTCTTTGCAACCATAAACTCTAATTGAACATTTATATTGACTGGCAGCGAATTATTTCTAAGTTTAAAATAACAACTGAAACTTGAGAAGGGTGTCAAATACACTTTACTTAAAGCTCAATAAGAACGGAAGACACACTTGGGCCTTATAACTCAGCCAGCCATTTGTAAAAGAATAACTTAAAGTACGGTAAATTCAAATGTAAATCTTAAATTCAGATAAGCTAGTAGCCGAAGGCTGAACAAATGTGTTAATGCGAAATTGGCTCAAAACTTAACTGGCATGGATATTCAACTACCGGCAATTAAAATGCAAGGCCGAAGACTACAAATCTCATCGTAGCTAGCAATCTATTAACTTGGCCTCGAGAGGCAAATTACGCTCTGTCTTACAATCCAAAACCCTAACCTTAAATACACGCGAACTAATTTTTATTCTGACAGAAAAACGGAAGGAAGAAGTAACAGTAAAAATGCAAAACATAAAATAACTGATTAATTAACATAAAATAGCCTTACAAAGTGAAAATTCGGAATGCAATCCATTAAAAATTGAATCTTTTTTTTTTCACCATGCACTTTTCTGATTTGTAAGCACACACTTATACTATAGTCAAGTGTCAGTAATCGGCAGTTTGTGTGCATGTAATTTCTAGTCGATATGTATTTTCATTGCGATAACATTTAGAAGTTTTTGTTTTGTTGTTAGCACAGTCAAAGGCGCTGTATCCAATACGCCTTATGACGAACTACGGATCTAAGAAAAGAAGTTTTTGAAAAAGTGTAACTTATGTCTTTGCCTGAAAGTTTGCCTCTTTCCCTCTTGTGACTAATTTTGGAATTTCCGTATTTCAAGCTAAAAAATTATTTTCGATTAAAATCATCCATGTTTACGCTAGCGTAATAGAGATAACTACCTTTATATTACTGCGCCTACTCTTTATCTTAATATCATTTTTTGTGCTCTAAATACAAAGTCCACGAGAAGTTGGGTGAAACAGTTTTTAAAAAACGAGGCATAAATACACTATATGCTTTTAGTATACAAAAGTGTATTCTATCTAACATTTGACTCTTTTTTTTTAGTACAATATCAAGATAGCGACTGCAGGGCAGTAATCTGTGATAGAAGATTTCATGAGGCACAAGGTTTAACATGAGCTAAATGATTAACTAAGTTAAAGCGTAACTATTTTAGACTATATTTTATTATGCTATTTCTCTAAATTTATTTTAAAGTTATATGAAATAAAATAACGAATAAATAGAGATTTTTAGACTGTGTTATTATAATAAGAAATGCCACCGAACCTCTGAGCAAGAAAGGAACCATCTTCCCGCCATGTTCTCTTGACATTGTTGAAAAAAAAAGAAATTTCATTTTCTTTAGGCAATGCGTGACAGAAAGTAACATGCCACGAAGCAATTCTTTTCCACAAACAGTATTTTATTCATTGATTATGATATAATAAAATGAGAAGCGTTAAGAAAGAATTTTGAAAATTACAGTCAGTATTATTTTTAAGCTTAGTATAATAATAATATACATTTCAGTTATCGACAAGGCATACATTCTAAAATCAAAACCCTGTAATAGGCCGTTAAGAAACAGAAAAAATAATAATAATAATAATAATAATAATAATAATAATAATAAATAAAATAGTTAATAATTAAAATAGTTAAATAAGTAATGTTAAAATTCAATAAAATCTAAAGACATAATTAAAAACTCACTAAATTATTAAGTTAATGGTAAATATTTAAATGATAAAATAAAATACCGAGCATCGCCTTATTTGGGGCTCCGGCTGGAATCAGTTTCACTCAAAATCTAAGAAACAACTCAACTGGAATCCGTCTAAATTTAAGCCTTGAATATATAGTCTCATGTACTGTTTCGAGAGACGATAAAAACAAAGACCATTATCTTCCAGTTCACCAATGAAAAAAGGTAAAACAATTAAAGCGTAATTCATGAAAATAGAGCGAACGTTAGAAATAGTATGAAAGTAAAAAAAGGAACTTTTAACGGAGATGCATAGGTATGGGATTGGGATTAGTCAATTATCGCAAAGCACACGAGGGCTATCTGCTTAAAGAGAGGGATGCCTTCGTGGAGGACTTTCTAAGGGAACAGGTTCGTCTACACGTTACACATGAGGAAAACCACGAGAACACCGATGCAGCCCGCCTGTTCGCGGTAATCGAACCTCGCACAGAACTACCAGTGTTCAGCGTCTTTACCGCTCGGCCGCTGGTGAGCTGTTGCATAGGTATGAACAAAAAGGAAGGAGAGTCGAACACTTTCTGACCACAATCTCCTGTTGATATAATTTCAGCTTTCAAACAGAATATGACATAAAAAAAAGAATTTTCCCCGAAACTAAGAGTTAATCTATGAGCAAAGAACAAACGTGAAATTATACACAAGTGACAATTTATGTTCCCTTTATTTGCTTACATCACCCCTCCCAACTCTAGAAGTGCTCAGTTACATGAAAGAAGTGCCAGAACACTTTTATTTAGGGGGCCGGTAGACTCCAGTACAATTTAAGCTCTGTTTTACTAAACTTTTAAATATCATGGCGACTTTTTAAATTACAAAATTCATGCCTTGATGACAATTTTAGCGTCGATTTCGAAATTGTTTGATAAATGTCGCCAGATACTCAGAGGCGCCATCTGGCGTTGAAACATTAGTGCATTGATGTAACTTGACATTTACTTTGTTTCGAGTACAGGTTTATTAATGCCATAAATGATGATAGAAAGTTATAGGAAACAGAAGATAGGACTCTTAAATAGTGTTAAGTGCTACAAATTTCACTGAGAAATTTTTTGGTTTTTTACATGTAAAGAAGTATATGAAAAACAAACAAATTGGAGTATTAAAAATAAGTTCGCGCAAAACCTTTATTAAATTTTTTTCTAATTTGCAAGCATCTTATTCTTTTTGTTTGGTTGCTTATTTATGCCAAGAAAAATTTTATTATGCACCTGTCTTGCGAGTCATAATCATACATTCTTAATAATCCTATTGCTTATCATACTGTTAGTCTTTCTTTTCCTGAAAAGGGTCTGTTCTAGTTCTGTTAAGTTCAGACAAACGTGTTGTAGATAAATTAAAATTTAAACAGACGCTGAAATAATCGACTATTTTCAGTATATTTTTGGTGTTAAATTTTTGTTGAATTTATTCATTATTTGTATCATTGCTGTGAAATTGTGTAAAAAGTAGTATATTTAAGTAGAATTTTATATTTTGTTTTGGTAAGATAAACTGCAAGTCTTTCTTAAAATCTTCATAGTTAATAAGTGATAGAAAATCATTATAATGTCCTTCTGCGGTTAGTGTGTGGTTGAAAGAAGGAGGTAAAAGTGCTGATATTAAATATTTTGAAGTTGCTTTCTCAACTTTAACTTTAACTTAGCTATGCCACTTTTAATACCTAGATGGCAGCACTAAACGCTTATTCTTTCACCTGACTTGGGTGCCCTTTTTTTTTCTGATTATACGTACCCTAGCTCATGTACCCCCACTCAAAAATTTGCCACTCCTTTAAATATTTGCGGCTTTTATTATAAAATTTTCCTTCAATGCAAAATTCTGTTTGGGTCTGCCCTTATATCTACGTAAATTGGATGAAAATTTGAATTCATTGGTAACCCATATATTCATTCATCTTCTGTAACAGTCATTGACATTGACTACACAGAAACATTGACTGACATTGACTTACAGAAAGTATTGCGTTGTTTATTTAAAAATAGCGCTAATATATTAGCAGCTAAACAAATATGTAATATAAAGCAGGTATTACAAAATAGTTAATAACTGTATTTCATATCCTTATACGCAACTAATTCAATATAAGAATAACCCATTTGTTTTGCCATCGCAAAACTTTCATGGAAAAAAAATCTTTTAAAAAAAAAAATTCATGATGATGAAAGAATTACAAATTTTATCTACAAATAAATCAGTATAGAAATATTTTTGCCTAGAATTTTCCTTCAACCTATATTAATTGTTTTTATTACTCCAAAGGCGATTATATTTAAGCCCACAAAACTGTTTTTTAATTCTTAACCTTTTAGAATAGTTCTACATTGCTGCTTATTTGTCGTACAGATTCTTCATTCGAAATTTACTTTAAAAATATCGTTAAATTTGACTATCTGGACTTTGACTTTCTAAATTTTATTGTTCAAGCTATTACTAATTAAGATAGTAGCTTGATTTAGTGATGTTTAATATAAGCTAGTACCAATTTATTCTCATTTAAGATGTAACAGGTTACAGAATACATTAATACTTTTTAACATTTTACACCTGTTTAATCTATGAAGGCGGGTTTCAGATAGATTGTGCGTCCTGTTCATCATTTTGTTCTCAATATAGGATGATTGGTTTGATTGGTTATCTGAATATGGCAAAGTACTCAACAGCGATCTGCCTAAGGGAAGGTATGCCTTCGGGGACGACTTTCTAAGGGAAATGGGTTGGGAAATACCACAAGAACCAACCATGCAGCCAATCTGTTCGCCTGCCATCGAACCCCTACAAACATTCAGCAGTCTGAACGACTCAGCCAGAGGTACTATCAGCATTAACCAACTTCTAGAGGACGATATTAGACATTGTAGCGTATTGGCTCATTTTCCATGCTTGAAGCTTAGTAGATTGCTTTTTTGTAGACGCTAATACTCGTAAAACAAAGCCTTGCTCTTTATTAAAATACATTGACAGCAGATATTTAATTATCTCCGTTCATTTACCTTTTCAGGAAACTGGTTTCCTAAGAACGGAAGTTGTGAAAACTTAAAACTGTTCAAATACTTTGCAACGAAATTTTATTTGAAGCCACTGCTATTGGTTTAGACTTAGAGTTCACTTTTAAATAAAAGAGAAACATTAGTTTTTTAGTTTCTGCTTCTGATGAAATGGAGACTAGACTCGTATTAAAGCCTTAGATATCATTCGATGAAGCTTTCTTTTGAACTCCTTTATTTTGTTATATAACTCGCTGTAAAATTATTACTTTTAATATTCATTGTAATTTTCTTTTCTAAGAACGTTATTTAACCAGGTAGAATAAATAAAATTTCTTTGAAGCTATTCGCAATAGTGTGTTCATTATTGTCTCAAAAGATGGCAGCACTAACAACTTTGTTGCAGAGTTTGATGCAAATATATGAATGAAATATTGGAGATAAAACCTCTTTGTAAAACTGATATTTGAAAAACTAATATTCCAATTAATTAAGCCTATCTTCTTAGGAAAGTATTCTATGAATTCTTTTCAGAAATTATATCTGTAATAAATTTTCTATTTGTGAAAAAAGCGAAAGAAAATTTAATCTTACTTAGAGTAGAATGGTGCATCGCCGGAGTACCTAGGTGCAATGACCTTACCTCCATCGAAAAATAAATTATTTCGAATGTATCAACATAAATACAAAATTAAAAGTTCTAAGGTTTAAGCAAAAGTCCATAAAAGTAGAGAAAATTTCATAAAATTCACAAGTCCATAAGGTTATCATGTATATTGAGTAGTAGGTAAAAATATTGAACTGGCGACACCTGATGAACATGAGAAAAATACGAGCACAGGCAGTTACAAAAATATAGGGCACATACATAATATATAATTTTAACATAATGAAACACAAAATAACATCATAAACTGATAGCCCAAAGTAGTCAAAGTTCCAGCACAAAATGTAAATTAAATATGTCGAAAAATGGTTGAAGAGGAGTCAAAAATGCAAAACAGTCTGGTTTCCATTTATACTAGATAAATTTCCACTAAAAATCTCTGCTAATATGTTAAGGACAACAATTTTTATCTTTGGGAGTATGTGCAGTACGAATTTCATCCCAAAAAAAACTAATCGTGCTTCAAAAAATGCTTCGGATTAAAGAATTTGAATATTTGAAATTTTTTTTTTTTTCGTTCCTTACGGGCAAATTTTAATCTAACTAACAGACACACATTACAGGCAAAATTTAATCTACTTTATTCTAAATTCTAAATTCTAGATGGACTAAAATTTAAAAAAAAAATAGAAAGGAAGAAAAGAGAGAGAAAGAACTCGCTTTGGCAGGAAATAATTACACTGAAAAAATTTAAATGACTAAAGTTGTCTACTAGTGTAATATTAGTTTTATTATATCTTTTGTTAGCAACAAATTTATGGACAATAATAATCGTTAGAACTTTATTTAATGATCAATTATTTAATTAAATAAGAGCCAATATGTGGCGTCTGCAAATGATATGGCTTCAAGATATTGTAAACGAGAGCTTTATTGGCATAGCATGACCCTAATTTCTCTGGAATGTTTTACATAAGGACATGCTTGGTGGAAATATTTAATCTGTGCGCCTTTGATAAAGAAATGATTTGATGATAATGTGTGCCGTCACATCGATTTTTTAATACGCTGTTAGCCGAAGAAAAACCCGAAAAATTCAATGCCATATGGGTAGGTCTCTAGTCGTAAAGCTATATAGCAACATTTAAATTTTCTGCACAAATAATGCTTTAATGATGAAAGTAACAATAAAAAATAAAACGACTTTTCAGCTGCCATGTTACCGTTTCTCCGAAGTGAAATCCAATTTAAATATAATCGTTTAATTTATGGGTAGCCAACCTTTCGAAACTTATAACCAGCAAATCCCAATATAGATGTAGAGAGCCACACACCATAGGCTAAATAATAGCTAAAGGCCCATATATTAATTTATACATAAATTTAACACTTATTAACTACCACAATAAAACTTAGGATATTACTGTGATAAAACTGCATTTAATTTTTATCCAAAAAATATCTACCGAGAAAAGTGTGAACTTAACTTTTTATAGGGAAAACTTTCAGTCTGTTTCATAACTACTAATGTATTTCACTTTAGTTATATAAACATTGGAACGGCTGAAAAGATTACTTTCAAGACTTCGTCTAATACTTCTTTTTTTCTTGTTACAAAATATAAAAGTCAACTTAAATAAATATTCGTTATGTTGGTATACCTGATTGTAACTTTATGAATTCTATCTAATCCTATTTATTCGTAGGTAAGTTTGATGTCAACTATGAACATAGTAGTAAATGTACTGAAATGCAGTTGCCGTTTCCTGAAATATATAGTTTTGTTTTGGAAAAACGGCAATCAGTAGGGCGTATGTTTTGTTTTTTTACGACTTTGTCCAGGGGTAGCAAATTTGGTTTTTGCTGTTAATGTGAGACTTCCGAAATCTGAATTTAATTTAGAATGATTTTATTCTTGAAAATATATTTATTAGTTGCTTTTGATTTATTAGATATATGTTCAGTTCCTTAAGTAAGTAGTCATATCCAATAAAAATTCATCAATACTTTTTTTTTTCATTTTCAAGTTTAACATAATATATGGGTGCCATTTCAGCCACTTCATTCATTTTACAGTTATAGTAGATAGGCTAAATTGACGAACAATAAAAAAAATAAATAAATCTCCAAATTTTTACTTTCCAAAATTTTTCATTTTACTTCTTGTTTCATCTTTCGTTTTATATATACAAAAATTTATTCGAAAACGAATACACACATTTATTTGCATTTTATTCTCGAATATCTAAGATTTAACTATTTTATATGTTTAAGAATATTATATATTTTTTGACAATTGCATTTAAAAATTTTGAACTTCTTTGAAATTTTTACAGTTTTCATATTTCAAAGAAATTTATTTCTCTAAATCCCTTTAGCGATTTCAGATTTTAGAAGATGCCACGTTCCAAGAAGGAAATTATCGAAAGAGCTGCTAAAGAAGCAGAAGCGGCAGGGCAGAAGCATTCAAAGGAAGAGCAAGGAGGAGATGAACAAGGAGAACAACGCCCTACAAACGAATATCGCTCTACAAAAATGAGAGCCGAATCGTATCCTGTTTACATTCCAAGAATTTCAAAACATAAGAAGGCGAAAAAACAATAAAGTGCATTATTTGTTTATTACGTTTGAATTCAAAATTCCAAAAGAAGAAATCCTATATGTAATAAAGAAGAATTATTACGCATAAAATTTTGTATCTTATACTGTTATATTTTTCTTACATTTTATTAGTATTTACAATATTTAAATAAAAATCAAAGTGTTCTCTTCTCGGTGATCTGTGTTCTTACATTTTCGCAAGCTATAAAAATATTAGATTGCAAGTATGAGGTTTTGCTGATGCCTCCAAGATTAACATCGCGAGTTTATACCCAAACAAAACTTACATACGTAAACATTATTTCATTTATGAATTTCATAAATTGTATTGCATTTTACATCATTATTTTTATAATACATTTTATGATATTATTTTATGTGTGAATTTCATAACTAAAAATTGTAAGTTATGTAAATAGTTATAGGAGGAAAATTTACTAAATGTAAGTTTACAAGTTGAAATTTTTACCTTTTCGAATATTATGGACCTAGAAGTATCAGGTTCAATGTTCCGTCTTACTTTCTTTGGGAACATGCAAGGAACTGACTCGAAACAGAGAGCTTACTAAAGCTATGTTCAATAATGGGAAGTAGACAGGATACACAAGAAGGGTATACAAAACCCTTTATTTTTCTCTCTTTACAATAATTTCCGTACTTCGGAATACAAAGACCCACTACTTGTGGTCTAAACGTAAGAATATAAAAATATAACTAAACTTTGAAATAATAAATGTGGAAGATTGGCCTTATATTTAACAGGAAGCCGTATGTAGTACAGAGAACTGTTAACGCTACAATACGTTTAAAAATTATCACGAGGATTAAACCTCTGGCCTGGAAGGCAACCAGCAACTGAGTAAAACTTCTAAGGTAAGCGGCCTGCTTCGATTAACTCCTTCCTCTCTCTCGCTTGGCAAAAAGCCACAACTTAAGTACTTGGCGTTCGCCAGACAAATTTTGCATAAATAAGTTAACGCTTATAATTCTGGCCGGAAGTAGAAAATAAGAAGTGATAGTAAAGATTTAAAATAAAATAAACGTTAGTAAAACTTAAGATCCTTACATACTTCCCGCCAGAGTTAATTAGTTTGAAACTGAGGTCTAAAACGACCTTGTTGAAAACTTTTAGCTCTAGAATCTAACGCGAGGCCAATCTTTTACAACCATTTTTCACTAGAAACTAGAAATTTAAAAAAAAAAGAAATTTGTTTTTTACAATAGCAGCTCCAAGGACACGCAATTTTTCATCTGTACTGCATCTAAACAGGAGCTTTTATTCAAATCTGGTTCCTTCCAGAGATCTGGAAGGAAAACTAGTTTAATGAAATGTTACACAATGAAATGGCAAGTAACATGCAAATTTATATTTCTCTTAACATTCTTATTTCATTCATGACTATTTTAATTATCTCTCCCCGTGCTCTCTGACATGTGTTGTAAAAGAACACCAAACACGAATGTGTTTATGTATACGTGTTCAACACTTCCTCCTACAATCAAAACACTAACGTGTTAAAATTCAACATACCAAGACCTCGTAACACACCCTAACTTCAACTCTAAACCCTGAGGTACTATTCTGAAAGTGGCTAACTCTGAAGTGTAGCGTCAGAGAGCCTAACTACATTCATTCAACCTTTAACACATATTCACCATAATTTAGTCTTTTTACAGTCACACGAATAAAAAAAATTTTAACATTACTTTCACTTTTACCATATCACGGTATTTCTTAACATTTAAAATAACAGTTCACATTGTATATAAGAACATATTAACATGCCGTTAAATTTACGCATTTGGCAACATACATTAGTAGTACATTGTTAACTTCTATTCTTTTCAAAGCAAGTGCCAATTCTTTCTACATTGAAATACTACATTTCAAAAAGTCTTTCAGACTAAAACTTCTTTCTTGCCAGAATGTTTTAAATAAAATTTATACAATAACTTTTACAATATTTAAGTATTTACACATCGCTATTATACATCAACTTTAGTTTTACGCGCGAGTAATTGAAAAACATAATGCCAAAATCGGTAACAACTCATTTCTCGCGCTTTTGGCGATAAAGGTAGACCTCGCATGAGGTAAAACTTCTTGAAATCTGCCACTTGCAGTAAGAATGAAAGATTAACTTAAGTTTGCAAAGTAACATAAAATTTTAGTTATCTTTGTGATATTCGGACATTCTTTTCTGAGCCCAGTCCTGGAAGGTAGCGTAGATTCTTGTTTGATTTATCCTCCTTCTTGTGTGGGCTCGCCCTTCAGTGCCTTCCTCTAGAAGCTTTCTTTTTTCTCCAGTCCGGTCACCCTTGAATACCTTCTTTTTCGCCTCTGCCTGTGGTCTTGGCCGTTTGATGGCAGCTGGTCTTGGCGGAACCGGGAAACTTCTTTCGCGTTCCTGCTTGGACCTCGTTGCTGGCGGTTCAAATTTTTCTTGTAACTTTTCCTCCGCCGCTGGTGGCCCTTCCGCAGTTCGGCGACATTTGCTGCGGAGAGTCCTGTCGGATGAGTAGATCTTCCGTTTTAGAGCCGGGTTATAGTTGCCGTCATTTCTCCTGGCTCTCTTGGCATACGTCGTCCTTCTCCCTTCTTCATTCTGGGGGTGTTCGTGAGGTCTCTTTTCTGGACGGTGGAACGGCTTCTTTTTCTTGTTACCTTTAATTTTCCCGCGGGGCAATTTTCTTTTCACTTGCTTCTGTCTCTCATTGGCTTGCCCTTGTACTTGTCGTTTTCCCACCTCTGGAACTTGTACCTGCGGTGTCTGCCGTACCGGATCCTGCAAAAGATCTGAAAAGATTTGCATTTTATTACGGTCATAGAATGGTTTTATCTGGTCAATGTTTGCGGAACAGGTTTCACCATTTCTTGCCTTTAACACTACAACAGCGTGAGTTATTTTTTCTATAACATATGGTCCTTCAAAGCGTGGAAAAAATTTGGCAGTTTTATCTTCTGGTGCTGAAGAAAGTGAATGCTTAATTTTTAATACTTCATCCCCTACTTTATAAGTTACTCCCCGTCGTTTCAAGTCATAATACAGATTTTGTTTTCTCTGTGCTACTTCAGTACTCTTTTTTGCTTCTTTAATTAGTTTTTCTATATCACCCATTTTAAATTCTGGGGCTCTTTGTTGCACATAAAATAATTTATCTAACGGCGTTATAATCTTTCTGCCTAAAAATAACTCAGCAGGAGTTTTGCCCGTTGTATCATGTTTTGCGGTCCTAAGGGCGAAAGCAAATTCATTGACATAGTTATCCCAGCTTTTATGAAAATTTTTAACATAACTACGGATAATTTTCACTATATTTCTATTGACCCGTTCCGCTATATTTGATTGCGGCCGATACGGGACCATTTTTAAATGACGTATGCCCAGTTTTTGGCACATGTCTTCAAATACATTACTTACAAATTGAGGACCATTATCCGATATAACTTTTAGGGGCGCCCCGTATTTTAAAATATATTTATTTAAAATAGAATCACTAACTAATTTCGCGGAAGCTCGTTTTAAGGAAACAATTTCGGTCCACTTACTAAAATGATCAACCATAACAAGGAGATAGCGAGTTTTATTTAACTGACTTTTGGGGAAAGGGCCCAATAAATCGATGCCAATTATTTCATTTGCAAATTCGGATTTAATACTATTTAGAAACCCGGCCGGGCGGAAATTAATATAATTTACTGCTTGACATGTTGGGCAGGACTGGACATACGCCCTTGTTAACTTTTGCAGTTCAGGAAAATAGACTGCCTCGCGTACGCGTTGTATAGTTTTTCGAATACCAGCATGAGAAGCTAAAGGGCTGTCATGGAGCTCCTGCAGGATATTTAATCTAAGACTAGCTGGGATAAGAAGTCGAAATTCGTTGTTGGAATTCGTAGTTTTTGTATAAAATAATAGACCATCTATTAGTTCGTAATGGGCCGCCCTATTTCTTATCGCCACAATATCTTGGTGGCTAAAATTTTCAGGATCCTTTAAATACTCATAAATGCTTCCAAACTCAGGATCCTTACCCAGTTCGGTTATTACAGTTTCTCGGGAATTTATTGTACATGCTGTGAGCATTGCCATCTTTACAGTATTACCTTCTTCATCTATTTTAATTCTGGATAGGGCATCTGCTACGATATTTTCCTTTCCGGGGGTATGCTTGATTACCAGATTATATTCTTGTAGCTTGAGTGCCCATCTTATTAACCTTGGGGATAAGTTTTTCCCTGAGTACAATCTAGTTACCGCCGCATGATCAGAGTACACTGTTATTGGCGCCTTTCCAAAATAGACTCGGAACTTTTGCACTGCTAACAGAACTGCAAGTGCCTCTCTCTCGGTTGCGGAATAGTTTCTTTGTGTTTGATTTAAAGTTCGGCTAAAAAATGCCACTGGCTGCTGATTTTGCGAAAGTACCGCTCCTACCGCATAATCCGAAGCATCCGCTGAAATTTCTAAATTCTCATCCTTTTCAGGAAATTTCGACACAGGGGCTTGCGTTAATGCTTGTTTTAATTTTTCGAAAGCACTATTGGCTTCGGCCGTCCACGAGAATCTTGCCTTTTTCCTTTTTAATTTTAACAATGGTTCAGCAATAGCTGCAAAATCTTTTATAAAGGACCTATAATATGAACAAAGTCCTAGAAAAGAAGAGAGCTTCTTCGCCGTGTTTGGAGTCGGATACTTTTGTACAGCGATTATTTTTGATTCGTCTGTCTCGATTCCTTTCTGAGATATTTTGTAACCTATATATTTTAATTCAGGGGCTGCAAATTTGCACTTTTCGACATTAACTTTTAGACCGGCCTCATTTAATAAAGAAAACACCTGTCTTAAATCCTGTACATGTTGGTCGAGATTATCACTAGTAATAATGATATCGTCTAAATAGATAAATGTGGACTTTCCAAGAACAGGCCTTAACACAATGTCCATACATCGCTGAAATGTTGCCGGTGCCCCTGAAAGGCCAAACGGCATACGCAGAAGTGCATAAGTGCCACACTTGGTTATAAAAGCAGTCTTAGGCACGTCCTCAGGCCTAACCCCCTATTTAAAAATAACCAGTCGTTAAGTCTAAAGTCGTCATATATTTGGTGGATGTTATGTTCCTTAGAATTTCTTCAATAATAGGTAACGGATATACCGGATATTTAGTTATGGAGTTTAATTTACGATAGTCAATTGCGAATCTCCACCTTTTTGGATGTGTCAAAGGATAGTCATTATTTTTCTTACATAAAACCACCGGGCTAGCATAACTACTTGAGATGGGCGTTATGATCTTTTTACGTAGCATATCGCTATAACATGCCATTCTATAATTTTTTCCTTATTCTTATCATACCGGTATGCTTTGTGGCGAACTGGCATTGAATCTGCGGTGTCAATACTATGGTTAGTAACCTGAGTAAATCCTGGAATATCACTAAATAACGAAGCAAATTCACTTACCCCTTGTCGGATTCTTCGTTGCTCTTCATTAGGCAGGTGGTCAAGGTTTAACATCGGCGGTTCAGCCTTTTCTTCTCGAACTGGTTTCATTGTCTGCTTAAGGGACGCTTCCTTAAAATCTAGCGTTGCTTGTGCCTCTGAAAGAAAATCTATTCCTAAGATAATATGTGCTTGCAGATTCTTTACTATGAAAAACATAACCTTTACTTGTTCGTCCTTGATACGGACATACAGCGGTAATTTACCTATACACTTACATCTTTCTCCTTGCGCAGCTAACACTGTCGTATTATCCGAATTATATATACGATATTTACGAAAATACTTCCTAAAAAAATCTTCTGCCACACAGGAACACTGCGCGCCTGTATCCAGGAGTGCGGTGGCTGGGATGTTATTCACCAACACTTCAATCTTCGCAAGAGTCAAATTTTTCACTATTACTGTATTTAACTTGAAGGAAGAGGGATTTTCGTGGCCTTCGGATTTCCGCACCCTCCCGTCAGCAGAAATCCGTTTTAGTTTAAATTATTTTTCGTTTCCGTGCTTTCCTTCTTTTTCCACTGGCCTTGAGACTTTTTTCCTGGATTGCTATTGAACTGTCGACGTTCGCCGGCTGTTTTTGAATGCTCGGGTTTCCTTGCCCACTGATTCGCTTTGCTTCCGTAGCCGTGTGCTTGAGTTTGCTGTAGTCTTGGCGCACCAAATTGGTTTCGCTGTTGATATTGGCGTCTTCTTTCAATGTCCGCCGTTCTTCTACTTTCAAACTGGATTGCTAGCTCAAATAACTTTTCCAGTGTAGTCGGATTTCTTAATTCAATAAAGTCTTGCACTTGGGGCAGTAACCTCGGCAAAATCACTTGAATCATCTCAGGATCCGGACGGTTTCCATACAAGAGTTTGAAGACGTGAATTTTTCTTAAAATAAAGCTTGAGAGATTTTCGATTCTTTACTGATATATACTGAAAAGTTCCGTTTCTAATTTCGCACGATCCCTTACAACAGGGAAGGCTTTTAGTAGGGCAGTCTTGAAATTTTCGTAAGTATAGGTGGGACTTCCTGCTTGACCCAAGAGACTTCTGCCTATACATTTGAACCAATTAAGCGCTTGGCCCCTCAAAGCGCTGGTAGCTAAGGTAACTTTTTGAAATTCGTGCACGGGGTAGAGCATGAAGTGGTCATCCAATTTTTCCAAAAAACTGGTTACCGGTGAGTTTCCATTAAATGTTGCTTCTGGTTTCATCGAAGCGCGCATGGTCTGGACGTTGTAACCAAATCCTTCCAGGGCGGCAGCTGGCATTTCTGGATTCTGAGCCGCTTCTGCAGGCAGCACAGGTTCTTCTTGAAACTCGGCCATGGTTATTCTTCTTCGTTGGGCGCCACTATCAAGTTCAATGTTCCGTCTTACTTTCTTTGGGAACATGCAAGGACCTGACTCGGAACAGAGAGCTTACTAAAGCTATGTTCAATAACTGTGGGAAGTAAACAGGATACACAAGAAGGGTATACAAAACCCTTTATTTTTCTCTCTTTACAATAATTTCCGTACTTCGGAATACAAAGACCCAGTACTTGTGGTCTAAACGTAAGAATATAAAAATATAACTATGAAATAATAAACGTGGAAGATTGGCCTTATATTTAACAGGAAGCCGTATGTAGTACAGAGAACTGTTAACACTACAATACGTTTAAAAATTATCACGAGGATTAAACCTCTGGCCTGGAAGGCAACCAGCAACTGAGTAAAACTTCTAAGGTAAGCGGCCTGCTTCGATTAACTCCTTCCTCTCTCTCGCTTGGCAAAAAGCCACAACTTAAGTACTTGGCGTTCGCCAGACAAATTTTGCATAATTAAGTTAACGCTTATAATTCTGGCCGGAAGTAGAAAATAAGAAGTGATAGTAAAGATTTAAAATAAAATAAACGTTAGTAAAACTTAAGATTCTTACAGAAGAACAATGCAGTAGAAAATATGCACTTCTGTGCAAAATTAAGAGAAATTTCAAATTATATCTAATTTTACGAAAAGTATTGAACCAAAGATACTAATTATGCTAACGAAAAATTATGCAAGTACTCAGAGTCGAATGCGTAAGCGTAAACGTGCGTGTTTGCAGAGCTGCGAATAGGAGGTGATATAAGTGCACAAGGAGTTTTCGACGATTTGTGCGCTCCTACTTCTTCAGGATATCCGCAGTGTTTCTGGCAAGAGTTGGGTAACTTTTATAAGCTATCAGGTAAAATGAGTAGCTATCAGCATGTGGATGATGGAATGAGATGGAGAATTGTCGGCAGATTGGAAGCAGGTCAGTCACAAGCGCAGGTGGCTACAAAGCTCAATGTAACGCCCAATGTGTGGAAATAAATTCAGCACACTAGATCCATATCAAAATCTGGCCAAGGTCGGTAAGATCCACAACGAAGAATGATGATTGTTATTTGGCACTTTCGGCGCGGCGACACAGAAATGCTACAGTTTTACGGCTCTCGTGAGAGCTGTATGCTGCCACTGGAACCCGACTTTCACGGTGTAAAGTTGCCCAAAGTCTTCATGAGTTAGGGCTGTGTGCCAGGTGCCCCGCTGTTTGCGTCCCGCTCATTACGGTAAACAACACAGCGCATTTAGTATGGTGCAGACAACTTGAGATTTGGACCAAACTTCAGTGGAGCACCGTGCGTTTTACAGATGAGTCGAGATTCTGTGTGGATATCGATTCTTGATGTATCAGTATCTGGAGAGAGCCTGGAACACAGTACTCCCCTCTCCAATACAATCCCTCCCTCCACCAGGGAACAGTATCATTACGATGGTAGAGATGTAATAGCTTGGGTCGGTATTATGAAAGGCTCACTGACTGCTATGAGGTACAGAGAAGAGATCTTAGAGCCTTATGTTCGACTTTTCAGAGGAGAAGTTGGTCTGGCTTCTATTAATGGACGAAAACGCTCATCCACAGAGCTCAGCTGGTCGACGATTACTTGTACAGTGAAGACATTCGCCGCATGAACTGGTCAGTCAGATCTCCTAAACTCAACCCTTTAGAGCATGGCTAGGACTCTTTTGGAAGGGCAAATTCATCTCCCCATCTCTCTCAGTGAAGCAATCTGGAGTTGAAATCTACTCGCTGCAAGTATAAACTGCCTCAGCGACTCCTCAGTTGCCTCCTGTTCAGTATGCGAACTGTCTGGCTGCGAGAGGTGACCATTACCTATATTAGACTGATTTTCAGTTCGATATCACAACGTTGATTTTGGACATCCCTGGGCTATGAACTTTATTGATACCCATGCCTTCATGAAATGACTTTTGAACAGCACATCTCTTTCTCTGTTATAAATGTATATTCATACCAAATTTCATAAAAAGACTATCCATTAGTTTCTCCGAAACTAGACATAATGTGCAAATTTTCTTAATTTTGCACATGCTTATACATAGTTTAGTTGAGAAATAATATCCAGTTTAACTAAGAATCTTGTTCAGAATAAATATCAATCTCAGACCCTATGTATAGCACAAGGGATAAATATGAATCTCGAGGTCAAAGTAAAGCCTGTAGAAGGCAAACTGAATTTTGATGACAGTGGATATAAGGGTATTCAGCGTTTCCAAGTTTGCAGACCTCAGAGCCCTAATATGGTCCAACGAAAATATTCCAAGGGCTATATACAGAGTTTGATATTTATAATGAGCAAAATGCAGCCTGTACTAATATTGAATGAATAATATTTACTTCTTAAACAACAAGAGTTAGTTCTTATGAAAAGCTATCTATTATCTACAAAACAGTTTTTATATGACTATTAAGCCTGATTCTTTTAAATTTCACCTAGATCTTATTTGACAGGCGCATAAACAATTGTCAGCAATTTACTTGAGATTTTTGTCGGATATTTATATTTATGTTTCACTTTCTGCATGCTTCATGGGGAATGTTTTACTTGCAAATATGTATGTTCATAAAAGAGATGACGTGATCACATATTATTTATGAAGTGCTGGATAATTTTCTTCAGTTTGGTAGAGCTTATAAAAATCCTTCTAAATAAATTTCTTTACATCGTTCATCTAATTATAACACTGTATGTTTTATTTACAAGTTTTCGGATAAATTTTATGTTAAGTAAAAATGAAGTAACAAACGTACCAAACTACAAATGGATTGTTTGAAATCTTGAAAATTATTCTTATAGTCTTTTGATAAAATGGTAATAAAGACTGCATATTTTTTGCTGTTTACGTTATAAAGTTTAGTAATCGTCTTAAGTATCATAAATTGTAACCAAACTATAGGCAGACTGGCAGCGAATTCTCACTAAATCTAAAATGACAACTGAGCCATGAGAAAGTTGTAAAAGGCCCATTATTTTAATTAAGGAAGATCGGAAGGCACGCCTGGTGCTCATAAGCTCAGCCAACACTTACGGCGAGA
Source organism: Stegodyphus dumicola (assembly GCF_044657685.1). Lineage (NCBI taxonomy): Eukaryota > Metazoa > Arthropoda > Arachnida > Araneae > Eresidae > Stegodyphus > Stegodyphus dumicola. The sequence continues at coordinate 131,621,214 of NC_140780.1, forward strand.
TGACTTAAAATAGCAGTAAGTTCAAACCATGAGGCCGATTATTATCGGCCTCATGGTTATTATCGGCCTCATAAAGCATGACACCCAACACAGGTTAAAACCAAAATACTGTTAAAAACATCAAATCAAAATTCCTAATATTGTTCTATTGCCATGTAAAAAGTTCATCAAATCCTTTGCAAATCTAAACTCTTTATTGCGGCAATAGAATTCCTTTCTTTTACCGTGTGTTTTCCTTAACATGTTATAATAATACACAGTCTTCGACGAAATGTCGTGCACTGCCTTCAGCACTACAAAAATTACAAAGACGATTATTTCGATGAGACGCAGCATCGGCGATTATAATACTAGAAGCTGAATACTACAAATCCTGTCTGAGCTAGCAACCTAGAGTAACGTGACCTCGAGAGGCAGAATACTGTCCGTTTTATAATCTAAAAACAACATCTTAAATACACACGAATTAATCTGAATTCTGGCGTGGAAACGGAAGGAAGAAATGGCAGTAAAATTATAAATCATAAAATAATTGGCTCATTAACACAAAGGAACTCTACAACATGGCTCGTGAAAATGCTCCAGATTGAATCAACCCTTTCAATAAAAGATCATAGCAACTAAAGTTTAATTTCGATTATTGTCGTTCTTTAAAATGCCATTTACTGCTTTAAAGACAATAATGAAGTTATTAGTCGCTAAAATCAGCAAAGAGTTCTTATTTTCAAAGTCACTTCGTGATGGGAAACATCATTAATATGTTTAAACTATATGGATATATTACATTAATTGATGTTACATTTGGATGCCTATATTACATTTATTATGATATGAATAAGGCTAATTTGACAGAAAACAAAAGAAATATTAAAGCAATTACAAAACTGCATCACGTTCATTATATAACTCATGAGTGTTATAGAAGAAAAGTTATTTTATAGTTGATAAATGTATTATCACGTCATTTATAGAAGTTACAATTCAGATTACAACTGGAAAAAAAAACTTCCTTCCCTTAATTTAACTATTTTGTAAAATCATTGGATTTGTGTGAAACAACAAAGAATTGAAACATTATATTGAAATCTATATGGTAGTGCAGAAAACTAATAAAAAGGATAGCATTTACAGTGGTATAACTACGTAAATACGAAAACAAATATTCAAATTTTACGTTATTCAAAGAACGTTAGGTTATATTACGGAACAAAATGAAATAAATCAATTATGAAAATAAGTTCACAATATACTTAAAATATTCAGTATAATTTGCAAAAAAAAAAATAAATAAATAAATAAATAAAAATAAAGTAGAATAATAATTCATTGGCTTGGTTATTTAATTACAGCCTCGCAAAAAGCTATGTAGTCTACGCACACAAAAGCTATGTAGTCTGACAATCTGCCTTCGTGAAAGGCTTTCTAAGGAAAACTGACTTCTGTATTCGAGCTTACGCAGATAAAAAATATTAGAAATTCCAAAAAAGAATGCAACAGTCAACGAAACCAAAAACAGTTCAGAGTGACTGTAACTTTCAAAACGATATTAAATATAATTTTTTTTTAATCTGAAAGCTTTCAGATTTTATATTACGCCAAAGGCGCGTTTTTTAACGTTTTGTGTGCTACCTTCATTTATTAAATATCATGTTTTGCGCACTTTTGCGCATAAAATTCAATCCAACGGTAATATGACAAAATATTTAAAAAGTATATCTTTAGAATTTCCGATGCGCAGTCTGGCGCGCTGGAGATAATTTTTTTTTTTTTCTTATAGTGTTGCTATTGATCGCTTTGAAATCATTGAGTTTCTTAATCAAAAACTCATAAATGCTTTACAAAATATTAAATAGATAGTAAAAGAAATTCAAAATTTCAAATTTGGGCTTCCAGATGCCCATATTCGGGTGGAGACGTAAGTTATTCAAAATTTGATGGCTCTATGTACCATTGTTTTATCACAATGCGGGAACATACATACATTGATGCAGATTCTTCATTATTTTATTTCTTTAAATATAACACAGGGGGATAATATTAGGGGGATAATATTTGGGGGAACAAACAGATCAGAAGGGATTTGCCGTTTATAGTGAATCGACGCAAGATACCAAAACGAAATTAATAGCTCTTCTGAGCTAACGCTCCTTTGGAGTAACAAGACAATACTCTGAGCAAAACAAATGATATTAATACGGCGCAAAACATTGCAAAATTATGAAACCTGATAATTTGCTGCACAGGCTGTTGGCACATTTTTAGACGACTTTTGCTATAAAAATATCGCCTGCTTCGAAATTGTTTTAACTGCAACTATATTTTTGAAAGTGTAAATTATTCGTCTGCTATTTGACAATTTTGTTTTCATGCAAAACAAAGCTTTTAAGAAGCATTGGAACGGAGGCTATGTTTGTGCTCAAAGGTAAGGAATGTTACGAACTTTAATGCTAAAAGAAAATCTTCGAAATTAAAGGACAGTTGCATAATCAATAAAATGAGCAGTGTCAACTGTAAACAAAGTGATTAATGCTGATTTGAATCTTGAAAAAGCAAAAAAAATGTAATGTGCTTTGTCTTTCTCCAAGACATATCGCCAAAAGCCGCACGCGCTGCAGAATTCTTTATGAAAAGCATTTAACCGGACAAAAATGGAAAAATGTTGTCGCAATAGACGAATTTGGGGTATATTTAAATGACCCCAATAAAAAGAGATCCATTCATTATCATCAAAGAGAAGAAAAATATCTTAGAACATGGTTCAAAAAATCTAAAAGGGGATTTAGGATTGTCGTTGGTTTTTGATATAACGACGAATGAAAACTAGAGAAAGTGCAGAAAACCGTTAAGGTCAACTCTACATATTATCAAGAACATATTTTATACCCAATTTTCTAATATGAAATACCTTCTCTTTGCCCACAGTGCTATCAATCAGTAGAACTGCATCAAGATAAAGCAAACAACCGCACATCAAAATCCACTCTTATTTTCCTGAAAAAAAAAATGGAACAAGAAACGTGTATCAAGGCCATACCCTTCACTCATATCCCTACTAAATCTCTTGACGTATGATCCACGTATTTTTGCGCTTTTGAACTTTTAAAAAGCGGATTATCCAGACGTCTAACCTAGAACCCTCCTTGGACTTCGGAAAGCTGTTCAAGGGGAATGGGATAAAATACATCTTCCACTACTAAAAAATGCTTTATTGTCTTGGAGATTATGGCGTAGAAATGTAGTGAAGAGTAAGGGTTATCAAATAGAACATTTAAAACATAAAAATTTTTGGTAGAATATTTCTGTAACTACAATCGTCTAAAAATGTGCGAACAACCTTAGTAATAATCAGTATGAGATCATTAATACACAAAAAGTTACTAAGCAATAATAATGTTATACCAAATCAGTGCGATACAAAATTTTATCATTACGGTACAGCAAAGAATTTACTGTTAAAGGTCTGAGAAACTGTTATTGTTATTACAGCAATGAAAGTTTGAACTCCATTAATAGTTCCATATTACAAATCAAAATAATAAATAAGCTGCAAACAAAATAGTATTAAATATATTGAAGTACTATAATAATATGAATAGTAAAATTTCAGAATTCGGCAAAAATAATTACAGTTTATCAGAAATTTATCAGAAAATGAAGTAGATATTATCAGCAATTACCAAAGTGATATTATTACTTTACCAGTTTACTGATATTATTATTTTCTAACCACCGTATTACGACTGACAGGTGTTAAAACCTTATTCATCGAAGACGATTATTATACTGTCAAACTAGTAATAATTAACAGTTATAGTACAGTTATAGTTATCAAAACTAGTAGTAGTTAATAGTATTGAATATAAAATTCTGCGCAGAAATTAATGCATAACGTTATTGATAAATAGGATAAATTATTGTTACTAATTAACAATTATTACAATTGACAACTTTTATGAAACTTGTAATTTAAAAGCAGTTATGATATCCCATTGGAATATGGTATAATGCTATATAGGTACAAAGATCAAAACCCTTTTATTAACTGCAATCATAATTATGCGAAACAAATAATACTGTCTACAACAGGATTTTTACTATTTACTAAAACAGATCAATAAGAGATAATTTAAGTATTAATTATCACTACAATGATAAATACTACTTTAAATAAAACATCCAATTGCGATATAAAGCATAATTCGGGATAGCACTACACAGAATTTTTACAATACATCAGCATTATTAATATTGTAACTAATTATTTTCATAATCTTTTAGAGACGAAGTTTATTATCAGAGAATATATTTCTTCAAACTGACAGCATACTCAGAGAAGACTTTTAAAAATGTGTATGATTTAGTAAAATAAGTATCGTTACTGTTGCTGTTAATCCCATGCTCAGGCAACTGACAGCTTCATGAATAAATATAGATGGGTCGAAACGGGCTCCTGTTATTGCGCAGATCTTAACTAATAATGATGTCTTCAACCTCATTCCAACCTCCACCTGGCCCACTAGCGGTGGAGCGATAAAATCACTAAACACTGGTAGTTCCAGTTTGGAGTCAATTCTGGGTGAAAGACTTGTTAAGTTTTAGCAAGCTAAGTTAAAAATAATTTTAATTGTGATAAGAATGATTTACTTTTAAATTTCTTCATTTAATTGCTTTCGGAATCTTGATTGATATACTAGCCTTTTTACAAAGCTGAAGCATCGTTATAATTATTCATAAGGAAGTCAAAATTATTTTTAAGTAAATGTAAATATATGTTTCTTTCTTTGTTCGTTGAAAACCTAAACTCAGTGCATAAAAGAAATCTTTACAATCATTAATTCACAACACTAAAATAAAAAAGTCACTCAGAAAGATAAATGAATTATTTACTTCTAAATTAAAACCCTTACATAATATACTTCACATGCTTACTGATACTGTGGTTGAATTTTTAAAGAAGAATGTACGATTTAATCACAGGAAAAAGTGTTAACTTAAACTAATGCAGAAGTTATAGTATGTCTCTTAGTTCTCGTCATTAGATGCATGTACACCGCAGAGTATACCCGGTAAAATTTAAAAAAAATAATAATAACTTTTATTTATTATTTTTAGTGCTTTTAACGTATGCGCAAAACTGAATAAAATTCATCGGAACTGTACAAGAAATTTTACCTATTGCCATCACCTATGCCATTAGCAAATTATCTCATCTTTTTGCAACAGGCTCTACCAGGTTTAATTCACTCTATGCACAAAATGTGAGACGCACCATGTGGTTTTAACATGATGGAGTGCCTCCCCATCATGGAAGATGTGTTCGGAAATATCTGAATGTATCGATTGGTCAACGATGGATTGAGCGTGGTGGATCGGTTGTCTGGCCCCATGCTCTCCGCATTTGATGAGCCGGAGTTTCTAACACCTGTTGGGTCTGTAATGGATCTGCTTGCAAGAGTCATTTGCGCTGCTGCAGATATCTAGGAAAGTCTGTGCGTTTTTGACCGTGTCCTCCAATTCATGGTCCGTCCGTGTAACGCATGAATTCCTTGTAATCGTGAAAACTTTGAACATCTTTTGTAACATTTTGAAATGGTATCATCTATGTATATTCTATGATATATGTGATATTTATGAGTGATAAATACTTCTAGTAAACTCTGTCTTGTGTCCTTCATTTCTTGTACTTCTGATAGAACTTTTACGTGGCATTTTCGGTCATGGATTGCTATTAAGTTCTTAGTCCTTTTGATGGGCTCTACCTCGCCTTAAAGTCTGCACCAATATTTATTGGACACCCTGTACAGGTATTAGAAACCAACAAACAACTTTTAAGGTATCCGACCTCGTTCGGGTACCATTTTTTTTAAAAGTGGTTTTTATTTTAACTATAAACATATTAATTTGAAGATAAGCATATTAATTGATGAAAACAGCTTAAAACGTAAGGCTGAGTAGTTTTAATTTTGAGAAATAATGAAAAAAAGATAATTTTTCCTTAAATTTTGCCTTTACGGCAACAACCACGGTGAAAACTTTATGTATAAATATGCAGTTTTTTTAATTTGTATTTATATTTACACTTGTTTTGTATGCAATGAAGCAAAATAATTAAGAAATATTCATATATTCTTGAGATATGTCAAAATGTATAGTATTTACTGTATATTTTCCTATTATTGCATCCAAAATCTAAAACTAAAAAGTAACAATTCAGCTTCTAATTAATATTTCTAAAATATTCTACTTCAGAGCATCCATCAGATTATATGAAACATGTATAGAAAGCATCATTTAATTTTATCGATAAAATTTTTAGTTATGGCTGTTACTATTGGCAATATTTACAGAAAAAACATTTTTCAGAAAACAAGTTTAAAGTTTTTATAAAACAATTTCTTAGTGAAAGAAGCATCTCTGATAATTGAAATTCGCCTACTTTGTAACTGACACCTTACTTTTTCTTCACACACTTTGCACTTTTTCTTTCGAACAAAGCGTAAATTTTTATTTGGGTGTTTGTAAAACTTGTGGAATGCCGCCAAGAGTCATGATTTTGCATTTTATCAAGTTTTCGAATTCCCTGCTCAGTGTAAAATTCAGGATACATACCTAACCTTGAAAATGCTTCAAGCAAACCTATAAATCCATCATTAAATAACATTAAATAACACAACACTTACATTTGCTCCAAACATTAATGTTCGTAATTTTATGAATGTTTCTTTCGGAACAATTTGCAATAAAATGCCATTAAAACGTTCCCTAATATTTTGAGTTTTGCCATGCATGCACTTTTTAATAACTCTTGTTTATGTAATCAACTCCATATACGCAGGTTTAATCAAAACATATGTTGATATACCAGAGGTTTTAGCCTGATTTTTTTTCTTCCTGATTTTTTCCTGATTTCTGCAATCGCACATTCCAACTCATTGATTGAGGAGAGCATTGGCTTCGAAGAACTACAATGGAACAAGCAGTTAGTACAACCTTCTGCATCTCAATTAAGTTTCCAAGTTACTTCTAATTGCAATCCCTAATTCTGCAGTTTATCAGTAAAAGAATCAGCCAGTTTAGCTTTTCCTTTCAATTCAGGAGCGGAGTTTTTTACTTTTCGTAGTCTACTACCAACCCTTTTCTATATATGTCTAAGGCATTCCAGTTTCTTGACCGAATCTTTACCATATAAATCTTTCACAGTTAAAAACCCCTTAGAATCCCCATCCTCATAATACTCCGTGTACTTCAGCTTTCGTAATGTAATAAGTCATTCAAAAAGCGCATAAGCACCAACTGCTTCCATACCCGAGGCTGCTCTTTTATAATTTGCAGAACAATTATGTTACGCTTTACATATGTCGTGCTGAAGATTGCATTCCATCCTGTTTATTCTGTTGCAAATGATGCAAAAATGTGACATAGCTTTCAAATTAAGCACTTTGTCAACGCTAATCGACAAAGCAGCAACACATCCATTTAACGTCGAATACCCTCTGCGCCAAACTAAATACGAAATTAAGGGGAAAAACTATCGCCAGATTCTTAAAATGTATTACAAAATATCTAAGCTTAGTACGAAGGTTTATAATTTACAAAAACCTTGATAATAAATAAGGTTTCTTAATAGGTATATATATTTAAATGCTCACTTCCGGCCCAGAATATTGGAACTTCCGGTTTATTCCGTTACAGAAAAATGCTTATAACTTCAGTTCTAATTAACCAATCAACAAGCAGAAACTTGTATTTGATAGCCAAAGATGTATTCTTTAAAATAATGTAATAAAGTAAAAATCGAAATTTTGACCGAAAATCGTCTTTTGTACGAGGTCGTATACCTTAAACGATACGGAACTCAAGATGAACGAAGATGAACTCAAGAAATGGCTTCAGCCCGTACTCTCAACTTGGCAGAATCTACGTGATTCCTGACTGCGAATGGTAAAGTTACACAATAAAACCGTATATAATGGTGTGATTTAAACTGATCATGAGTAAACCTTCAAAACTGTTACAGATTCCAAAGTAACAGAATGGAATTTCTTCCACCATTCACAAGAATAATTTTAATTCCCTCCTGGACATTCAATGCCATTTTGGATCACCAATAATAAAGAAATGATAGTCATTAACAGATTCTTTTGGTTAAATTTTCCTCATTGTAGTCATTAAATTTTGCATTACAAAACAGGATGTCTTCAGAAACATCCCAGTTTAAACTTAAAAAAGGAGCAACTCCATCACGTAAAATGTCTTCCGAAATGTCTGATATCTTTTTATTTTCAATGCAAATTTGTGAAGTGTCTAACCGTTTACCGTTATAGATCCATCCTCTTAGATCAAAACAATCTAGAAGCATAATTTCTTTTGACTGCCATCTAAAATTCACCAGCTCTCCTTTGCACTTACAACTTGTGACACAATTATCTACATACATGGATTTCTTCAGTTTAAATAACCGTTTTTTGCAGATGGTCCGGGACATTGTCTAAGCGATAACTCAGAGTCGCCCCTAAAAGGAATGGACTGGCATTCACTCCAAACACTACTCGTCGATGTCTAAAAACTTTACTATTCGGATCACCGCCTTCCAACCATAAGAATCTGAAGTCGCAATCCTCATCTTTTATTCTTATCTGCAGAAATGCTTTTCGAATATTGGCTAATACCCCGTACTCATACAAGTGAAATTTATTCAGAATGATGGAAATTAATTCTATCTAGTTAGGCCCCTTGGTCAGAACAGTCATTTAAAGAGACACTATTCTTCTCAAGCATCGAAAACTGGACGGATTTTAATAGTGGAATGTTCTTAGATGAATCCTCTGTGCCTAATTAACTATGTTTTACTTCTTCCATAATTTGTTCATCAAGCCATTGTTTGAAGACGCTTTCATAAGCTTCCACCAATCCTTTATTTTGTAAAGTCTTCATAGTAGATTTCAATCGCCTTTCATATACTCTTATTGTTATAAAAAATTTGGATCCAAGGCGCGAATACTAGCTACCCACCATCAACGACCCTTTCTAAAGTCTTCCGGAAATGTTCCTTGCTTCTTTTAGTTTCTCCCTAGACTGCTTCTCGGCGGGTTTTTTTATTCCAAGAGTATCTAATCCCCAAAGATCAGCAATCTGTGCATTAGAAACATACAAAGGTAACGAAAGTCTCGAAATAAAATTTTCTGCTTCATAACTGTCGGTGCTCGCTTTTCCCATAACAGTCCCCCCCCCCAAGTCTGGCACTTACAGCAACTAATCTTCCCCCAAGGAAGAGGCTCGATTTTGCATGTAAATAATTTTACAGCAACATCTGACCCTAACAACAAAGGAATCTCTTGGGAGTTCTTCTGAAATAATAGATAATTTTGATTTTCAAAAATATCACTGACGTAAATTCCTCTTTTTCCAAATTTTCTTATCCAATGTATATTTTTGATTTCAGGAACCGAAGAACATCGTTCTTTCATTCATTACATTGATTTCGCAATTATATCGTTTATCTACGTTACCCCATTTTATTCTGTAACGTTTATGTTTTTCAGGAACTTCTATGCTACCGATAACTCCATGTGTTGCATTTTGTTTACCTAAGCTGTAACCTTTCTGCCGCATACCTGCTTATGTAATAGTTTTAACATCCGGTGTGGATTAACGCTCAAATAAGTTTGTTATTCCCTCTTCTATACACGCGAACAACTAAAGTTTGCAAATATACTTCTAAACAGCCTGCATGATTTGAAGGTACTTTACTTTTTATCTCTTCATCTTTTTTTAACTTTCGAAGCCTCGACAGAAGGATTTTTGTTTATTACACATAATGGTTGCATGTTTATTTTTTCAAATAAAACAAGTTATTTTTGCATTGCAATCCTGCCCTAAATGATGAGATTTCAAACATTAACAGCAAGCACCTTTCTATCTCAAGATGTCCTTTTTTTCTTCCAACGATAAGCCTCAAACGAAACTAGAGGACTTGAATACAGTCATGATTCTAGCGGAATTGAATTCAAAATACGCAATGCAAATTTACCTCTCTGCATTCGGATTGTGTAAACAAATCGCTACCGGTCTAAATTTTCTGTTTATTATGTCTATCTGGGAGACCAGATGTGATTTTCATTGCTGGGAAGGGGGTGTGGTCAATCGGAGATTTTTTGCTGTTCCGACACCATTGACCTTCTTCGTTCGCGGTATGACAGTCGTCTGTGTAAAAATTTCATTAAATCTTTTATATTTTAACCAGTGCTCATATTTTGCGTTCTATTAAATACAAGTGTCAAATCTGGAGGCAGTAATTTCAGAATCATCGGAGATTTTTTGCTGTTCCGTGTTTTGAATGTTGTGTTGTTGTTGTGTTTTGCAAAGCGCTGCAAGATTCCGATTCAACATCCAACGCTTCGAGATATCTAATTTGTGTTTGTATTATATCATACGAATTATTACGAAATCCTTTTATATCATTCGCACCTTTTAATGATTCAACATTCAGAAAATTGTTCACAAGACTATTTGCTGAATCGTAAAGTTTTAGCGATAGCGGAAATCCTTGAATGCAGTTGGTAGCTTTTACCCCCTTAATATGGTTTCAGGTAGTAAATTTGTCTGTCTTGTTCAGTGATTCATTATTATTGATTGATGACTCAAGAGTGCTCCAAAAATTAAGCCATTGACTACAGTCTCCATAAAATACGGGAATCGAAAGTTTTGGTAATTTAAGAGTCTAATTCTTAAGTATAAATTTCCATAATGTTATCAATTTGGAATATTGTTCTGTAATTTCGTATTCATCTGCACTCAAAACTGGTTCGATTTCATCATCGGTATTAGAAAGAGTTTTCGGTTTAGCACTTAACTTCTAATAATTCTTCATGCTCATTAACACTAACTTCCGATTTACCTAATTCACTTTCGATTTTCTTACAAGGTTTGTAATGGCAGTTCTTGAAATACTTCTTTTCGTTTTTCATTTATCTACCTTTTCTTCTGACATTTTCTTCTTACATTTCAATACATTTTCAAAAATATACGTTTCAAGAACAAGAAATAATTAACTTAAAAATAAGAATTAAAATCTTCAAATTTAATACTCAGTGTTCGAATTCAGTATATTTAAACTTTCAAAAACCTGCTGTCCCTATTCGGACGCCGTGAAATGTCGCATCAGGATCCTTATTATGAAAAGCAATAAAATTTCTCTTACCTCATGCATCATCATTGTTCTCAACGTCAGACGATCCGATAAACTTTTCTTCACAATAAGAGGCAAACTTGTTTTTACATATACATTATTCAAAGGAAAAACCAAATTACACTATTTACAAGACTAGTACTAAACATAAGGCAGCTATCTCTTATATGATATTTTAGCTGTTTTTCCTAACGCAGAGGTTTTGTCTTAACTCCACTCGGAGACCTTTCGAATCCAATCTCGTTCTCTCCGTAATCAATCCTCCGTAAGAAGGAAATCAGGGCTAATAGCTGAAGCATCGAGTCTCATAATGGGATGTAAGACTTCATTTTGATACCGCGCAACCATGACACAGTGTCGACTTTTAAGATATGCAACTGGCTGCAATATCTCATTGAAATTTATAGTCTATAATATGATGCTGCCGCCTATGAATATGTGATTTTCGATAGGACCTGATATTATGCGTCTCGTTCTCTCCAGACTTAAGGCTTATCTGATTTCAGAGCAAATCTGGATTCACCTGTCCAAATGAGATGTTGACGACCGCTTTAAACGTCTCCCTCTAGACTGGACGGTTAATGGAACAGTCTGGACTCGGATATATAGCTGTTTCATGTGAAGCCTTTGATGCGCAGTACCGTCAGATATTGTCTTACCTTATTGAGGCTGCAACCATGGATGTAACAGTTGTGGAGATCACTCGTCGATTCGTTTTGGATACTATCTTTAGAAGGGCTGGTAATCCTATGGTCGACCTGGCACAGACCTCCAGACAACTGTTTTGACATTACTGGAATTGTTTCCACATTAGGAAAATTAACGAATGATCAACGCCAAAGAAAGGAGCGAAATTGTTTATTCACTCTACTGCTTCAATGCATTTAAGAGCACCCCAGCGCTCACTGTCTGCAGTTCGTCTTCTTGCATCCATAGAAACACGACTATTATAAAAATTATCCTGAAAATGTTATAAACACTTCATAGTAGCATTTAGATGAACCTTATCAAATCATGTAAAATGCTGCATCTTCAATGACTCTTTAATGTGTATATATTTGAACAATTCTCGTAACATACAATATCTACAGACTACATCAGCAACCGTAACGATTTTCAGCCACTCAAATTCAAGTATACTTTCGAAAATTACTAATTTTCCTTACGTACTTAACTTTTAGAAGCCAGCATACATATATAAAGTAAGAAATTAAGGGGTGAAAATTACATTGTTTAAGGAACAACTAGAAATTGATAGACCTGAATCAAAAACAAAGAAAAATCCAAAAATGAAAAAAATCTTAATGCATAAAATATGAGAGAAAAGAAAAACGAAAGACTTAAAAAAATTAAAAAGCGATGTTATGTACCTCGAAACATCCATTCAGGGAATTGATGTCAGGAAGTTGATTTATGTAATGCTATTGTTGTTGTTGTGACTTATCTCACTTGGCTAACAGTAACATCAGCACAAGCCCACGAAATTCATCGTGGCAAGGAATACAAGATTGTGCCTGTCATTGGCAAGAGCTTTGAGCACTATAGTGGTGGCAATACAACTTTTTTTCAATTCCGCCCCCCAATTTTGATTGGGGGCACCCCAGGTCGGCGGGTACGAGGTTATCCCACTTCTCTTTCCCTACCATTAACCTCTCCAGAGGACTTCAAGCTCACCGCATATTTAGAGTGCCCCCATGCCGCACAGACACTATACATTTACAATCATCCATGCTTTCTCGGGATTCGAACCCTGGCACTTCGGTACGGCAGTAGGCGCCGCTAACCACTATCCCGGTTAGACGGCTGACTTATGTAAGGTAAATAAATGCATTATATTTTGTATTACATATAGCCCTTCCTAAAAAGGTTTATTTCAAGCTTTCGAGCTTCAGGATTCTTCTACAGTTTTCGTTTTATTTGCAGATCAGCACAAAATCCTTTATCTTTGACATTACGGGAAAAATTTCTATATCTAAACCTTCGAAATGCATTGAAGATTTACACTTTTCGCATTTAAAATTAAAATTAAAAAAAAGGTATATTTAACATTGCAGTTTTGTGCGATGCATTGGTAATTTTAATTAAATTCTTAAGAACTAAAATGATTTCGTATTTCATGTGAAAAGAAGAAAAAAAAGGCTAGCTCTTAAGTAAACATTCATTAATGATTCAGAAGGCACGATTCATTTTCCCTCTTTTTTGGCGCTGATTCGACCAGAGATATCGACCCTCAAATTTATGCATCGGAAAAATTATTGATTTATTTGCTTTTATTTATTAGATGCAACATAAACGTGATTTTTCTTTTTTCTTTTTTTTTTTTTTTTAAATAAAATTCGAGATATTTTTGTATTGGCTGATATTTCTGGACAAATATGTCCCTTCCACACTCCCACCCCCGACATTTCGATTAAAACAAAAAAATAATAATAACTGTAGCAGCATTCAATAATAAGAGAATAATTACAAGTTTTGACATTCATTTCAAATAGAAACACTTCAAGCTTTATTAGTTTTGTTAAAACCCAAAAATGTGGATTTAATAATAAAATTAATTACGCTTTTTAACTACTACTATATAAGTGGTGAGCAATTATAGTAGTCAGAGCTAAAAATATTAAAAATTCTTTTTCACTGAAAGAATAATCGTTTTAGTGAGCAATGCGAGTTAAAAATGTTAAACATTCTTTTTCACTGAAAGAATAACTCCTGTCAAGTTTTCAAGAAAATTCACATTAAATAATTCCATAAAAACTAAGATTTATATTATTTAAAAGCCAACAACAAGTTCTTCTGTTGTCTATGGAACTGCGATAAATAAGTTGTATGATTAGAAAAAGAAAAGAGAAATATTAAAAGTAATAAATAAATAGCTTATCCACGTTACTTTTTCCCACGATCTGCCCTTCATTATATGATTTCTAAGGCCATGGACCTCTGCTGTATATGATTAGAGCAAGTTACAAAAATTTAAAATAAAAAACACCTACATAATTTTCGAGTTACGATTTTTTTTCCTATTATTCTTGGCTAAAACATAACTTCAAAATTATATTAAATCACACCTTGAGGAGAATCGAGTAATCAGTGGTCGGAAAATTGATAAATGCGTCATTATTATAAAACGCAAACCACAAAATACTCTCCCCCTAGAGATCACAGAAGCACGAGAAACTGTTAAAAGATCACGATCAATTGGGTGCTTACGTTCTCATATTTGAGTCATCGCGATTCTTCAAGTGAGACCCCTGCAAAGCATCACGACTGGCGGTACGCTCTAATCTAGAAGCAGGTGTTCCCATCTCAAGGCCGGAAGGTCTAACTTATACACAAACATATACACAAAACTTCTCCTTTTTGAGCAGAATAATGTCCTGCATTCGGATAATTTACAGGTAGAACGTGCTATTTCATTGAAATAAAAAGAAAAAATAAATATAAATTGATTATGATTAACTATATGTGATATAATAAACAAATATATAAATGTAATATTTGCAAAACCATTGTGTATACTTCAAATAATAATTTAGTCTCGCATTTTTAACTCGTTCCGAAATATTTTGCGTGCCCTCATTCAAACTGTGGTTTACAGGATTCCTTGTGTTTCTCACATACCAATAGATTTCATATTATTACTTTCGCTTTCCTGCTGTAAAAAATTTTCCCACAAATCACAAGAGTGACGGGGAAAAAAAAAAAGTTCACGAGTAAAAGCAGTTCGTTAAAACTCTTATCTTGTAGAAAATTTCCGCGTCACTCGGAACAGAAACATGAAAATTCAGCTATGCTTTCCCTGGGATTAGAGCCACAGCTCTATCTCGAGGAGTATGTGATTGGCAGGACGTGCAGAGAGGATGATTAGCAGCTTACATCACAATCGAATGCAAAGGGGAATTCGATAATTCCTTATAATCTGTTCCTATCAAAAACAATGTAAACTTTAAGACCATATCTATAATAGCTTATTTTTTGCGTGATACATTTTCACCCATACTTTGTCAAATTTCATTACATTTGTTTGCTAGTGCTGTCGAAATGATTTCTTTGTTTAGCCCCTCCCCCCAAAAAAATAACTGAAGTTAATCATCAAGTCTTTCGTTTTCGTTATCTTCAAATCAAAAGGTTTAATGCATTTCAAAAGATAAATAGAATCTTTCCTCTTCAGGAGTAAATTACATTACCTAGAACAATTTAGCTCTGAGGTAAAGAGATATCTTGTCGTTTGTTTTTAGATACGCACTGAGTCTTTTTTTTTTTTACAATATTTACAAAAGAAGTCTGTGAGCGTCTCTTCTAACTATTAAATTACCCACCGTCGTATTTATGTTTAGTCAGATTTTTTTATGTTTAGAACCCATAATACCACTTACAATAGAAAAGGCTACACAATACGAAACGAAAGTAGCAAAGGATATTTAATTCACGCGGGTAATTCAAAAAGTCTGGAAAGATTTTTCTGTCTCGGAAACCATGGTACGTAATCAAAGCCAATGTGATATCATCCGCAAGGCTGTATCTGTTGGACGGTATCTTCAACAAGGAGGCTATCTTACTAGAAAATTTGAAATTAGAAAGGCTGCATGTGTTGCATACGTCTAGGCTAGAAGGCTCTCATAAATTCAATGATGCAGCTGTTTTGCTTATGATCGCATTAGCTGAAAAGGTAATGAGCTTCAAATCTAACATGAAAGATCAATTAAAGGTCCATTATTTCTTCATTCCAGATAATCTATCCGAGTCCTTGAAGGTGATCTTATCCAGTAATTCCCAGAATATTGACTGTCTATAAACGAATTGGGATCGTTCTGAGAAAAGAGAACGGGGCTGTTATATTACTGTTGATGAGTTTAACCTGAAAGTGCTAAAATTATTCATAATGCTGCATTCAAGTTATTAAAAAACTCACTTAAACGGTATCAGTGCATGACAAACATTTCAGTGACTGTCCAAAAACTGCAACAAAACTAGGCAACAGTCACCGCAGATTTGACGCAGTATGCATCATGTGTCTTTGGAAACAGATATTAGCCAAAATTTAATAATATAAGAGTTACAAACCAGCGAATGATATCCACATAAAATTCAATTTCTACAAAAGGTAAGTGAAAATGGTTACAGTAATAGGTTTCAACTCGCAGTCAGTGCTACACAGAAAATTAGGGTATAGTAGATCTTTCCTTTAATGAAGCGTAAAGTTAGCAAACAAACTATACTTACTAGTGGCATTTGACATACATCATGGTTAGCGCCTACCAAAACTGCTGATGGTGCCAAGACACTGGAAAAGTTTCTAGCACCAATCGTAAGGAAGATCTCAAGTCGTTTCTGTATAATCAAAATCGTAATGGATCACTCGAAGTGAAGAAATAATAAGCTATTAACAGTCTGTTTACATAAAATTTAGTTCATTATTTCCTTAAGGAAATATTCATATATATATATATAAATCTAACCACAACTTTAAGTTTTCTAGATATAGCTTAGAAATTCATTTCAAATGCCATTGAAATGGCGGCCGTAGTGCTCATTCTCTGTAACTTATAAAAGTTTCTGCTGTAACCAACATTTAGTTTCAATTCTTGTAACAAAACATAATGAAAGGTATTCTTTTGATAGAGTAAATTATTGCAAAAACACGATCACGTTGCACCCTCAATGCAGAACTGTCATTTTAGTCGGCGGTTACGCTAGAAGACGCAGGCTGTAACGATGCATATAAGACTATTGTGCAGATTCGTAAGAAACTCTTTGTACAAATTTTTATAGTATTACATGGTGACATTCTGTGCCTGACACGTCACCAGACGTTCTGTAGTTTGCCATGTCAGACTCAGGAGAAATATGAAAGTAGAAGGCCTTTAGACGCAGTTTACAGTCCACCGACGAAATGAACAGTGCGGGACAAAATTACTGAGTACGAATCAAGCTGAACTTCAGGAATGTGCACATGTAATGAAATTAATTTGACCAATATGATTTGCAAAGCAAAATGATGCACAACTGTCAAAGTGCAAACACGGTGCTCAGATTATGCAGTAATATTTTGTAAGGGTATATACTCGTAGTAACGTGATAACAAACAATTCTATATTGAAAACGACAGATGCCATATCATGCTCGTTCTATTTGTGCCATGAATATTTCACAGGGTGAATCAAAGTAATAGTGAGAAATAAAATATTAGTTAATTTTGTATGAAATGACACACCGAAACTTTTAAAAAAACAACTATACAAGTTTCTTACCTCACCGTTACAAGGGTTCGTAAGAACTAGGGTTACAAGGGTTCGTAAGAAGTTTTCTACTCGCTACTCTGATGGAGAAAGGTATTATTGTGACTAACATTCCAATCCTTCCTCCCGAATTCGCTATCAAAATTTACAGCTGAAAGTAAATTTAAATAAAGTGAATTCTTGTAGTCTGAAATACAATAAAAATGACTTTAACCATTTGTTATATACGCTGTTTTACTTTACTCATTAAAAAAGTACTGGAAAATGTGTTCTGTAAGAGTTTAGTAACTTTCCTCTCCGGAAGGAGAATAAATAGCGTCTAATTTAGTATAACACAAATTTAGGCATGCACGAGATGTTTCCAGTCGCAGTTAGAGACATTTTATGTGCGCTGTTTCTTTAATTTAAGATACATCAATGGAATAACAATTTTGAGTCAGACGTCTTATAGATGCCAGCAGTTATGGAACGCCCTGGACCAAAACTTCGTTGCTGGAAGTTTTTGCAATACAGCATGTTTCAAAAAGAATATACGTATCTGGAATGCATATATTTATTAAACTAAATGACATACGAATATGAAACTTTACACACATATGTACAACCCTCTCAAGTTCAGATTACAGATGTTCAATATGTCCTCCATCAGCGACACGAACAATATCACATCCATACTCAAATTCTTCCCATACTCGGGCAAGCATGTCCGTCGTCACTGATGTTATGACAGTACGGATCCGGTTCTTCACCTCTTCCAGGTTTTGTGAGAGTGGTGGTATATAAATGTTGTCTTTAATGAAACCCCACAGGGAGAAGTCACAGAATGTCAAATCCGGTGACCGTGGAGGCCAGCTGAGACATGCTAAGTCACTAGCTACTTGACGACCAATCCAACGGTTCGGTAGAGTTTCATTCAGATAATCACGCACTTGGCGACACCAGTGAGCGGGTGCCCCGTCTTGTTGAAAAATGAAGTTGTCTTCGTGCAGCCACGGGAACAACCAGTTTTGTAACATAGCGAGATACTGCTGACCGTAAACCGCGTTTCCATCAAAGAAGAATGGGCCTAATCTGGATATCGCACAAAACACATTTTGGGCGAATCTCGTTCATGTTCAGTGGCTGCATGTGGGTTCTGTAGGCCCCAAATTCGAACATTGTGTTTGTTTACATGATCACTAACATGAAAAGTCGCGTCATCACTGAACACGATGCGTTGTGCTAAAGTTTTATCATTGTCAATAGCACCGATAATCTCGTTACAAAATGCCACATGTTTGCGTTTGTCATCAGGACGCAAAGCCTGTAACAAATGTAACTCGCACGGCTTCATAACCAACCGACGTCTCAAAGCACGCCAAATTGTTGTTGTAGGCAGTTGTAACTCGAGTTGATTTTGAAGGACCACGTTGGAAAGAAGTTTAAATTCGTGCAACATTTTCGTTGGGAGCACCAGGGCGGCCAGGACTCTTTCCTTTACAAGCACATCCTGTATTTACAAACAGTCGATACCATCTGCGAATATTTCATACATTCGAAGGATCACTTTGGTACCTCAACTTGAAACGCCTTTGCCCTGTAATCACGGAATTGCATTCGCAAATTCGAGAACACAAAATGATTTCTGCTGCGGAGTGGCCATTTTAAACATATGACGGTTACCATGCAAAACAGAAGACAACTCACATATAGCGGCTATTGATATAAACTAGACTGTATTCGTTTCGCCAATAGCCGAGCCGATGCGGAGTGATCGATAGTTTGGACAAAATAACACTTTGTAATATGCGTATTCTTTTTGAAACACGGTGTATAACAGAAGTAGCAGATAAGTAGATACTTTTACCAGATACTATATGTAGACATTTTTGTAGTAAAACATTTCCTTCAGCTTGCGCGGCTTCTGCTTTGTTCTGTGGCATTTCATCATTAATATCTTCATCTTTATGCAACAAAAATATTTAAAAAATTACTAAAGTAGCAACAGATAATATAATATTAACTAATGCAAAACTTACAGCAGACGCTTAATGCAGCCGAATCATTGCCACACAATTTTAACCGCTAGCTTACACACAAACTTATTTTTTCCGAGGGCCACTGTAACTGTGCTACTTAATTGCGCTTAAAATATATCCACCTCCCTGCATTTCACTCAGAGTTACTTATTTCCAGGGGATTATCGCCCTGACTGCAATCAACTTACATGGAAGCATATATTTAATGTTCGACAACTTTATTTGTCTATTCCTGGTGAATTACGATAAAAGCTAGAATGCGCAACTACTAAAAGGCCAATACTTTAATGACCTATCTTGAAAATTATCAAAATTTAAGTCCTTCCAAACAAGGTACCTGGTTATTACCTCAAACAACACTATAACGGTGCTGTTACCATTCTCAAACAGCAAACGGGAATCCCTGCGGCCTACTTAACTTACCTAACTTTTAATCTCTCTTTCCGGTGCTCTTAATTTCCATAAGCTTCTGATGCGAATGAATATAATTGACATCAATCAAAGGAAAGATAATGTAGTGGTCATATTAAATTAACTGCTAGTAAAACTTAAAATACTTACCAAAACCTTATTTTATGTTTTCTTAACAACTATTTTATGTTATTTATTAACTATTTTATGTTATGTTTCTGCAGATTAAAGAATAAATGAGACTCTTGAACTGCGTGATGATAAATCATGTAGGTCAACATTCTCATTTATTGCTTTCAGCAAAGAAAACATAGACACAACATTCAAGTTGTCATAAAATAAAAATGAATTTAAAAATAAACGCACTTAGCCCCTTGCAATCTTACTGTCATATTATATGCCATTTGATAGGACATCCTGTGTCTGTTTACATTTTTAAATGCATATGCGTAATAATCTTGTTATCGTGAAAAAATTTATACATATTTTATAATTAGTAGAATCTCTTTATTCTTTAAACTTAAAAAAAGAAAAGTCAATCTTTCGAAGAAACATCACATCCTAGCTCCCTTAGAAATCTTTTATACTGCTAGAACCTGCAAGAAATTCAATTTAGAAAACTTTTATCTTTTAACAACACCGTCCTTAATGAATCGCTTCTTAATATATATTAGATACGTCTCCTTGTAAAACTTTCGACTTCTTAAGTTAACAAGTACTTATTTGTTAATACAAGAGGTCTAATGATATAAAGAATTAAATCTTTTTTCGATATAATTCGTCCCATCCAAAGCACTTTCGAGAAACAACAAAGTAGCCTAATGATAATAGCAAGACAAAATTGCTTTTCCATTTTCCCCATTGCTCTTAATGCCTTCTTTTTACTATGTTCAAAGTACATTGAACAAAGAAGCTTCATGCTTTTCAAGGTCATTAAAGAACTTGCATTATCGCTTACATTAAGATAAATCTGTCATTGTGAATTAAGGGATTAAAAAAGAAAAAAAAAGAAAAGAAAACCTATCTGAATTTTAAGAAAGTGGCGCAGTTTCGGAAAAATTAATATGTCTTTGTAAACAGCAAATGTGATACTCGCATGTTTGTCCACTTGAATATTCCATCGATTCTTGCCTGCTGCAAAGACTGTTATAAAATTTAATTAGATTAAACTCATAACAAAACTTCTGTTTAACCACAATTCAAAATTAAATCTATAGAGTAAAAATAGCATTGAAAGAATGGTTTTATGTCTTTCAAGAAAATCATGTACTGTCAGAAAATAGATTTGAAAATTTACTTAGCTCGCTTTCAGTAGCAGAAGAATATAAATCGCAGAAAATAAATTTAAATGGAAATTTAACGAAATTTAGTAGAACAGATTTTTCACTTAGTATTATTAAAATTAAAAGCCTACTAAATGCAACGAATTAATTCATGTGAAATTCTGGGATCTATTAAACTATGTAGCACGGAACATGAAATAAACTTGTAAAATGAGATTCTGAGAAGATCTTAATTCACGCTAACTTCATTTAACTCGGAAATACATTACTAGATATACACAGGAGTAGAAATGATGTTATACAAATGATTTCTGGAGGTGAAGAGATTTGCGAAAATAGAAGATGTCGAATCTTGAAAGATAGATGAATTTACCTCAGAATTATGGTGGAAGTTAAAGCTTGCTTTGTTTTATAGATTCTTACTACTTACACTGTGTTAAAATAGGAGAAATAGTTATGTACTGTATAACTCTAAACAATTTCTCCTTTAAAAGGTCTCGTTTTTAAAATTCCAATACGAAACCCATACCAATACACCAATTTTTCTGGATATGAAATTTCTGCTTATTATGTTTTCCCGATTGAAATAATTCCGAAATGAAAAGAGTATGCATTTTTGCATTATGCTAGTTACGCTTGCTAGTTTAGTAAGTTTAAATACGTGAGCATAAAACTTTATTTTCAAGAAATTTAATTATATAAATGTAAAATAATTATTTAATAATCAATCGATAGATGAAATTCTTCTGTTTCGACTATCGAATTATGTATATATATATATATATATATATATATGCAGGGTAATTAAAAAATATCCGGTACAAATGTAAAGGTAAGAACAAGGAACTCAAATAAGACGAAATGATGCGTGTAAGTTTTGGCACTTAAGAAATGTACGAATAACAGGTAAGTAAGAAAGGCAGGTTGTATAGTCATTAGATTTATTTTGGAGCAGAAAACATGAAAAATGACGAAAATTCTGCGGCTTCTAACTCCGGACTTCCCGATTGCTAGCCGGACGTATTTGCAATTACACCACTAAGCACTTATAAGAAAGGTGAAAATTCATTACAAATGTGTATTTAAAAGAAAAGAGTATTTTAATCATTCAACTTTTAACAATAGTTGCTCGAAAGTAAGACTACCAAAAATTATACAAGATTCATTCTCGTGCAGCTCTCAGTTAATACACTAAAATGATTGATGATCCGGTAGCTGTCACTCGGAAATTTCTTAGTTTATCCTTTGAGCAACTCTTCTGTTCACAGCCCCAGAAATGAAATGCATATCAGCGAGCTCCGTGTTCGTTTAGCGATGCATACCGCTCCATATCTGCAATGGGAACGATGATTTACGATGGACAATCTCAGAACGCCCTTTTTTACCTCAAAGTGCCATTCCAACATTCTATTACAAAGTCTATTTATTTCTGTCCCCTTTATCTGCTTTTATATATTTGCCAGATATTTTGGAATCATCCTGTATACACGATGTATCTGAACTGATGGTTACAACTTTAAGAGATGATAAAACATCTCAAAAGTAGCAATTTTCACAAAACAATGTGTGGCGAAATGTGAAATGTGAATGCGGAAAAAGTAAGTAAAAAAAAAAAACCACAGAAGTCGAAAAGTAATTTTAATTACGGATATACTAGAAATTACGTTTGATATTTCCTAGGAATAATGTTTGATATTTCCGAGGAATAATGTTTGGTATTTACAAGACTTGTTCAAACGAACGATCACCATCTGCAATGTTTGCATCACAACGATGACGAAGTGATTGGTCATTCATTTGAACGCATTGTAGAGTTATTATTATTCTAATTAACTACTTATTATGATTTAAACCTTTACTATAAAGTCTTTTCCGTTTCCTCTTTAGAAATGTAAATGAGTTACGGAGTATTTAAGTCGAGGCTTCTGAACTGTAAGACATAGCATGTTTCTGCCTCTCGAGGCCTCGTTACTAGCTTTCGCTAGCTCTGATAAGATTGTAAGTCTTTGCATTATTGCTGTCGACATTTAATTGTTACGCATGTGAGAAGTTCTAGAATTTTAAATCAGTTGTGTAATCTTTAACTTCTAGGCTTGGTTTTAAATTTGAATTTGACTTTTACTTAAATTACTTAGCCACAAGTGATAGCTGGTTTATGTTCAAGTTATGTTTTATTTAAAAAGTAGTTTTAAACCTTTTCAAGACTCTTGCTACTTTCGGCATAGCAATTATTCGCTCTACGTCTGTTAGTCTACGCTACCAAAGAGGGTTAACCTCTATACATTTTTGTAAACAGAAAATATTATTTCTTTTAAATATACGTGACTAAAACGATTTTTCATTCTCCGTTTTTTTTTTCCGTATTTATGTTTCCGCGTTAATATTTTCACATTCTTCCGCACATAGTATTGCGACAATTACAACTATCTGATACTCTGGCCCCTCCTTATTGTTGCGATCATGAAATCTATACGTGCCACAGTGCTGTTGGTCTCTACTCACGTGACCGGAAGGCGAGCGTTTCCGAGAATTTCAAACGTCACTCAGTTTGAAAAATAAAATCAATTAACTTATGCATGTTAATGTGCACTACAGGCTGCTGATTATAGAATTCTACACACAAGAAAGCTACCTGAATTATGTTATGCGCACAAAGTTTAAGAACGCTCTTCTGCAATGGGTTTAATCTATCCATAGCCGAAGAAATAAATTTATTTTAGGTCATTTAAAAAGTTGTAAATTGTGTCTTTTGATGCTTTTGTTGGATTTTTACTGTGCTCCAACTGCAGATGTTATAAGGAATTTTCTCCTTCCCCACTGTTTGCTTTCGAGATGTAAGTGACAGTAAATCTAGCTAACACTCGGTTGATCCGGAGTTCGGATCCCCGTGAGGGCATAGCTGGCTTTTCATGTTTCTCATGCTCTAAGCAATCAAATGCAGACAATGGCGCCTAACTATAAAATGTTGGTGGCCTAAAACTTGTCCAAACCTGGATTTGGCGATTACGTCTTCTACTTCCTCAGCCGCTTTATGAGTGGGAGATAGTATAAGAAATTTTCGCGTTCACTGCTCGCCTTCGCGATGTAAGTTGTAACTATCCCAGCTAGCATTGAAAGATCCGGAGTTTTAATCCTATCGTGGATATAACTAATATTTGGACTTTTGTCCCTGCAAATAATATAATACTAATAATGACAAACAAGTTGCAGCGAACCAAAATATGGTGGACGATAGCTCGTCACCACCTGAATTTGACACCTGGATCTTCTCTTTCTGCAGTCACCCTTTAAGTGGGAAAGAATATAACTAATTTTTGCCTTCCCCACTGCTTGCTCTCGTGGCGTAATTGGGAACTATTTCGTTTAACAAAATCGGAAGACCTGAAGTTCAAATCACGGCATGTCCAGTTTTGTAAATTCTTCTAAGAACTTGCAGAAATTTCTGGCTTCAAACATTAGGACGCCTCGAACTCTGATGAGTGTCTTTTTAAAATGTTGTTGCTTCGTGACAATGTTCAGCACCTGAATCAGAATAATCAAAATTGAATGAATCTAAGGATTTGGCTTGATTTGCTTTGTTTGATTACGCAAAAGAACACAACAGCTACCTACCTAAGACTACGGGCAGTCTCGGCCATGGGAATATGAAATTTGTGAACTTGGTGGTTCTGAAGGCCCCGGAAAGTTCACTTATTGGCCGACCCGGTGGTCTGGCACGTCTTAGCGCAGCGTGGTTCTAGTAGCCAGGGGGTTAGCGCCCCGGGTTTGCTGGGTAATGTCCCGCAGCGACGGGCAGCCCGAGCGACTGGTAGGTAGCAAATTAACGACCAGTGCCGTCTGGTGAATGCCAGGCGGTGCGCCGCTCCAAGGAAGCAAGAGCGGAGGTTCATCCGCGCCTTGTTCTGAAGGAAGAGTGGACCTGCAAATGCGGTTCAGTCTCGTGACTTACCTACCTAAGGAGAAAGATGCCTTCGTGAAGGACTTTGTAAGGAAAATTTTCTCATATACAAGTTAAACATGGGGGGGGAAGCGTAAAAGCGCTCTTGCAGCCAGCCCTTTTGCCGTATTTGAACCCGTGTAGAATCACCAGTGTTCAGCGACTTTACCCCTTGGCAGCTGTTGAGCTCAAAATATCAAGGAAGGCAAAAAGTATTATTTGCAAACATCTACAAAATACAAAAATCAAAAATACCCTTTCTAAGATACCAAGTACTTAGTCTGATAGTGCTATACGCAGCATTGTTGACCGCTTATGGTTAGTTTGCTATATGCGATTAGGAAGTTCCATGAGAACCTTTGAACCATTCAAGTTCCATGAGACTCTTTCACTCATTTAAATGCCTTAGCTGCTTTTTTTCCAAGTTGCGGTCAGTTACTAACCTAAAACTTATTCTGTTTCAAGTTTCATTTCAACAGTTCGAGTAACAATTACTTTCTTCTGAATACCAGATTCCAACGAATAATATGCATAAATGATATAAAAGCGTAAAGTTTAAAACTATAGCATTTCTTAATGTGCTTGAGATATAGCCATATAAGGTAACTGTGCTTTTAGAGACACGATATGTGTCAGGAAGTAATTTAAATAAGATATTTATTTTTCTGATGCTAACGCTGAATTAAAAAAAGCTTCAGTGACCTCATCTGCCCGAGTAGAGAAAATGTCTTCATCGAATTATTGTCTATAATGATACTGAGATGGTGAATATTCACACACAGATGCATCATATAGATAGGGACAAGAAATTCCGAAACGTAGTTTATTTGGCCCCCAAAATTTTCATAAATTCTTTCTTGCATACTATTCATTTTTTTTTAACAATGGAAGAGATAGAAATGTTAAGTATTTTATCAGGTTTTATTTTTTTTAATTTTTTAAATTTTTTTTAATGATTGTGAAATATTATACGTAAAATTGTTTTGTTCTTGGACAATGGAATATAGTGTAATCGTGTCTAGTATCATTTGTTTACTCATAGGCAAGACCGGTCTTCACTATTTACACCACTGAAATACTTAGCGAATCTGGTCATAAAACTCGGACTTTCGTTAGTTATTTCAGGTGCCTGAATAGGTCATCGCTCGAATGGGTCCGATGACCAAACCTCACTTTCGAAAAAATTTCCCCACGGAAGAAAATACTAGCAGTGAGAGCAACAACTCAAAACTCTTTGTATTATATCCTGTAATAAACTGACCTTCGCTTGAGGTGACGACCCTACGTCAGAAGAAAACCGGTTCTGGTCGAGAAGAGACGCTCCTGCATTTAACTGACAGATCGCAAACTCACCTGTAGACTAGCCGGCGAAAACTCATCTAGTTCCCAAAAGTTGCAGGAGCGCTGACGAAAAGAACAGGTAAGAGGCATTTTATTATTAAATTCCATGCTACACTTCCATTATATTTCCGAAATCCTTTTAAACGCCGGAAAACGAAATAATATCAGCATTTCAATTCGTAGACTTCTTTTTAAAGAATGTATGGTATTGCGTCACACATGTGTATCTACTTATTATATGCATATATTACTGCTCAACACTTATCAAATACACGGTTTTAAAAAAATTAGACTTACCTCTTGCATTATCCAAGAATTGCCTGTTCATATCTTGGGAGACTTACGAGTTACTTTAATTATTTTTTTGTAATTATTATACACAGTGTTAATAAAGTTCAATATAGTTTTAGTTTGTAAGCTTTGGCCATTTCATTATGGAAACACTTAACTGGTGGTCACCATTGCCTCCTATGAAGGGACGGACAGTGACAACATGTCTTTTACGGGATTCGAACCCACTACGGCAGTCTGTATTACTAACCACTATACCGACTGGGCGGCATCAGGAAATCATATATACTGTCTAAAAAAATGTTTTTCTCTCTTTGTTTTAATTTTTAACAATTACTTAACCAGCATTAATTTTAAAAAGATAAAAGTTTTCTCAGTTTTGATGGAATGCAAGTTCTTGATTTTTTAAGCAAGATTAGAATTTTGTCTTCCAGTGCTATCAGCTATTGCTTATTTCATTCCCTCAATCAGAACAATATAAATGAACGCTTCCGAAAATACCGAAGAAGCATTGACTGGAGCAAATGGATCTTTCCTTTAGGATCTAGGAAAGACTTCCATATGTTTTTATTGTGCACTCTTTTTTTTTTTTTTTTTTTTTATGAACTTCTAGTTGACATATGTAGCCATAGTTGTCAGACTCGCGTTGAATCAGCTGGGTCATAAAAGTACTTAACTTGAAATCCTGTCATATAACTGATTTAAAATCAAGTAATTTTAATTTGTAGTAATTGCAAGGACCCAAGAGTCATTGTGTTTAGATAAAGTTCAATTTCAAGATATTATTAAAAGTAATTTGAAGAAGGTTATGCACTGTGTCAGCAAAATTACAAGCTTCAGTTTATATATACATGACTTATAGTCAGCTTATATAGTGTACTATAACTAAAACTGTCGATGTAATAATTTTTTTACCTTTCAGATTGATTTAATTTTTGAATTAGATCCTTAGATCATATGTTTGATGAAATTACTCACCCGAATGCATAGAAACCAATCAGGACACCAATCAGATGCTACAGTTCAATCTGCGCAACAAAAATTAAATAATTACCAAAGAAGTTTAACATGCCTTTGGGTACATAGATGTAACTTTTGTGTTCAGTCTATAACGATCTTCATGCTGTAATTAAAAGAAATTACGTACAAACAGCAAACTCTAATGATTTTTTCTTTAATGATTAAAGTGAAGAGAAAAACGCTTTGTAAATAAGAGACATTATAATGAGCATAGTTGCAAGAAAAGAGTTGAGCAAAGACAAACAGTCTGAGAAAAGGAAGGAACTAAATAAGTACATGCACCAGAGTTTGTATTTTTCAGACTTGAAGTAGGGAAGCATTTCACGCTGCAGAACCATGTTTAAAATAATTAGCAAACTGAGCAGCATGCTGAGCAATGCTGGATTTGTGTATAAGATAGGCAAGCTATTTAGGGCCAGCCCTTTCTTGGGCGCCGCCCCCTCCAAAAAAAATTGTCCCGTATACCTTATAAAGGCCGCATGTCTCAAATAGCTTAGGACCTCATCAAGCCTAAATCCAAGCTGATGCTGAGC
This sequence comes from Stegodyphus dumicola, assembly GCF_044657685.1. NCBI lineage: Eukaryota > Metazoa > Arthropoda > Arachnida > Araneae > Eresidae > Stegodyphus > Stegodyphus dumicola. The sequence goes on from NC_140780.1 coordinate 131,649,472, forward strand.
GTATAATATAAACCCTTCAGCGGGTAAAAATGCGTTTACAAGTATAAAATAATTTAAAGAGAATATGCATAAGATAAAATTTACATTAAGTATTTGAATTGAGATTTATATCTCAAAAAATATTTAACTAAATAGCATTATTCAAGTCAAACAAAAATTTTAAAACTAATGATGTCCCCAAACCTCTGATTAGGTTCCGTCTGAAGTAAAGCTGCGTTTTATGGGGAACGAAAATGCTGTTATTCTTTTATCAATTGCCGAAGTGTCAATCAATTAAAAACTTGAAAATATATTAGTTATAAATCTACATTTATAAATTAAAATTTTTTAAAGATAAGTGTAGCGAAAGAACTGAGATAACTTATAATAAATGAAGATATATGAGAAAATGAATTCACAGAATATATTACAATTAATCTTAAGGAAATTTTAAACTCCTTAATCTGAGACCGTTTACTTAAAAATAGCACTAAATGTTCCACCAAATAATGAATTCAGTGAAATTCCATATGATAGATACAGAATGTATTTACGAAACTCAGTGATTCTGAAAATGACGTGGGAAAGTAAAATTGTCTAAAGAAACTAATGATTCCAAACGTTATATATTCTGCAAGAAACATTAGCATCTCTTGGCATTCCGTATAATCCTTTAAAAAATTTATTTACATAGAATATTTTATTCCAAACAAATGACATTTTATATTCTATGCGATGTGTGAAAGTTATGCTGTTTTACGTAATAAATCAAGTTGAATTTTCTTTCTTTTCAGGTTTCAAAATGATTACACCAGAATGCAAAACTTCTGTGTCCGTAAATATCGTTAATTTCATGTTTTATGGTGGTAAGAAAGCTTGTTTCATCAAAATTTCATAAATAACACATTTAATGTTTAGCGGTAAAATTTAATGGCGCGAAGTAATTTGAAAATTTCTGTTAGAATTGAAAAAAATGTATTAATATCTCTTATGACTTCTATGTTTTGCGGAAAGTTCGAAAAATAATGTTCCCAGGATATTAAGCATTGATAAATTAACATACTTTCGTTTTTACCAAATAATTTGTTTTCCTTCTTAAAGCCATCACTTAAAAAAGCGCATTAAAAGGTAAAGCTGTATATTCATTCTAATCATGCGATGCATTTCTTTACTTAAATTATTGTACTTACAGGAATATCATGTATCATACCATTCCTCAGCGTGCACATGAGAACACTAGGTCTGACATTGTGGCATACTATATGGGTGCATGTTGCGTCTGGGCTCATTTGTATTTTGATTCCGCTTTTAGTCGGGCCACTAGCTGAGAGGAGACCAAGTACTCCAAGAAGGTATCTCTACAAGTTATGCTTCACGTTTTCTCTTTTGATCGCAATTTTCACCTACACAGCTCTTCTAGCTGTGCCAAGAGTCCGAAGAATTCCGAGACAACCTTTGGTTGATTTCGATTGCTCTTCACCAATGACTGCTGTGATTAATTTGGAAAAATGTGCCAACTGGGAAACGTGCTCTGATGTGGCTAATGCTTGGTCTTCAAATACTCGTTTTAGGTAAGAAAGTATTCTAAATATTTGCTTTTAAAATTATTTTATATAACTTTGCTTCATTTTTCTGTATCAATTATTTTGAAATTTTATGTCCCTTAGAGGCTTAGTATGTGTATTTGGGATTTTATTTTGATCGTCAGTGGGTGAATTTAATGAGATATAACTATTTTAATTAACATAATGTTTAAGCATTATTAAAAATTTAAACGGAATTAACTATTTTAAAACTCAAATAAATTTTCCTGAACTAATTTTTATTTGACCCTTAATTTAAAAGAATAATATCGTGCTATACAAATGACTAGCACCTCACGCTATGTTCATATTATAGGCATGCTGTGCTTCATACGATGCTCACATAACGATACCTTGAAGCAGTATAAAAAGGCATATTTAAAGAAAGATTTTTCATTACGAAATGTCACTTACTTATTATATTTTACTCGCATAGTAAAAGTCGTGTTATATTTTGTGTAAAAAGAAGAAACTCTTGCCAACACGTCTCGGATTTCGATTCAGAGAGAGAATTGTAACCTACCGGGACTGGGAATTATCACACATTGCTCTATCTGATCGAGTTCCAATGGCTGTTATAAAAATTTGCAATCGAAAGATTTAGAAGAACCGTGCAGAGGGATGTACGGGTCCTCAACGATTCCTGTTCACCAATCCCCGAAATAACAGGTAAATTGCTTGCAACCCTGTTTGGGATCAGGCAACACATCACCCCCTTTGAGTACGAAAATTGGGTGTGTTGCACAACATCAAATATCCAGGCGTACGGTTCGACGACATCTGCAACAACACGAATTGTAAGCAAGGCATCCATAACTTCGGCTTCCTTTGATGTAACAGCAAAATAATCAGCTCGAATCAGCTTTGCCAATAGGACATATCCCTTTTGCTTCTAGCTCCGTATTTTGTCCATCCACCATTACATTACTGAGGTTTCAGTTATCTGTGAATGTGTCATACCATTGGGACCCCAGTCACTACCTTTCAAAATGATAAAGCAAGACTGCATGTCGCTCATATGGTCTTATATTTTCTCAACACACAGGTTGCCCTTCCCGTCGTGTTCTCAACAGAACACTCATTATCTAATACGACAAATGAACTCTGGTACGGAGCTGAAGCCGTATGAACTGTAATTTCCAAAATGCCATTCGAAATCTGCTCTACATCGTGCCTAGACGTATAACACCTGCTACTGTTGCCAACGGTGGATTCTCAGGGTTGCAATGTCTGCCTCTTCTATACCTCAGAATTATCTAAAACTTTAACCAACTCATCTTTCCATTATGATACATTTGTAAGGTAAATATAATTCTGCTAAATGCTTTTCATCTTGGTGAAGAAATTTTAAAGTTCAGCAGTGCATTTCAGTGAAAAAAAGGCACTTTATCTATTACTTAATTTTTAGTATTTATTAAAAAAATTAAATAGACTAAACAGGATCAAATAAAACACATCTAAACAAAAAGAAAGCGAAGCAACTTAGTCGATCTAAGATTTGCTCAAGAATTAGCTTCAAATTAACTTACTTTTCGCATAAAGAAAATGTATGTTTCTGAAAGGTATGATAAACTAGAGTTTCCAGAGCGATGCTTATTTTTTGTAGATAAAAATCTTGCTTAAGAAATCGCAAATCAGCTAAATATAGGGACATAAAGAGAGCAACATTAAGAACATGATAAGACTGAAAACATTTTCTTCTGTTATAAATATTTTCAAAATACTTTTTTATTCTTGATTATTTTTAGAAACGGAAAAAGTATCATTTAAAGTGGATAATATTTCATCATTTTTGAAGATTCTTATTTATGCTTCTACGAATCCACTGCATTAACGACATATATGACACTTATGTACAGACGTAAAATGTAAACATAGATATCAAAAGTATTTGTACGCTCTAATAGTTAACCAAATTGAGAAATATGTTTCAAAAGTATGTAAACAAAGTAGACATGAAACCTCATTTGTCCTCCTCCTTGTATATTACAGAGTTGCAGGAATAGCTTCAAAAACAAGTTATTTACTTTCATTTTTTGGCGTATATCTCCAGATTTCTGTGATTTTGATAAATGTTTTATGCACCATTTTTGTGCCGATGTTAGTAACTAATCTGTAAGGAGTCTTTTACATACTTTCGCAGCCTAATCGGGTAACTGTGTGCGGACAAAAAGCTTCATGTCAAAACCTAGAACAACGCCTGGTGCATGTTGCATGGAATTTAGCTCTGCTGATATCTATTGGAAAATCTCCATAGTTCATGTTACTTTCAGTAGCTGCCAAAAGTGCCAGATTTCTTCCTTATTCTCCCGCTTATTCTCTTCGGCCTTTCAGAAGGTTACACATAACTTGATTCAAATTGAGTAGTTTGTAATGAAGCTACTAAAATGCATTAATTATGCATTTTAAACCAGAACAATTTACCTACGTTAATTTCAAATATTGGCCTAAATTTAACAAAAATAGTATTACTTACGCAAGGCTACCAAAAAAAAAAGAAGTATTTTACATCAACAGAATTCAATGAACATCTTTACTGATACGTATTCAGCTGATAAAAGTAGTTAATTGACAAGTTCATTAACAGTTTAGACAAATTTAGGAATACATATTTCGAAAAAATAAAAAATTTAAATAAAACAGCTTTAACAAAAGGGAAACCAAACTTTCTTAAGAGATTATAACTATAATGAAGCAGTATCTATTAAAAAAGTACATAGTGTATTTAGCTGTAATAGAAGAAAAGTTACGCTGTAAAGCAACTAAAACCAAGAGGTCCATCGCAAAGCTTTTCGTTTTTTTTTTTTTTTTTTTTTTGGTCACGGTTAAAAGCATAGTTTTATTATAATTATTATTTAAAATTGCTCTAAACTTCATCTATGGCCCCTGCCCATTGATTAGATTAGAGGATTTGAACATGAAGTTGGCAGGTAACTTAAGAGCAACTTTTTACAAAAAAGTGGTCCATTCTTGCAACAAACAAATTCAGGCTCCTGCTATTTAGATAGGCTGATGGATTCAGCTATTTCCGAAGAAATTCCATCTGGCATCCGGCAGTTGGGGAAGATATTGTATACGACACAGGGTTTTATTTTATTTTTCTTACTTTTTGGCTACAGTTGATGTCGACAAGCTGGAAGAAATCTTTCAAACTTTTTAAGAGGGGATGACCTCTGTAATTTGCTTTTATCTGAGAATATCCAGATCCTTTTAAGTGTGAGGGGAAAGAATACATTCCTCATGAAGCTGAAGAAAAGAATCTAAAAAAAAAAAATACTCAAAGAAAAGAATTTAACGAAAAAAAATTTCATTCGTGCAGTTGGTAGTCTTTTTCCCTTTACTGTATAGTTGGACAACATCGATCGCTTACTTCACTGGTTTGGCCGTGATATCGTCGGGGCTTAGCGCATACACGTCCTCATATATTAGCTAAGTTATTCTAGTTTCTTCGATTTTTGGTTTTTGTTTGTATTTTCGTCATACATTATAGAACATTTCGAAACTGCCTCCGATTTTCTTTTAAAAAGTGCAACGCAATTCGCACAAATATTATACATGTATTTTCAGCATTATATTCCATTTATAAGTATTTTCTCTTCTCTCCCTTTCTGCATGCTTTCGTGGTGCAACTCGATAGCACGTCAGTCTAACAATCGGGAGATCCGATGTTAGAATCCCGGCGAGGGCACTGCACATTTTTCAAGTTTCATGCATCGATGTAACGTAAGTAATATATCTGCACACTTACAGTATTATTTTGGAGATTTTGCTTTTATTAACTCCCAGATCAAAGCATGTTTCTCCGAGTTATGCTGTCGATAGGCTCAATTTTAACACTAAACTAGCTAGCGATGTCTGGGAAGGAACATGGGAGGTTATTGTGATTGCTCACTGACATTCGACTCTGCTAAGTATATTGATATCTAATAGTCCCGGATCGACAATATCATCATAGAAATTTTCCCGAAATAAACAAAAACAAATTTGGTGACACTCAGTTTTTCAAACACTGGGAAAGGAGGTACCAAGTACTCATTTTAAAGACATATTCACTGAAGAAATTTCATAAGTAATACATATTTTAGGCGAAAGCGTGAGGAAAAATCAGGAGTTCCTAGATAAATATAATATTACTCCGTTTGTGTGAGATGAACGTCGAAGAGCCTAGTGAACTATGTAGCGACATATCACTAAATTCAAACCACTAAAGATGTAGACTCGAGAACGGTTAAACTACTCTTTATTTCACTCAAACAAGAATAACAGTCGGGCCCCTTCTCTGGCTTACAACAAGCCTCTACTCGAGCTTTAATTCAGAATAAGAAATAAGAAACAAAACTATAATTAACTAAACAAAACTTAGCCGAAGCTAAACACAATTGTAGTTGGCTCTTAATTTAAACTATCCGGCGAATATCAAAAGGCACGGAAAATACGGCTAAGCATACCAGCTTCAAGAGTGACTTAGCCCGAAGGCAAACACGCGCTACTAAGGATTCCTAGCACTTTCTATCGAAGTTAGTTGAACTTTCCTTAAATACATCTTCTAACTCGTTTGCATTCAAAGCGATTCTAAAACTCATTCTGGTAGGAAGTTGTAAATGGAAACAAGAATTGATAGGAAAAGGCTTTGAAATCAAAATAACTGTTCTAAAATTAAAATATACCTTACAGTTATAAAAAGCCATTGACACAGATAAGTATTTACTTGCAATTTTAAACAAACATTCATTGCGAAATATTTTAAGATGAATTATAAATATTTTTAAAGTAAAACTGAAGCATCAAATTGAGTATTGAATTAGTTAATATATCATGGAGAGTTTTAAATTCACTTAATTTTTCCGCAACTATAATGGCTTAGCACATTATACTTGCTGGTTTTCAATTAAAGGAATGTTTTTCCGTCCGTTCTAGTATATACCAACCGAAACACAAACACGAAACGAAACCTTCAACATAATTTAAATGTAATCATTAATATCGTCCCTGGTTTGAAAAGAAAGTTAATGTCAATCAATTAACTTGATATTATAAAATGAGTATTAAAACTTTCAATGTTTTTGCAAGCGTATCGTAGAAAGACTTGCCTCAAAACTCAAATGAAAGAAAAAATAAAAATAAGGCATGACCTTTTAACATTTTAATTACAAATTAATTAGTGCATTACAGTCTTCTGTAGCGTAGTATCCGCTTTCGAAAGCAATAGATTAAAATTTTGATGTCAATATATTTGGTTTAATACTTGTCTAACTGTTAATTGCACGAAATCTTTCTCTTAGCTGAGTGTATTTTGCTTCTTTTTATGGTCATGAGTAGTTCGTCACACATTTGATTTATATCTATGGGAATGAAATAACACCGAAACAGAATCATTTTTGTACGTAAATAAGTTTTAGTAAACACAAATTTGAAGCCATCTATCGTAATATGAGAAAACAATCTACGAAAAACAGCTTTATTCCTTTTTTGCGTAGAACGAAATCGCTAGAATAGCCTAAACATCCGCGAGAAAAAACAGATTAAAGATTTAACGCAGAAATTTAATTTTAGAATTCAGATCATTCTTGATACCACAAATCTTTAATGTCAAATAATTTGTTTAATTAAGTTTTAAGTGCGTATATATCACTATATTTTAAATATCTCCTTAAATTTTGAGTAAAGTTTTATAAGACTTTTTTAGGCTCGGTTGAATTAAATAAACACAAACTGTATCCAGATTTTCAAGTTTTTTATCGACCAATTAAAACAGCTTGCATATAGCTTTAAATTTAAATCAGTGCGTAATAATGAAATACTATAATTTTTTATATCATTAAGCTTTAGAACTCAGATTGAGAATTTTTGCAGGTTATCTCATTGTCGATACAGAAACACTGAACTTGAAGACTCTAGACCATATCCACCAGATGCACCAAACCCACTCCATATGTGCTTTCGATCTATATCAAATACAACGAACTTGTGCCTTGTTTATGATGCTCATGTACGTGAAAATTCAAACTTGGAATTCAATTCTGATCTTAGATTATGGCAATTCACCGAATATAGAAACGTATCTACGAAAGAATTTTCGTTTGTTGACAGCGACATAACATCGTCTTCCCTCAACGTATGCAATTTTGTTCCTGCCAATACTGGAACAATAATCAAAGTCAACAACAAGTCACACGATTCTGTATTTTGTCGACGTTCTCCAGCTGAAGGTATCACTGGGATTAAATGCTTATTATCAATGTTTACTGATGGAAAGAAGCCACAATGTTATGATGTCATTGGGGACTTATCACTCACCTTTTGGACATATTTGGGACTGAGGTCAGCTGCTGATGCTTTCCTTATATCTGCTTTGTGTCTCATGGAAGGAATCTCCCTGCGTGTGATACAAGGTACGTTTCTTTCGTTTTAATAAAAATCATGCTAATAATTTATATTTTTTAAATTTCATTGGCATTTGCTTAAGTTTTACTGCACTTGCTACACAATTCTGATTTTTATTTTAACTACATTGTCTTTTAACTTTTATTTATAAGGTAATTCTCCCGCTTTCTTGGCATGGCTTCGTGTAGTAGTGGTTCTGCACGCTGGGTCGGTATTCCAGAGGTCCGTTGTTCGATTCTCGGCGAAGGCGTTTGTTAATTTTTCATCTCTCCGGCTTTTCTAATTAATCTACTGTCTCTACATATTCATTGCGATGGTTTACAGAAATAAATCGTTTGAAACAGCATCTAATACATATATTTATAAATGATGACTATCCATTTATTAAAACAAGTTTAGTTATAGTACAACTGAAAAAACAGCATTTAATAACTTTCTACCAACTATGAGAAGTGAGAATAGATATTTCTTGTAACTATAGAATATAAAATATTAATGCAATATATTTGTGATGCATTACTTCATAGTATATTGAACTTATGCATAATATAGCAAAGGCGTATTGGGCATTCATAGAACTTTTGTTAACCTTTGAAATAAAAAATGACTCTTCTGAATAAAGAAATCTTTAGCTGCCCTCGAAATCGATTAAGTGTTTTAATATACTTACGCTAAATACAAGGTTGTTTTTACGATTTTGATTGTCACATTAGCGAGTTTCTCTTCTAGTCTAAAGAAACCTTGTTTTTAACGTCACTCGTATTCAACTTGTTATACAAAATACATTTAGATATCTGATTTATAGTAAGAAATAGGATTTAGTGTTTAAAATTAAAACATTTGAACTAGCTTCCTGATTTTATAGTTAGGCTTCCTGATTTTATACTTATTTTAAATGCAAGCCTGACAGGGCTTGCATTTAAAATAGCTTGCTGATTTTATAGTTAGGGTATCATATTACACGATACCGCATATTGTGTTCAACTTAAAGCCTCAGCAGTATATAAGCAAATTAATAGTTTACCAAACCATGCACATAAAATGTATTTATACCCAGGGCCGGTGACAGAGCATATGCAACCGGTGCGTCCGCACCGGGCAACAGAATAAAACAGTGTCCCGAAGATTAAAAATTTAGCAAGCAATGCTAAGAAGCATAGAATACGTGAAAAAATAGTAATATGAAAGAATCACACTGACTTCGAACGTCTATGGAGTCTTAGTATTCAATGCTTAAAAATAAAATAGAGCAAAAGGAAAATACGAAATAAAAATGGCCAAATAAACTAAGTGTAATAAAGATAAATATACTTCTCAAAACAACACTTAGGAGATATTCTGGTTCTAGATATAAAGACGGATAAGGAAAGGTTTTGTTAGCTGATGCTTGATCCATAGGTGCTATAAACTATTACGGGGAAAGATTGCTCAGGGAATAAGAAATAATTCATTTTCCTCGTTTTCTATCGGAAAGCAAAAAGTCCATATTTTGTAAGTATAATAAACAGGAATAAAGAGCATAATTTCTAGGATTAAAAAACTCATTAAATAAGAGAGGTTATCAAGGAGGGACTGGGATATTCTTTTCCACTCTTGTAGAACAGAGATTTTCAGTTACTGAAATGTTTCTGGTGGGTGAAAAGCGACCATTCGTTCTTCCTAGAATGTCCCAAACATTTTCGATTGAATTGAGGTCTGGAAAACGTGGCGTCAAGTACATTCGAAGTCAAATACTTTGTCAAAAATATCTACTAATCAAACACGATGTGACCTGACGTTACCTTTCATGAAAATGAGTTCATCTCCGACGACTGCAGTGTAAGGTCCGAGGATCTCACTTCTATATCGCTGAGTTGTCAGATGCTCATTTCTGATGATACACATGTTGGTTCGGCCATTAATACAGATATACAGATCAGAAAATCAATTCACTTTATGAAATCGGACACTTTCGTTCACAAATGCAGGATTATCCTGAGTGCACATTCTCTCCAAATGATAATCTGTCTATTGTCAAGTTATGCACCAAAGTGGGACGGAGAAAACAATATTGCTCCATTCCTTTCGTCTCCGTCTAAGATGCTCTTCTGCTCACTTTCTACTGGCAGTATCGTAGTCAGCTGTTAAAAAAGCACAAACCACGGGTCTGCTTAGTTTGTAAGTGGTAAACCACCACTACTAAGTAAACCACTACTGAGGAATCATTTCGAATGGCTTGAGTTGAAATACTGTGCCAATAGCCCTCAAAAAGTACTGTTGTAAAGAAGAGGCGTTCATACTATCAAATATCGGTCGAGCCATCACATTCGGCCCACCAGCGGCCGAGCGGTAAAATCGCTGAACACTGGTAGTTCGGTCCGAGGTTCGAGTCCCGCGAACGGGCTGGCTGCATGGGCGTTTTCGTGGTTTTCCCCATGTGTAACGTGTATACGAGCCTGTTTCCCTTAGAAAGTCCTCCACGAAGGCATCCCTCCTCTTAGGCAGATAGCCCTAGTGTGCTTTGCCGTATTCTTAATACACACCAACACCATCACATTCGCTGCTACGAAGCCTTCAGCGAAAGTCAATAGTTTCTAGTCTCCTCCTGCATAAAATATGCTGCAGATCCCTTTTTCTATTCTTATCGGAAACTTGTTAATCTTGAAGTCACAGATAAAATTTGCATATTCCTAAATTTGAAAAAGTCATAATTTTCTTTTATAATGCCCTTTCTTTTATTTTTATTGAACTACTATTCTATTATATGTTGCTTCATACTGAACTTACAATATCGCCTTGTTGTTTTGAGCAGCGTATTTCTAGCAATGCTCAAACGGTAGGCTAGAAGTAATTATTATAATATGTATGTATGCTTTGTATTGTATAAGCTGTGAAACGTTTGAAGTAAGTTATGCATGAATTCTTTATCTAAAGAATATCACCTAGGCAAAGAGATTTTGCATCATCTAAATAGAAATGTTAGTGAAAAATAATATTAAAGTTAAAAATCATCAATTATGTTTCGGCTTAGAAATTTACAGGTACGTTACATTTCACAACTGATCATTTTTAAACAGAATTTTGAGAATGACAAACTGATTAAAGTTGACATTTGAGAGCGTAGTTTCAATCAAAAATGATCAAATGCTAATTAGAATTTATTATGGGCAACTTAAGTTCAGTTAGACTACATACTCCTGATTAATAAAATATAGCGTCACAATTTTTGAAAATATAACACCTGAGATTTATCAGTGTACACATGTTTCATGAAAGAAAGAAAAAATTATTAGATAACTTTAGTTACTATGGTTACAGACATCAGATTCGAATACTAAACAGCATCTTCATAAAATTTAAAATCAATTTAATTAAAAATTTTGTAATTAATTATTCACTATTCTACTGAATAACTCAATGTTTTGTTACATGAAGTGACTTTCTTCGAATTTTCAGCTTACTATCAGACTTGGGTATAACGAACATATGGGCTCTGCCAAAATTTCAGCATACGGTTATTTCTTCCCTTATGTTCGGAAGGAGTAATATTTAAATCAAACTCCTATTTTGCAATACTCAAAATTTGATAATACGAATGCTTACGAAAAAATATTATCAGAGAAAAGCCATATAAATTCATATGCTAAAATATTATACAAAGTATTAAATTTCTGTTTGCTCTCTTTGGGCCAACTTACAGAAGTACGACGTAGCAGTTACAGTTTATGTTAATAATGCATCAGTTCAAGATTGATAGACATCGGTGTTACTACGGCTTCTACCTCAGGTACTTGCGCCTCTTTATAAATGTTCTATTTCCCTGTAGCTGTGATTTATGTCAACAAAGTAACGGATTCAATCTTCGATTAGATGTAACACAGAACTTGTTCAGTATGCAATCTATTGACTTTCAAGTACCCACTGGGTTTCTAGGATCGTTAGATTTAAATCCTGTTGACCCTTTATCGAGTAATACTCAGACTTCACTAGATACCTTGAAAAGATTTGTAACAAACAGGGTGCATGTGGACACCCATTGAATATACCTGATTTGATATAGTCACGGAACAAATCCAAGATCTCTTTAACTTGATGCAACACTGAGAAATTGCAGTTATTCGGGTGCATAGAGATACACAGTATTACTTAAATGTCCCTCATGTTTTGCGCGTCGGTTTATTTATATTACTGCACATTTTTTTAAGAAACTTAGTGCATATAATGTAAGCACAATTTATTACTAAGTGAAATTGTAAAACTTGCAAATTCATAGTAAACAAAATTTCAATTAATTCTTTAATTCAGTAATTTCAAAACTTGTGCCTCTTTAGAATTACATCCTATAATTTTTCACATTTCCTTTTGATTGACAAACAAGTCATTACTTGCCTCAATTCTTTTAAAATAAAAATGCGAAAATGAAAGTTCTGCTAGTATTCCCCTTCTCATGTTTGTCTGTTCGTAAAATGAGTTATTCCTGTTACTCAACCAAGTGAAATGCTTTTATAAATTCAAACTTTGTACGGTATATCCATGTAATATATGAAACATGAAAGAGTATAAGAGTTTTATGCATTACAATCATGATTTCGTTACATTTATTGCCCTTTTAACTAGCTTTAAAGCTTTAAGCTACTTTTAGCCCTTTTAACAGTTCCAAAACTTCTCAAGAATCTTTCTAAACATACTGCTTAATATTCAATGCAAAATATCAGCTAGTTTGTTTTAAAATATTTATTCAGCCAAGATCAGACAACTATTCCTCATAACGAACCTCAAGACCCCATTATTAAATTAGCACATATAAATTATACTTGAGCTTGAGGCTGCATTCCCTCTCTTGACCAGTCTGACCGGCGACTTAAAAAGGTTAAAAGTTACATAAAAACTGGTACTGGAAAGGAAAGATTGATTTACCAAATCAGGTACCCAAAGATATTTCTTTTGATAAAACAGAAATAACAAATTTACGAAATATGGAAACCACCAAGAAGCATTTGTGTGTTCTGTATAGTTTGGGAGAGGGGGAAGAACCGAAAAGGAAAATAACTGATGGATCGTAAGTTGTCCAAAATCTAGAATATAAAAATGATTACATATTTTTTTTCTTTCTTAAAGATTCGGTCTCAAATTAATAGTGAGATAATTAATTACTATGACATTCAGTAAGTGCATAATTATAATAATTATCGATGAGACGATTCTTCTTTTCTGAAGAGTTTTTATATCCATGTTAAAGTTGCGGAAAAAATTGTACACACACACAAAAATCTCGCTTAACGAGATCAGTTAATTCATATACTAATTTGCATTTCGCAAAGTTGCGTTAAATAGTTATAATAAAAAATACAAATACAATATAAAACCATCAGTGACTGAACGACTAACATCGCTCAATGATGTAGTTCGAATCCCGGCGAACACATAGGCTTCATGGACGTTTCGAGCGTTTTGCCACATGTATATGAGTCAGTTTCCCATAGATGGACCTCCATGAATGCATCCCTTCCCTTATGTGGGATAGCTTTTGTGTGCTTTGTCATAATCGAAAAGAAATGATAGTTATAATTAATAAATCAGTAATTAACTAAAGTAGTAAATTTAAAAAAACAAACAAAAGAAAAGCATCGTAAGCTTAAATTACGACGTCTAATTTAAATTGTTTATTTTTATTTAATGTCTCCAACCATTTGATTGAGATATTTTTACTAAAATAAGTAAATTTACAAAAATGTTAATATTTTTTTTTAAATATTAAGTAACTTTTTTACGGAAAAATCAAGCTGGAATAGAGCTCGAAATTTTCATTTTATCATAGAATTGCGCGGCAAATTGTGATCTCTTTGGCAAGATTTCGGCAGGCTTCCTTAAAAGCTTTATTCATGTCAGGATAAACATCAAGTGCGCTTAATGTGATTGAAAAATACTCTTAGACAAAACAAACAAAAAAAAAAAAAAAAAAAAAAGGATGCACCAAGAAGGAGTTATCCGAATGGGACGAAAATCGGTAGAAGTGATGTACATGTACAGAAAAACAAATGACTACAGTTTGAGAAAAATTGGATTATTTTAAAATTTAAAGTAAAGATTTAAGTGATTGAACTTCACAAAGTGAAAAAGCCAGTAACGCGTTTGTCCACCTCTGGCCCTTATGCAAGCAGTAGTTATTCGGCTTGGCATCGATTGATAGAGATTGATAGATACCAAATTCTGTCCAACTGGCGCGTTAGATCGTCAACATCCCCAGCTGGTTGGAGGGCCCTGCCCATAATGCTCCAAACGTGCTGAATATGAAAGAAGTCGGGCGACTTTGCTGGCCAAGGTAATGTTCGGAAAGCACTAAGGCAAGCACCTTAGAACTTCGTCGACGTACCGCTGTGCTGTAAGGCTGCGACGGATGACAACCAAATAGGTCCTATTATGAAATAAAATGGCACCCCAGACCATCACGCCTGGTTGTCGGCCTATCTGCCGGAAGACAGTCAGGTTGGTATCACACCGCTGTCCGGGGCGGCTCCAGACTCTCCTTTGCTGGTCATCGGGGCTCAGTTCAAAGCGGGATTCATCACCGAAGACTATTCTACTGCAGTCAGTGACATTACAGTGCGAATGAGCCTGACACCAATGCAAACGGGCTTGACGTTGTACAGAGGTCAATGGTTGTCGGCGCAAGGGGCACCGTGACCGCAGCCCCCTTTCTGCGAGCCGTCTGTGAATGGTCCTTGCGGTCACTGAAGCACTGGTTGCACGTACAATCGATGATAATGATGCATCTGAGGCTGTGAGTGCCGCTATGACGATTGCTCGGTCTTCACGTTCTGTGTTTTCTCTATTTCTTCTATTTCATATAGCGTAAAATAATCTTGTTAATTAATTAATTATTCATTTTAAGTAAGAAATAATATAATTCTCTCATTCGCACTAACTAATTCTTGTTACCAGGATTTTCTTCTATCCGGATAACAGTTTTCGACAGATCGTACGAATTAATTGTCGCAAAACAATAACTTAATATTTATTTAGAATTATCAGGAGCAATCATATAGCTCGAAATTTCGCCCTTTTTAATGATATAAGCATTTAGTCGACTAGAGAAAAACATTCCAGATTATTCTTAAAAACAGCATTCTTATTCATTTATTTTGATTGTAACCAACAACACTAATTCTGTGCATCTTGCATGAGAATTCATACATTGAATTTTAATAGGCTTGTCTAATTTATGCAAAGCTTTTAGGAGCTACCTGCCTAAGTTCCATCCCAGTTATGACCAGCATTATCTCTGGGTCGGAATTCGCTATCCCCCTTCACCTTCCTGATCTCGCCAAAGGATTTTTGAATTAACAGATTATACCATTTCGTTTTCTCAATCATGAATGTCCATGTCTTGATCAGAAGTCAAACTCATGACTAACGTTATATGCTGTCATGTTCAGCTAATCAGTATTTAGGAACATTAGGTTATTTCGAACCGGGAAGATGAAAAATGAGCAACGTTTTCGCCCTGAATTGAACTACGAACCTCTGAATACGTGCAGACCACCACACCACGAATGCATGCTAGGAAGGCGGAAGAAATATCTTATATACTTCCCCTTTTAAAGGGCCACTGGAGTTTTAAGGGGAACCAATCGCCAAACCATGGGTGTGGAGAATCATCATCCACGACCCTCTTTTAGTTCGAACGCCACTGTAGAGACATTAGGTTATTTCGAGTTGGAGATATGAAAAATGAGCAACGCCTTCGCCAGGAATCGAACCACGGACCTCTGGATACGCACCCAGGGTGCAGACCACCACATCACGACGGCATGCTAGGAAGGTGGGATAATATATATAATAAATATACCCTCCGAGTTAATCCATGAGCTGCAATAGAGATTAATTTTGCTGCGAGATTTTTCAGCTTATTAACATCCAAATGTTAAACTACTGTACATTCAAGAGAAAATTATTTACTCGTTTACCTATTTTTAAATCCTTTGTCAAAGTTGTCCGTGTTCATAAACTATAAAGTTTTACTTTCAGGTAAGTTCTTTCCGCATATGCATGACTTTCAGCTTCGTAACTCGTAACTGGGATCAAATTCGTTTGTTAAATATTGAAGAAATGCATTTTTAATTGGAATCTTGTGTTAGCTTTCACTTCTTCAGACAATACCTTAGATATTTCTTATCACATAGAATCCATGCAATTTAAGAAGGTGTATGCTTGGGTGGGGGAAAACATCTAAATTTTATAATAGTTTAAATATCTTCGTCTCATTCCTGTATGTTTTTAATCAAACTTTTCATCATATCAGCAGTCGTTTGTCTAAACCAGCGGTGCCTAACCTTGTGCTCGCCAGCCCGATTAGGTACTATGAACAAAAAATATTTTTAAAATAACCATTCACTTATATTTCTTATTTGTTAAAATATGGTAAGCATTTACAGTCATAGATATTTTGCAAGACGTTATAAGATAATTGATTGCTGACTGATGAAGTTGATAGCGAACATAGAATCTTATTGCTTCATTCAGATGTTAGATGGCTCAGCAGGGGAAAAGTACTTCAACGATTTGTAGAACTTCTTTCGCCAATAAAGTACTTTTTGGAATCCGGAAACGAAAGTTATAAAGAATTAGACGATAATAATTGGTTATCCGATCTGTATTTTCGCACGGATATAACAGCTGAACTGAACAAACTGAGCGAAGATCTCCAAGGAAAAGGGAAAAACCTTTTTTCAATTGACTGAGACTGTAACTGCTTTTGAGATAAAGTTTAAGTTTATGGATAAATCAGATGAAAGAAAGAAATTTCACCCTTTTCAGAATTTATCAAGCCATATTAATAAACACAAGGCAATTGAAACAGAGAAATACTCGGAAAATTTAAATGCAATGAAAAATAATTTTGAACTCCTCTTCTCTGATTTCCATAAAGCTCAACTAATATTGTTATTCGTCTCAAACCCATTTGCCGAAATTAATATTTCAGATGTATCACATAAGATTGGAAATATGTTTAATAAAAATGTTGATGTTTTGGAAATGTGCTCGCGATAGGCCAAAGGATGGGCACCACTGCTCTAAACCATTAGTTTTCTATTCTGCTCATTCCACGGGAATAGCTTTCTGTGTGTGTATGCTATTGGTGTCCAAAGGAGCATAAAAACCCAAGATGATCGGCACGTTTTCCTCTTATTGAAAACAAGCAAAAACGATACCCCTGCTCAGTTGGCTCTAAATATTTCAACTGCTACGGGCACCACGTATTTGATCCAGACTTCTGCTAAGATGAATACTTCTGGCAATATAAGCGAGGGGACACGTCAGATGCATGACCTACTCTAGCGCTGTCGAGCCAGACTGTAGCAGTGTCATGAGCATCGTCACTAGAGACAACGAAGAGGTTCAGATTGATTTTATCAGAAGAATAGTGATTCACTATCAATCTCATTAAAAGCAGTTATTCTACCAACTAGTGTAGGGAAATTGGGGAATGCATTACTAACAATAAAACATTCCAGATTTTGATTATTTAAGGCTGAGAAGAGATGGCACAGATGGGAGTGATGCATAATGGCGAAACAATCCCTACCTATCTTTACAGTAGAGTCTGTATCTTTACGGCAGAATTGAATTTTAAGGAGATTCTAATGTTTCACGTTTGTGTTTTCCAGATAACAGCGAATTCAGACTTTATGCACACAATTGAAAATACTCGCCCAGACAGGGCGGATGGAAAGCATGACATAGAAAACATGAATGAAAAAAATGAAAATCATATTAAAAATGTCACGCTTCATTGAACTTCGAAGTGGCCATATTTTCTACTGATGTTGAGAGGATGTGGAAACTTGCTTTTCTTTGACCTTTTCATAATGAATAACGAGAAAATTGTTACTATATTTTTTTTATCCTGTCTATTCTACTTGTTTTCTTAATCCTGGTTCCTTTCTATGTCGGAGTTCCTAACATTTCGTTCATATAACGATACCAATAATGTTTATGTTGTGGATTTGGATGCTTCTTTCTCCGAAGAAATTTCACTCTTAACCCCGAAACGTCCGTGTTACTCAATAATTATCAATGAATTATTAATGAGGCCCAATTAAGGCTCATTTAAGGTTATGGAATCTTAATATCAGTTGTTGTTGTTTTAAGCCATCCCCTTGAAGATTTTGCTTTACTTTCACAAAAGAGTTTTTCGAAAGAAAGGACGTCGAGAAAACTCTTTCGTTCTGCAATTAAAAGAACAGGATTAACTTTATCTCTTTTTGTTGGTTCCTCTTTATTTTCGGAAGTTAACAGGGGTCGAATTTTGTTTCGCATGTGTTGACTCACTTTATAAGTGTCAAGGCGACAGGTTTCATTACAGCAGTTGTGCATCTATTCATTTGGGGGGGGATTGAAAATAAAAAAAGGAATAGCAAAAAATTCATCCACTTGGTCAAATGTAGTTTTATGTTTTTTTCTTCAACCTGTAGAATTTAAGTGGGTGTTGATAAGAAATTTCTTCGAGGCTTGTGCGTGAGTATAATTGAGATTTGGGTTTGATTGATGAGGTGTTAAGAACAAGATACAAAAGAGAAGGGGGCAATTTCGCGCACAGGGCCATTCCTAGGCCATTGGTTGCCCGCGTACTTTCCTAAGATTGCCGCTCCCAAAATTTAAAAAAAATTTCAATGATTAATAAAATTTTTACTTCATATTCGCTAAGTACTTATATATGACAAATAGTATAAAAAATGCTTACATTTGGCAAGTACTTACAATGAATTTAGTGAATTTAAAATATTTATTCGTAGTATCGGGAGAGTCCGGCCGCCCCTGATTTTCGCCGTCCGCGTACTTTCACGCGCTGTAACCCCGATAGGAACGGATCTCAACCTATTGACTAACGCGAACCACCTAAACAAAAATTGGAACCACCACTACATTTTACAATGGTTATTTTTCAGCTTCTCTATAGAAATATTAAATATATATATATATATTTTCTCATATGCACAGCCTGTTGGCTATTTGTATTAAATATGCACACATAAAAATATTAGATTAAAAATAGACTACCATTTCAACTATCAAAATTTGAGTTATAATATTTAATTCTAAAATTTATTATGAAATTTTTGGCCTGTTTAAGAGATCAATTTCTTTATGTCTGGTCATATTTCCCTTAGCTTTAACCGTAAATTAGGATTCACTTTTAATTTTGTTCTGTAATTTTTTTTCAACTATAACATGGAAGAAAATCCTCATTCACACAAATAGGCTCTGCAAAAAAGGAATAAAAATTTAATAGCTTTATTTGAAATGCCTTTAAATTATTTTTTTCAATTCTGCCAAAAGTTAACAAGTGCGTTATTTTTAAAATCTTCACTTAGAGTTCAGTCACAGAAAACTTCTATCAATTGTTCTTTTTCTTCACGAGATTTTTGAATTTAATCGTTAGAAAATACTTTTTTACTTACTTCGTTTCTTTGCGTACCACCGGTTGAGAATCGCTGTCCTAGGCCATTCCGATGTATGGGCCGTGAGTTCCATTTGCCAGGCAAGATGGTATTGGCGTTGGTCTGTCTTCAAAAAAAAAAAAAAAAAAAAAAAAAAAAAAGCCTCTTCTTCCAACTAAGGTTCTCAACTGATTTTATTTATTGATTTTATCTCAATATAGGGCCGTTCCTAGCGGGGGTGCAGCTCGTAAAAGACTACGGTCAAAATCAGGGACGGCCGGATTCTCGCTATACCAAGCCTAAATATTTTAAATTTATTAAATTCTCTGTAAGTGCTTGTCATATGTAAGTACGTTATATGCAGTTTGTCATATGTAAGTACGTTATATGCAGTTTGTCATATGTAAGTACTTAGTGAGTTGAGTTGAGAGTAGAATCTGGACACCCGTGCGGCTTACTAAGACTATTCGGGTCTAGTCCAGGTTCCGCAACTATCCGGGGCAACACCTGATGGGGCCTATAAGAGCATACATTGGTCCTGTATACATGCTTACATAGTTCATAACATATGCTTATAGTTACATAGTTCATAATATATGCTTACATAGTTACATAGTTCATAGTACATGCTTATGTACAAGTAGTTCATAATACATAGATCTTTCATAAAAGTACTTAGTGAGTAGAAATAAAAATTTCATTAATCATTGAGCTTTTTTTTTTATTTGGGGGCGTCAATTATAGGAAACTACACGAGCAGCCAATGGCCTAAGAACGGCCCTGCAGTTGATTATATGGATTATATGCTTCCAAAATAAGATTCTTACACTTCACATTCTGACTGAGAAATATAAAGGGCTCTGTCTACTATTATTCTCATAGCCAACAGAAGAGCATCTAGACAGCGGTCCTTGAGTACGCGGGTAAATATTGAATTCGCAGTCCCTCTTCCCAAGGGCGTTTCTTCTGTCATCAGTGAGATCAATGACGAAAGTTCTCGTGTGTCAAAGCTTGTAAAAAGTTGCACCTCCTTGTGTGCAGAAATAGAGTGAGGCAGATTTAACGACAGTTGCAGTTTGACAAATTCGCCCTTGATGAAGAAGAAATTTTGAAGTTCTTGTGCATGAGTTTAGGCTTTTAACAGGGAGATGAAAACTGGTTTGGAATATTCCCTCACTGTGAGTTAATTTTTAAAAAAATTTTTATATCATTATGTGTTCATAAACTTATTGCGCTTAAATGATTTAAGTACTTACGGGAAGGATAATTCTGTTGCTGGTATTGTCATACAGTAATTTAAATGAATGATTTTGTAATATTTAGATTTGTTATGAGAGACAAGAAAGTAAAGTTCCTTTAAAGGCAAAACGATAATTTATTCATTATTCAAAATATGGAATTATTTTTAATTAACAAATGAGATGTGCGTTTTTAGGCATTTAAGAGAAAAATATGATAGGGATCTAGGTGCAGTTATCCCGGCTGCTTGTTTATTATTCCACCTAGAAAAGTAATAAATGTGCTTATTGTTAAATCGTTTATGTTTTACTTTGTTACTATTTTGTGGTTTATTTTGACTCCTCCATTTGCTTGAACTGTAAAGATTTTGGAAATTCGGAGACCTACTTACTTGGGCTTATTTATAAAAACACGACGCAAATCTGAGTAAAAATCGCTTATTATTATTACTGAAATGATTAATTGAGATAATGAGGTCATTTGAAGGTGCTGAGGAATTGGTTAAATTCGGTTCTTTTTTATTTAAATATATTTGCCCAGTACCACTTGTGTGATATCTTGCAGAAACTTCTAATTATCATATTCCGAAAGCTTATTTAATAAATAATAAAAAATTTCTTAAATATATAGTAGTACTCTATGGGACATCGCATATCCAGACGATAAAACAGTCTTCAACATAGTTTGCCACCTCAAACAGTCAAGCCTGTAAATGCTGGTGTGTTCAAGTGCATCCGAAGTCCTTATTTTTAAATATCCTTTAGCATTCCAAGACTGAGCACGCAGGCGATAAGTAAAGCACATGAATTTATACTTTAATACGTATGAGAAGTGTTTTATAAACATAGTATTCAACACATATGAGAGAAATATCATCAAATACAATTTTTTTTGTTCTATTTGATATTATGTTAAAATACAGAAAATTAAATAGAATTAATAAAAAGTAAAGTTAAATTATAATAAAGTAAAGTTAAATTATAATAATAAGTAAAGTTAAATTCCTTGTCTTCAATATATTATTCATCTCATTTGGTGCTCCATTTTATTGGGGGTATACAAAACTTCTTGGGATTTTCAATGATAAACTTCTGTTAAATCCGTTCCGTGCGTTAAGAAAATATGTAACTTACTGCTTAATTTTAAATGAAAAATACATTTAATTAATTTTAACACAACGTTTATTATTAAAACCATTTAATTTTAAATGACGTTTTCAGAATGAGCAACTTCTAAACGTTAGATGGCTTTATTTGTAAATTTTTCTCTTGTGTAACATGAACGAAAGTCCTTAAATTTCACCATGAAGACATCTCTCGGTTTGGACAGATAGTCCTTAATTAACTAATCTAACTTTGTACATGAAAGTTCTTTCAATCTGGAGAAACTTCAGAAATGTAGACTTACATTTTTGTAGGCTATATTCGGGACAAAATTGGTTGTATTCTTTTGTTCTACTGTACTCTTAATTACGGTGTCCGCCGAAAACATCCCGGACGAAAACCTCGCAGAGAAAACAACGCAAGGAGGAAATGTCGTCAGCGTAAGGAAAAAACGTCGTCATCGTAGGAGAAGAGAAAACAAAGAGTAGACATAGCAGTTCTAAAATATCGTGATACAAACCATCGTCCTCGAAAATAAAACGGTTTAAAGACTTCGCAGTTAAAAAATATCTTCATCGAAGATATCGTAGTAAAAAATAAAGGGCCTACAAATCAGCGTATGACAATAACATCGCAGAAAACGTGTTTTTCAGGCTTTAAATGTTGTAACTGCATAGTCACACAATGATTTGAGAACGCAAGAAAGAACGAGGAATATTTTTAAATTCGAGTCCTTCCAATGGGTGATGTAAAAGCGAACTACTCATTTTCGTTGCTAATAGCTCCCTTGTTGAACTGGCCGGCTATAGTGGCTGAGTGGTAAAATCGCTGAACACTGGTCGTTCCACGGATGCATGAGATTTTTTGTGATTTTTCTAATGTATAATGTCGGTACAATGACAGTTCTTGAGAAAGTCCTCCTCAAAGGCATCCTTTCCCTTACGAAGATAGAGCTAGTGTGCTTTGCGATAATTCAATAACTCCAAATTCCCTAATGCAATATTATGCAACTGATATGTTTCCTCGCAACTAACGAATCAGCATCCAAACGATTAACTGCACTTTGTATATGAAAATGTTGATGACACTTTAAGAAGACGAATAAACTCAAACAAAGCAGCATTTAATTATCTCTAAAAGAATAGATTGACGAAGGTGAAAGAAAATAATCTGATAATTTTATAATTAACTAAACAAGTTTAATAAAGATAACCTCAAGCGGTTACTCATCTTCCTTTTCTAATCTTTTTTTAGATAATATTTTTCCTGAACAAATACCAGTAAAATTTATAAAAGACTTTAATTAATTAACGACCTTAAGGCATTCATTGCGTAAGCTAAAACTTCTACTAATTGTTATAATGAGAATTAATTTTCTACTAATTTTCAGTTTTTGAATGCTTAAGTTTCCTTCTTATTTTTTCGATAAAAACTTTAGTTAATCCCTAAATATGAAATACAAAAGTAAAAATACTTCTGATTTCTTCTTGCAGTCACAAATCGTTATGCAAATATGTATGCACACTGAGTAAAAAAAAGAGGAGACAATTCTATATCTCTCGTTCTACTGGGCTGATTGACGAAATTCAACTTGCTTTTTTATGTCTCGAAAGCGCGACTTAGGATATGTATTAAATTTAAATATAGCATTGCGACTTAGGATATGTATTAAATTTATATATAGCATATTTTGACACAAAATCGAACTTTTTCTGAACTAACATACCATTTTTTTTCCATATTTCGATTCTACAACTCAAATTACGCCAAAGTACCAAGTTTTGTAAAAATCGCATGAGTAGTTTTTAAAAAATTAGCTCTCAAAATTTTAGCTCCTCAATGTTAATTGAGTTTGGTATGTATTTATTAATCTCTCTTTTTTATTAAACTTATTTGATTCTTCCTTTCATATTTCGAAATTTAGATTCATTCCAAATAAAATTCGCCCATTTTTTATGATTTATTTTTAAAATTTGTATTTTTTAATAATTTTTATAAATTTTCCAAAAACATTTTGAATTATAGTCTATCAAATTTTTACCATCATCTTAAAGTAGACGTATTTCTAAGCATACCTGCAAAAAATTACACTTTTTTTATTAAAAATTTCTGAAGATATACGTGAATTTATATATTGGCGCATTTTAAAATTTCGCATATTTGTTGAAAGCGATAAAACATCAAATGTGGTTTAAACACTTTGCTAAAATTATTTGGAAGCAGAAACGAGCATAAATGGAAGGATTGATTGCCACATATTAAGAAGTTTTCCAAGTGAATTATTCTTGGAGCAAACTAAAAAAATTCTGCCAAGAAAAATTTTTGAATTTCTCCGTAAATTTCTCACCAAATTTTATAAAATTTAGTATCTAGGTATAATTTGAATCGTAGAATCGAAATATGGGAAAAAAATTGGTATGTTATTTCAGAAAAAGGTCCGATTTTGTGTCAAAATACCTATGTTAGAGCAATGCTATATATAAATCTAATATATATTTTAAGTCTTTCGAGTCATGAAAAACGCAATTTGAATTTCGTCAATCGGCGCAGTAGAACGGAAGATATAGAACTGTCCCTCTTTTTTTTTTTTTTTTTTTTTTTTTTTTTTTTTTTTTTTTCCCGCAGTTTATAATTTGTAAAGCCTGAAAAAGTCATGTCCGCGATGTTATCGTCAAGCGACGATTTGTAGGTACTTTTTTTTACCAGGATATTTTGGACTGTGAAATTTTTGAACCGCCTTATTTTCGACGACGATGCTTTGTACCACGATGTTTTAGAGCTGCGATGTTTTCTCCTTGCTTTCATTTTTCCTACGATGTTTTGTTAGGAAACGTTTTCCACTTGCGTTGTTTTCTCCGCGATGTTTTCGCTGCAGCCCTTAATTACAATTGTAATTCTTTTGCTTTATTGTACTCTTAGTTAAAACTGTAATAAATGTTATGAAAAGAATTATTTTTCAGCTGGACCGTATCACCGTGGAGCATATGGTCGAACACGTATTTGGCCGTCATTTGCTTTAACAGTCTGTCCAGTTATCATAGGCGTATTGGTGGACTATTTCAGTGATGTGGCTGGAGTTCCAGATTACTCTCCAGCATACTTCATTTTTGCAGCATGTGAACTGATCACTTGTTCCTTAATATATGCCTTGCCTTTGCCAGTTGGAGGGAATACCTTTCGGTATGACGTTTCCCAAGACTATACTACAAGAAATTATGGAGACGAAACTGGACAAAAGTATCATCTTTCCCTGGAGCTGGTTGTTATCACAGTGATTGCGGTGCTTATTGGAGCTGCATGGGGAATTTCTCAGGTATACCTAAAATAATATCAGTGTTCTTTATTTCATACTTAAATTACATCTAGTAAAGCGACGTGAGGAAATATTCAGTGAAATCGTCCATAATAATATAAAAAATATATTTAGCAAGATACGGAAGATACAACGAAATGGCAATCTAAAATTTCAAAATTTATTGCTTTGACAGTCAGGTGGTGCCTGACAAAAAAATGTTCACTGCGCCGGACAAAACGTGCTTCTGGCGACTTCTGCGGTAGTATTAATAGTATTAAACTAACATACTTAAATTAAATGTTTGGCACATTTGGAGTCTCATTAAGTGTAGTGCCCAACACGGTCACTCATTTAGGACGTCCTGTAATGCTGCATTGCAGTTAATCTGAGATTTATTTGCTCTCTTGAGTTATTTCTTGCCCAACTTAAGTTTTATCCTTACATTATTTCGGAGCGAAATAAATAATTACGTATTTTTAGGCTTATATTTCTTCTTATCCAATCCTTCCTAGCACTGTTCTCTTTCTGTTCTATTCTAAGTCACATGTACAACGCTTCTATATTAGTCTTTGTCTCTTATTTAAACTCCACGATTTTTTACTCGTTTCAGATGTACTTTTGATTTATCTGATACAGATGTATTGCATTTTTCAATATGTAGTTATGTACAGTCATTAGAATTTATTTTTGAAGCAACGGTCATGAAAAATGAGCGATGTCCTCGCCGGGACTCGAACCATGGACCTGTCGAATACGCACCGAGTGTCCTGACCATTACACCACAGAGGCATGCTAAGAAGGCGGCGGAAATACCTTATATACTCCCCCTTTTCAAAAACGACTGGAGATTAGGAGACACAATCGTCAAATCCTGGTGGTGAAGAATCATCATCCACCACCTTTTTTAGTTAGGGCGCCACTGTAGCTTCATTAGGATATTTCGAAGCAGGAGACATGAAAAATGAGTAATGCGCTCTCCAGGACTCGAACCACGGACCTCTCGAATACGCGCCGAACGTGCTGACCACTACACCACGAAGGCATGCTAAGAAGGCGGGAGAAATACCTTATAGTTACAGAAGGAAAAAAAATCTCAGCAAATGGGCACATTTGCTTGGGTAGTCTTAAATTATTAATACAGTTTAAAATCTTGTTGTCAATCTAGTGACTATGCTATATGTATGAATAAAAAAACGCTAATAAGAAATCCTAACAATATTTATTTCTAACTGCCTACAGTCATTTCTTGATAATTCGAGATATAGAAATATTTTTTATACAAATGACCCACATTTCATTGATCTACTCTTTCCACTACCTTCATTTTAACCACAATACATTCTACGAGCTTTCTTCACATTTTATAAATTTAAGATCAAGGTTTCTTTATTTTATTCCATTTTTGTGAGCATAAAGTTCGCAATTAAATTTTATACATTTTTTGCTGAAATGGTAGTAGTGGTTTGTTTACAGTTTCGCATAGTGAGTTATTTACAGTTTTTCAATGCACCATTGCATTTACAAGATAAAAAAGGCAGAATTAGAATTTCGATGACTTCCGGTTTTCATCATTGCTCTGTTCCTTAACTTGTCGAAAAGAAAGAAAAGCTGTATCTGAAAACCAAAATACGCTGCAGGAAAGCATGTTTTCAAATAATGATAAAAATTATGCAACTATTTAATAAGGAATCGTTATTTGCAAACTAGATAAGAAACGGAAACGCTGAAAATGCACATACGCAAGTGTACATCGATACCGTTGGTCGTTAGACATATACTTATAGTTACGGAAATATTTCAAATGAGGTAAATATTCATATTCTGTCATTTGGAACTTTAAAAAAATCAATTTTGTAAAAATACGAAATCGAACTTTTTATACGTTCGCCCGGTCCCTATACTTATATTTAAGAAAATTTTACATTCATTATAAAAAATTAAATTAAAATCATTTGAACTTCGGGACAAAAATTGACCGAGATACTTTATTTTTAAGTTGCACATACATTCAGGGGGCGCACATAAATTTCAAAGCAAAATGTTTGCATCTGTGCGTAACTGAAAACGAATTATTATTTTAGAAAACGGTTACTGGTTTTAAGAAATTTAGAGAGGAGTATTTCTATGCAAGTTACCATGAAAAGCATTTAACAATACGAAATTGTTAAAAAATAGATCTTATACGTAGAATCTTAGAGAATTCTAGAAAATACTGACAGTTTTCAATATTGCCATTAGTACTCAGCCAGCTCGTACCGTTACTTAGAAACATTAAAACTGAATAATATTTCTGCTTTGAGAAGGTTTTTATGATTAAAACGTTATAATTCTAAAGTAATAAAACTTTATAAAACTATTATTAATGCATTTTAGAGTGAACATACTTCTGCAAAAACTCTCTCAGCATGCCAGTTGTAACAAAATTACAAATTAATGAATGTTACTCATTAATGAACCACAAAAGAATATCATTGTATGGCATATAAGAGGAGAAATCAACCTCAAATTATTCTAATTTATTTATTAACTTACCCTTCAAGGAAAGTTTGAAATGATATCAAAATTCCCAAATACTGAAATTCCCCAGTCAATTTTTCGTACACGTATTCCTCGATTTTTCAACCAATTTTTGTCGTACAGGAGTTTAACATTTTGTGTTTAATTTTTTATAATGTGTATAAAATTTTGCGGAATACAAGTATTGGATGGCTTTATAAAGGTTGAGAATTTTTAATTTTCATCGAATTAATTTCTTTTCAGTTTAAAAATGTCAAAACATGAATATTTGCGTAATTTAAAGCATTTTTGCAACTGATAGTATACGTTTACTATCAATGGCTGATAAAATAAAGGCCGGGCAAGGAGTTTTGTGAACACGGTGTATAATTAATTCACAGAAGCATTATTCAAGTACTATTAAAACACTTTTTTAGATTTCCAGACATCAGTGCTTTGAGTTTTGAAAATTATCGATTTTTAACCATAGTCTTTGTATATGGGGATAAAACACTCCAACTGAATTTCAGAATGAAAATTTCACATAAAAATTTCTATCGAGGTAACACCTATCAATGTAAAAATCAAAATTTTGCTTAACTGCGAAATATTTTAGCTTTGTATTTTTCCATTTCAGGTATTTGATCCATTGCTGTACGAGGATATTGGATTCAATCATTTGCTACTGGGTACAATGCAGTCTATCGGCTTTTTGTGCGGCGTACCTTTTTTGTGGGTATCAAAAAACTTAATCCAGAATATAGGAGAAGCTAATTTAGTATCGGCGGCGTTTGCATTTCATGCAATTCATCTTGCAGGACTATCATTCATAGAAGAATGGTCCCACTGGTGGTGGGCATCTCCGTTTGAAGCAATGAAAGCATTCACCGTACCGATTCTTTGGTTAGCTCTCGTTGCAACTGTCGAACACGACGGCAGTAGCAAAGGGAAAAGAATTGCTATGCATTACATACTGGTAGTATCTCATTTTGGCGTAGGTAAGTTATTTTAACAATTTTTGTATATCTCTTAACTTCCGACTGATTCTAAAAGGATTTATATAATTGTTCTCTTATTATATTAATTTATCTATGCATGAAAGTACATTACATTACAGTCTGATAGGATTTTACCATTAAATGAGTTAAAATAATACCTGCTGTTGCCAACTGATAAAATAAAATTTTTATTGTTAAATAACGATAAAACTTTAACTTACAAGCAACGAAAGAATATCACCTTTGAAATTTATAGTTCTTGTATCAGCGTTTCCTTTCTGAACAAATAGTATAAATATGGAAACTCAAAGATGCACTCTGCAAAATTAAGAGAATCTGCATATTATGTCGAATTTCTGAAAAACTAATGAACAGATTTTAATGAAGTTTGGTATGAATATACGTTTATAAAAGAATAAAGAGACGTATAATTCAAAAGTCATTTTATATACACATGGTTATCAATAACTCTCATAGTGCAGAGATGAACAAAATATTACGTTGTGACATCGAATAGAGAATGAGGCTAATATGCGCTATGGTCAATTCTCGCAGCCAGACATGTCGCGCACCATGATAGCATGCTGAACAGGAGGCAGTTGAGCAGCCTCTGTAGCAGTCGATTCTACTTCTGCGGCAACGCAGTTTTCAATTCCGGAATGGCTGTCGAAGAGGGATGGTAACAACAAACAACAAACTCTTATAACCGCTGCTGCTACTGAAAGCAACTGCGGTGTTTTGTAACGAATTGCTGCCAGTAAGTGGGTTTGAATTCACGCTTATAGACACTCCGTTATCTCACTCCTGATTAGGCAGGAGGAGACAAGTGCTAACTACCAAAGTGGGCAAAAGCCAATAGGCTAAAACAAGGCAAGGCACGTCAGCTGGGCAAAAGGGCCTCAAAGAAAAGCCAAACGGTTAAAAGAGAGGGGGTGCCTTTCGGCTAAAAAGGAAAGACGCAAAAAGCTAAAAACTAGTCTGAAGAAGGGGAGAGCCATCACGGCTAAAAAAGAAGGGGAACAAGTGAAATGAAGAAAAGCCTATCGACTAAAAGGGGCTGAGAGGGAAGGCTAAACGGCGAAAGGGGAACAGAAAGCTTTGTAAGCTTAAAACGAAAAAGAGGGGAAGAAGGATGGTAAGATGAAATTGTCCTTCCAAAGAGCGTCTCAAACATGCTGTAGAAGATTAATCTTAGAAAACATGGCAGGCCAATCCATTAACTGAATATCTTCAGTTTACAGGTAATCGTCCACCAACTGAATCCTGTGTGAACGAGCAGTGTCGTCCATTAACAGGAACCAAGGACAAACTGTGCCTCTGAAAAGTCGAACATAGAGCTCTCATATCTCTTCTCTATACCTCATAGCAGTCAGGGTGCCTTTATCAAACACATGCAGGGGCGTGCAGCTGTTTAACATAATACCTGCCCCAACCATTGCACCTCCTCCATCGTAATGATCCTTTTCCCTGGCGGGGAAGGGATGGTATCGTGTTCCATGTTTTCTCCAGATATATGTACGCCGAGAATCAGTGTCCAAACTTAATCTCGACTCATCTGTATAAAGCACGTTGCTCCGCTGAAGTCTGGTCTAAGGCGCATGCTGGGTGCACTTGCAAAAAAGCGCTCTCTTGTGTGCCGCAGTGAGCGGGATGTAAACAAATCTTTTGGCATACAACCCTATCTCCTGAAGCCTTCGGGCAACTGTAGAGCGTGAAACTCAAGTTCCAGTAGCTGCATACAGCTTATATGAGAGCAGTAAAGCTGTAGAAGTCCAGTGGCGCAGCTCTGAAAGTGCCTAATAACGTTCTTTATTCGTTGTTCTAGATCTTGGTCAACATTGTCCAGATCTTGATATGAATCCAGTGTCCTGAAACTATTTTCACAACTGCAGATGATACTGGGCGTTATATTGTACTTTGTAGTCACCTGAGCTTGTGATTGGCCTGCCTCCAATCTACCGACAATTTTCCGTCCCATTCCGTCATCCGTGTCAACTCATTTAAACTGATACCTTACAAAATTTACCCGAATTTTGCAAGAAACACGGCGAATGTCGTCAAAGAGTACGAACACTCTCAAAACCCATAGTGCGCTTATATCCCATCCAAACAATCATAGCTCAGACACGCGCGGGTACACTTACGTATTATGTGACGTACGTGTACGCTTACGCTTACTAACGTTTACGGCTGAATATTTGTAGAATTCTTCGGAGGCATAATGGCATTATTAATAATTTTGCACACGAATGTATATGACCATTTGGAAAAGATTCAATTTGAATAAAATTAAAAAGAAAATGCATATAGAGGATTACGATCAGTATGTTAAAATATCTCACTACCATCAGATTTTATTTTTACAGCCGATTAATGCACAGAAGTTGATTTTGGAAATTTTTCAGTCGGCATAATATTACAACGTTAGAAACCAGTTTTACGTATTATACGAATGTAAAATCACAAGTACAAAATATTGTTAAGAAACAGAGATGAATTTATTTCTTAAATTAATCACTTTTCTAAGGTGATACGCCACTTTTATCATACGGAAAATAAATTAAAGGTCTTTGGCCTTGTTGACTGGCAAGAATTTTGCCTTTTTCTCGGAAAATGACGAACTGAAAGTAATAAAACCCTTACGAGGTGTTAATCAAGTACCATATAGCTGATTAATTTTTATCATTATAGATAGAGAGATAGAGAGAACTAGAGCTACGAAATTTTGAACATCCTAAAAAAGAAGCTGTATTTCTCAAAGCGTTTTTTCTTCAAAATTTGATTTAGATTTCAATTTAAATTCGAAACGATTGTTTGTCAGTTTTTCGCACAGAACTTCTTTTAACAAACAAAGTCTCATAAATGTACTCTTTCTGCTATGGGAAAGAAAAGATAAAGATTTTTCAAAATGAAATTTATACCGAAATTTCAACGTAATTCCTTGATTTTTAGCCATTTTTCAAAACCTGCTCGACTTTTTCGACCATTTCACGTCCAATATTTGAAAATTCCCACATTCAAAAATGTATCTCTTATAAATTTTTGAAATTTTCACAAGTTATAAAGTTTCGCTCCCTTTAAAATCAAGAATGTAATGGTAATTCTTAAATAAAAAGATTAATTAAGCAACTTTCTGCATTTTTTCCCACTATCCGCTTTCACAATCATCCTCAAGTCTTGCTTGCGCAACCAACCGAAGGCGGGCGGCACAAGTACCTACTACATCTAAATAGTAAATAAAAATCAAGAATTACCATCCTGCACGTAAAAAGCAAACTCATCAATGCTTCCTGATGAAGTATTCTGATGAGCCTGCTCTGCTATTTATTCCAAAAAATTAGCATGATTAACAAAATACATTTAAAGTTACTAGAAACTTATAATACTTCTCTAAATTACATCTTCAGTGATTTTAATTCACGCAAAACATTTACTCAATGTTTTTTTTTTCCTTTTCCATGTTAGGTCGAATAATAGGTTGCTCTGTCGGCGGTCTCCTAGGCGAATATTACTCCATGAGTCTGTCTTACAGAGTTATGTCATGTTTCTGCGTTTTTATGGCTATATTCTACTTGTTTCTTCACCACTGTTATATGAAGCCACGCCATCGCAAAATAGTAGCTGCAAGATGCGCCCTATTAAGTAAGCAGATATTGTCAATTATTTTTGTTATAATAAGATATTTATTAATACTTTATCACTACTTGTAGATTGTTCGTTTCGCTGAAATAAAAAAAAGCATTGACTTTACGACTACTTAAAAAAAGGCGTATTAATTCATGAACAAGCAAGAAATATGAAAGAATATGAGAAATACGATAACAATAATAAAAACTGGCTATAAATATGAATACATGAAGAACTGTTCATTACCTGATACCCAAGATATTTTGAATAAACATGAAACAAATGCAGTTTCGTTCTTGATATTTCGATTTCTTCTTTTATTACAAAAGATCCTTTCATACGCAATCCAGTCCGTCAGATTCGGTGGATTAATCGCATATATTCTTTTCAAATGGCATGCTGAATACAAAGATATGAATGCATACCATTTAGCTATCCGAAAATAATTATACACTTTTATATCTTATTGAGAAACATAAAAAAAAATTATCGAAATGTCGGTCAACTAAACATTAGAGGCAAAAGGGCAAAAATTAATAAAATTCTAATTAATGTGCATAGCAGTAGACCACGTGCTGCATAATAAGATGCTTTAATTAATAAAGTAAAGACTTTTAACTTGTCAAGTTCAAAATCTAAATCTGCCTAAATCAGAAACTGGGTTAAATTATACGTATCCTATTCATCCTCTTTTCTGAAAAAATTCGCCGCCTTGCTCGAGATAATAGAGACTGGTTTTAATATATCGTTGGGTTTGGGATCGAATATGCAAGTTTGTGGTGTTTCTTCACTCTTTTGTGAGTTTTAGATCGGTCTGCACTCTACTACTGCATACTAAGCAATATGTCGGATATGAGACATATAAAAAAACTTATTGTTTAGACTATCTTTCGACAAAGGTCTAATCAGCAAGCGTCTGATGCTTAGGAAGATGCACTAAATTAGGATAGGATACTTTTAAAGATTGGCAGACGAAAGAACAATGTATGCAACGAAATCCTATGCAAATGTGAAAAGTCGGGCAGAATGTATAAAATGTTTCTGCGAATGTATAAAATGTCTTCAGGATAATCTGATGTTCTTGTAGAAGGGTTCAAATGTCCTGTCAAGAAAAATCTGAAACCTCCTATGCACTATGTAGAGCAAATATCTGAGCTGAAACTATGGTAAATGCCGACAACTAAACATTTTTCTTTGGATCCAGAACTGAAAAATGTAATACTAGTGTTGCTATATTTTTCAGCTGATATTCATAAAACGTATGAGTCGAAGTAAACTGAACTTGAAACTAAATCCTTAAATTCATGTATCAAAAAGTACCGTACGAAACTATTCCGAACTTTATATTAATAGAATTACTTTTCTATCCGGAGAATTCAGATAGCATTAATGAACAGATTTATATAATGTATATAAATAATATTAATAAAAGTAATATTCATGAATGAAAACAGGCTCCCGAACAGTAAAGTCGCTGAATACTGGTAGTTCGGTCCGGGGTTCGAATTCCGGAGAACAGGTTGGTTGCCTCGGCGTTTTCGTGGTTTTCCCCAAGTGTAACGTGTATAAGAGCCGTTTTTCTTTAGAAAGGTCCTCCACGCAGGCACTCCTTCCCTTAGGCAGATAGCATTGTTACTTTTTCATACAGATCAGAAATGTTTTGAAATCGCTCACATAGATTATTAATTTTGAGCCGTAGAATGGCACAAGGCAAATGAGGGGAGAAATAAAAATACTCGTTTGGTTTCTTGACGCAATAAATTTATTTCAGCATAATTTCCATCAACAGTAAAAGGCGATAAGGAATTTTCTCCCTCTTTACCGCGTGCCTGCGTGGTGTAATTGGAAGTACTTTATGCTAATCATTAGAAGTACTTCAGGGTAGCAACTGAGTTCAAATCCCGAAAAGAGCATTACTGATTTTTCCCACTTTCTGCTCCGAAATAAAGACTCTACGCACTAAAATCAGATCATTGGTCGAATAATAAAATTTGCATTGAACTATCTTCATTATTTATATATTGAGTGCTTTCAAATATTCCATTTTCTGTCTAAATCATTTCGTAAGGTGAAACTTAATGCGAAAAGATCTCGCAAATGAAACGTTGAATGACGTATTATAATTATGTAAGTAGGGGAAACAATGACAAAGTAATTTAAATACAGTTTTACGTTACTTCATCTACAAAACTTTCTTTCAGTTTCAAAGTAAATTTCTTTCAGTTTCAAAGTAAATCGTATATATGAGTCTGGAAAGAAATAGGATAACAAAGTTAACGAAATTAACTTAGACCAGCCTTTAAGCCTGCAAGATGTCTTTCATCTCGTCTTTTACTACCAGCTCAGAAGGCTAAACGCAACAATAATATTTAATGAACACAACAATAATTTACTAGTACTTTCAGATTGAAGTACAGACTAAAACTAATGAACACAGTTTTGCGGGTGCTAAAGCAACAAGAATATGTGTAATATTCATAAATTTGCAGGACTAGTTTCGAGAGTTCTATATTTATGCTTTCGAAACTCGTCCTTGAATGTTATTCTGATTCTAGTTGCTTATCAGAATAATGGTTCTAATAATGGTTATTCGGCGTGTTAATTTAACTCTGATAACGAACACAAATTCAATTTCGCTTCTTGCGGAAATAGCAAACAACACGCAAGTTTGAATTACTTGTAATGAGAAGTTAAATTTTACCGTAGCACCTGGCTCGTTAAATGACAACTGCTTAGCTGCGAATTATGTACTAAGTAACTGTCGAATAAAGAATTAACCAGCTCAGAGGTTGTTTGCTCGCGACGGCTACAACACAGAGGACTTTCTTTTAAGATGGCGGCTTATGCCAATCTCTCTTTCTTAATTTATATGTTTACTCTATTTAAAACTCCTTTCATTTACTTATACTGGTGGAAGCAGTAGTGTAGAGCAGATTTTAACATACGAAATGACATGTTAATGAAAATAAACCTTTTAAAGACTAACTCTCCCTTTCCAAAGACAGCAGTTAAAATACTTTTTGATTGGAAGCCAGAAGAAAAGCCAACGTTCTCCCTCAAAGGCTGGCCGTATGCTGTTTTTGAAAAAGCGATTTCACAGCATGCCACTGCTTATACGTATGTATAGTATAAATTATGTTAATAAACCAAAAGAAATAATCGAGAGTATATATTCTGAAGAGGGAAGCCAGGGAACATCTAACACTAGCAAGAGTTAACACTAACATTGCTGAGGCTTTATTAAAGCTTTCGAGTTGAAGCGAGAAACCGCTATTAATCTTTGTAACTGAGCACTGTAATTATAATTTTCTTTTTTCAGCCTTCTAATCTACTGCCATTTATTTCATTTACAAAACTGCGACAAAAATTAGAATTTTGTTATATATTTAGAAGGCTGTGATTTATTAAGTATTTTAATTAATTTATTAAATATTTTATTATTGTATTACGTTGTTAGAAATATTCTAATTTATATGATAATTTTTCTCCTAGGGCAGTCGATAAATGGATCTTGCCTTCAGCTTGTGGAACACATGCCTGTGAATGGAATGATAGTTCCAAGTCGGAGTAACTGAATTTTTTTTTTTTTTTTTTTTTTTTTGTACTCCTGCGTGATCTCATGCGTAGAAGCCAAGTAGCATTTCTTCTACAGTCTCCATTGTGTACAAACAATATACGTGGACTCAGAAAAACTTTATAAAATGGAACCAGATTCCTCAGTTAGTTATTTATGAATGGCATGCAATGAGAGATTTTCGCGTCATAATGATTGTTTATTGGCAGTATATTTTATATAGGTTACGTTATCACTGTATAGGATACTTCATGCGTATACTTTACCGGACAGAAAGCATTGAAATTAGTTTGCATAGATATATGATCAAATAACCCTACAATCATCACTGAGACGAAAACGGCAGTGATAGTTAGTTGTTAGTAATAAGTTTATTGATAGTTATGAAGTTTATGCTTTTTTATAATTCTAACACTTCTATATTTTTGCTAAAGACGGAAATAAATTGTAAAATAAAATTGTAAACAAAGTGGGAGTAAAATACTGTGATATAATTTATTCTTTCATAACACTAGGTGCGCTGCTTCCTGAATACGAAAAATGATTCTTTAACTTACAGTTAATTTCTTGTAAAATCAAATATTATATAAGTTTAAAAGTTCTTAAAATGAAATCTTAGATCCATTAACATTGCATTTTTCTTTAAATCCATTATTCATTCCATAAATAATGCAGTTTTGTCTATTTAACTAAAAATTGAAGGGAAATGGAAATTACCTGTGTCAAATTGCTATAAAAGTTGGCAATAATTTTACCTTTTTCTTATCCTTAGGGTAAGTTTTGAAATGTGCAGTTCAACAGTTATGTTTTCAAAAGCAAATGGAAGTGACAAAGGACATATTTTGCTTTACGAGTCAAATTAAATAATTATTAATAGGAATTTTAATGCAGTACATTGAGATCGGGTGATAAGCGTAAGCCAGTGTCAAATGTCATTTCAGAAAATACCAGCCAGAAACTATAGCCTAAAAGACTGGCTTTTTCTGGATGCTTCTGTAGGCCTCGATGAGGGCATCCTGCAAACTCCCATTGAAACTGTTAAGTTTTAGCGGTGGATGAAAGAGAGTGTATTTTAAATTAAAAATGAAGTCAGTTTATCTTAATTTAGAAAACAAAAAGGAGTATTAAAAAATGCATTATTTATGGAATGATTCAATATTAAATTCCAATATTCAAATAAGCATAAATTCTAGATAATTCTATTTGAAGTTTTTAGATAATTCTATTTGAATTAAGGGGCATGTTTATTTTGAGCTTATTTTATTATCTATACAAGGTATACAGAAGACAGATATTAAATATTTACCTGCACTATGTAGAAACGTAGCTCAATACGATGCGTAGTTCAGCAAACATCATTAGTAAAGTCAGAACTGCTATTTAAATTACCCATTTGTAACTAAGAGAAGAAATTGCTTTCTTCAAATTCTGTTTAAAGCTTTAGTATTTTATTAATAATAGCGTGTACTTTAAAGGAAGCACAGAGAATCATGAGATTTCTAAAGGAGTGAAGGCATGTAAAGTATAACTAAAAAAGGGAATTAAAAAAAATTCTTCGTCTACTCTTAGGGAAAAAAATGCGAGCAAGAAAAGTAAAGATGATTTTACATAAACTACGGACTTATAAATACTCTTAAATATATTCCATCTTCATTTAAATGTTATACTGCTGAATTTTCCTTCAATTAATAATGTGGTTATTAGGCTTCAAAATCTGAATTGGAATTTATATGGAATATTATTCATGTGGATAAACTTATCTTCACTCTTGGTTGCTTTCAATTTATCTAAGTACTTTCTTTCTTCACAATTCTTTTGTCTGACATTATGGCATTATTCTTGATTGGTTTGGTTTGAATAGTTGATTATGGCAAAGCGCACTAAAGACATCTACCTAAGAGGAGAGATGCCTTTGTGGATGGCGCTTTCTAAGGGAAACTGTTTCGTATATACGTTACACACGAGAAAACAACGAAAGCTCCCATGCAGCCAGCCTGTTCACCTGGAATCGAATCCAGGTCAGAACTACCAGTACTCAGCGATTTTACCGCTTGGCTGCTGATGAGTTGTATTATTATTGAAGATAGTTCAATATGTGTAATAAGGCTCTTATATTCTCGGTCAGTGAAGTTTGTAACTAATTCACGATTTATCCAATTAATCCGGAAACAGTATTTTACTGAGGTACACTTGATTGTTTTATAAGTGATTGATCAGTCATGACATAGCAAAGTTTTAGGGAAGCTAAAAGTTAATTACCATTTTTCTCCATTAATTGGACGAAAATTATGGTAAAAGTATATTTTAGCGTACCTCTTGGCGAAACTTGGCGATTTTTGGCGGTACATGGATACCGAGCTTGTGCAATTCTTGGACTTGTTAATTTGGCTTGCGTAGTGGCAATTTTTCCGCGAAAAATCGCCGCTACACAAGCAGCCAGCCTGTCGATGTGTACATGGATACCGAGTCAAAATAACAAGATAAAGAATTGCTCAAACTCGGTATCCATGTACACATCGACTTATTTTTACTTAAAAATAAAATCCCTGAATTGCACAAAAACGGCATTGCGCACTCCCTTGCCTTTATCCATGTATACATCGACCTAGTTTCACTTAAAAAAAATCAGAGAATTGCACAAACTAGACTAAATCGTCGCTAGACAAAAACAAAGAATTGCACAGACTCGGTATCCATGTACACATCGACCTATTTTCACTTAAAAAAATTCCCAGAATTACACAAAAATGGCATTGCGCCCTCCCTTGACTTTATCGATGTGCACATCGACCTATTTTCACTTAAAAAAACATCAGAGAATTGCACAAACTATACCTTACGCACTCCCTTGAGTTTGTCCATATACACATCGATATATTTTCACTTAAAAAATCAAAGGAGCACGCAATTCTACAGTACAGGCAAACAAAAAATACATAATCTCAATAAACTACATTTTAAACCAAACAATAAAATAACATAAAAAAGGAAAACCTTTTATGCAATTAAGCACTACGCAAAGCAAATATCCACTTACCCTTATTTAGAAATTCGTTCGTCTTCAGTCTGTGGCACACAAAATTCCTTAACACCATCCAAAAACTTCCTAAAATTATCTGAACTAGAATCCGTACATCGGCGTCACCACATAAATTCACAAAAATAACAGTAAAAAATATACTACGTAGTTCCGGACTGTCCGGAATATGGCTACTAAGTAAACCTTCATTTACACAACAGTGAATTAATGCACTTTTCTCCTTTCGTTTCAAATCATACAGAAACTTCAAATTAATATTACTACGTTCAGCCGTTGTACCGTCTAAACAATGAAACAAGCAACGTACTTCCTAAGCAACACACACCACAAAAGCCCTTGCAAAACATCCCATGATTCAAAATTTCCCGGAATAATGCAAATGATTACGTCATAATAGGGTTTCCATAACATTCAACTACTCAAGTTACCATAAATGATACAATAACTTGGCGATAAACGAAATAACAACTTGGGGATAAATGAAACAACAACATCATGATAATACAAGGGGTACCCTAAAGTCAACTCTAACCAAAATTATGACACTTTTGACTTTTCGCTTTCCTAGATGATTGCAAAATGAATACTTTTCATTGGCCTCGGATGAAAGTTTATCAAGGCGATGAATTTGTAATAGACATTAAAAGAAAAATATCTTTCTATGTGGGTTCAAAGTTTTTATCACACGAAGATGTTTAAAGAACGAACAAATTTCATGTAACCCTGACCCAAGCAAAAAAAATTAATAGGTCACACTTTTTCTTTTACTTCCTAAAAATACCGCAAGTTGTCATGTTTGCAGTTTATCTTCTGTCATTTTTTCCACTAACATTTTCAAACTTCCATAAAAAACATAAAATTAATCTTGATAACATTGGGTACAGATGCTGTCAAATAATTGATATAGATCTAAATAAGCATATAATTGTCCTTATTAATTTTACTTACTTATTAATTATTTTACTGAGAAATAAAGCTTTCTAATTATTTTATGTCCAGAATTCATTTTAGAACCTTACGTTTTATCAATATTTAAATTTCATAATAACGTCAAATTAAAATTAATATAGCATAATTTTCCTTTGCGTGATTTCTATAAATATAGGAGCGTAGGAGTAGAATATTTTACATTTCTTTTAAATGAATGGTCGTGATTCTAAAATATCCTTTTTTTAATTTAATTTATTTTTTATGATTCAACGTGCAATAATTATAGCATCCAGGAGGCTGTATAGTAATCATGTAAATTTAAATTTAACTAATTGCAAATAAAAATTATTATTCATTTGACGACTAACCTTTTGCCTTTAGCAATCCTTTTATTAGCAAACTAGTTTGTCTGTTTAGCTGTTGACACTAGAGGTAATGACATATCATTTGCAATTCTGATTTTTGTATATTTGGAAGGATTATTATTATTTTCATTGGTTTGCTTTGAAAATGAAAAACAATAATTGTGTAAAAAGTTCATCTGTTAAATAAACAGTTTCTGTTGTTTCTGTGATTGTATGAATTGTTATTAAAGTTACATAAACTATAAATGGCAAGTTTTTTTACTTTGAAATGCTTGTATTTTTCTAGAAAGTGTCAGTTGCAACAAAAATATTCCTAATAAATCGAAGTATTGACATATGTAAAATTTTATACACAAAAATGATAAGTATCGTAATGTAATAATATAATTCAAGTCACACATTTTTTCCCAATAAATTAGCACCGACTACATATGTTTAGCAACTGATTCTGTAAAAGGCATAATGAATTTTAAAATTTTCTCCTTCCGCAAGTCTGAAATATTTAAAAACATAATTATATTACATATATTAATAATATATGTTTTTCACACCCATTAAAATATTTCATGAAAAACCTTAACGCGAATAAATGAATGACGTTAATAATCATTATTTTTACAGAAGAAAAATTAAATTTATCCGGCCTGCAGTTATCCGAATAGGTTTTTCCTTCTAACAGGATCATTTAAAATTAAGTCTGGACTTATTTATTTACAGGCCTTAATTTTTTCATTGACTTTGTAGGGATTATTTTAATTTTGTAATAGTTATTTTTAATTTTGAAACTCTGTCCTTTAAATTTTTGTTTCCCAACTACAACCCCTTTCCAGAATGAATTTTCAGTATCGCGTTTTATGTAAATGAGGTAGAACCAGTATTTAATGGGAATTCCAGTCATTTCCGTAGAAGACTCCAGCAGTTCTCAGTAGAGCGTTTCGGTCTTCTGGCCACGTCGTTGCTTAAAGCCTATCTTAATATGCTCGGCCGTAGTCTTAAGTGCCTGTTAGTATTCGCCGGTGAGATTAAATTAAGGGCCAACTCGGTTAGTTATTTCTGTACAGCTTCGGCTAAATTTTAGTTAGTTTAGTTTCTTATTTTCTAGTTCAAGTTGAAGCCCAAGTAGAGGCTTTCCTCTAAGCTCGAGAGGAGCCAACTGTCAACTATTTCTTTGAGTGAATAAAAGGGTATATTAACCCTTCCTTAGACTTTATTTCTATAGCTGTAAGAAGACCAGCGAATAGTCGCTATGCTCTTCTCCAATGTTCTAACTGCCAAAGAAAGATAATTTAAATAGAACATTATAACTTAAATAATTCATTTAAAAACCTTACATTTTATCAATATTTAAATTTCACAATAACGTCACATTAAAATTGATATAACATACGAAATAGCACACTAATATATTTTTTAAAAAATATCAAATTAATTTAGTGTAAATTTAATGATCTTCCTCTTGTAATGAAAATATTTTATCATAAACCAATGAACATATAATCCGCATACATCGTATTTGATTCAACAGCATGCCACTATGCATTATTTGGCTAACATGGCAAGTTTCAAGTCATTACATATAATTTGGAAATACGTAGCTTTAAACATTAATAAAAAAGCTAGTAGGTAATATAGTATAGAGGAATAAGGAATGTTCCTTCTTTATTCTGAGAATCATGTCTTAATACTTACAGAAGTTTCTATTCTAAAAATAGGCTAAAAATTCCTGCTGACGTTATGACTATTCTTTCCCTATGCAAGGAATTGCTGTCGGACAGTATACAGTCACTTTCTATTAGCATTTTATGGCGTATGTCTTTTTCTGTGCTGAGATAGATTTCCTATTCTTGAAGATAATGCCAATTGTTTCTCCATTCTAATCTCTAATACAGTTTTTAGCTGCGTAATCATTTCGAAATTAAACAGGGTAAATGAAAAAATAAAGGTCTCCTTACTTGAGGTAATAAGATGGCATTTGGTCTACAGAAAAAAAGGGTAACATAATTAGTCCTCTTTTTTTATATATTTATTTTTTACAGTTATCCGGATGGACCAATCAGTCCATATAACTGGAATTTGATGCATTCTAATGATTTCGTAAAATAAGTTTTATTTAAATATCTATCGTAAAATCACTGTAGTTTATAAACATGACCATTGCAAATATTAATTTTTTTGTAAATTTTTTATTGACGTAAATTTCTTATTCTAAATACGAAAATTTCCATATTTATTTTAAGTTAGCATAGGAAATTATTATCTTTAAATTATTTAAGCGTTGCTTTAATTGTAAACAGAAATTTATCTAGTAAAATATTTCTTTGCATATTTAAATATCATTTATCAGAGATTTCTTTTTCTAAAGTCTCAAAAGGATTTAAAAACTTGAGCTAATCTCATTCAGGGGTCGAGATTAAATGCAAATCAAAATGTAGGAAGTAATCGCATGACTAATCAATCATCAATTCAGATCTAATCACCATCAGCGGACCTGAGCGAAAATACTATTGCCCAACTCGCAGTCGGCTACTTTAACCGGCTAACAATGTTTCTGCGGGGAATGTGATTCTGAATGAAGGTGAAAAGCGCTGAATCAAAATAATGTTGAACAAAAATGACTAGATGATCAGTGGATACCTATTTCATGAATGGTTGCTTCTTCTGACCAATTGAACATAAGCATGTCTGGCGCCAATCATGATAAACTAAAGCCAAGGTTAAAAGAGAGTTTGATTTATAACTAAATTACGTTGTTAGTGCTGTGTGTTTGTTTTATTTGCTTCGGAGAGAACAAGACAGGACGGAGAATCAACTTTATTAAAAAAATCATTATCAGTGGTTTCCAGTATGCTGACAGACCTAAGTCTTCTGAACTACAGAAGTATGCAAGATTTTTATAAAAAATGCACCAATTTCTGATAAATTTTCAGCACCGCGGTTGCAGTTAAGAAACTGGCTCTCAGCGTATGCTAGTGGATTGTTATTAAAT
Source organism: Stegodyphus dumicola (assembly GCF_044657685.1). Classification (NCBI taxonomy): domain Eukaryota; kingdom Metazoa; phylum Arthropoda; class Arachnida; order Araneae; family Eresidae; genus Stegodyphus; species Stegodyphus dumicola. The sequence continues at coordinate 131,692,491 of NC_140780.1, forward strand.
ATATGTCTTAAAAAAGTTGAATTCCAAGAGGTAAGCAAAAAAATATATTGTTGTTTTGTATACATTCATGCACTATCAAAACAGTTATTTATTTTATGTCTAAAAATTGCTTAGCATAGTATTTGGCTAAATTGAAAGTAAACTGAAAACGCAAATATTAAAATAAATTGAAACGAGTTATCTATTTCTAATATTATTTTTCACATTTTAAAATGCATTCTATCTAGAATTTTAAAGATATTTATTTAATTATTGCGACTAAGATAGAACTAACTAGCAAGAAATTTTAATTTTTTTCAAACTTCCCCGCTGTTATTTGTTAATTTTGGCATGAATTCATCCCAGGTTATTAATTGTTTTTAATTTTATTCGACATGAATTCTTCCCAGTTTATGACGTTTAATTATAGTTATTTAATTAGCGTAACTTTCGAGAACTGTAATTTAATTTTAAATTCAAGGCAATTACTGTATTCGAAATTAATTTAAATCCATGCGAATTATTTTAAAAGTAAAGGTTTTTACTTTAAAATTCATATTTGTATAATTAAAAAACTATAATTTATTTGCCTAAAAATTAAAGCATATAAGAAATGAATAATCACAAATTAAAAATTTAAATTTTAACTATTAAATTTTAAAACAGTCATATTAATTTTTTTATTAAAAAGCATTTAAATATTTAATTAATGTTCTGAATTAAGTTTCTGAATAATTTACAACGTTATAATTTAGTTATTTGATAAGCAGCAAATTTTGTTTATGATTTATATATTTTATTTATAAAACTCCTTAAAAGTAACAGTTTACTTGGTTGCAATATGTTTCTTCATAGGTTTAGAATTATATTCCTAGACAATAAATAATTCATTCACAGGATGTATGCTAGCCCTTTTGACCAAAGATGGGTGTGACAGACGCCTCAAGGCTAAAAATCCTAATTAATGATATTAAGAGGCACGAGGCCATTCTAAAAGACGCTTTATATGATTTAATATTTCCTTCCACTTTCTGCGATTGATAATTTTGGCTACTGTCATTCGCATCTACTTCCTCAAATACACACGAATACACATTTCTAAAATGTCATGGGATTTAACCCTGGATTTTTAGTGCCAGTTCTACTTAACCGCTAATTGTCTATCTTCTTGAAATTTCCTCTTCATTCCATTCATTTATTTATATTGATCTGTTATAGTTCCCTCAGTCTCAAATAGTTATATACGATAGACTGTTTTTACGAACTTCCAATTTATAACTATGAAGTAGGTCTCAAATGGTTTTTGTGTTTCTTGTTGCCATTCCTTTCTACAAACATTTAATTTTACGAACAATTTCAGATGTCCTTACCAGTTCCCCAAAACAAAGAGACTGGTTTGTTTCTGTATCATTGCGTCTTGCCAAAAATCCAGACTTAAACACAAATATATAAACTCGTGATACTGAATTTTAAGCAAACTTCTTACTTTACTGAAGATTTATTTAAGAATTTAATTTTGAAACTAACTAAGCAGTATAATAACAGGATAATTACTTTAGTCTATTTATATAAGCTTCTTCTCTATCAAGCATGTAAACACTTGTTTTAGGACAAAAATTTCAGTTTGTTAGATATTGTATTTACTCGAAAATGAGCCCTCTTAAATTTAGGACGGTCTGTTAAAAGGATTGCGATGAGTGAAATTACATTTGAAAGGAAGAAGTCATATTATAAAGAAAACTTACATTGCTTAAATACTAAACAAACCCCACAGATAAATCTCCGAATAACTAAACTACAATAACTACCGTTAATTATAATAGACGTCTAGCTGAGCGATTTCAGTTCAAGCCTTCATCCACTGTATTGGTCAATGATACGCTGATAACAAATAGGTAACAATGCATCCCTAACTTTCTATAACTTTTTTAACATAGTAAAATATTTTATTTAATTACGTAGTTCACCTTTCATTTTAATCAGAATTACTACTACTGTCATCAAATATTCACCTAAAATTTTACTTCTTAGCTTATTTAAAAATTTATCCTGAAGGGTAAGTGGGGTCTTATATTCGATGGGATTTTCTTTTTCGTATAAAAAACAGAAATAATATTATATCAAGAAAACATTATAACGCGCATTGTGAAAAGGCTTTCATATAAGCTATGCTTTAAGTACGATTCTGTACAAGACGTAAGGAAATCTACTGTTTAGAAACATATAAGTAAAACATTACTATACATTTATTTGTATACATAACAGCCCTATTTATATAAGCATATTTTTTCCTTGTATTGTCTCAAAACAAACTGAAACAAATAGCTGCACTTTGGATTAGAGAGCATTTGCGAACAAAAGTCTCTAACTTCATGAAGGAAATTATAATAGCTTTTCTATTTACTTTGTTTTCATTCTGTTGATTAGTCTTTAATGCTCCCAAAAATGCACTTCACAATTTATTTCCGAGGGAATGTTTTAATTGGTTGACTTTTGCATCCTTTTCTGCTCACTGACCATTCAGTCTACTTCATTTTTCATTGCTGAAAACTTATACATCTAAAAGTTTCCTGTGGAGGTTGCTGTTTGCTGTGCCTTGATATAACAATAGTATTTGACTGTAGATTTTTTTAATAAAAAGTTATTATAATTTTTAATACATTCAATTTAAATTTTATAGTACAGAAATTAGGAAAATGCTGGAAAGAAACTGAATTATTATTTACACTAAGAATCTTTCTAAGAATTCAAATTTGGAATTTCTAGTTAAGCTAATTCTGAAACGGGTTATTTTTCCAAAAACTGTCTGACTCAAATTCAGCACGAAGGACATAGTTTTTAGACAGACAGAAATTTTTAATTAATAGAAGGCCTTTGTATCATATTATTCAGAAGGAAGATTTAAATAGATTAGAAACGTCAAAGAAATCTGTTCACATTTTTTTATCTAAACGTATAAAGCCTCATATGAAAAAAAGTTCATATTTTCAAGTAACTGTACATTAAATGATTAGCACAACTGATACTGAACTTAAATTACTGAACTTAAATTGATTTTTAAAGTAAATCGAAATTACTACTTCAAACGTTTCAATTAATTATCGCATTTAAAACTTAAAACTTTTGCCATTCTCAATAATAAAAATGTTGCTTATATATACGAGATTCAAATAAAATCAATGTTTTAAATTCATTTACCACTATGCATACATCATTACATGATACATCCAGTCATACGTTTGACGTACATGTCGAGACATTCGGACATGTCAAAACAAAAAAAAAACAAAAAAAAGGAGAGTTGTGAAAAATATTAAGTTAAAAATAAATTTTAAGTATGTGACAGCAGTCTTAACAATTAATATTTCCCCTTTATATTAAAAATTTTGCTTAGTTACTACCAAAATATTGGTTAGAATCTAGAAATACTTTCAATTCACTTTCTGTTTCAAAATTTTTCATGCTGCTTATAGCCCTCTGCTTTCAAACACGACCACAAATTAATAATCATAAAACAAATGAAAAGTTAACATATATTTAATCGAATTCTGCAGTTAATCTGAATAAGAAAGTCTACATTTGACTTTATTTTCTTTCGTTAGTATTGCTTCGCTACTTTGTTTTCTTTCGTAGTATTACTTCTAGGTTTAATGAATTCAATCCTAATAAGTATATCATGACATCGTATCAATCATATTCATCATAAAAACCAAGCGAAGTTGTACCGAGACACGTAATGTATGGCATTATGAATATTATTTAAGATATATAATTACAAAGATGTTGAAGACCTTATCTACTTGGTATGCTATAAATTAAAAATATTTAAAATTATATCAATTATGCATATCATTAAAAATATAAAGCAAAACGTTAATAATCAAAAATACGTTTAATCCTCTTCCCTCACCCAGTTTGTAAAGCAATATCCTTATACACTCATGTCCATAAATTAAGGATAATGCAAAACCAGGCAAAGGAAGAGTTAGAAGCAAAACAAATTTAAGTAATTTGTAAAGCTTATTTATTAAACAAAAGGTAAAGAGCAAAAAAAGATGTTATATGTTTGATATTATTAAAAAAATTAGCGATTATTTCTCCCTGGAGCAAATTACAAAAAAAAAACCTATTTACAAAAAACCAATATTACATGGTTGGTATGATTGTTAATACATTGTATGTCTCCCAGACGATGCAATACAGTCCGTATAACGCCTAGGCATGCTGAGTATCAAATTATCGATCTGATCTTGGGAGATATTACACCACTCATAAAGCAATGCTCTCCCAAGTTCCGGTAGACATGTAGGAGGAGGTTGACGGGCTGCAACTCGTCGGCCAAGTATGTCCCACACGTGCTCTACTGGTTTCAAGTCCGGTGAGAATGCTGGCCAGTCCATACGGGTTATATCCTCCGATTGAAGGCATTCGCTTGCGATGTTTGCACGGTGAGGACGGGCGTTGTCATCCATAAACACAAATTGTGCGCCCATGGCGCCCCGAAACAAACGTACATGTTGTTCCAGAATGACTTCCCGATAGAGTTGGCTTGTCATGGTTCCAATTTGAACATGCAAGTCAGTTCTGGAACCCAGAATAATTCCACCCCAAACGAGCACTCCTGCACCACCGTAACGGTGTCGTTCAATGATGTTTTCTTGGTGGTAACGGGTACCTGGAGCTCTCTATATGGAAGTCCAGCGAGAATCAGACTGCAAGCTAAACCTGGACTCGTCGGAAAACATCACACAAGCCCACTGTTGCGGTGTCCACAATGCATGCTCTCTACTCCAGGCTAACCGCAGGCGACAGTGAGTTGCAGTAAGCGGAACGCGTCTGACAGGTCTACGAGCATATAGACCAATCTGCCCTAAGCGTATGTACACAGTCTGTTTTGAAATTGTTGTACCAGTGTCTGAAGAGAGCTGACGAGACAGGTCTGAGGCTGTGCGCCGCCTGTTTCTTTTGGCAGTAACTGCCAAATACCGGTCCTCATTCGGCGTTGTAACTCTGGGGCATCCTGTGCTGTAACGTCTACTCACATAACCTTCATCTTGGAATCGTTGCCAAAACCTGGAGATGACACTCTGGGCAATTCCAAATTCGTCTGATACTTCCAGTTGGGTAAGCCCACATTCCAGACGGCCGATAATTCTACCACGTAAAAAGTCATCCAAATGCGTCCCTTGTGTCATAACTATTCGGTTATTGCACTGAAATGCTTATAAAGCGCCTGCGAACAATTTTACTTCTTTGCCTGTATTCCTTATATATCACTCTCTTACACTCTCGTCATTGTGACGTACCATCGGTTTTATCTGGTTACTTCCTGAAATTTGCATATGATTCTTGAAGATGTGTGTAATGATTTTACTGGTGATATATTTATTTTAGAGTTCGATTTCCGCGTTACTCCGAATTATCCTTAATTTATGGACATGAGTGTATTTCAATGATAAATTACATAATTGCGAAACATTGCTCCCGGTTGTGTTACAGAAATGTTAAAAACTGAATGTTTTTCGTCAATGACTTTCATTTGGGTAAAAGTAATTTATTATATATGCATAGTTCTGAAATTTTTTTCCACTGGCCATTTTGCCAATTACGAACATACTTCCTCTTTTTTTCCTTCTCTGAAAGATATTTAATGAAAAGGCACCGACTGGAAATATCTTAAAACAGAGCCTATATAAAATGATTTAAATTTTATACATTTAAAAGACATCACGTGACAAAAATTAACATATTTAATATATCTGAAAACCTATAATCATTTACTCACTTCTTCACTAACTAGAATCACTCACTAACTAGTTAATCACTCACTAACTAGAATGAAGTACATATTACTTATAAAGGAACTTTAAAATATATGCATCGGTTGATGAAAAGAAATGTTGGGAAATCACAACAGCTTATTGAGAGTGGCAGATTCTTCACTAATATTACTCGCAGTTAATTTTAATGTTTCATCAAAACTAACTTTAACACTAGTATTTAGCGTTTTCTGTATACCTGTAACTACGATCAGCGGTCAATTTGACCGCTTATTACGAATGGAAGAAAAGGCTCGCTTTTTGTTAATATTATGACAAGTTAATAATTGTTCATTTTTCTTGTTTAATAAATAAAATTTAATTTAATAAAAGTAAATTTAGTAAATGCATGCAACCAAAAGATAATTTAATATAACAAAGAGGTTCACTTGTATTCGGATTCACTTGTTTCAGTAGGAAAAATGCAGTCCTCGTCGGATAAACTGGATATCGTTTCGGTACGAAATTCTTCATCAGATTCAGTTTCTGAAAACAGTTCTGGTTCAAACAGATTCAGTTTCTAGTGATGATTCTGATGAATCATCACCAGAAAGACTTTCAAAAACTTTCAGCATCCCTTTATTCGTGAGATATTTTCTATCAAAGCTTCTACGCGACGTGTTAAACAGACCAGAACAACAAAACGATCCAAATGAAGTACAGTACATTTGTGTCTACTGAAAAAAATAAACTTTCTAACACAAGCAAAATGTGCAGACACGTGGCCGCGAAAAAATTCCAAATAGGTGTTTTTATTCCCCCCCTCTTCCCCTCCCCACTCATTTCTGTGAAATATGCAATCTTCTTTACCAAAAACACACTTGTTTATCTATCAGCAAACCGGAACTAGGTAGAAAAGTCTTAAACATATTGAGAAATCTATAATTTTCTGGATACGGTCAAAATTACCAATAGCCGTAATTCTAGGTATAAACAATAATATTGTTGAAAGTAATTAATTAAACTGAACAAAACAAATATCATATAATAGTCGTAAGCTTTTAGAAAAAGTCAAAAAATATGAACTTTCTAAATAAAGAATTAAAAAAGTTACGTCCAATTAAAATGGAGATACGGCAAAATGACCGTTCCCGTAATTCTAATGTTAAAGCGGAAATACACTTTATGAGTGAAGCTATAGAGCTCTACTTGTGTAATATCAACTAAAGAGTCCTTCAGAACCTATTAGACTGACAAGCAAACAAGAGCTCGGTCTGAAATATTACATCAGAGCTTACGAATGTTTTAAATAACCTTTTTATTTAATCTTGGAATTAAAGAGATGGCACCACTTTTACGTACAAGCAAAACTCTGCCACTCATAATTTTTAAAATGACAGAGCTGAAATTTAAGTATCGTAGTCGGAGACTACATAAATTCGAACTATTTAAGTTGGCTAGACTTAGGTGTTTTGCTGTCGGCTAGTAAAATAGTCAAAGCTGGAATGTTAATGAACAGAACTGGACGACAGAAAATAAAGCTATGAGCAATGCTGCCGAAAGTTGTATCTCTAACCACAGGAAATGAATTTAACAGTGCAGTTTTAAATACATCGAATTTATATTTCTCACTACTCGGTTCACCTTGTAGATACTTTTTAATGCACTAATTCAGTGCTTGACCTCGCAGCGGCGTGATTGCTGAAGCAACTTTTTTTAACTTCTCCAACCGGATACCAATAAAATACTATATAACCTTTCCTAAAACTTGTGTCAACACCCTTTGACACACACCTCCGTATTAGGCGGGAGGGCCGGGTGATGTCATAGAGTCATCAAAAGAGGGATTGAACAAACTCACTTGCTGCGCTACAGAGGCCGCACTTCCGCAAGACAGACTTTTTAAATGGACTCTCTCTTTCAAACCCCAAGGCTGAACCGGCACACCGGACGCTCCTCAACCTCGACTTAGGCGAACGCAGTTCGCAGTGTCGGATGCCCGCGTGTTATCGTTAACCCAGAGTAGCACAGACTGACGATTTTCGAACACATTTGAGCTTCTCACAAATAAGTCCACTGGATATCAAGTCCGTAAAATGATAAGCAATTACCTAGTCAGCAAAACAAATGGGGAGCAAACAAATACAGAGTAGCAGTATTGGAACTGTTTGAGACAATGTTCTAGCTGCCATTAGCCAAATGAGGCAAAAGAATCCTAGCTACTAGCCACGTAAGTAAGAGGAGCTATGCGAGATCAGTTGGTCAAGCAGAAAAAAAAGGCCAACTACGGAAGATCATCACATTTACAACAAAATACAAAATAAGCACCAGAAAAACGACAAATACAGGAATAAAATGCATAAGCCATAAGCAAATACAAAAAAAATTTTTGGGTTAATACTATTTACAATACAGAGCTCATTAGCCTAGACTTAATCTTCATTAAAAAGCCCGGCAATTTCCTATAGAATGAGGTGGAGTATTTGGAACTTATCAGGCATGTTGTCACATTTTTTTTTAATTCAGGTATCTTGCTCTTATAAATCTGGTTTATTCGACCAATATTGAAGCTGAAAAGATTTTCACTTCTTTCATAACTTTGAATATCTCCGAGATGTCAGAGCAATCATTTGTATTATTGATAGGGTTATCATTTGTAGTTTTAGGGTTATCATTGCTTGATTGGTAGGCGATAATAATAACGAAGAGTGGTTTTGCTGCAGATTTAAGCAGCTTGAAAACACACTTATTCAAACATTTAACGATCTAATCAATACGGGCAGCATTTAAAGGCTTGAATTCGATATATCCAGATGCAAGAATTGTTTTCACAACTTCCGTGTTTTCCAGGTCTACATTTTCTAATTCGGAAAATAACATCAAAATCATCCGCATAATTATTCACTGCAGGAGATTGAACATCACTAATCAGATCACTATTAACTTCCGAGCACGAGGCATCGACTCACGAGGTAAGCTTAACGCCATTTTCACAATCCATTCCGAGCAGGGGAAATTCAACACCGTCGTTGTCCATAAATTTCGGTGTACAATACATAAAAATTTGAAGAAAAATACACACTTAATCTAGGAGTAAGGCGCATATGAAAAAAAAAAAAAAAAAAAAGCACAAAGAACGCTCAGATTTCAGTCGATAAAGCAGTTTCGCATTGTTCTAAGAAGTATTGCACAAAACTCGAACTCTTGTCAAAACTTGGATGCGCGGCGACCACTGAGGGAGGGAAGCATCTATAAAATTTGTGTTCTTGGCCATTACGCTACCATTAAGATGCCTGAAGCAACTACCATCCAGGACAGCATAGACTGCTCTTTCTCTCAGTAGAAACCAACCAAATTCCAGTTATTGTGCCCGCAGAGCCGCTACTGTCATAGTATTATATTCAGCAAGTACTGAAAAATGGCTGCCTAAACTTTCGATGAAAGTTAAAAGTGAACTTCTACCGATGAAGCTGGTAGCTGGCTTCATCGACACTCCCATAGTATGTAAAATATACGCAAATCCTTCCCTAGGGCTTGCAAGAGCTGCAGCACCTTTGAGTCTTGGGGACGGCGGGCAGGCAAAAAATTGCGTCACCTCCGGGCATGGTTCTGGACAGCTAGGCACCAGTTATGTAGTTATCAGATTTTCTTTTCTTTTTTTCTTTCTTTTACTTTACATAGGACCAGGAGACATGAAAGTGTGGAATGTGCTCGCCAGGATTCAAACTCCGGTCTTTCCGACTGCTAGCTGGATATGCTTTCTAATTATACCATGAAAGAATGCTGTAAAGAATGAGTAAATACTGAGATATTTCTCCTCTTAAAGGGCAACTGCGAAGGAGGGGAAACAAGCCAAATCCTCGTAGTGACTAATTATTGTCAACCACGTTTTTAGTTCAGGCACTTTTAGAAAACTTTCTAATCAAAAATAATTGGAAAATAAAGGAATTAGAATCCGACATTAAAAATCATTGTTTTTTATTGATAAGTAATTTCAACATGTATTTTTGCAAGGATTATGAAAAAGAAAATTGGATTAGAAATTCATTTTGTTCAAATGTACCTGAAATTTGAAATTTTATCTCGTGAAGAATAAGAACAATTGATAGAAGCTTTAACTGAAGATTTCAAAAATAAAACACTTGTTAACTTTTGGCAGAATCGAAAAAAAAAAAAAAATAAAAGAACTTAAAGGCATTTCAAACAAAGTCGTTATATTTTTATTGGCTTTTTGCGTAACTTATTTGTGTGAACAGGACCACTTTTGAGACAGAATTTTTTCGAAGCCATGAAGTGAAGAAATTTCTAGTGTCCTCGTCTGGAACTCCGGGCCTTCCGACTGCCAGCCTCAAGTGCTTTCTAATTACACCACGAAACATCACGGTAAAGATTGAGAAAATACAAGTTTCTAAATCACCACATTTATATTTCTAAGAAAATGAAATATTGTGAGAAGAAAAGGATCGAACTCTACAGGCAGTCAACGCAAGCAACTATAGTATTTTTTAAATTTTTGTTTAAATAATAATAAGGCTTTTAAAATTCTAATCTTTTTTCCCTCGTTGCATGTTAGATATTCTTTGTTGGAATCTCAATTTTTCAATGTTAAATACGCTTTTCAGACAATACGATAAAAAAATCTGTTCGATTCAAATAAGAATTATTTATATACTTCAGTTAAGCAGTTGTGAATGTAGGTGAATTACTGTATAAATATATCTAATATGCCTTTTTCTCATAAATGCTTTAGGTTCAAGAAACAAACGCAATGGCAAAACTAAAGTGTCCAACTATAAACCGAGCTCTTTTTCCGCTCAAAATTGTTTTATTCTGCTGGTATGGAGGTAAGTTAATTTTATTAAAGTATATTTAGAAAACTACATTAAAAATGCAGCATTCTCTGCTTTCGCCTGAGATATTACTGGGCATGTATGCACAGCACTGTTTCAGAATTAGCATAATTTCTTAAAATTGCAGCTTAAACTAAGGCTTCTCTACAGAGTATTAATAGCTTTTAGTGCACATTTAGCTTAATATATACTATTTCCTTAACTTCCTTTTAGTTTGAATTCAGCAACTGTCTCTTTCTGAAGACCAGTAGTTAGTCCCGAACTTCAATTCCCGGCTACTGAGATAATCGACTTTAAGGTAGTTTTCCTCATGTGTAATATAAATATGAGCCAGTCTTCTTAAAATGTCGCCCGAAACATCCTCTTCTAATGCATACAGCTCTCAAGTACTTTACCGTAATAAAACGTAATCTGTTTGAAATGTTTGCTTCATTGTCTGACACAGCCTTTCTTAACTGTGGGTCGCGACCCCGAATGAGGTTGCAAAGCGAATGTTGGTGTAGAGAAAATTTAATTCAGAAACATGAATCGCAATCCCTTCATTACCTTCAATTTAATATACAGTATTTTTGTCGTGTATTTTTCCCCCTCGCATATTTTTATCAATAACATTTTAAAACCAGGTTCTGAAAATTTTAAAAATATTCGCGTTAAATTTTCTCTTCCTCCAATGCGTTCAGAGGACGAGCTTATCTAAATTTTAAATTCGATTCGTCTACGTAAGTGATTGTTTTTGTCCGTTTCGTTCAAACAAAGACAAAAACCTCTGAAACTACCTGCGGAGATCAGGCAGAAAGTTTTCCTTCTTAATTGTTGACCTTACCTCACACTAAAACAAAAACTAACCATCAAACACGAGCGGACATTCAGTCTACTATTTCGTTGAGTCAGCTGCACATTCATTTTCTCTAAATATTTATGGATGATTTGAGAACTGAAAGATAGCAATAAGAACGTCATAGCTTCGAATTACAGCCAATTAGAAACGATAATACCTTATTTGATGTTGCAATGTTAATATTAGTACATATTCTTATCGGAATGTAGGTTTCTTTTAGAGAAATATTACTGTTATAAGGTATGTCTCCCGCCTTCTTAGCATGCCTTCGTAGTGTAGTGGTCATGTATATTCAATATATTTTCTAAATATAAATAGCACTAATTAATGCAGCTTGCTAATGGATGGATAATCTGACAACCTTGTCGATTCCAATTCGATTAATTCTAGTCTGAAACCACAGTCATATTTATAATGTACTTGTGTAATTCAGTTGCTTGAAAAACATTAAGATCTGTTCTCTTAGGGTGCGTATGATGGGCTTCCAAAGATTGGGAAGTTGGTTCCGTGACAGAGAAGGAACACAGCTTTTAAATCTAAAAGATTATTCCGGTGCGGTAACTTCTTAACAAGAATGTTGTTTTAGAAAAGCTAATAAATGTGACTAATACCCTCTGATTGTGATTGTCTGGTGTTCTTACTTTTGCTTGTTACTTTATAAGGTATTTCTCCCGCCTTCGTGGTGTAATGGTTCTGTACGGTGGGCCGGTAATCCAGAGGTCCGTGGTTCGATTCCCGGCGAAGGCTTTTGCTAATTTTTCATCTCTCTGGTTTTTACAAATAACCTAATGTCTCTACAGTGGCGCCCGAACTAAAAGGGTGTTGGATGAGGATTCTCCCCACCCAGGATTTGACGATTGTGTCCCCTAAAAACCTCAGTCGCCCTTTAAAAGGGGGAGTATATAAGGTATTTCTCCCGCCTTCCTAGCGTGCCTTCGTGGTGTAGTGGTTCTGCACGCTGGGCCGATATTCCAGAAGTCAGTGGTTCGATTCCCGGCGAAGGCGGTTGCTAATTTTTCATCTCTCCGGCTTTTCCAAATAACTTAATGTCTCTACAACTTCTAAGATAAACAGCATGTAGATATGAGATCTGGCTATTATAAAAGCTGATGCTGCTTCCACGTCGGCCTATATTTTTGGGCTATAATCTAAATGTATGATTCGACCTTTACACGTTTCGGAATTATGTAACCACGTTAACTTTAACGTTAACTTGCAAAATGTTTTATTATAGCCTACAAAATAACTTTTGGAATTCACAGTAGCTTAGTTTTTATATTGTTTAATAGTTTTATCAGAAGTCTGAAAAATATTCAAGCTTAATATTGCCTACCAGCGGCCGAGAGGTAAAGTCGCTGAACAGTGAGTGGACCTGGGTTCGATTTCAGGAGAATGGACTGCCTGCATGAGCGTTTTCGGGATTTTCCCCCATGTGCAACGTGTATACGAGCCAGTTTCCTTCACTAAGTCCTCCATGAAGCCATGCCTTTCCTTAGGCAGCCTTTGTGTGCTTGCCATAGTTAAATAAACCAAATAAATCAAACTAAACCGAACTCAATAGTTTAATAAAAATGTCTAAAAGAATATTCAGGTTGTTCAATATTCTAATAAACTATGCAAAAGAATATATAAATTATTAAAATTTCATATACTAAGTAATTATTTCACATGTCATGTACTAAGTATTTTATTTGTCTAACTGCTATTTTCACTCATTTTTTTTTTGTTTGTTTGTTTACATGGACATATTTACATTTTCTTCGTACTATTTGATACCGTTATCAAAGACTGATCTTGCACTGAGTGATTGATAGTGAATAGTGACAGCAGGATATCAAAATCAGTTATTTTTATTACTTCGCAGACAAGAACTTAAAATGATAAGCTTATCTGTTTATATGATGTAATCATGAAAAAAAATTCCTTGTTAAAAGCTACGAAAAACCTACGGTATTCAAGAAGACATTGGGCTTTTTCCCTGAAATATCTATCTTCTGGAGTTAGTAGTTTGCTTTAAAGTGAAGATATGCATGACAAGGCCACGCACAGAGTAGAGCAAGTAATTTTAGGGACATAATACAAATCAGTATAACGATGAATTAAACTGCAAAAAGCCAAGCAGTATTCTAGAATATAAAAAACTGCGATATGCACACTACAAAATCGGTGTTTGCAAGCCAAGTATTTCTAAGAAAATAAAAATCATTTGTCCATATTTATAGTTATTTAGGTTGATCAGTTGATTAAAGGATTACGGAAAAGATAACAAAAGTTATCTGTTAATTATTTGAGAAAAAGTAGCAATGATATTAATAAGACTAACCATTAAAACTGGAGGAAATGAGCTCTTTTGCTTCATGAAATTCAACAGTCTTGAGAAATTTTATTCAAAAGCCTTCCGGCTTGAATAAAATGGCAACGATTTTTCACATTAAAAATTATTAAGAATGCAACGAAAATATGCATGATTTTATACTAATTAACCAGTTGTTATGATTTGAACATTTACTTTAACTTCTTTTCCATATTCTTCATCAGAATGCAAATTATTTATTAAGTATTTAAGCCGAAATTTTACGTACTTAGAGTTAGAGTTTATAGCAGCCTTGCTGTTAATATCGCTGGCTCTGTCATAGTTTATTTCTGACTTTAGCATCTTGATAGCCGAGGTTTAAGTAAGCGCCGCTAATTAACTTGAGCCAGCTTAAGTAGTCTACTGTGTGTACAATCTCAGACTATGTTAACTACAATTGAATTTATCTTCTGTTAATTTAAATACCCGTTAGTAGCGGCGGTACGTCTGTTGCACAAGCAGTGCTTCATGTTCATTTAAGAGTTAAATAAAAATGGTATTTTAACTTTCTTAAGTCATTCTTTCTTAGTCATTTGTTCCCGACTAAAGCGATTACTCGCTTCCAATCTAGTAGTCTGGTTTCCGCTAGATCGAGTGCTAGTCTAGTCTCCGCTAGGACATTAACACAAGCTTCTAGAGTAGAACCCTTCAAATACGTGATTAATTTTGTAGTTAATACATGATCCTTTCGTAAAGAATTCTTAGACATTTTATGGAAGTTGTGCCTTCCAAACGGACTTTAGAAATAATTTAAAATAAAATAAAATAAAAATATACGTTGCAGTCGCATCAAAAGTGTAAATACTGTAAAATGTTATAAATCTAAACTCTTAAATATAACTGAAAAGCCATTTCTGCATATATAACTCTTCTGCGGAGTATTTTAGGAATTTACGTTTATAGACGGATTGAAAGTAAATCAATGTCTAAACAGAGTTTGTAACAATAAAGTATATAACCTCTTCAGTTAAGGCAGATGACGCTCTAGTGCTTTGTCGTAATAAAGGAATAATCTAAATTAATTACTGATACATAATTCATTTCAGTTGATTTGCACAGAACCGTTGAAACGTCTTGATAATTTCTTTTCAATGATATGATTCTATCTCTAAAAACGATTCTAATTAGATTACTCCCTTTGCGCTCCACCATTTTATTTCGGCAAGCCATATCTCGGCCATGTGCAGCTGCAATACAATGGTTTTAATCTAGGTAATAGTTTAAAATTTGTCCGATCGTGTCATCTTATGTTTTCATCAACTTCCGGGAATCAAGCCCAGAAGACATCTGATATAACATTACAGCGACCTCAACACCTGGAAAAAATAATATTTTTATTTATATAATTATTACTGAATATTCTTCAGGCGTTGAAAATGACTATCTGCATCTATCTATATCTTGAATTTTTTCAACTTCTTATTTAGCGTACTTTGCTTGTTTTGTTTAATTTAAAATAGTAAATAATTATATATATGTATATATATAAATCTATATATATATATAAATCTAATATATATATATATATATAATATTATTTTTCAATAGCCTTTTAACTTTAATTTGGATATTTCCCCTTTCTGTTTTAAAAATTTTCCCCTTTCTGTTTTTAATTTGGATATTTCCCCTTTCTGTTTTTAAAAATTTTCCCCTTTCTGTTTTTAATTTGGATATTTCCCCTTTCTGTTTTAAAAACAGAAAGGGGAAATATCCAAATTAAAGTTAAAAGGCTATTGAAAAATAATATTATATATATATATATATATAATATTATTTTTCAATAATATTATATATATATATATATATAATATTATTTTTTTAAAAACAGTAAATGCTTATAATAAACCCCTGTCGTCTCTCTGCCTTCTTTCAAAATCAATAGCCACCATCATATGACTTTTGCTTAACACTAGTAACATAAACACTTTTGCGAAATAAAATTGAAACAGCCAATAATAGCTTTAGAGCATAATTAATTAGACAATCAAATGGAATCAAAATCGAAATTCACTATCTCTGAAGTGAGATTTCGTCTCGAACACAAAAGAATTCACTCCTACTTCTCCTGTTAAAAGACCTGCTATCACTTGATGCTTGCTTTCTTCAAAATTATATTTTTGAAGTGTAACTGCTCCAGTGTAATTCTCCGAAAGCAGACACTAAGGTTTCCGGTAATTTATGTTGGCTTATAGTAAAATTTCATAAACGTAAGTAAATAAGAGTATTATTAATTCGGCAGCATCTGCAACTTATTCATCGTACATCCATCTACAACGGATCAGTATGCTTCAACAGCTGCGTCATCAACGACATTTTCCAAACTATTATATATATGCATGATAAAGCAAAATTTATAAATTTTCAAATAAAAATTTAATACCTTCAATATTTATGAACAGTAGATTGCATTTAATGTGATCTGGAAATTAAGAAGGAATCCGTTTAGGGAAAATGGCTAATTAATAGACTTTCGATATATTTTAAGACTAACCGAAAGTGTCCTAGAATGAACACGAAAATACGTTTTTGATAGCTTCTTGTGCTTTTGAGGACTTTTAACATACCCTTATAGAACTGAGTGAGCAACAGATCTGCTCCATCTGTTATATTATCTAAAAATGAGGTGCAATCTCTGGAATTGTGCTTGCAAAATGTGGCGATTTTAATTTGAAATTTAATTCGAATTACTTTAAAGCATGATGTTACCTTCTCTGTCTGCATTTCTGTCAGCATAACGTAAAGATTAAAAGGAGAATTTTCTTTTAAGCAAGTTCCCTTATTAACTGGTAATTTATTTTTACATATTAACGCCAATTCAGTCAGAAAATACTTATGTATTAGATGAACAGAATGAAATATATTTTGACATAACAAGTTGGAACCAAGGCTTAAATTCAGCCGAAATATCCCAGTACAAGGCTCCAATACTCCTTAATCTTTGAGTAAAACCGAAATTCTAGCCGGGGCCCCAAATAAGACGAATGTTTGTATTTTAATATAGTATCTATTTGTCATTAAATTTTATTTTTAATTTTTTTATTTATTTCGTTACATTTTATTATTTTATGCATTTCATTTTGTTTAACATTGCTGACAGCCTCCTATGACACTTCTAATTTTGGAAATAAATCCTTGAGCTCATTAGATATGCCAAGGATTCTGTTGGCTTCTACCGTAAGAAAAACATAACATTTGTGTGAACTGAAAGATTCTATATAACTTCTAACACAGCGGGATCCACCGTTGAATGAGTAAAACCACTTAACAACAGAAGTTCGATGCAGATTAAATGGATTTCTTTACTTGCTGCGTAAATAAAAATAATTATCATATATCATCATTATCTTGATATGTATCATGTATCAAGATAAAGATGAAAGTGTAAAAATGACATTGAGATGATATCCAGAAAGATTTCTTCAATTATACTTCTCTACCAGCAGTTTAAACTTATATACAATCAGCTGATCTTTCAGTCCAGTCATATAGTAACAGAAACTCAGCATGATGTAAACTTGGACAATACAGAAGCAAAAGTTAGAAGGAGATACTAACTCCTCGTACCTGAACTAAAGCACTATGGTGAAAATCATAAAGAATTTTTCGACGCGTGGGACATCATGCAAAAGCGGATCCATATTTTGCTACATTCTGTGGATATTTAGAGAAGTCCTTGTAATCCAGTATTCACGTAAATAATTTCTTTTTGACTGGCAGGGATAAGACGACAGTTAAAGGTTGCGACTATTATTATTACTTTTAAATTTATTTTCAATGATTTCGAGCTAGAATTACATGAAAAGACAAACGACACGGGTGTTCATTGTGTTCATTTGAATTTTGCCTCAGTGATAATTATATCATCACCAAGTGACAGTTTAGAAGCTATATGAATAATCGGGTTGATCCTTCTTCTGTTTAAAGTCCCACAACTCACGAGCGTGAAGTCATTGTTTATTGTGCCATAAGCATCACCTTCTATTCATATTTTAGTCATTATTAGATTTCACGGAACAGGAGATAGGAAAAATCAGCTGTACCCTCATCGAAATTTTAACCACGGATTTTTCAGTTTGATGACTTTTTAAGCACTTACACCTAGACAGCACTCACGAGAGAATGTGATAATTCATATATATATCGGATGAAGTGATGTTACGCTGATATGTTCATGAGGTGTTGTAACCCGTTGCGTTACTATATGTACTGTACATACCATATGTTAGTTTTCATCAAAATAAGAAACGACGACACGCCGTTAACATCAACAAACATTCTTTATAAAGTCTCGAAGTGTTTCCTAACCAAGCACGGTTCCCACATTTCTTGTTAGTCTAGAATCCGTAGAACAAGATTAGTCCTTGTGTGAAGGCTCCTCGACACTCTTGAGATGAGGATTAACTAGCACCTTTAGTCAATATTCAGTTGTCTAAAGATAAGTGATATGCAGTGGTGCTCAAATCACATCTAGGACGTAATTCAAGCACTAACTAAATCTATGTCTTGCCTCCTTAATGACTGTGTATTGTTAATAAAATGGTGGCCATACTTCTTACAATTACACTGTAAATACGCATCTTAAGCACCTGTAGTGTTTTTAAATTAATTTTTCAAGACTCATTTTTCCATTTGTGAGTCAAGTTTTGTTTCATTTGAAATATCTTCCCTTGGTGTTGTAATTTTTTCTGCTGTGAAGTGTCCAGTGCATATGGGAAATGTTCGAAAGATCCGAAATAAATTGCATTACAAATTTTTCATTAAGTTTTATTCACGTAATATAAATCCAGTTGAATACCTAGATTTTTGTTGAATTCTAGGTCATTAAATAAACCTGAAAAGCAACATTAAGTTACACGTTGAACAAAAATTAAAGGTCCAGCTTAGTTTTAAATTTTATATGCAAAGCATAATCATAAAGGAAAATCTTAGAATATAGCAAAAGTATGACTTGCTAGCAAGTGAAATTTAAACTAAAAAAAAAAAATGAAAAGATTATGAATTCTGTTAGTTATCGCATACTCCAGAAAATACCAAACGAACGGTCGATTAACAACCTTCATTGTAGTAGTAAAATTCATTAAAGATCAATCGAAAAACTAGTGCATTTTTTTAAATAGACATACCTATTTTTCGATAATTCATAATAGATAACCTAATCATTTCATCTGTACTGTATTATTTCATAAAAGAGAACATAATTTCTCACTCATTTACGTTATGTTATTTGATGCTATATAATATTTAATATTGATTTCCTCTTAATGTTGCAAATTTGAAATTGTTGCTTATTTTCAGCTTCCTCATCTCTCATTCCTTATATGACAATCCACATGAAAGAATTAGGAATTACTGTAGAGGAAACAGCAATAATTTATACCTTCCTACCAGTTACTCAGTTAGTATGTACTCCTCTTGCTGGTATGATAGCAGACAAGCTTGGACGTTATAAAGATGTTCTTATGTTATCGGTATTATCATCAGTGGCGTTTGCAACAGCTATACTATTTGTTCCTCCAGCTCCTGATCCAAGAGTAGAACATCCAGACATTGATCTCCATTGTGGACCTGTTATTTTACCTCATGTTGTGGTAGAGAAATGTTGGGGAGGGCCATGTGATGTTTTTCATACAAATCAAACGAATCCTATGCAACTGTTGGGCTGTAGTGTATATTGTCCTGGAATTATCAATTCAGAATATATGCAAGTGGATACCTTATGTAATAACAAGACTCAAGGCTATTGTTTTATGGCTAATGACTTAAAATATCCTCTACGTGAGAGCAATTATACATTAAGAATGAAATTTCGCCAACCCTATCCTGAGAGATCAACTTGTTTATATCCTGTGTCTGGAGTGACACCAATACATCCAGATGATATGTTCTCGGAACAAAATATTATTCGTAGTGCGTGTCCTGTGGTTGTGAATAAAGCCGCGGGAAATTGTACTATAAAATGTTCTTTCAAGCAACTGCCTGATGATGATAATGGAACTTTTCCACATATTAATCGCTGTGTAAGAACTATAGGAAATAGAGTACTGACGTTTTGGTTATACTTCTTCCTCCGCATTTTATTTAATATATTCGCCTCCATATGCCTAACTTTGCTAGATGCTACTGCTTTAGCCATGATTGGAGCCCATGGAGGACAATATGGTAGACAAAGATTTTGGGCTATTCTTGCTCAAGCAGTGTTCTCACCAGTTACTGGATTTCTCGTCGATTTATTAAGTGAGCACCGAGGATACATGGACTATTCTCCAGCATTTCATTTTTATAATGTTCTTGCCGTATGTACTGCTATTGCAGTCTGGATGATGAGCGTTGATGTACCACCACCAGCAGAAAATGTGTTAAAAAATTTTAGAAAGCTTTTAAAAGTGCCACCAGTAATTGCCCTCATGATTGTAGTTTTTTGGCTTGGAGGTATGTGGGGATTCGTAGAATCATTTTTATTCTGGTACCTTATGGATCTAGGAAGTCCGAATTTTCTACTTGGATTGACTTTAACGACAGGTGCCATTGTAGGATTACCATTTTTGTACGAATCCGACTGGTTCGTTAGAAAGGCTGGACAGGTTAATCTGCTTCTTTTAGCTTTATTCTTCTACTTCGTTCGTTTCTTTGGCTATTCCTATATCCATAACCCTTGGTGGTGCATTCCTTTTGAGGCAATGGAAGCTTTTACTTACCATCTGATGTGGGTTGCCGCTGCTACATATGGTGCAGAACTTGCTCCTCAAGGTCTTCTAGCTACTATTCAAGGCTGTGTTGGAGGATTTCATTATGGTGTTGGTAAGTGAAGAGTAACATCATTTTTATTTATTTATTTGCCTAAATGCGAACATGAAAGAAATGTAATTGTTCAGAATGTTCATTATTTTTCTCCTACGAAATTTCCAGCACAAAAATATTTTAAGAAGTTAAGTATGCAGTTTTTTATACAACCAGTATTTTAAATAAACTGTTGTTATACTGTAGCAATTTTCTCATTTATTGATCTTGTGCTCATTTACAAAATTTTTAATACTGAACTAACTTATCATTTTAGAACACAAAGTACATAGTTAAACAGACTAAGAAATTTCATTGAAATAATTAGAATGCTATATTATGACTGAAATTGAACTAGAAAACTAAAATTTATTAGTTTTCTGTTTAGTTTCCCATTATTACTATTTCTTAATGTTTTTCTCTGCTTAAAACCGTTCAATGAATTTTATATAATAAATTGTAATTTTGGAAATACTCCATATCAGATAAAAGTAATAAATATTTATCTGTCTTGAGAATGTTATTAAGATAAATTCTAGAATCAGCGATCTTGTTACTACTTTTCGTTTCAGTAAAGTACTTACATACCTCCTGTTTAATTTAGAAGATACTAGTTTAAATAATCATTATTACAGTCTTCACGTACGTTATAAATTAAATTTTGAGTTAGTACTGTAGCTACTTCTAACTGAATCTTAGCAAATAGAATCATAACGAGTAACGGGAGCTTTGAAATATGACTTTTTGTATTATATATTAAAACCTTAACTTTCTGTTCAAGCTTAGGTAAAAAAGTAAATCTGTCGCACATCTTTCGGGAAACAAGTGACTAATGTGTACATCAGTGGTTCTTAACCGAGGGGGACGCGGTCAGCCTTTTATTTACATGTTAAGTATTTAATTTAGTTTATGAATATAAAAACTTCTTTTATTCAAATTTGGGTGTTTGTTAACATGTTTTACTCTTTTACCTTGTTTGGTTTGTAAACACATTTAAAATAATCTGAATTTAAATAAATTTATATGTATTTTTTGGGTTTTTGGAAAGGTGGGAGGAATTATCGTCTAGCAATAGTGAAAGTGTGCATGGGGGGAGGGGAGATTGAGAACCACTGCTATACATTTTCTTAAAAGTCTCGGTTTTTACCATACATAAAGCTTAACTCTAGGCTCGGTGGCTCAGTGGCTAGCGCATCGTGCAGTAGCACCACAGGTTCGATCCCCAGGCTGGTCGACTCAGCCTTTCATCTCTCGATATCGAGGGATGAAAGTGGTCAGCTTTTCCCGCGAAAAGCTGATCACTTGTTCAGGACATATGCTTTCGCACCACGGGGCTCACGGTCAAGAAAGCAGATTTCGGAGCACTGCAGGCATTGGCCCGTTAGGAGTGTTACGCCACTAAGTTTAGTTTAAAGCTTAACTTTATCCTGTTAAAAATGTTGAATCTAATAATGTACTGTTTAAGTCATTATTTAATTCTAATTTCTTTCTCTACTGTTATTTCAACTACATTTTTGATTCATAGAAATGTAGCCAGACTTAATTACAAGAACTAATCATAAGCTAAGAATAATTCATTCATATCGGGGAAGCGTAAGAAAAACTTTATTATCAAATCTCGGTTATTTTGAAAATAACATAATTTAAAACTTTTGATTTTCGAACAAACTTTTGCTAGAATTTTCGAGAAAAGCTTTTTATCATATTGTAAAGTTTAATTTCCATCTTTTTATTTTATCATCATAGGTCGAGGATCGGGAAGTTTTGCTGGAGGTACGATGATGAGTCAGTTCGGAGCCCGTTTAGCATTCAGGGTGATGGGAATATCGGCTGGTGCTATGCTAATAGTTTATGCAGTTGTGTACTACGGATACCTACGCAAGCGAGAGATTAGACTGAGAAAAAAAGCAGCTGTAGTTCCTGAAGTTGAACTGAATAGTAGCAATAATGTTACAAATAATATAACTGATGGTAAATTTTATTTGTGTAACTCTTACTGGATTATTTTCACATTCATACAAGTAAATTTCGATCGCATTTCATTAAAACAGAAGTTTTGTTTAAAAAGAAAAGAAACCGTGTACTGGATATCGTATTGTATCATTCAAGCAAATGATGAACGTCATCACGACATTACATTCATCACAACTTCTGACAATGCCTTAAAAACATATTTGTAGAAAAAATTCTTTTCTAAGATCCCGCTTATTCATGTGATTAAGTCAAAATGAATTAATCTACTCAATCTGATCTACTATCTGATTTTCTGACCCGTCCAAAAGTTTCATAATTTTATTTTGTGCACAAATTTTCAAATTTAAAGGATAATTGTAAAAGTCATGGTAACTGTACAAAGACTGATTAAAATTCCATTGAATGTAATTATTTGCCATAATCATATGCTACCGAGTAGGCACATGGTGAAGCAAGGCCTGAATTTGTGCATTCCCGAAGGTACGTTAAGGGTTATTCACACTGGGGTTTATCTGTGCTAACGGAATCAGTTCCATGTGTACATTAGCTCCGCTATATGTGAACATTTTTCAGCTCGCTCCGCTATGAACTGGTTTTGAACTGGCTATGAACTGGTTTTGAAGGAAAAACTGGTTTTGGAGCTGCGTTTGCTATGCCAAAAGTATCTGTTAACTCAGATATGCCTTGCTAACTCGTCGTCAGGTCTTGCTAACTGTTAAACTTTCGCCCCAGTTTTGAAAGAAAATATGCCGAGGGGCAGGCCGAGGGTCTCTTGTCCTCTTCTCCTGTCACCACCTTTCGAGAGGATTTTCGGTTCGCCATATCTTTTGCGTGATTCTTACCGCACAGACACTATATGCATATAAACATCCATGCATTCTTCGAGATTTGAATTCAACGGACCCATTACAGCAGTCCGCATCACTAACCACTATACCAGTTTTGACAGATAGTGCGATTTTTTTTAATTTTCTCTTTTCCATGTTAGTAATTGCAACTTACATGGCCCGAACAACTTAAAAAAGTGTAATACATATCTCAAAAACAGTGATATGTATAATATCAAAAATGAATACCAAGATGGTTGTAAAATTTGTATTCGAGCTGCTTCCCTTTTCTGTAAAAGGCGATTTAAAAATTTTTCTTTGAACTAATGGATCACAGATAATATTGCATGATTGATAGATGGAACAACCCTCTGAAAATAATAGTAAAAAAGGAAAATTATCGTAAAAGAGTGTAAAAGTATTTATGAAATAAAAGTTATGCACTTTTATTACATAAATATTGGCAATTTTATTGCTCTGTAATTTTTGTTTCTAAATCAGGAGAATGATTTTCAAAGATATGGCCTGCGGGTTATAAACCGACACGGGATCGCTTTAGAAAGTGTAAATATGTTCCAAAGCAATCACATGTCGGTTTGTGGCACTCGCGCGAGGTATCTGAACATCATTCTCCTGATTACATTATTGCTACGAATTAAACAAATGACTTAAAAATCAATGCAACACCGGATTTCTAAATAATAACATTTAAGGTAACAAATTTAACAGTTAATGTAGGTAGTTTTTCATTAGCAATCACAGTCTGATGAAATGAAATAAGTTCAACTATCAAAACTGAATATTAACTGAAAAATATAAAAAAAATTATAGTAAGACAAGAAACAATGCGTAAAAAGATAAACAGCTAACTCAAAAGAATTAGCATAACAGTGATAACTATCCAAAATGAGAAAGCACTTAACAACGAAGAAGAATAAATTAACCGAAAAACGACAATCTAAATTAGAATTAGTTAAAAAAATTGAAAATTGAAACAATGGAGGATTAGCAATCTGGCTTTAAGATTTCCGTCAAAACTGATACGCGCAATATAACGACCAAAATTTTAATTTCTTGTCGCTAACCTACGGAACCCTCGGAGATCGGCTGTCTGATGACGCCAAAGAACATGTGAGCTTACGAACCTATGACGTCACTAAATCACATGATCTATGACGTCACGTGCTACTTTTTCATTCTATTCAACGGCTCAAAAATGATTAATCGAATTTAGCTAAAACATTTCTGACTATAGCGTTTCGGCGGCCTATGCTGTTGAACCCAATTACAGGTAGAATTGGACCAAAAACCAGAATTTCCTTATGACACCATGGAAACAAGATGTCTGCCTCCCGAGTACTAGTCATTCAGGATTAACCCATGTTCAGCTTGAATAATGATTTCTGAAGCACTTTCCACCGCATATCCATAGAAGACACTGTTTTTATGATTGCGGATTACGCGTTTGGGGAGATGTCATAAGAAATGGATGCACTAACTCCATGTCTAGTACAGAGTTTCGGCAATCACACAGAAATCCGAAGATGAGATTCTACCACAAGGCTATTTAGCTGTGGTTCGAATCCAGTCACCGCTGAGAAGTCCCAAGGCAGCAGTTCCTTACTGCTTTCTGTATACAAGTAAGAAAAATATTGTTGTTCAGATGCTTCAATTACCTTCGGATGACTTTGACGAACAAGATTATCCTGCTTTACAAGCGGTTTTGGATTCTTGAGATCGCATAGTTACCTTCGGAATAATCAGCTCTTTAGAGGTGTGCACCTACGCATTATTTGCCTCGAGTCTTTAGACCCCTCGCTACAACTGTCCTCATCTAAATGTCTTTTAGAGATGATTAATAGCATATAACTACCTTCATGCTTATAATTTTGTGTTTAACCAAGATATTTGCGTACAGTCGGACAAGTCTCCCCTTAAGATTTGCTCACGTTCCCTTATTTGCATATTCTGTGCGTAGATAGCGGTGGAGCAACAGTTTTTTTCTTTCAGAAGTGCATGATAACCATAAAAAATTACATAAAGAAAATGGTGGAATTCATCACTCTTTGCAATGTTAGGATTACTTTTGCATTATTCTTTAATTCTGAACATCATTGTATATGTTATTTGTTAAGTACGCAGTATTATCATGCATTAAATGGAGATCCTGTGAATTTTATGTTCCTAAATAAGGTATGAGAAAATAATTCCACTTATAGCATTAGTCATCTTACGGTACAGTCTCCATATACTATCCTTCTAGAACACGTATGTGCTGATAGGAAATCTCCCATTGCTAGCACATGAAAATCTTTTTTAAAGAATTTTGCAAAAGGTCAAAAATCGGCTGGTGTAAAGGAAACTTCTCTTAAATGGCCTGCCTATAAGAATGATGCTTAGCATACAGATGATTTTAGATTTTAGTGGTGGAAATCAGTTGCAGCCATCCATACTAATAATTGTTACAAGTACGATTTTCTATCCTGAACTTTCATGGAAATTCGCACTTTGAAATTTCTTTCTGAGATACACTCGTGCAAGTAAAGTTACAAAGATAAGAAAAATAATAAATGGGCCTATATCATATAAAAATGACTCACAGTCACGAAATTTGCATCACGTGTTATGCTAGAGAGCACGCGAATTACAGCGCGCAGAGAAAGTTTGCATGTAAAATTGTTTCCGGTAAAAAAATTTTTAAGGTCTGAAAACGGGTTCATTTCTCTAAGTCCTTTGCATTATGAGGAAAGCATCTCGATTTACTCGAATCATAGAAAATGAGAATGTAATATTATTTGCGCAAACTGCTATGTAAATGGCAAGAAGTATTAAGGGGTACAACTACAGATGGAAAACCTTGGATCCTATATGTCAACAGTTTCATCACAAGGACCCTGTGGAATCACTATGAGAGTGAACGTTCAATGCCTCTAAAATGGAATGTTATCACTCTCTGAATGACTAGCGCGATCAACCTGCTGAAAACCTTGTATGCCTACAGTGAGAGAAAAAAAGATGAGTGCTTTTTTCTTATCTCATTTTCAGTCTCCAAGAAAAAAATGTTGTATGTCCACAACTGGCTGAGAATCTTATATTATGTGGAAAATTGTTTCCAGAACGCTTCATGAAAGTCAGTTTTGTGCAAGTCGTCCACTTATCGTCATACCGTTAACACATTCACGCAGAAGGGCTTAGTTACACTGGGCTTGTGATCATCTTAGTTGAAACCTATGACAATAAAAAAGGAACTTTTTACAGATAAGTCACAATTTGATCCGGTCCTGACTTCCGAAGAATGCTGATTTTATGAAGGCTTGGTACTTGATATCAGCTCATTAGCACGCACGAAACGCGAATATATAATGGCTAACATCTGATTGTTTGAGGCTAGTATTTCTCTCTGATGTCGCATTGTCCTCCACATGTCCTCCTTACGTTATAGTGACAGCAGTATGCTATCGAGATGACGTCTCTGACTAACGCATTCGCCCATTTCTTGATTTCATCTATCTTAATGCTATTTTTTTTGGCTGATAATACAAGGTCTCATGACTCTCTCGGTTATCTAGCCTTACTTACTTTCTGAAACACTTCTTCACATGGAATGGCGCAACGAGGTTGTTCATTTGAAGAATCATGTTTTGAATACTGCTTAAGGAACTCTTTCTAAGGATTTCGATTAATTGCCAGTCTTTATGCTGCCCGAGTACCTTCAGTCCCGCATACATTCATTATGAGCTCGAATCACTGCTTTCGTGATTCGAGGTCATAATTGATGTGTTTCGGGCTTGTGTTGAGCGTGAATTAATGATTTCTGGCCTGTGTTGCCACGCAGCTTATTTTTGTCTTTGATCTTGCATTCCAGCATTTGCCTATTATATAATATGCATTATTTAATTATTTATGAATCTTTTTTTTCTAACTACACGCTAGTACGTATTATTATATCTAACGTCCTGTGTGATATTTATTCAGCTTAAATAAGCCTTTACACTTTTATTGTCATTTTAATTATTGGTACTTAACTTTGAAAGCATGATTTTCTACGTTTTTTGCTTAAGTGATCAGTATGAACAGTACATAGAGACATGATGTTTGAGATTATCCATCTGATTTTCTCTACAAGATTCAGCCAATAGAAAAGTGCAGCCGTTCTCAGTTTCAAAAATAAATAAAATCATTTGATTTCAAACATCATAATTCCCTATTATATTAACTGTAGTTCGATATTGCTGCGAATTCTGCATTAATCCTGCGTCAACGCTCAAAGAATTCTTTATTGATAGCTTAAATTTAATTAATGAAATTGTTTCTAGTTTGCAATTTCATTTAAGTGTTCTCCTGTAATTAAAGTGTTCTCACACGTGCTTCTAATTTCAGCTTCATATCATCGGCGCTTGACTTGTAAGCTGCAAATTAACTACATTGTAACTCTCTGTCTGTATTCAAAAATGAAATTATCAGCCAAAATCCGCATTTAATTTTTTGAATCCCGAGCCATATACTTCTGATGCTCTCTCCATAATAATATAATAAGTATATGTTAATAAGTATATCCATAATAAGTATATGTTTATCCTGTTCAAAATTATGTTTATTTGAAAACTTTTATGAGATATTTGCGCACATGTGTACTTCTTAGGAAAGTTAGTCACCACTTTTTTTCGGTATAGTCAAGAAAGTATACAGTTTTATTATACTTACTTACGTCATTGTAATATCTCTTCAATCATCTTTCTTTCTTTGGAAAGGCTCTTTATATGTCATATATGGTCATTTAATGGTATTTACTAAAATAAATAAAGGGAAGGTCTCCGTTTACTGAAAATCATTGTGCTTTCGATGAGGAACATTGTACCGTATTTCCTTTCATTATATCTTTATTTTAGTATTAAATATATTTTACAGCAAGCAGTATATATTGCATTATGAAACGACCACGCACCTACACGTAATTAAAGTTTAGTTTAAGATTTCTAAAAACGAAATAATTTATCGAAATATTGCAAAATTTGGAATGACTGCTTCTAAACCAGGAGGATTTAGCTCGGGATAACACATATTTCCAAATTTTGTTGTCAGGAATAACAGTAATATTTTACTGCAGCAAAAACTACGTAATTTCAGAAATTATGCTAACATGTCTTTATTTCATGAAAGTTTTTTCATATATTCGTCGCATCGACTTCCGCAAAAATTTTTACATTTTCTTCAGTACATCTTCCAATATTCAAATTTCAAAATTTTAAATGATGCCTGCTTGTGTATTATCTTATCTCTAGAATAGGGCTTGTCACCGCTAATGAAATAAAACTTCATTATTGGCGAATGATACTAACATTAAAAATCGGGTCCTTCTTAGGAAAGTTAATTGTTTTACCGAAGCAGCAGTAATGCATTAAAAGCATTCAGTGCATTAAGTATTTATAATAAAGTTATCCTTTAACAGAAAATGCGTTATTGAAAATAGTTCTTAATATTTTAATGACAGAACATGTCTACTAATGTCCTAACTACAATTGTTGCTAACAACAGGGAACGGCAGCATCTTATATTAAATGCTCCCTATGATATATAACATTTATGAGCGTTTACTCTCCAAATAATTTCACAGGAGAAATATTATAGAAAGTACGTGGCATTATACTTAACATCTGTTATCTTTGCGCCACAGCTATGTGTAAATATGGAACGTTACCTATAAATATATATTTACTGTGAAAGCATTGGGACATAAAAATAAACACAAATAAGAAGCCGATTGACGACTAGGACGAAAAGCAAAGGATTAACGCTGGGAAATGATATGATGGCCAATGAAACAGTAACCGCACTGCCCTGTGCATAGTTAAGTCATTCGAAAAATTACGAGCACTATTCATGAGGTTCTTAAGTGAATTTTCCTCTGCTATCCATAAAACACATGACCAAAAATTGGCTCTTCTTAGCGCAGATGCAAGGAAAGCATTTGCTCTGTAGTTTTTTCTTAGAGTTGAAACGGACAATAAACAGCTTTGCGAACCAACGATGCCGATTTTCACTTCCATAGGGACATTAATACAATCATACTGCTCTTTAGGAACTTCTTCTCTACATAACTTCAAAATTACGAATTCTTCTTGTACAAATAACGTCGAATTAATTTTTCAAAAATTCTGAAAACTTTACAAAATTTTCCACGTAACGCAATAAACTGATCATTAAATTGCATGATCAGTAAATCATTACCATCATGTATGCCATCTTGGAGATAAATTTGAAACTAACAATTGTACCTTACTTTATGAATTTATTACACCTTAATTATATCTCATTTATGAATAATTACGAATCGGTTCAGAAAGACGTTGTATTCTAGTATGCATATTGTGAAGGAAGGTAGTACGTGTCGTAAGAATCCGCATAAGATACAAGCTTTTCCTCGAAACTCACTATTTAGTATGATTTAGCTTCATGAACAGGCCCTGCATTTTGCAGAGGCCTGAACGTTCCAGTCTTGTTATTTTAGAAATCAGAGGCGTGCTGCACTTTTGGTTAAAAGTTTATAATTCTAAAACCGCAACATCTTGAATACTCTTTAGCTTGAGTGCTTCTTTGAGTGCGTATCAGCTCAGAGGATTTAAGTGCGATGGCGCCCTTCTACGCATAACACTCTCGGTAAGACAGTTTGAGACACATTTTATAAATAAAAAGGCAATCAGTTGCTATCTTTCAACAACATGACTAGGTTAAAAGATCTCAATTCATTTTACTTTTAGATTTGGGGCATATAAAAAGAGTTTTTTGCTCAAAAGTATTAGTAATCTAGTGGTCATGAAGTCACATATTACTTGCCGTGCTTTTGATATTTCAACAGATATATTAAGCTTTTAGGTAAAACATATTATTTTACCACTGCAGTATGTAGCTATCAATGATAAACATTGTTTTAACGAATGCAGTATGCAGCTGTAAATGATGGACAATGGCTGCAAATGTTCCGTGCAAATACCAAAATATAAATTTCATTTCAATTGAAAATTTAAATTTAAATTAATTTTTTATTTACTGAAATTCTTGAGTTCCATTATTCGAAATTTCTCTTTATTTCCTCTACTGAAGTAAAGTGTCACTTTTATTTCTTGCTGTAAAACTCGTAACTTCATGGATTTTCAAGCAGAACAATATAATCCCTTCTTGAAATGTTATCTCATTTTGAAAAATAAAGCAATTTAAAATATGATCATTGGTTACGGATATCTGGTACATCAAACATCGCACTTCAAAATGTCAAATTTTACAGATGTAAAGGTATTGATTTCTTTGTTAACTCAAGTCTTATATAAACAGATATCACATCCTACCAGTATTATTCAGCGAGCGTCAGCTTGTACTCATCATCTTTTGCCAAACAGATATTTTCAAAATAAATTTTAAAAACTTATTAGCCTTATTAGTTTTGCTTCAGATTCCCTAAGGCCTTGATTCTAAATAATGCATTACCATGTTAATTTTTCGAAAGAATCTGGATGATATTTTTAGGACAAAAGTCTTCTGACTGCGAATTTAACTAGATCAGTGTTTAATAGCAAAGTCATAACTGCACCTGTATATTTTGTAATGCATAATGCAAATTTCGAAAACATTTGTGTAGAGTAAGGTACATTTGAAAGCCTGATATTTTGCATTAGGTTTTCTGATTATGCACCTAATCATAAAACACAGAAACATGTGAAGAACTAGAATTTCGATCACATGGAATAAATAAATTTTATTTCTAATTAAGTAACAATTATTAATTATTAATTATTATTATTTATTAATTATTTTATTAAAGGAACTTTTTAATATTGTAAATATCAGTATTTTATAACGTAATAAAATCAATGTCAGTTTCAGTTACATGTTTTATAATTATGCGCATGATTTGATTTGGTAAAATAGTAGATTAGATAACTAAGAAAATATAAAAGGAATGTATTGAAAGAGCAATATAAATTTAAATAAAGTTTTAAGTAATAAATAAAGAAGTGAAATACTTTTTTAAATTTTTTTTCTTACATTTATAAGATTAAGTTTGCATTTATGATATTTATTTTAATTTTAATTTATTCTTTCTATCTAACAGTTAATTGTGTAAATGCTGTGACTTCAAATGCTGTAACTTCAAATCAAGATATGAGTAATCAAGGCACAGCGACAGTGGGAAATCATTTCAAGCATGAAGAAGATACGGTGAATGAGGAGAGTAATGAAGAAAGAATTCCTGCCGAAGCTTCAAGATAGCTCTTCTTGATAAGAAGAATTGGGTTCTTATTTTTATAACTGGAGAAAAAATTCAAAGAAGTTGCAAAAATATTTTATGAAAGAGGAATTCTGATACACTTTTCTTTAAATAATTTTAATGGTCTTTTGAGGATATTTCATATTATAGCTGAATACCAAATTGCAACATGCTTTGAAAAAGAAACAAAAGGTTAATGCAACGAACGTTTTTACTGGTAAACCTGGTAACGAAAGGCTGAAGACTGCATTAGACTCTTATACGACTAGTTGCAACTTGCTCGATTCATAGCTTTTCAAATACTCTGAGATTGTCTGTTGCTCACTAAAGATTGTAACAAGCATATTTTTACATCTGCATGAAAGAATATTACAGCAACAGCATACCCAAGGGGCAAATTACGTAAGCTATGGTATTTTTAATCTATAATTTTATGAATGTCCTGCTGTAATGCTATAATATTTCATTTCATGCAATCTCGATAAGTTAAGAAGCATTTCAAGATACATTAAAAAGTGTTCTGTATTATCAATGGAACTGTTAATGACCAGGAAATGCATGTGCTAGCATGAAAATAACACATACAAAAATACTTGAGTTTTAACAATTTAAATACTTCTGAAACATCCGTGACCTTTATCTGTTTACAGTTTTAGCTATTGACTGAAATTGTTCTCCATGAGTTTAAAGATACTCATCACTCAAATGGATACATTATGTGCACTGTATATAATAGTTTTATTTTATAAATATATTAACATATTAATTCAGAAGTCAAACAACAAAAATCAGCGTTATTTACAAAGTTTTCACAGCGATTATTAAAAATCGCTGTGATTATTACAAATCGCTGTGATTATCACAGCGATTATTACAAATCAGCGTTATTACAAAGTTTTTCAAAAATCAGCGTTACTGTGAAAACTTTGTAAATAACGCTGATTTTTGTTGTTTGACTTCTGAATTAATATTTATTCGGCGTGCTATTGTGTCTTAATATTAACATATATTTTTTCTGTCAAAAATAACAACTTCTACCATATTTTTCAATAAACCATGAGCACCTTGGCAATTTTCATCCGGCTGTCAGATCGATATCATGTTCATTACTTGCAGCTATTTGAATGAGAACGTATGCATCAAATGACTGTATCCTCTGGCTCTATTCCTGAACTCGGAATATTAGGCAGATGATTATGGTTTATTTATTATACTCGAAAACTTAAAATGACTGATAATTGTCTATTGAGACTCTGATTTAAAACTAATAAAATTTAATCTAATATAAGTAAAGTATATAAGAATATAAACTTTGTTTTAGAATTAAATGCTATGTATGAAAGGTAAACTTTTAATAAAAGGAATCGTTATACATTCTGAACGTAGTTTTATAATATCTATATTCTTCATGTCTCCTCAGAAGGTTTCCTGATGTATCTAATACACTTCAAGATAGGCTGCACTAGTTATACCGCAAATGTCCAGCTGGTATTTCATTTCAATCCATGAGTTTCAAAGTGTTTGTTGTCTAACTTTTGATAGCAACATAATTCTGTCTCGCAGTTTCTCAGGTTTACTCGCCTTATATTGCATGTACCTGGTATAACAAATTACTTTTGGAAAACTTCAGTTGCAGTTATATCTGGTGATCTCGGCCGCTGTACAGTAAACTGCTGAATCCTCTTTCAGTCTCCTCCAGTGCAGTAATCTCATCTCTTGTAATGAAGCTATTGTGCAGAATATCGTTACAAAACACGAATAATGAACACAGCAGTCCATATGCGCTAAATTTATAAATTTCCCAATTGCTTTTTAAGCTGGGGTATACCTTTTATTATTAAATATAATACTTTCTTCATTGCAATTTTTTTATTATGTGTCTAAATGGAGTATCCTATGTACATAAGCGTGTATATTCATACCAAACTGAATTATACATCTGCAGTAATTTTTAACCCGCATATATATATATATATATATATTTCGTGTCTCTTGCTTCAAAATAACCTAATGACGCTACAACTTATGCTTTTTTTTTTTTTTTTTTTTTTTTTTTAGTATGCAAATTCAGTTACTCACATTTTTACATCTAAGAAGTCTAATCCCATGACAGCAAAAATACGTATATTTCTGAAATTTTACTAATTTATTAAGTTTTTAAAGATATGTATACACAAGTTGCATTTTCAAAATTTTAGTTCCTTCGAAAATGGAAACACTTTTAAGTGTTAAGCGAGTTATCGATATAAGTCTTGATGTGATTCTGTTCTATTGTCCGAAAGAAGAAAGATTTTGAAGTTATATATATATATATATATATATATATATGCGTGTTTGTAAACAAATATACATAATTTCAACTATAAGCCTTAACGTCTTCAAATAAAAATAAAAATAAAAGTCCCAAAATTTGAAATTCGTGCATGCGCCTTTTAAATTAAATTGCAGATGCATTTTATTAAATGCAAGCAAATACTTGCATTAATTCATACCGCACTGAATTCAAATTCTAAAAAAAAGTGAAACTCATCAATGATTTTAATAAAAGTAATGTTTTTGCGGGCTATATTAACTTATGTACTTTATGGCATTTTAGTACATGTTTGATCGAAATAGTTAGCTAACTAGTGCCTGAAATTATTTACTGACAGCTTCTCTAAACGTTCACTTCAGTAAATTAGATTAAAATTTCCTGATTTGTTATTAATATAAGTCACTTAAAAATTGCTTGAGAATTCACTATGATTTTTTATATTTTAGAATGTTTGTGAGGTTATCTAATTTCGATAAACGAAAAGGAAAATGTAGAAATTAAAATATCTTTTTTATTTTTTGGCCCGAAACGTTTCCCGTTTAAAATTTCAAAATATTTTAGTGTTTGCAATGCATATGAAAATTATTCCTAACTAAAACTTTGGATATATAAATGTTCATCGAAACCTTTTAACAAAACTACTTCTATTACGGGGAAATATACATACATGTTCAAGTTAGATAGCTAATTGTAACGCTAAGATTAACAAAAATTGCTCATCTTTAATATATTTTACAAACTTTATTTGAATAATTTAAAAGTTATTCAAGTATAATTTTTGTTTAAACGCGATACTAATAATGTCTTTTAATAAATTTATATTTATTAGAATTGGGTTATTTCATTTCAGCAAAGTACACCACGATTATATCCCTGAACACCAGCACAGTTTTGATCGAGAGCACCGCAGGGTGTGGAATCTGAAAATCTCTAACTCCATTCCATCCACCTCTAGTTTCGCATCAAAAGATTATTAAGTACTACTTACATTCTGCTAAGATACTTCAGTCACAGACTACACGTCCATGATTCAAATAAAAGACTTTTGCGTTACCGAAGGGCCCGGATTCGAATATCGGAGAAGACATGGTTGTAACTGTCCGTCCCTTCATACCATGTAATGATGGACGCCTTTTGTGTGCTTCCACAATAAAATGGCCACCAGTTCTGGCCTTAGGAGTGAGCAATGCTGCCCGCCAGTGGATAAATAAAATTCAAGTAAAGGCCTAACAACGTATGATATCACGAACAGATATTTATCATTGATTGCAAGATTGTATCTGAATTAAATAAGAGTATAGTGCTACCTAAATTATTTATTACAGTTAAGAAGATTAAATTTATGACTGAAACTGCGAAAAAAGAAATGATATTGCAGATTTAAATGGGAAATAAATAAGTAGAAATAATCGCTTTGTTAAGTTAGGAACAATTATATCCTCTATCGCATCACAGAAAATATTGAGATATAAGGAAATAAGATCTTTCGTAAGATTAATCGTTCATTTATAATCAAATTTTGTGTTTCAAAAAATATTTTAAATGCGATTTTTGATTTCATTCAACAGCAGTCCGGGGCAAGTACAATAAACAATACTTAGATATGAACCGTAGTGCATGTGAAAGTGAAATCCAAAATTGAAAACTTCCATGGAAAGAAACTCATTTTTAGTTCAAATTAAAGGATTTTTCTACAAGTAATAAATTAAAGCAGAGAAATGGAAGTCAAAATGATGTTAAAACACAAAAATGGTAAAATGAAAAAGTAATTTAGAATACCAACTTTGAAGAAGGATTAGAATAAATTAGGTATAAAGAAGGATTAGGATCTTATGACTAAGAAATCAAGTGCTGTCCACCTAAGTTGGAGGGATGCCTTCCCAGAGGCATCCCTCCAAATGAGCATACCTGTCCGGAGGACTTTTAGGGAAACTGGTTCATATTCGCAATAATGCGGGGAAATCACGAAAACTCCGATACAGCCAGTCCGTACACCGAGATTTGAACGCGTGACGACTACCAGTGTTCAATGATTTTACCTCTCAATCACTGACCGACTCTCAATATGAAAAAACAGCCCTCTTTTTTTAAACCTTCTATTCAGCCTCTTTTTAATCAGAAACTTGAAATTTATAACATAAATTTGTAAAACATGAATAGATGCTCTCAATAATAATTTTAACAGCACTGAAAGAAAATGCTCCCGTCCACAACAGGCGAACTCTGAAAAGCATAAAAAGGTCCATGAAGGACTGGAATTCCACATTTTAAGCCACTGGCAAGCATGCTAATGGCATAATATTATATTGCTACTAAAAATGCAACATATATTTATAAGATTTTGTGTCGGGTACCAAATCAAATGTGGAAAATATCTCTTTGTAAAATCGGATAATCACTTGAATTTCTTATATACCAGTAATTTCATCTATATTTGTATCCTAAAATTAAACTTCGAAATGGGGTACTGTAAAGTTAGTGAATAAAGTAGCTATACAGTGTAGCTAAGTGAATTATAGCATAAAGTAGCTAAGTGAATTATTGCAGATTTGAATAATATATTTTAGAATGAGGATTTCTTAAAATAGAACTCATATTTCGTATATACCAGTACAGAGTTTTCAAATTTTTAAGAATAAAGCCTATTTAGGGTCCTATTCTGTTATATC
This sequence comes from Stegodyphus dumicola, assembly GCF_044657685.1. Lineage (NCBI taxonomy): Eukaryota > Metazoa > Arthropoda > Arachnida > Araneae > Eresidae > Stegodyphus > Stegodyphus dumicola. The sequence goes on from NC_140780.1 coordinate 131,729,094, forward strand.
TTAAATAAATACGCAAACATAAATTCAGGCATTTAAAGGGGAAAAAAAAGAATAGAAAAGTAACGAAACTCAGTGTGATGGTTATCTTAACCCTACCTGCGTTTACGAATTTAAATCAAGTATGGATATTTTAAACAATAGCCTGAATGCCATGCAAACTACAAAATCCACACTTAACTAAAACGCAACGTTTAGAAGCCTCTAGATTTTCTTCATAAACATAGGTGTTCTCAAATATTACAGATATCGGTTTTCTAAATTTATTACTGCAAGTAGGAGATCCACTTAAATAAACTTCCAATTTTCAAGAATGCTTTTAAAGAGTATAGAATTTATTTTCAATATATCTGTTCTTTTCTGCTATCGCGTTTGGCTAAAATTTAGCAATTCTGACAATACTTCCGTTTACAATTTATCGAATGTCTCTTGAAATATTTCTTGAACATTGTTTATAACATATTTTTCTTATATAAATCAGTTTTAACAAAATGCCAATGAATCACTGAAAAATAGTAACTTGATTTGATGCTCTTAAAAAATAGTTTTAAAATGCAAAACATTTATAGATGAGAGCAGTCCTCTGGGAAGTCACACAATATAATTATAAAAATATACAATATATAATTATACAATATAAGTATATAAATTTGATTAAACATATGTTAATCACATATTTCGTGTTTATGAATAACTTGAGTTCACGCTCAGTCAGAATTGATTTAGATTAAATTAAAACGGTCGTCGGACTGAAACTGAAAATAAAATCTGTTATTTGAAATTATAAAGTTGAAATGACTTTAAAACCGTTAGAAGGCTAAATATATATACTATGGCAGGATACTATTTTGTTCTTCTCTACGTTCACTGTTAATCCATATTCGATATTTTATCTTCAAATATATCTTATGCAAAAAAGATCCAGGTTTTTTATAACCAACGGGATTTAATGTATAAAATAAGGATCTAGATTTTTTTTAAATTAGTAATCGATGGAAAGTACCTTAAGCTAGTTAAAAAAATTAATCATCAATCTTTTATTTACAAATCTTAAAGAAATCAAACTATTAATTTGCTAGCATTATATACGCATAAAACGTAATACCGTGTTAACTTAAGTCTTACTTGCCGCATCAATTATTTTTGTTATTTGAAATAAAATTGAAAAGTTAAAACTATTTTAACTCATTAAGTTCTAGAAAATGGAACTGGCAATTCTCCCTGTTCTTTTTTTCCCGTTATTTTGTCTGAGACTCAAAAATCTAATTTCGCATCCCATTAATGCGCGTGAAAATACTATATAATTCATATATGTTAATAGCTAACTAAGATCTATCTTTCATAAAAAAAATATGGCGGAAAGTAAAATTAGACGAAGCAAGTTTATGATTTACTGCCGAGAAAAATTACAGAAAATGATAAATAACTTCATGAAAATTCTGAAAGTTCAAAAGTCCATAAGAGAATATTTGTAAATAAAAGCTGAATTAAATTCAAAACAGCTTTTGACATGTATAAAAATATTTTGATAACGCCTGATTGAACTAGAATGCATATTAGCAATAAAGTGACGCTACAAATGGCTAAAGATTGCGGTTAGTCAAGATAACCTATCGCTTGGCACATATGTCGGAGCGATAAGGTAATCCAAAGATGCTGAAATCGGTGAATAGGTAGAGGAACAGTCTAGGGAACACTTGGATGGACAGACAAATGATAGATTGTCATGATGAGTACTTTCTCTCCAGTTAAGTTCACTTTACACCATCCACAGCTTTATGACGCTACTTTCAAGTATGCAGATATCGCGATGATCTAAATCGCTTTCAGACTATTTCAAAAGAGGAACTGCATTCCGAAAGGGTTACTCAACTGTCTAACAGTAATGCGATTATTACATCTAGTGACGCTCAATGCTAGAATGAATTTTCGCGAGAAACGTGCTTCTGCCCCACTGAAGGGTTCCTTGCAGAAAAAGTCTCGCTGGAACCGATGTCCCGACTATGTATGTGAGACATTTTGCAAGTAAGGCGAAAATATTTCGCTTGAAACTCTGCTCTCCGAAGGTTTCCCTAAAGAACTGGTTTTCGTATAAATCAACCAATCAGATAGCTGGAAAACAAAAAGTTCCGAAAATGTTTCTTTCGAATCGGTGTCGAGGGTGGCTTATAGATGTGATACCGATTGGAGAGAGCATCGCTACTGTTTGCAGCGTTGTTTGCCCCTCTCAGCGGCAGGTCTTCAGACACGAACTACGTTTGATATCTAGAGACGGGCTCGTCAGTACACGTATGGAATCTCTTTATTAAAGATAAACACGCGGTCTTCCACACTAGAAGTGCCAATGTGAGAAGTTGTTTTCTACGATAAGGTCTCCCTCTTAGCTGTTTCCGTACCACCTTGATGGCAGTATAGTATGCAATCGATGGTATGCAGCTAGCTTTATTGCCATCCTGATAACAATCTTCTAGGCTATTTTTCAACAAACATGGCTCGGCTGTACACGGTGCTACTCTTTCAAGCCACTCTCTAGTGACAACACCCTCCTGTAGCAACCCCAATCGGATGGCCTGTTCCTGACCAAGAATATTTTGATATAGGATATGTTAGAATTACACCTATCCCGTGATGCTAATGAACTGGCCAGTTAATTTTCCCATACTTGGCATGTTATGCATCAAATATTAACACATAGTCTATATGTGACTATAATATGCAGGGTAGCCATTTATATTAGAGTTTAAAGTGACATTTCAGTAAACAGATATCTTTCACTTGCGTAACTGTCCTAAATAAATGACTCCATTGCTCTGTGATCATATACTACTTATAGTTTCCATCCCTCTTGCGCATTTCTTTTCGGCTGCGCTCTTTATTATCATTTTTTTTATCTGAACAAGGCGTGATTATGTTTATGAATGGGTATATTTGTGACATTATAGCTGAATGCATTATAAATAGTTTCACAAAGTGTTTCTTAATTTCCTCTTCTATATAAGATTAATAGTCATTTACTTTTGTTCCATTTATTGTTGCATTATTGTTTCTGCTTCAGCTTTAAAAAATGTGCTTAAAATGTTAAAGCACCATGAACTCCTTTCTGGGAAAATGCAAAACTTTTGCACTTTATAATTCCTTGATAGCTGCGGGTATGATGTTCTTGAAACGAATTGTTACATAACCGCTCAGAAACTGTTTCTTCTTGACGAAATTGCATGCATGCCAAAGATTTAAAAAAACAATATGCGACTAAAAGTGTTTAGACATCTAAAGCTCTTTTCTTAGTAATCTGTCATATAAGGAAATTTCGTCTTGTGAGCATAACAAAATATTTCCGTAAGAACCAAATGACATCTCTAATGAAGTTAGAAAGGTTAGAAATTAGATTTTAAAGCTCTTAACAAAGATTAAAAACAGTAATCCAAATTATCATTAAAAGAAAAGACACGTGTTCTTAGAAATTAAAAGGTTACTATTAAAAAAAATGTTGTGTAATCTTACCCCTGCACCCAGAAACAGGAATACATTTAGTCTTTATTTGAAAATAAAAGTTCAGGGAAAACATTTGCTTTTATTTTCAACTTTTCGCTGTTTAAAGATGAAAAGGACACTATAACGTAATCATCGGGAAATAATAGCGATATATAACGAAATAAAAATGGCAGTGAGTTAGAACAAATCGTAATTTTTTTTAAAAAGAGTTCTGTAATCTCAAACCTCGAAAGCGTTCAGTTCAGTGAATAATGTTTAAAAATCGTTACCTACGTAACGAAGTCTATATAGTTAAATAATAATATCGTCAAATATTAAAAGATCTGAAAATTCATTTTTTCTCTTCCAACATTCTTTTTTTCAATCAATGAGAGTTTTAACAGGTAATCACTAACTACCAAATGTAAAATTATATTTGATTCTTTTATTCATAGACGAAATTCTTTTCGTGCTATCATAAAAACCGTGGACTCCGTCACATAACATAAACTTGACTAAAGTTATCAGTTCCATGATCAGTCGCTCTCTTAACATGATCTATGGACTCCACTCTCGTTAAGACAAACATTTGTAAACGTATTAAAATGCCCTCAAAGCGGCAGCTTGTTAATACACTTCCTCACAGTGTTGAAATATAATGCTTATCTCGATTGAAATAAAGGGATAAGCAATATCGTAAGCAAGCGCAACGAAGAAGGGAATGGACTGTAGCTGTTTTACCTCTTATTGATATTTAAATAATTGATTTAGCTCCCCATATAAAACAGTTTTCTGACGATTACCAAGAGAATAACAAAAAATATGTTATCCTTCGAAAGACTGCTACGAAGTTTTTGACTTCTACCAGAAAGATCAACTACGGATTATTTACACAATCCTTTACCGATTATACAGTCAGAAGAGCACAAGAGCTTTAAAAACTCCTTACCAAACTCCTTATCTCCTCCAAACCAACATAAAAATTAATTTTAATCACAAAGTTAAAAAATAAAGAAATTTTAGTGGATAATTTAAGAAACAAAGATGCATTTTACGCCAACTGACGAAGATACGAGTTACAATTAAGAATGGCAAAAAGGACTTTCAAACAGCTCTCTCTGCGAAACAATAAACATTTATCGCTTGAATTAAAAATAAACGTATAGCCCTAATGTTGCCAGTAAGAAACTGAAAGCGTAATTCACTCTAAAGAGACATTTATTTTAAACGCCTGTCAAAAATTCAGTACTAAACAAAAGAAATATAAACTTACCAAATTTTGGAGAGCAATGTTTACAATATTTATAAGATATTAATAACAATATACTACTCCAAAAATTTAATAATAATTAATACCAGCATGGTTTGCAAAATTAGGCAAAATTTCACATTGTATTGGCACTGATTTGAGAAAACATTTATTCCAGTGGTTCCCCATCTTTAATGCGCAACTGCCTTCCTGAACATGTGTCATCTACTTTTATGAACAACTCCCCCCCCCCGGCCCGGAAATAAAAATAAGAAATCAACTCACCAGCTGAAAGTGTTTTGCGGATATTTTTAGGGAAGGTGATAAAAATGACTGAGAGATCCCAAATGATTAGAAAATGAAGACATTAATTTTTCCTTTTCTGGTATGAGATTTGTGTTTCTAAATGCGATATTCTAAGCCATTCTTAACCAATGTTTGCATATCTGTACAGAAAATGGACGACATAGATTCCCAAGAAATCTAATCTAGTGTTGGAACTTTGTTTAAAGAACATTGAATTTTATAAAAACAGTGGAGAGGAAAATGGAACACCGCATTTTTATAAATCATGGAAGTAAAAAATGGGATACAATGAAGTTATTACTATTGCTAATAAATGAAAAAGGCTGTACATGAAACAATTTTCACAAGCTTTATCTATAACAAAATGAGAGAAAACCTTGTCAAGAGTTCTAGCTTCTCAAATAGCTGAGCTAGCGGATAACAGCAGACTCCCACATACAAAGCCAAATATGAGGAAAATGCAACGGTAAGAAAAAGCAATTTTCATAGGAGATTTTGGCATGGGGAGAAAGGCAAACATGAACATTCCTTTGCTAAATTTTTGCCGCTAAAATTAAATTTGTAAAGTATTGCTCAAATTTCAGTAGCGAAGAAGTGTTAAGAGAATGGATTTCGAGAGTAAACTCAATGTTGGAATAAGTTTAATTCATAACTGTTGAGAATTTAAGTTCTCTTCCTTCTAATCGAAGAATGTATAGGCATCATAAAAATTGGAAGACAAATGTTATTTAGATTTCTATTTCAAAATATTATACGTAAATATCAGTAAGTAAGCCTATGAATGAGGAAGTTTATGAAACTTAGTCCTTCTGTCTAAAGTAGGTAATTGTTTTGGTGGTGTACTTAATTATGGCAAAGCACACTAGGGCTATCTGCCTAAGGGGAGGGAAGCCTTCGTGGAGGACTTTCTAAGGGAAACTGGCTCATATACAGGGAAACTGGCTCGTAGGGGAAAACCACAAGAACACCCATGCAGCCAGCCCGTTCGCGGGATTCAAATTTCGGACCGAACTACCAGTGTTCAGCGACTTTACCGCTCGGCGGCCCAAACATACGTTATGAAACATCTATTAAGTTTTTACATTTATAATTGCTTTTTTGTTTAATTGATTTAGGTAATTCAATATAATTTGATCCTTTAAAGGATCATATTTATTTATTGCCAATTTTATTGCCATTATTTTTTGCTTTCGCACATTACGTATTCTAAGACTTAATTCAATAAAACTTTTTAAATAATGATGGAACTAAGAATAAGCGGGCTAAAATTATCTTAAAAACCGAAAACATTAAAAGGGCATGGAGTTAGATCTCGAAGGAATTACTCATCCAGCGTCACACACACTAAAGTGAGATATTAATAGCTACAATAACGTAAAAAATATAAAACGATGAATGTTATATAATCATATGTGCATTGTGTTGTAAAGGCCATGATATCTCTTCTTGTCATCAACACAAATTCCTTCAGTATTTACGAAAATCGCAAGCAAAACTGATAACACAGAGAGGAAAAGTTTGCTGTCCTTGAGCTGTTCATGAGATGTGCAACAATTTCGTAATTCCGATCAGTATCGGAAAGTAGAATGCATCTTATTTTCAATTTCAATTATTTAGGTTATTATATTCCAGAAATAAAACTGGTAAGCAACCTTTTTAATTTAATAATCAAAGCTCTATTCTTATTAATGTTTTAAGGAAAGGCAAGTCCTTACTTTTAAAAATTTATAATTCAAAAATTTCAAATATACTGAATGTTAAATTTTTGTACTAATATTTTTTACTCTTCATACATTTAAACACTCAAGTAATACCTTTTATATAGACTCATTAATTTATTACTAGGCGATGAAGGCCTAGGAAATAGTTAACGTAGAATCTTACGTATTCTATAAAGGGTGTAAGAAGTTTAAGATGCAAAAGAAAAAGGCATCAGAATACACACACACATACGGAAAAGTAAAGAAAGAAAGGAAAGGACTTGTAGAGACATTACACGTTTTTGAAGAAGGAAATGTGAAAGATGTACAACGCCGTCGCCGGGACTCGAACCCTGAAGCTCTCGATTACGCGTCGAGTATGTTTCCAATTACACCACGAAGAGATGCGTAAAGAAGCAAGAAAATACCTTATAGTCTATAAACAACACAAGTATCTAAGAAAGCTTTTACATTCGAAGGCTTAATACTTTCACCCCTAAATTATTACCAAATGTCCGTTCTTAATTTTCGCGAGTTAACGCTTCGGATCGTATCACTGAATCCACTGATCTCTGACAAAAACAGCTTAATTGTTACAGACTCTAATTTATTTACAAACTAAAATAAATAACATTTACTTGCAATCAAATACTCAGTTCCAACTAGTTCTTTTACAAGAGAAACTGCAACCTAATTCAGTCTCTGGCGTAATTAATCTCGCTTCATTGAATATTGTAAATAAGCGAATCTCATATTCACTTGCCCCAAAAATGTTCTTCATTTATAAAGCAATGCACAGAAAGTAACTCAAAAAACTGCAGGGACTGGGGGATAGAATACAAAGTTAGATTACGGAAAGTTTTACAAAATTGATTTGCTTAAATTTAAAAACAGCATAAAAGGAATATTTACGTGATTTAAAACATTTTGACAAGAAAACCTCAAAATTGGATCCAGTTGTAGATAATATAACTACTATATTTCATTTACTTAGTACTGTTAATGCATGATATGTCGCTAATCAAACAATGAAGTATTTTTAAATCTAATTATAGATATTAAGGAAAACATATGTTTAGAATAACTGTAAAAGTAGATCTTAACATAAAATATATCCTTTTTTAGCTGTCATTTTCTATCAGTGTCCTTAAAAAGTTTGCCAGACCCACCAAGAGGAAGTAAACATCTTACACTCTTTGAGAATCATGAGATTCTTTCATGAGAACTGATATTCTATTTCAAGGTAGTGAGTAAGTTGTCGAAAGTCTTAAATTTTGATTGAAGTAGCAAGTAACTAGAACTCCTCTGTTAGTTTGGATACTGTCTCCTATTTAAAAAAGAGAGGAGAGGAGCATCCTTAATTTTTTATTCAGTATTGTAATAACTGATTGTGTAGTGCAGAAAAACTTCTTTTAAGGTTATTTAATCATAAACCCACGATGGAATACGCTAAGAGAATACAATAGATAATAAGGATTATTTTAATTTTACAGTGAACTTAAACTTACAGCGCGCTGATTGGTATAGTATTTAGCATCATTGAACTCAGAGTCAAATCAAGAAATAGGCGTGGATGTTTGTAAGAGAATAGCATCTTTGCTGAATGCGGGCACAAAATACACAGCGAGTTGAACGTCCCCTCGAATGGTTTGGGGGTAAGAAAAGAGAAAGAGACTCTTGGACGAAGAGAAACTCGTTCAGAACTCGTACGGAACTAAGAAAAGTTACTGAATAGGTGACTAAGGCCCACTCCAATGACACTCTCCTCACTAGCATAAATTTGTGGATTTAAACTTAACTTAAATTTGTCAACATTAAACAAAATTTCCATAGCACTGTCCTCCAAAGGCGCTCAAGGCCTATAGAAATTAGCTATGTAATCTTTGGTCTTGTTTGATTTGAAATTACATGAGTTAAGTATTCATGAAGTATGAATAATTTTTTATGAGAAGGGGCTAAGTGCATCTCTAAGCGTTGGCTCTCATTTTTATTGAAATTACTGCAAATTAGAAAACAATATTTTTAATATCAGGTGTGACATTTGAAGTATTTAAAAAATGTATACAGGGTGTTTCATAGATCATAGACAAACTTGGAGGGGTGGTGGAGCGTACTAAAACATGCATTTTTTGTATAGGAATAGGGTCTAAAGTGACAGGTTAAGACAGGAACGCAAAAAAACGACACGAGAGGAAAATGTGTTTATGTACAAATCAACGCAAAGTGCTTTTTTGCAGCAATACAGTATTCATAATAACTGTTCAAAAAAGAGAACACTAACAGTAATAGGAACTACAGCTGTGATTGACTGGCAATGACAATCATAGAGGGCGGTAGTTAGCCGGGAAAAACCACGATCCGATGCATCAGAGGATCATTCGCAACTCTGATGTCGAGTGTGATGGGTGAGTTTACGCACAGGGAAAAGGCTGACATGGATCTCATGTATGGTGTTGCTAATGGGTACGGCAGAGCAGCCTTGCGGTTGTACCAGGAACGGTTTCCGAACAGGCGTATGCCGAAGCACACGATGTTCGAGAGGTTGTAACGTCGTAATGACGTTGCTGTGCTGCTTGGGACGGTTATTGAATTTAAGTTTGATGTAATTGGATCTTAATATTACCCTTCTGTCAACGTCGTAACGACGTTGCAAACTCGTCGCGGATGTCGTTGCAAATAATTTGCAATATGTCGTCCTTAAGACGCCCAGATGTCCGCGAACATCCACTGTTTTGCAACCATTGCAAAGACATCTTTGCAGATAAGGTTCTTGTCGCATAGACCTCGTTATTCTGTCTTTCGCAGGTGATATTTTGTTTGTGAAAGCATCGTACCACGACGTCTTAAGAATGCCTAAATGTTCGCAAAATTCCACCTTTTTGCAACAGTTGTGAAAATGTCGTTGTTATGTCCTTGTGTTACATATTGATTTATGCAGAAAAATAAGCTTAATAATTAATATATTTTTCTTCTTTTTTAAAATTTTGTATTCCTTGTATTTATCTAAAGTTTAAATATTTTATCATTTCCTGAAAACCAGAAGATAATACATTTTTTTTCTCTTTAGACTAAATATGCATAATTAATAATAGCCTTAATTATTTTCAGTACTTTAAACTATAGTTTTTAAATAACTAAAATTCTAAGTTATGATTGTTTAAGATTTCATCATTTTTTTTTCCTTAAGTGAGAGTAATTCTGAAAGTGGTTATTATAAATACTATATAACATTAATAGTAGGTTTTAAGTAACTAAAACTCAAGTAGACATAAATAAAAGTAAAGATATATATGTGGGTAAAAAAAAAAAGAGCGTTTCTGACAACAGAATTATCACATTTATTTCTGTTAAATCTCAGAGACATTGAAAATTGCCCCTTCCCTGATAAATTAGGATGCGGTTCTTAAGGTAACATAATCAGTATTTTACCTGAATTCAAGTATAAATTTATTCGCGTTCCACAGAAAAAAATATAACCATTAACTTCTATATCTCCAAGATATGCAAATGAAAGACAGTATAAAGTAGTTAATAAATGTGATCAAAAATATTTGATACGAAAATATACCTAAATCTATATTATCATAATTTATATCTGCTATATCATTATAATTTAAATAATATAGTAACTTCCATATTCATTTCTAAAATGAAATAATAACCTAACAAACAACATACATGACAGCACTATTTAAGAAAAAAAACATGAACTAGTAGTGTTTGAAAGTATAAATAGCAGTAGGAACTAAAGTTTCCAACAGAAACAACAAAAACAGAACTAAAATTTCCAATTAATAAAAAAAATTTTGTGTTTTTTAAATAGTAAGCAATTTAAAGTGCAATAATTATGGATTGCAGTATTTACTAGTAATGCTGATGTTTCTTAATACCATTTCTTTCGATCTTATGTAAATGTATTTACCAATTTTTAGTTCCTACATTTTAGAATAGTGCTAGATTACAATGATCATTTCAGGCACTTTTATAATCAATAACTTTCCTTTTGATACTGTACAGAAATAATTTAAATATTATAGTATACGATAGTAAGCTAAGTACGTTAAAGTAAGCTCTTCGTTAAATAGCACACGATGAAACATTTTGTTTCTATTTATTATGAATTTCTTTGTTATCACAAGCACATAAAATGTTAGCGAAGAATATACTTAAATTATGAATATACTATACTTAAATGACTTACTTAATATACTTATTAAATATAATGAATATTCTTAAATTTAATAAAGAACAAAACCTAATTTCCAACATTCATTTATTGAGATAATCTAATAGACATACATAACGGCAATATTTAAAAACACGCGAATTACACAGTGTTTGGAAGAATAGGTACCAAACGACAAGTAATAAAACTACAATCTGCAATCAATAAAGAAATATTTAGTGTTTTTCAATACTACACAATTAAGTATGGCATAATTATAGATTACAATATTTCATAGCAATGCTAATGTTTCCTTAACACTATTTTTTCGATTATATGCGCAAAGTCTAACCTGTATAATAAACACAATAATCGATTCATATGAAAAATATATACGCTATAGCACTTAGGACATTATAACCGAATCCGTGTATCCAAATATTGCACGACGTTATAACAGAATCTGTGTATCCAAATATTGCACCGCTGGAGCCACTGAAGATTGGAAAACCACTATATAATTTTAATCACCGGAAAGTTATAAAACACCAAAACAGAACACTATTTAACTCTATAGACGATGTTAGCAGGTTGCAAGCAGATATTCACAGACAAAATAAGCAGAAATTCGGCATTACTACTAAGATTTCTTATCGATTCAAAATAAACTGCCATCATTATATTTTTGTACGTCGTTCTCTTTCTGTATTGAAGCTCTCCAGTATTTAATTCTGACGGTGAATTACAAAAGCGTGAAGAAAATATTCCTGAAAATAAGATGGATTGGATTGAACTGGATTATTTAATTACGGCAAAGCACACGAGGGCTATCTGCCTAAAGGGAGGAATGCCTTCGTGGAGGACTTTCTAAGGGAAACCGGCTCGTATATATGTTACACATGGGGAAAACAGCGAAAACGCCGATGCAACCAGCCCGTTCGTGGGATTCGAACCTCGGACCGAACTACCAGTGTTCAGCGTCTTTACCGCTCGGTCGCTGGTGGGCGAAAAATAAGATGGAGTCAAATTATCGCGCAGTTACTATCTTGTTCCGTTACTAAATTGTTCGAATTTGGCAGCTAGCCAAAGCGCGCAAGCCTCGAGCTCAGATGTTCGTTTATATAATCATCCAATAAATAATATACATGGAATGTCGAACAGCAATTCAGCGCAACGTTTCAGCGATTTATTCGATTGCATTAAACCTTTCGACGGTTCTTCTGATAATTTAATAGATTCTTTTTTAAACGGCCTAGAAGAATTATTTCAACTGAATAGAATTACGAACAATGTTCACAAATACGAAATTTACAAAAAACTATTTATCGGGCTCACTAAACCATTTGTAATATCAATGTCGCCAAATCTCGAGTGTACCGTATACTAGTTTCAAACCAAGCATTTTTGAATGCATATAGATGGACAAAAACATAAAAACATAGCAAACAGTTCATCAGAATTTTTATAGGTAAGGAATTTCGTATTTTTGCTCACAGTTTCTCTAATTTTAATGTCAGCATTTATTAGTAATTTATCAAATACATCAATTTTGTCGTTTTCCATGAAAAGTGCTATTCTTTCTCTTTTTTCATTAATTTTTCCGTTCTGCTTCTCCTGACTGTCGGTGAGATTTCCGTCATATATATTGGACAACCGTTAAATATGCATGGATATGCATCGTCTTTTAACATTGGACGTTTCCCCGAATTCTTAAAATCGCGCCTTTTTTATCCGTGAATACATCTTCACGCACAATTATATCTCCGCGAAAATTGTACTTTTTGTACTGTATGCGGTAAAATGTTTCATATTATGTCAGCATAATAATTGAAATAAATTCGTCCTTACTTCAAAAATAATAAATAAAGTCATATTTTAGCAGTGAAATAATTGATAACACATATGGTTTGCATTGATTTCGGAAAAATAAGTTTTTTAAGTACATAAAATTCATAACTACTTATAGAACATAAAATGCAACTTACTTTATAGATTAGTTTCATTTTAAAGTATTTTGCTATAATATTATAAAAAAATATTTTAAGTATTAATTATTTTTTTAAATTTTAAATAATAAATTAGCACGTATTTTTAGTACTAATTAAATTTAATAATTCAAGTATATACATATTAAATTTATATTTCATTAGATGAGATTGATAAACACGTACTGAAATTATATGATCCTAAGAAGGAAATAATATTGCAGACTGGCAATCCGAGTACCGCACATGGACTCAAATGGACTTGGCACGCATGGACTCGGCACGAGCTGGCCGCATGAATGCGCGACAGCCCGTGTCACATTCGTGTACTAATGAGCTGCCATTTCGAGTGTGACAGTGATATGGATCGTTGGAGTGCACAGCATCATGCCTTTGCTGTTGAAAGTTATTCCAAGAATAACTACTCTGTTATTGCTACCCAGCGTCTATTTCGGCAACATTTCAACTTGGGACGTTATGGGAAAGTTCCAGATGGACGAACCATTGCGACAGACATTTCCAGGTAGAGTAAGTTCCCATTTCGGTGACATTTCCTAGCCGCCTCGCTCACCTGATCTTTCATGTGTCGACTTTTGGGGGCACCTGAAGCAAGAAGTTTTCTGAAAACATTGTGCCACCATTCCTGAGTTGAAGGATCGCATCCGAACTGCCGTCGGCAATGTCCCAGGGAATACGTTACGCCGAGTTATGGCAAGCTTCCAAAGCCGCCTAGATAAAGGTGTTGTGCAGGGAGGGCATCATATTCAAAAAGCAATCCACGCAATGGACAATGACTTACACATTAGTAAATTGCATACCATTAACTATTAACGTCTTTGCAACGTCGTGTGCTATTTGGGGTCTACTCCGAAATGATATCGATAAAGAAATCGAAATAGTGCCAAATTGTATCGCGCTTAGCGACTTGTTCATAAATTTCTGTTTTACTGAGTTCCGTAATTATATTGGGCACGCTACATCTTGAGCAGAATAAATTTTCCGTGTTATCTGCTGAAATTAATTACTTCGCAGCTATTTTCTGTTGTGCGCAATCAAATTCTTATCTGCGTTCTACAATAATTCTTAATTTTCGTGTACTTTGAACTAATTTTATTTTATTTCTTGCCAGTCTGCAATATTATTTCCTTCTTAGGATCATATAATTTCAGTACGTGTTAATCAATGATGTTCTGACTGAACCGCGTTTAAAACTTAATGTTTAGAATTGAAAAACTTTTCCATTTTGAAATACGTTCTTTATTCTCATAGTGTGCCCATAAAGAAACCATGCAGTTCGAATATCATTCTTTTCCTTCCCAACCTAATTTTTTTCTATCCTAATATCTAGTCATTCTGACATCTGGTAGTGTAATAAAATAATCGAATTTCGTCGCTTTTAATGAAAGACATCCTGAATTTCCAGCATTCCCGCTCGTTAAGTTTCATTTGTATCCATTTTTATTGCAAAGACTTAAATGTTTGTAATATACTCGGATTGTATTTTAGAAAGTAGCATGGTATCAGATAGCACATATACATTCTGGCAGAAATCCAAGATTAGGATTGATTACTGTGCAGCTGCTTGATGAAATAAAACTGGCTATTCAATTGTTGGATCATTCATTTCCCTTCTTATTAAGTATTAAGTAAATATTATGCATTCAGGTTGCACGTGAAAGATTTGCAATATAATTTCAAGTAATGAATCCACAGCTCATCTGGATATCGAAAAAAAAATTCCGATAACTAGGTTGTTGGCCATATACATATTTACTGTAATGCAAGTGGAATAATTTAATTTTTTCAGTCAGTGTATTATATTCACAGCTTTGAAACAAAAGATCATACCTTAAAAATAACAATACCTAACAATACCATTAGATACTAGTATGGATTTAATAATTAAAATAATTTTCTTCCTTAAAACAAAATACAGAATATACTTTTGTCATCGATAATTATGAATTTAATATTACTAACAGAATTCACTTTTTCCCGTTTCTTTCCTGCTGTCAGAGTTAATGCCATTGAAACGTAAATGCATAGTAAAATTTAAATATTTCTAATATTTTTCTTTCATTTAAGAAAACAAATATTTGTAGAAAAAGATGCTAAAGAAAGACAAACAAACAAAAGTAAATTCATTGCTGTTTATTATATTTAATACGAATCCATAGTCGCCGGTTAATCGATTGCATATCAGGCAAACATCATCCTTACGATCTGAGTCTTTCAACTTTTTAACGATGTCGTATTATTTGGGATAATTTCCTTAAAAATTCCTAATTAACGCATTAAGACCATTTAGATTTAATCTCACTTACATTTAAAAAGACAGTCATAACTATAGCTCGTACTTGCATCACAAATTAAAACATGTTTCATCTCCTAAATTTGAATCAAATAAGGGGTTTACAGCTTCACTCGATCTTGCACAGTTTTCAAAATGCTAAACTTTCTCTTAAAATGTAATGAAGCACAGTTGACAGTTGACGGGAGACGAAGATACTGTCATTCTACCAAGAGGTTAGGTGGTACTGTCTTGCGTTCCCGCATATCTAGCATTAAAAATACAAATGTAGCCAGCGTTGCTCAGAACAGAATTACATAATTTATAAGGTATTTCTCCCGCCTTCTTAGCGAGCCTTCGTAGTGTAGTGGTCTGCACGCTCAGCGCGTAATTGAGAGGTCCGCGGTTCGATTCCCGGCGAAGGTGCTGCTAATTTTTCAACCTGACTGCTTCGAAAAATACCTAATGTCTCTACAGTGGCGCCCGAACTAAAAGGGTATTGGATGATGATTTTCCTCACCCCTGATTTGGCGATTGGGTCCCCTAAAAACCCCAATCACCCTTTAAAAGGGGGAGTATATAAGGTATCTCTCTCGCCTTCATAGAAAGCCTTCGTGGTGTAAGGGTCTGCACGCTCAGCGCGTAATTGAGAGATCCGCGGTTCCATTCCCTGCAAAGACGTTGCTAATTTTTCATGTTGCCTACTTCGAAAAATACCTAATGTCTCTACAAATTTACAAACAAACTGAGTGAATATTAATTTTTTACAGTAGGCGCTGTTCCTGTTAACATCCTCCCCCCGGAAAAAGTAGTTTAAAAAATTTTTAAAAACGTTATTTAATTTTTAAAGTTTAAAATATTTATAACGAGGCATAGATCAGCTCCGAGTTTTGCAAGCTTGTCGATAATGTGGGCGATCCTTGCCACCACTGGATGTTGTTTTACCATAAACTTGCAGAAAGCTTGAGTATTATTACGGGTGATTTTAAAGTGGTATTCTTGTGTAAGTAAGTGCATAGTAAGATAATGGTTTGAGGTATCAGTTTATCTACAGACAAAGAGATCGGTGTTGCTGACGCTGTGTCTATTAAAATATAAATATTCAGGAAAGGGACCATGTCATGAAATAAAAATATTGTTAATTTGCGGGGAAGTGATGTTTCTTTCATAGTCTACTTGTGAGGAGTAGTGGTAAATGCGGCGGCATTGTTCACATTCATCCCACTTGCTTGCCATTTAATTTGTGCCTTGCGTTTCAGTTACTTCATCAAGTATGAGTGTGGCTAAAGTGCTGGTTGGGGATTATGAATACTTTCTGATGTTACTTCCTTGCCTAATCGGTAAGCAGTTTCATTTCCACTCACCCCATTATGAGCATTCACCCAAGAGAGAGTGATGTTATGATGTTGATGCCTCCATAAATTTCTCTGGATTTGCGTAACTATAGGAGATGCGTGGTGATGGTTGAATATTGACAGAAATACCAACATGCTGTCTGTGTGGATGATGATGTCTTGTAGGTTTCGCTGAGTGTTGTACTGGATAGCTCTGGAAATAGCTACTGCTTCTGCCGGAAACACGGTAGTATTATCGCTTAGTCGTTGCTTCCATATATGTAGAGTTTATTCTCCATTTTGAAGAACTAGTGCGCTGCCAACTTTGTCATCCATAGAGTCATGCGTGTATATAACCGGAGTTTTGTTGCTGCCGATGTTATAATGATGCAGATGTATGTTTACACGTTGCCCTTTAAGTGGCAGGTGAACATGTAGTCTTTTTCTCTTCTTTTTCGGCAGTAAATCGTTCTTTTTCTATTGCAATCAGATAAGTATATCCAAGCCTCATCAATTGTAACGATATGTTTCAATTTTTCACCTGCCAAATAATTTTCATATAGCAATCTGCACATGGTCCTACGCTGAGGAACATGTTTCGGCGTTAGGCGATGAACATCATTTTTTTTTTGTTTTAATTAGCTTATAAAATCCACTTGCTTATGACAACTGTACTGTGGTAAGTACGTGTAGGAACTACACAGAAGAAGGGTTAAAAGTGCCCTTTATTAAACTCTTTGAAATTCACAATGCGTCGACTTGACGCTAACATACTACGCTTCACTCGGACGGTAACTGAAATAACAAGAGCTAAACTAAAAATTCGAAGATATTAACAAGTAGCAGAAATTCTCTACAGGGCTCAGAAAACTCCTATTACTTAAAACCGCGTCAAAAACTAGTGGCAGCAAAGTAAAAGCTGTTACGCCACATAAACCAGCAATAACTGCAGAAGTAGAAGCGCACAGTATAGAGGTGACGGCGAATGCCCAAAACTCTCTAATTTCGCCTTATAGAACTCAGTATTTAAAACTTTTCCTCCTCAAGGTAGAATTTGATGGCCCACCAGCGGCCGCGCGGTAAAGTCGCTGAACACTGGTAGTTCGGTCCGAGGTTCGAATCCCGCGAACGTGCTGGCTGCATGGGCGTTTTCGTGGTTTTCCCCATGTGTAACGTGTATACGAGCCAGTTTCCCTTAGAAAGTCCTCCACGAAGGCATCCCTCCCCTTAGGCAGATAGCTCTCGTGTGCTTTGCCATAATTAAATACACACACAAGGTAGAATGACTTCACGCGCGCTACCAAATTTAAGTATTCTAGCATTAACAATTAGGGAAATGAAGGCTTATAGGAAAGAACGTAAAATTAAATTAAATTGGTTATTTAAAATAAATATAAATCCCTACAAGCTTTAAGTCAAATTTTATAATTTTGTTCACAGTTCCTACAGAGATATTTAATGATTTTGCAATAGCTCTCTGGAGGGCTGAATTTTCTTTTAAAACATGAGATGCAACTTTATATTTAATAAGAACTGTACTTACCTTTGTTGGGTACCCGTTTTTCTGCCTTTTTTTAGTCAGATGTAAACGTTGACGCTTCTTTCCTTTCATATTAATGATGCCACTTATTTTACGTGTAGAAACGTTAAAACCATGCTTTTCACATCTTTTCTGGAGTATTTTTCTTCGGACAGCGCAAAAATATAGCCTTCGATCTATTGTTTACTTTTCAGCGACATTTTAAAGATCAGAATATTTTTAATGCTGCAAACGATAATTAAACCTTACTCTAAATTGATGCCAGTCACGTTTGTATTTTAAAATTAATATTTAAATTTATTGAGAATATCAAAATCGCTACAAAACTGTGTGGATACCCTCTGTATCTTTTCTTAATACTAAAGAAAACAATTAGCTCATAAATTAAAAAGAAAGTTATTCAGTTTTCTTTCACCAAGAATTAAATTATTGGTAAATTAAATTTGCCCAGTATCTCATGCTGATATAAGGAATATAAAAGAAAATCCGCCTTTTATATTAATTAAAATTAACCCTTAAAGGTGTCATCCTATAGGGGGGGAAGGTATCATAAGTAGATAAAAAGTGAACTATTGTTTGATTACTGAATTTCTTTCTCGAAATATTAACAAGTTTCCAGATTTCGACGTTCGAAGAACCACATAAAACATACAAATTTGAATCATACAACCTCTTCCTGATTTAAGATTGAAGTACTTATTTTATAACAAAGTACATTAGGAATATCTGTCATAAAGGAATTCTTTCGGGAAGGGCATTATAAACGAAAACCCTCGTATTCAGTTTTCATTTATGGACCACGAAACAACCAATTCATTCATTTTCCAAAAATTGAACACGCCACGCATTCTGTGATCAATTGTATAAACTCAACCACTAATAGTAAGCCTTACGAAATTAGATCGCAGAGACATCTCGTTGAAGAAACGAAAATAGTTTCAGGAATTAATAGTAGAGCTCTGGCCTTGACATTGAAAAGTCTGAAATTGGATTCCTCATCAGCATTCGAATTTTACAAAATTTGATCAGCAAAAATATCCTAGTCAGAATCAGCAAATGAAAAAGCATATAAATGCTTATCACTGAATTGACGTTAATGAATTGACGTAATAAAAAGAAAAATATTGTTTTAGTTTCTTGAAAATTAAAGGCTGGATTTCATCAAAACTTTGACTCACAAAAAAATGTTTCAGACATCAAATAAATTTTATTATTCTTTTATCCTTTATCAAAAGTGCTGCATGCACTCTTTATTGATATATGTTATTCATTTCATACCGCTTGTTTATCTTGCCATTTGACGCGACCTGTTTTATTTGGTTTGTTTCGTACTTTTACCACTCAAGAAGATATCCGTCTTAAATTTTAATCAGTAATCCATTCTCAACTCCGCTCTTGCATTCAAATGCAGTATTAGGAATAACGCTTTGCAAGTGGTTGATTGAGATTATAAAACATACAGTTTTGTTTTTAACACTTATTCTTTCGATCAACAGTTTGCCAAGCAGACAGTCTTAAATGAGCATAAAATGATTTATTAACGCAAGCGAGCCATTCGTAATGGATATACAATTCTTAAAATCGTGAATAAATTTTATGTAAATGAACTACATGTACAGCTTGCATAAAAAACATCGAACAACTGAATGTCTTTTGAAAGGTTTGAAAGGTTTTGAATTCCAGTTTCAGAAATAAAGATTTTGACTTGCAGATTACGACCGTTATGATCACGTGATAACGTTTTAGCAAATTTCGTACAGACTTTGTACAGAGTCCACATGAAACTTAGCTTTTAATATGAACCCACCACAGAGAAAGCCCTAATTATTAAAACTGTCTAAAAGTCACTAATTTTTCCTTAAACAACTCTCGATCCTATTCGGAATCTTTTAGAAAAGAAAAAAAAATCGATTCTGTAATACAATATGCTCTGTAAAAAAATTTTCTAAGTTAATTATTTTTATTCGGTGAAAAGAACAGCAAAGGAAGGGACTACTTCGATTTTAGCGATCACAATAAAAATTGAAGCTTTACTATGCAATTTATTCGATTGGTAGCATTTCTACAATCTGGAAATTCCAAACCATACTTCTGCACTAGAGTTTTCTAGCTCTATCCATACCATAGTTTTCTAACGTGGAAAGTATATTTCAGACAACCGACACTGAAAACTTAATGCACGGTATCTAGAGCAATATTTGTATACGATTTTCCAAATATATTAGTCTGAGGCTAATTATGTATCATTTATCAGATCAATTTCTTAAAATGAAACTATGGATCTAAAACCAGTTATTCAAAAGTTTTCGCGGCGCAAGTTTTCCAAACATCATTGCGCATATAACAAACGAACTGTCAATTTACTATCAAAATACATGCATAATTATGCGGCATTTCTCAGCATTTACCTTTTTGGTTCTAGATCACAATAAAAAATGGCAAATAAATAACATAACCATAGATGGAGAAGCATTTTTGAATTTTGGAAGTTTCTATATGATATGCATGATTTTTATTTAATTTACGAGCAATCTAAATTATTTTCCTCTTAGATTCATACAGGTGACAGGTGACGGAAGACGGGGACGCCTGATGTTTAACAGAGGTAAACAGGCATATGTCCCGCGCCCTCCCCTATCTAGTGGCAGCAACTCCCAGGAGCCTCATGAGGCCACGGCGGCTGATTTGTTACATCTTGGTGTTTAGACACTGTTAGACACTAATTACAGCATATACATACACATACAAGTACATACAATTGCACATATAAAGATACATACAAAACACTTGTAAAACACATATAAAAGCACATATATAACACATATAAAACATGTAAGCACATTATATAAAAATAGAAATTAGATACTAGTTTGCACACACTTATACAAGTAAAACACATACTTATAATGAAACATATTTAAGCTAATATATAGTATACACTTACACTAAAGACACATTTAGATCATTTAGATACATTTAGATCACATATCACATGTAAAATGCACAAATAAACATACATAAAGCATGCAGGCACACTGTAGAATATTAAATTTTGTTATTAGATGATATAGTAATTACAGATGAAACTTTACTCTGGAGAATACATTATGCAATACATTATATCAGGTACACAATACTTATTTAATTTGAATAGATATGCAGCGCTTTTATATACATAATGCTTACAGAATTGATACACAATGTAAAAACAGATACACTATGCTTGTAAAGCATTAGATATTAGAATTTATACTGCGCACAATTGTACAAACGAAATAGGACACTATACTACTATATACAACACAGTTATGGTGTACAATAATGCAAACACAATTATACTAACGTATTAAAACGCAGAATAAAACACTATAACACAATTGTGCACAATTATATAAACACAATTATACTTACACATTAAAAAAAATCTATACTATTGTATACACACAATTATAGTACGCAGCACCATGCATGCTATGTTGCCAAGCTATATATTTCTATGCGAAGCTATGAGATTATGCAGGTAATGCAGATACAATATTGATAGATATAGATGAATTATACATTATGCATATGTCAGATACAGTGCAGATATAATACAGATAGTTTGAGTAATACAGATATGATGTGCAGGCAATAACTGTAGTGGAGACACTATGTTATAGAATGCGCTGAGCTTATTTTATATTATATTAGATGCACAGTGTTTATTGGATTAAAGTAGGTACACAGTACTTTTTATATACACATTGCTCACAGAACAAATGCACAGTGCAAAGTCAGATACACAACAGGTTGTAAGGTATTGCAGGTAATGCACACGCAATGTAGATAGTTGCATAGTAATTATATGCTTTATATACAGCAGATACTCGGCAGAATTTGACAAATTCAGTGCAGAATGAGGTGCATATTTATTGCAGATAGTTTGTATAACGCGTTTGTGTAATACAGTACTGGCAATGACTGTAGGAGAAACACTATGTTGTAGAATACACAGTGCATATTAGTATTGTAATAGATACATGATGCTTGTTGTATACACAATGCTTACAGAATGGTTACACAATGCAAAGTTGGATACACATTTGTTTTACACTGTTCAGTTAAGCATGGACTAGCATGGACATGCAAGTAGTAACCTGTGGTTAGTCAGTGTTGAGCTCTGTACACTGTTGATAAGTTCTGTACACGATTTGTCAGGGCGTTCCAATTACTCTGCGCACAGTACCTTATACACTGATATATAACTTGCAGTTGTTGTAATAACTGTGGTTATTCCAGGAAATACTTCTATAGATATTTCAGTCGTTGTAACTACTACAGAGACACAATGCAGGTAGCAGTCTCTTCATAGTCAGTAGTTTGCTCTATACGCCGTAAGTGAGTACTGTACACATTAAGCAGCTATGTCTGCAGTTATGTTACAGTGCAGTTATGTTATAAGCGCAGCACATAATTTAAACATATTGTAAGTTGCATTCAGCTGATTGTTAGTATAAGAGACTGTCAGAATTCTGTTGATGATTTGGTAGTGAAAGCTGACTGTGGTTGCTTTATGAGACGCCTTAATTGACGCTAGTTTGGTTGGCAGATATCTTGCCCTAGGTCGTTGACCTGCCTAATTATTTGGCAGATCTTTTTGACCGCTAGTGGGTGCTTAATGATGAATCGTTTATATGATTCTATATTTGTGGCTGGGAGTGGTAGGTGTAAGTTGGATGTAAGGCTGCATTCAAATATGTAGTGGTCGGGGGAGCCAGTTGCCCCGCAGACGCATATATCTGTCATCGAAATTGCATGTCTTTGAAAATAGGATGGAAATGGGCCGTGCCCCGTGATATAGTATGTCAAGGGTGCAATGGCCTGGAGACGTTCGTTGTCTACTATTGGGTAGAATCCATGTGTCCTTCTTCCTGTATCACAGTTATCCCACTCCTGTTGCCACTGTTCTTTGCTTAGTTCTCTTAGCGTTCGCTTTAAATACGAAGTCGGGATTGGAGTTGTCACCTCTTGCGCGTCGTTGTTGAGTGCCGCCTCGTTTGCTAACTGGTCTGCCATCTCGTTACCCTCTATGCCATCATGTCCTTTCACCCAGATTAGTTTGATGTGTGTTTGTATATTGTTACGCAGAAGCTGTTGGATTGCTATAATTGTGGGTGAGGTATGGTGGTGATTCATGATTGCCTGTAGCACTGACATGCTGTCTGTGTGAATTTCGGTTGCTGCTAGATTGATATCCTGAGCATACTGAATTGCAGCTGCTATTGCCACAGCTTCTGCCTGGAAAATGCTGTTGTGGGTAGCGAGATGGCCTTTCCATTTGCTTTCCACTCGGTCATTTTTGAAGTGAACGAAGGCGCATCCCACTCCATTGTCATGCTTTGATCCATCGGTGTAGAATCGTGAGTTCACATGTGGAGTTTCTCTGAGAGGCGTTGGGTGTTGTGCTGTCACGACATGGATGCCTTTACTTTTGTGTGCCGGGTGCACATACTGCACACTCCCTGGTAATTCATACTGTGTTGCATGGAAGGCGGTGCCAGCAAAGTTGGCATCTTGTTTTAGCCTAATTAGGCGCTCATATGCAGCTTCTATGCTGGCCTTTATGTGCAGGGGTGTTAGTCCCGCAAGGACCGTTATTGCACTTGATGCCGTTGTCCTATATGCCCTACTTATGTTTAGAGCAAATGGCCGTTGTATTGTTGTCAAGAGTTTGATCTTGCGACTGCTCATTGGTTGCGCCCATATAGCCGATGCGTAAAGTACAATTCTCTCCGCTACCGTTAGATATAGCAGTTTCTGGATGTGAGGGTTTTGCCCCCAGTTGCTTCCCTGGAATTGTCTGGCCTTCTTAGCTATATTTGCTGTCTTGACTCTGATGTCTTGAAGGTGGGGCAGCCATGTGAGACCCTGATCCCATGTAAGTCCGAGATACTTTATGGTTTTTGAGATCTTTAGATTTCGTCCCATCAATTTTATACACGGCCGTCGCGTTGGATTAGTTCTCGGTCGTGGGATGACTACTGCCGTTGACTTCTGTGCGGAAATGATCAATTTAAGTCTACTGCATTTATCTGAAAATATGGAACAGGTTTCCGTACCATTTCGTTCGAGTTCTTCTCTTGTGCGGCCAGAGACTAGCAATGCCGCATCATCTGCATATGCTATCACTCTGGTATGGGTAGGCCATTTGATTTGTAATAAGGAATTAAACGTGATTATCCACAGTAGAGGCCCGGCACATGAGCCCTGTGGGCACCCTCTTTCCTGCTGTTTAGTGACGACACCGTTATTATTGACTATAATTAGACTTCTAGAGTGGAGATAGTCAGTGAAGATATTAAAAAGGTTCCTTGGACACTTTGCCTCCCTGAGGGCCTGCTTTATTGCAGGCCACCAGAGAGTATCAAAGGCACTTTGAAGATCTAAAGAGATAAATGCAGTATGTAGATTGTTGATTCTGTTGTCATTTATATGTTTTCGAATGTGTTCTAGAGCATGGATGGTAGATGTGCCTGTCCTGAATCCATATTGATGTGGGCTAAGAAAGTTTTGTCGGTATAGATGGTGCTTCAGCCTGTTGACTAGCAGTTTTTCGTAGATCTTACCCAATGCAGATAACAGACATATGGGTCTAAAGGATCTTGGATCTTCCGGGGATTTATGCTTTTTTAAAAACAGGACAACCTGTCCTTGTTTGAATGCAGTAGGGAAGATTTGACAAAGTAGAAGCTTGTTAAACAGAACTTTAAAGTAAGTGGGTCGAGCGTTGAAGGCGACCTTGATTATTGCATAATCCAGGCCGTCAGGACCTGGTGCCTTTTTGACTGGAAGCTGTCGAAAGATTTGCTTGATCTCTTCCATTTCAAATGGTTCGTCGTCTGAAGTCTCTGGGATAGTGGTGTTTCCCCTTGTGTGCCTTTGCTCTGGCGTGTCATCGTCCGGATCGTCTGCTGGGAAGACTGTGTTTAAGGTTGTGGCTGCCGTGGATTCTGCTATGTTGGTGGTAATGGGTTGGTTGGCAATTTGGGCATAGAGTTGATCCGGCTTAAAGACCTTGTTGGTGGCAAGCTTGTGTAGAATTCCATATGGGTTGTTATTTTCTGTGCAGAACTTACGCCAGCTGGTTATTTTGGCTTTAAGGATATTATTTTTATAATGCGCTCTTTCCTCCCTAAAGGTTGCTAGTATTGCATTCTTGGTGGTTTCGTTAATGTTGGTGCGAAGGCGACGTCGTAAAGCCCTGCACTTTTGCCGTTGCTGTCGCAGTTCCTTTGTCCACCAGGAAATTCCTTGCAAACATTTTGCTGCTCTGGTGGGCAGGTGCTGATCGCAGATGCTCCGTAGAGTGTCAAGCAGACGCTCGGTATAAGTGTTCAGATCATTGGGGCTCTTGTATTGACTTAGCTTCTGCTCTTCTTGCTGTAATGTTAGAGAGAAAGCTTTGTTAAGTATTCGCAATTTGTTACCCGGAAGTTTGTATCTTTTAAAGATGCTGATCCTTGTGTCGCTTGCAATATTGAAGTGTATGTAGCGATGGTCCGAGCAGCTCTCTTCATCTGCTACCATCCAGTCTTGTAGGTTATTGGCTATATCATTAGTAGTCACTGTAATATCTGGCCATCCGTGGTGGTACGTGTTGTCAAATGTGGGTGGCGCGTTGGGGTGTTTATGATTTGCAGATTGCTGGCCAATATGTAGTCTTCCAAGACTTGCCCTTTTGGAGTGGTAGCTGGGTAACCCCATATGATGTTGTGGGGCACTTTGTCTTTACTTCTTCGATGCTCCTGATGGTATGGTGGATATCATCCGGTGGGGGACTGTAGATGGAGGAAATGATGATCTGTGAATTTGAGAAGCTGAGGAGGATTGCTACATGGTCTCGCTTCTGTGTAATTATCAGCGGGGACCAGAGCGGGTTGCAGCAGGCGATTGCTGCTCTTGGTGGTGGCTCATTCTGTTGTGCTTTGCTCTGAAATATTTTCCAACAGAGTGGCAAACAGGCGACTTCCCCTGCTCTGCAGTAAGGTTCTTGAATCAATAGTATATCTGGTTGATAGTTGATTGTATGTTGGATCAATTGTGACGCGGCGGCTTTTGCTCTTTGTAAATTAATCTGGATGCATTTGATAACTTCTCGTTGGATGTCTGGTGTTTGCATTATTTGAGTGGGCGGCTGTGGCAAATCACTCGTATCTGGCACTGCGTCTGATATTAGCGATGTATCTTCCGTACGAGGGGCAGTTGACATCATAGGCTGGATGATCGCAGGGGATGCTCCTGTTTGTCCTATAGTTATAGTCTGCGCAGTTGATACACGCGGGCTGCTGCGCTCGGCATTCACGGATGTCGTGTTCTTCTGTGCAGTATGCACAATAATGTTTGTTGGAGCACTCCTTTTGAGTGTGGCCGAGTTCCTGGCATTTGTAGCATCGCTTGGTGTTATAGAAGTCTGCAATTCGGTATGCCCGCCAGCCGAGGTAGAGTCTGGGAGCCTGCATGATTCGCTGGTAGACTGTAGGTTGGCAGTCAAGAACCCATTTAACTGTGTTTCTTCTATCTCGGAGGCGGTAGAGGATCTTGACTGTTGATTTGGTAGCATTGTGCTCCGATGCCAAAGCTCGTTCTATTTCGTGTTCCTGGACTTCATGTGGGACGCTGTGGATAGCAACTCTTGGAAGTCTTGTGGCGGGAAGCTTGGTCTCTACCAGTTCTTGTCCCTTTGCACTGTTTAGCGTATTTTTTAGCTTGTCAAGGTCCTCCTTCGTGTGACAGTCAACGGCTAGCCCTCCTTTTTGTATGTTTCTGACTGTGGATACCTTTACTCCTATCTTGGGGAGTGGGAATTCCTGGCTGAGTTTAGCCTTAAGGTCTTGACTGGTGGAGCAGGTGGCTTCCTTAGGATATAGTAATAGTGTGTGCCGGGGCGTAGTTATGTGACTAGTATCTTTAGCCTTAGCTGCGGCAGCCGCGTAGGATGGACCTCTGATCGGATTAGGCAGTGGTGCTACAGCGAACACGTTATGCCTCTGCTGGTCTGTTTGATACTGGTTATTTGCATGTGCTAATTCGCAGCAGAAGAGAGTGGAGGTATTGGTACTTGTGTCGGCTTTTGTTGGTTTTGCTGTGTATTCGGGGCCTTCTAGGGCTAGCTTCTGTAGAGCCTCTAGTGAGGTAAGAATACGTTCTCTGAGTTCTGTTCGGAGCAGAAATTTACCACCTCGGTAGGTAGTTGTTACTCTCTTGATTTCCTGGTAGAAGAGGCCTACCTTTTCAGCATGAGCTATGTCTGAGTTTAAGATAGAGGTCGGGTCTAAGGCGCTAGACGACGTTGTTATATCTTCGTCAGTAGATAGAGTAGATTGTAGTACCATGATATAATGCAGACAATGACAGTTAATATGTAGAATTACAATAAAAAGCGTACAGTTACATAATCTAAGGCAATACAGTTAAATATAAGTGCGTGCAATGAAAGCGCTGCCAACAGTTAGCGTGCACGGGTACAAGGTGAAAAGTAAATGAGAAGTGAATGGAATTTACAGAAAACTCATTAATTTCCGTCACAAATGCTAAATGTACGGAACTGAATGCTGTGAAGAAACCAGCCACAGAGCCTATTTCTCAAACAATGCATACAATACACAGAATAATGCATACAATACACAGAATAATTGCATATACAGAAATAAAATCTAAACGAAATTAACAAGGTATGGAAACAGAGTACAATAGATGGCTATCAGTAAATAAGCACAAACAAAAATTTACAGGAAGATGAAATTAAATAAGTATAAAAATTATAATAATGATGATAAAGTAATAAAAAGAAGTAAATATAATAGAATAAAAGTTAAATGCACAGTGAAAAACTACAACAGGGTTAAAAATTTGGGTGTACTAAAGGCTGGCTAAGTACCGTGCAGCTAAGTTCAAATTGTAAACAAAAGCACGTGCAAGACTTATAGCAACTGCACTCTACTATGCGCGCATGCGCTAGAAAAGCTTGACAAGGAGTTGTCCGACAAGTTCAAAAGGCGACCTGTCCTGCTGGACCGACCCTCCACCGCTGTGTCGTAAAAATGAGCCGGGTGAGGATACCGGGGAAAGAACAAGGTCACACAGGAAAATTGCAATTAAATCTTACGGCACTCAGTCACTAATTAAGCTAGCAGGACGAATGATACACTAAAAGAAAGGTAATCTAAAAGCCTACCTTATCGTCTAGGAATGGTGTCGATATTCCCACTTAGACCGGAGATAAGGGCAGATTAATCCAGAAGTATGGCACTTTTATGTCGCACAATAAAAACACTGTAATAAATCGCACAAACACTTCACAATCACAGCACTGGTATCAATGAAGAGATCATATCTTCCACTTTCCAAAGGTACTAGGATTGAAATTGGATGCCTGTAGGTGCCAGAGAAATCTTAATAGATGTAAACACCACAAAACGGCACTTCACAGGGTCACGGTAACCCTCAGCAGATATCACGAGGTCGCGATACGAACAATGACTTCTGCTTTAAAGACTTAATTAATCCACCACTAATAAACGGAATCGCTCCAGATGCATATCAAATTGCTCAGCTTTTGAAGAACTTTAAATTGATATAACTCTTGTGTAAACTATATCAAAATTAAAAATAATAAGGCGAAAAGCGAGCTCGCGAAAACACGTCGTACAGCATTCGACGAGCCGGCAACCCTTCCTTAGATTCATACAAAATACCATCTTGGTATATTGTCGTAAATGCGTGTTTCTTAATGAGCATTTACGTTATAAAGAAATTAGACTAGGCCCACAAGCGGCCGAGCGGTTAACGCCGCTTAACACTGGTAGTTCGATCCGCTGTTCGAGTTCCGGCGAACGGGCTGGCTGCATGGTCGTTTTCATGGTTTTCCCCATGTGTAACGTGGATAAGAGCCAGTTTTCCTTAAAACGACCTCCACGGAGCATCCCTCCCTTTTCATGTAGTGCCTAAGGAGAAAAAATTACGTAATAAGCAAACGTGTAAATAACGTAGGTGTAAAAAACGTAATAAGCAAAAAAAAAAAAAAAAATTAGACTGCTATTTTTAAAATAACAGCAGTTTGATATTTCAGCTTAAATTTAACAAAAAAAAAAAAAATAGTAAATTTTTTAACTTCAGTTATTCTTAATTTCCAGTTGCAGTACTTATTAATAAATTTTATAAGATATATACGTTAATTTCAACTGAACATGCCTGATTTATAATTTTTGCAAACTTTTCGAGTGAAAAAAATATTTATTACAGCTGAAGCCTTATTTAAGTAAATAACTTTGCTCCACAATAATGTGCATTGCTGCTTTGTTGATTTCTTAAATCAAATGACAGCAGTTTTTGCTTGACATCAAAAGATATTAGAGATATCCCATCTTGAAATGTTATGCATATTAACTAGTGAATAGACTATGAACACACATCTGGTTACGCAACAAATAGAGAGAGCAAAACAGCTATTTTTCTACGTCATTTCAAAAAATCAGTTCCCATAATCCTGTTCTTTAAATAAATAATGAAGCAGTATCTTCAAAATTTTGAGAAACACATCTGAATTGTCGACAGTTTGTTTTAATGATGCGTTACTGGAATGCATAGTTGTGCTGTTTTAGTTTTATAATGCATCAAAAAGTATTTTGTGTTATTTCCTGTTATTAATTATAAATTGAATTAAAATTACTTTCGCAATCCGCATTTAACTAAGAAATGCAATTATTTCGTATTTCTTATTGTATAAGATTTTAATTAGCAGTCTTCCTCTGGTCTGGTTTATTTGATTATGGCAAAGCACTCAGGGCTATCTTCCTAAGGGAAGGGATGCCTTCGTGGAGGACTTCCTAAGGAAAACTGGCTCGTATACACGTTAAACATTGAGAAAACCAAGAAAATGTCCATGCAACCAGCTCGTTCGCTTGATTCGAGTCTCAGACCGAACATCGAGTTTTCAGCGACTTTATCGCTCGGCTACTGGTAAGCCAGCTTTTTGCTGAACAAGGAATATTTTAACATAGTTGCTTATCTATTTAGCTTTTCCGTAATTAATAAAAAGAATTAATAAGTAATAACTTTCGAAACTAGAAAATTTCTTCACCAGTAGTAAAATAGACATGTTAAAAGCTGAAAAGCTTAGTATATGATATTCTAAGCACTTATTTTTAAAACATATTTAACATCATAATCGTAGTTTGGGCTTTTTTGCATAAATATACGTAACAGAAAAATTAAATCCATAATAACCTTAGAATTTTTGAATAAGTGTATGAAGTATTTTCCCCTCCTTTCAGCAGGCCTTCGTGTTATAAATTGAAGCCCGCTCGACGTGTATCCGGGAGGTCAGGAGTTCGAATCCCGGTGAGTGCACTGCGGATTTCTTCAATTTCCCGACATCAAAAAATTCTAAGAGGTTCTTCAAATGGTGCCCGATCTAAAAAGTGGGGGACGATAATTCATTACCATCAGGTCTGGCGACTGATTCCTTTAATCTCCTGTAGCTCTTTAAAAAGAGGGAGTATATAAAGTATTTTCTCCCTTCTTCCCGCGTATCTTTGTGATGTAATAGGAAGCACACTTGACGCATATTCGGGAGGTCTGGAGTTTGAATCATTATGTTCATTTAATGCATTATTCATTAGTCTTTGGAACTTAGCAGCTGTATTTTCAATCCAAAAGGGATCACTTTCCAACGATATTGGAAACGATGTGTTTTGAATTATATTAAATTACGACTCTCTTCTTTGAAAGGTATCTCCCAGTAATCTTTTAAAATGTCTACGCAAGTGATACGCTTGTACAATCTGATTGATTAGATCAGTCATACTCTTCATTGGAAAATCAACAGGCTTAGTCATTGCATTCAATAATCTGAAATCGATGCACAATCGCATATTTCCATCTTTCTTGGCCACACATTCAACTGGATATGCTATTTCAGCTTCACTTGGCTCAATAAGATCCTAATTCTGTATCTCTTCAATCTGTTTATCTATTTCAGATTTCAAAGATTCAGGAATCTTATAAATATATGCCTTTTTTCCTTTCACCTCCAGGCAACAAAATTAATTTTATGTTCCCCAACAAGGGCTATTTATATTTACCAGAGAAAAACACAATAAAACTGCTAAAGAACCTCTTGGTTGTCTTCGTACTGTCTGTCTACGAGAAGAACGCCTCCCGCCACAGTGTCTGGCGGGTGGCGATCACTATAGCAACAGGGCTAGTATATTTCAAATAGGGGCGAACCAAGGGTTGCTTTATTATTAATTTGTTTGGGGGACTGTTGACTGAAGGGATTGGATTATTTAATTATGGCAAAGCACACGAGCGCCATCTGCCTAAAGGGTGGGATGCCTTCGTGGAGGACTTTGTAAGGGAAACTGGCTCGTATACACGTTACACATGGGGAAAACCACGAAAACGCCCATGCAGCCAGCACGTTCGCGGGATTCGAACCTCGGACCGAACTACCAGTGTTCAGCGTCTTTACCGCTCGGCCGCTGGTGGGCCGAGGGAAAAAGAGTTATCATACGTCTTCAAGACACCCCTACGGGAAATGGATCAAGGCTCGTTTCTACGGCAACAGACAGCTGCAGACTAACTGGCGAGAGCTTTTCTTACGATAGACAGACCGTACATCAGCTAAAATGGTGACATTCCAGTGGTGCAGTTCGGTACTTCTCGGTAAGCAAAGAGAAAGTACAGGATGTGCTTATACCAATTTGAAGGGTCATTCCTGATGACATGATGTACCATTTGCTTGATGGACTTTTCCCATCTTTCCACTAATCGATTTGAAGCGCTGTAAGCAAATGTGAAAATCTAGGGTGAGAACCTATTTTTCCTGAAATTCTTTAGTTAATTTTGAAACAAAGTTGCTTCTGTTGTTACCTGGTATTCATTGGGAATTCCTGTTCTCGTAAATATCTCAAAAAGTGCCTCGCAAGTAGCTTTTGCTGTCAGTGGATTTTTCTCAGTGGGATTGCTTCTGGTCATCGGGAATGTTGATCTACTAGGCATAACACGTATTAATGAGTTCTAGCAGAAGGAGGTTCAATATGTCTAAGTCTGTCAATATTCACTACTTTGAAAGGTAATTCTGGTCTTATGACCGATGTGATGAGAAGCTTGTCCTATCGCTTTTCCGACTCTTAAACTAACAGTTTTTGCATGCTTTAAAAAAATATCGACGTCTTGCGCTAATCCGGGCCAAAAATGAATACTCTTGCCTCTTCCTTGTTTTCTATGAAGGCATGCTAAGAAGGCGGGAGAAATACCTTATAAAGTAAAACTTCAGTTTTAATGCTGTTTGATTCTAATTTGTTTATTAGTAATTTTACAGCTGCATTATTTCAACCAGTCATAAATGCTGCGGCATCAGTTGGTACTCCGAAAAGAATTTCTAAACGCAAATCGTTTTCGCATGAGCAGTTTCCGACAGCTGAAAAATGTCTTCTGCTTTTCTAGTGTCCTTCAAACTGATCAGGTTTAACATTTCTTCGGTTACTTGAAATTATTCATTTATCCCATAAATCCTACAAGCAGAGCTATGTTCGAAATATCTATACTTTAACCAAATACCCAGGCAAGCATTTGAAATTTCGAATTGGATCTCGCAGCTTTGTAACAATTTCATTCGAAATGCCGATAATTCGCCGACATACTTTTAGTAGAGATAAACTAATATTTAAAAATAATTTACTTTTATCAGGCACTACATCTTTTGCAACAGCTTCTGAACATTTTTTACAAACTCAATTTCAGAAAATGGCTTCATTCTTTTTAGCAATTGAAAGTGAAACGAAATAAATTGCTTCACAGCATTAGATGATGATTATCGTAGATCTAAACTGAACATTCTTTGTCGAACTTTTAATTGCGATTTAAATGCTGTCAGCTTTCATTTTTTTTACTTCTTTCTAGAGTGTCATAAAATCTCTATGTTTTGTTTCGTAATGTCTTTTCAGACTGTATTCTTTAAATACAGCGACAGTTTCTAAACCAATTAAACACATTAATTTGGAGCTTTGAATAATAAAACAGTACTTTTCTTCCCGTTGTTCACTGTTTTGTCTATAAGCCATCAATTTTTTTTTCTTTGCACTCATACCAAAAATTTACTTAATTGAAGACACTGAACAATCTTTCTATACCCGTGCGCATCAGGACCGAATATATTAAAAGTGACAGTCATGTGATCCCTCCAGCTTTGTCTTGATTACTTTTTCGACCTCTCAGAAGCAGTGACGTTATAACTCCGACGTGTTTCTGTTGACAGTTACCATGACGGTCCGTGTTGCTTTTACTCAGAAGAGTCAGAACTGATTTCTTAATTCTTGGCTTAGTAAACTAAATGTAACAAATTACAAATTTCTTCAATTTCGCCGTGGGCAGCAAAATTTTACACGGTGGGTCGCATGTGGCTCTCGGGCCTCTGGTTGGCCATCCTTGTTTTAGTAAACACTGGGAGGCTTCAGTATTAACACATAGCCAATCTGCAACATTATTTTCATAAATTAAAATTATTTCTAGTTAAATCAAGTTTTTTGTATGATTCTAAAATAACAAAACTAAACCAAAATAATAATAACATTATTTAGCGTTTGGAAACTGATAAATTAATTGTGTAAAATAGTCTTTCGGCATACCAGTTGTAACAAAACTATAAATTAAAGAATGTTAACACAGCAATAAATTGCAAAATAATAAAAGAATGTCAATGAATGACTTTTAAAGAAAAGGAACTACCTCGAATTATTTTAACTGATTTATTGACCGGCCTTTCAAGGCAAGTGGAAAATAATGCAAAAAATTGCAAATTTTGAAATTGAGGAATGAAATTTGCCATATTTTATTTTTTATTATGAATATAAAGTTTTCTTAAACATAAGTGCAAGGACTGCGGTAACGTAGAAAAAGTTAGGTTTCGTAATTTTTATAAAATTCATTTTTTTAATCAAAAAATGTCAAAGCACGAATAATTGAGTCATTTAAAATATTTTTATGATAGTATTTGTTCTGTAAGTACATTTGTCTGCTACCAATGATTGCAAGAATAAAAACCTTTTATGGACACAGTGTACATTATTCTGACTTTCTAGTGATCATGATGCATTCCTTAGTAAAAACACTTATTGCA
The DNA here is from genome assembly GCF_044657685.1 of Stegodyphus dumicola. Lineage (NCBI taxonomy): Eukaryota > Metazoa > Arthropoda > Arachnida > Araneae > Eresidae > Stegodyphus > Stegodyphus dumicola. The sequence continues at coordinate 131,763,293 of NC_140780.1, forward strand.
ATCAAAACTTTATTTCAGAGGGCTTTTCTTGCAACAAATAATGTTTATAGTACGTTTTATTTAATGATGGAAGGGGAATGCATTTGTTGGATATTAAAAACAAGATATTTTAAAGATAGCGCATCATGACATATTCTGTCTATTCTAACTGATTAGACCAGAACTATATACAATCTGATTACATGATAACTGATCGGAAGATCCAAACGTTTAATTTCGCCAACCTCAATGCTGATTATCGTCAAAAAGATCAAAGTTTATGAAGCCCTTTTTCCTGCCTCTACCATCGTTGGTTTACGATGAAGCAGCATCTTCAGAATTTAATGTCTTAAGCAGTGGATTTGAAACTTCATTGGTTCTACAAACGATTTGCATTAGTTTAGCTGCAAAGGAATTATGGCACAGTTTTTAAATAATTTCATTGCAAACTTGTTAAGTGGTGATGACAAAATTAATATGTTTCTATTATCAAATGTGATTTTGGACTTTCTTTCATTTAAATGAGATTTGGAATAACCGCTTTTATCTTACATCTTGTCCGTTTCTAAGCATACCCAAGGAAGAGTAAGTTTGACAGCATTTTTATTAATCAAATGGTATTTTTGTGATAAGTTTTTTGATGATAAACCAAATTTTAAATATCTTAATGCATGGAAAATACTCATAAATATTCTATATATCCAGAAATTGTTTCCATACAGCTAGATATTAATATTTTTTTGCTCTAATTTTGTTATATTTTCCTTTTTCTGCACGTATCTGAAAACATAAATATCTTAGCGAAAATGATGCTGACTATTCTTAAATGTTTTGAAATTGCTATCACAATGCAATATAAAATTTATTGCTTAATTTAACCAGTTATGGGAAAATTTAAGTTGGTTAAAATTACTTAGGCAAGAATTACGTTCAGTTTCAGTCTATTGTTCATATTTAGAAATGGAAATAATCTAGGCACATTAAATCACGAATATTCGTGAAGTTTTTATCTTTAGATATCAACCTGCTTTAAAACTACCTAATTAAATGCATAGTTCTGTTTTCTCCCGCCTTTTAAAATAATCTCAGCCCTTCGCCGCAAATACTGTACTGAACACTAGATATAACAATCGTTTCATTACAACGAAAGTGTAAAAGGTGGCCGGTTGATGAGGTGGTATCAAATCCATTTTCATAATCACACACATTATGACGTCTTTTTTTAAATTTATTTACGGCATGGTAAGGGAGGCCTTTTTAAGAGCATCTGTAAAACAATCGTCTAAAAATTAAGAAAAGAACTTCTTATAACGGAGTTATCTATTATTTCAGTCGTCATTTAACTAGAATTATTATAAGTAAAATCACAAAATTCTAATATGTAGAGAGAGAGAGCGAGAGGGAGAAAATGAAAGAAAGTAACAAATGTCCAAATATTTTGAAAATAAACACTTTTGCTCTATTGTTTGCTGGCATAAAAATATATGAGCAGTGAAAACTTTCCATACCCATACTTTAACTGTAACACATAATTTAACACTTTCTGGCACGCTCAAGTCGGAGTTTTGATAAAAAAAAAGGTAGGCAGTCTAATTAGGCCTAGAGGAGTACACAAGTAAAATTTTGTGAAGATAGTACTTATCTTTTAATTCTGTGGGCACACTGATTGAATAGAGCTTCGAAAAGAGTGTTGAACCGAGCATTGTTGTCAATGAACTGACCGATGAGATGCGGATAAACAAAGAATACAGACTCTCAGTTGTCCTAGATTATCGCTGAGCCCGGTCTGGGCACACCTAGGGTTCGCCGTTTGATTTTAGGCAAGATTTCAAGTTAAAAATTTAAAACTAACATAGAATAAGGAGATTAGCATACAGAGAAAAAATAACATAGAAATTTCTTTTCAAACAATACCTTTTATACCCTAAAAAACTCTGGAAGATTTCTTTGAAAAATGAGGGTCTTAAAAAACTAAACATGGCTAAAATATATGGACTGGTTTGTGTTGAGCTTCCATCTACTATAAATAAAAAAGGTTCAGAGTAACCTATAGTAACCTATAAATCCTTTTTCATTCAATTTTTCTCTGCGTACAGAAGGAAATTTTTAGGTGTGTCTAGACCGGACACACAGTGCCGCAAAGGCTTAACCATCCATGAACTCAATTGTGCATTTTTGGAGGGATATCAAATGAAAGTATTCAAATCGGGAAGTTGTTAAGCAAAACGAGAATAGAAAAGCAATGCATTTTTCGTGATAAGCAAACCGGGAATAGAAAAGCAATTCATTTTTCATATTAAGCAAAACAGGAATAGAAAATCAGTTCATTTTTCATATTATAGCTTCTGTATCAGAATTTTCCTCCATTACCAGCTTTTGGTTAGAAATATCAGTAAAAATAAGCTAATTTTCTTTTTGAAGTTAACACAGAATTACTAAACCCTTATTATTAGCAAAACTCAAAATATCGCACGCAAAAAATTAAACTTATTTATTAATTCTTAAAAATTTAATTTAAAATAAATTTAACATCTTCCACTCAGTTTCTTTTACTGCAAAGATATTAATTTTATTGAAATTGATTAAAAAAATTTCGAATTTGTTCTGCCGAAACAATTCTTCCGAAAAAAAGCAAATTACTCTAAGTACTATCGATATGAGATTTTGGGCTACAGAAATCAACGTAGAAACGTTTATATCGACCACATCAAAGCTAAAGCTCTTCAAAGCCGCTGTTGTTACAAATTATAATAAAACACTTAATCTTCTCTAAAATGTATGATTTAACTTAACATAGTGCTAAAAGCGAAATAGTTATAGTTTTGTTCCTTTGTAAATTTTTAACTGCAACGAAAACCGTACATTTTCAAAGCACTAGACCACCTAAGACACATTTCTTTTAAAAACGTATCATACGTACAGTGTTCGCATAACACTTATAAAATGTTATGCTTTTCTACTTTTCTTACACAGTTTAATAACATAAAACATATTTCTGTGATGTATTGTGTTACTCCACTTTATTAATGAAATTTAAGTATTATCAACAGTTTACTTTTATCTTGAAAAAAATTGAAAGATATAGAGAACTTATCTAAATAAGTAGTCTTTTTAGGCTGAACTATATTATTTATTTTAAATAGTAGTAGTTCGCTGCGACATTTTGTAATTCCCAGAAAAAATGTCGGGCTTGAGTTTTGAACCCTTGAACTGAAGTTCAAACTATCTTCATTCAAAATGTGACTGTCGGCGTATGGCAAACATAAAATTATGCATTATTTTCTCAGCATTAAGTTGTTCAGATAACTGACAGATTTAAATGCAGGATGTAAGAACTTCACGTCGTTTATGAGGGTTTTACCGCTACATGAGCATCCAGACAGAGCATAATTACCAGGAACGCTTACCAACTATTCGTTTGGAAGCACAGTTACTTGCGTAGCAAGTTGCATTGATACGAGAAATTATATTTCGAGTATGAGTGAATTAACGTTTTGTGAGTTGTAAGTTTCTAATGTGGCTACAAATAGTCTAACCCTTAAGTGGATATGTGCCTGGATGACTTAATTGGCAGAAAGTACGTACAGATAGCAATATAGGCTAAAAAATTTTTATTAGCTTCTTTGCATATTCTCCTCTCTGAAAAGTATATCCTTTTGCATTCTGCTTTTATAATTTACGCGAATATTTAAGCGCTCTAAATTAGAGTATATTCACAAATTAATGTAACTTACACTGTAAAGTGATTTTATGAAAATCAGCTAATATTGATTCGAAATGTAGAAATGATTCATTGTTTTAATAACCGATCAAATAATTTAGCTGAAACTTACAGGAGTATAATACAGTTAATCTGTCAGTATCATAGTTAGTTAGCTACAGAATATAAATTAAATGCGCTTTTCTGTTTAGAGCTAAAATTTATGTTTACAAGTTTATTCTACAAATTCCTGATGATTACAGTTGAAGTCCCAAAATAATATTTACTACTCTGCATCAAAATACTCTAGATTATATGCATATAGAAGGCTTAAGAAGTAGTTTTCATGTACTAAACTTAAAAGCCAAATTTGTTAACGTAGCTATCAGCCTCGAAATAAGAAAAATCAGGAAGTCTTCACTCCCCAAATCCGAAATTTCAAGGAGGTTTTTCGCGCTGTACGACGGCATCATTTCAAAAGAATTCCAATTTGACTTAAATTTGTTTTACAACTCATGATTTAAGTTATTCGACTAGTTATAATATAATTCTGACGTAAAATATGTTAATATTTAATTAGATATTCTAAATTTTATGGGGGGGGGTTCTAATTTCATTTTGCAATTTTCTTACACTTTTGTACTAAGAAAATCCTAATAAGGAAAGAAAGCTCTATCAAAGTAAGCATGATGGAGATAAAATTGATAATTAATGTGCATTAATAAGTGGATAAACTGAGTAATGTAATATGTATTGACGTACAATAATGATAAACCCAAATATTTACTGAATAAACATTGGTTAAATATTGAAATGAAGTCTTACAGATGTCTAACAGATTCAAGAAAATTTAGATAAAATATAACTCAATAAGAAAATTCTGCTGAAACTCGCTAGGGGTGGAGGAGTAAAATTTGCACAATTTAACTTTCATTAATTCTATAAATTCTATTTATTGCAGAAAAACACTTTATTAGTAAAGGCTAGAAATTAAAAACTGAAAGTCTAGAAAACGTAATGAAAAAACCGAGAGCATCCTGCTAAAACCGAAAACAATTGGCCACTACGCACTTGTTAAATGAATATTTTTCTGCACACTGTCGATCAATAATCAGGACAAAAACATAAAATAACAATTATTTCTCTCCGTGCACGAAAATTATTTAATTAATAAGATTTGTTACGAATTTTATGAAAGTTTATTGCATTTTTGGCAGTTGAATATTTCTTTAATTTTAGGCAACAAAAATGGCAGTCTGCGGTAACATAAATAAGAGGCTTTTGCCAATGAAGATGGTTATGTTTGGATGGTTTGGAGGTTAGTATTAACCTAAAAATTATATACTTTCTTAACTTTATCGTTTTAACTCTGTGTCATTTTATGTCTCTAACTTTATACTATGTAGCCGTACTTTAGATGAGGAAGAGTATTTTTATACCATAATATCATTATTTATTAAAACTGATACTTTTAGTATGCACTAAATTCAAATATATTTAATGCAATGAATTGAGTACCCCAACTATAAATATAGTTTATAATGAAAGTTAAGTATTGAAGAAGATTAAAAAAATGGGCAACTAAAAAATTCAACATTTTATGAACATTTCAATTACTTGATAATGAACAAGATAAATCTAAACTCTGACGCATTAAAACATTTATGAAATTTATTGTAACATCAATGAATTTTTGTTTCTTAGTGTACGAGAAAAAAATTATCCCTTAATTTTCTAATACAGGTAATATCAAGGCATATCTTTGCATTGCAATGTTTGCATTATATCTTGCTAATGCTTGTTTTATATGTTATGATGTTAGTACCGGCTTATATTGGTATACATCCTTATGCTGTAATATTTATAGTGTAATTTTCTGATTGACAAGGTTAACTAAGCAAACAATTAATTAATTAATTTTTTGGCATGTAATACTTTTGTTTTAAGTACAGGAGGCAAATAAAAGATGAATGATCAGTTTCTTCATTTAAAGCTGCGAATACCTAACAGGGACTTGAGTAAGATCATGCCTCAGCTATTTATCATACATTACTTCACTATTCTGTTTATCCTGCTTGCCACTAAAATTTCAACACCAGGAAGGATGCATTCAATCGATATGAAATGTGCATCATGGAAGAAAAAGTAAATGATAAGTAACACATATGCAAATCATGTGCGCCATTAGCCCCTCTGGAAACCTTATAAGAAAAAAAAACACTCTTAAATACTGAAATTTAACTTGTTCACTGTTTTTATATACAGTCGACATAAATAATATCTCGATGAATAACGTAGCTATACTGTCAGAGTTTTAATTTTAATCTCTGAGAGCTGAAACATATCGATACAGTATATTATCCTATAATAAAGTAGCTATACTGTCAGATTTCTAATTTTATTTGCTGAGAATTGAGGCATATCGAGACTACGTATTACCTTCCTGAAAACTTGTACTCGTGTAGGAAGGAATGCAGCTATAGCCAGAGGTGGATTTATGAAATGGAAGACCCATCGTTTCTGAACTTTTCTCGACCCTTTATTTTAAGACGTAGAATATGTTTGATACTTAAAAGAAATAACTAATGACTTTAAGGTCCCTTGTAACGTGGACCTCCTCACAACTGCTGCATGCGGTATCTTAATGAGTCCGCCTTTGTACACGCGGTGTCTTACGAGTACGCCTTATGAGTCCGCCTTTGTAGCGCAATTTTCTTTTAGCCACGGCTGTATGACGCAATACTGTAGCATGTCAGCTATCTCTAATTCAATTACTCATGCCTAAAGACAGATTTTATTCATGGTATGATTATTGCCATGGTTTGATTATGCCAGATTGGAAGACAGGAGAAGCGTTCTTTCGAGGGTCTTCATGGGGTCTCTGTTCTAATTTCCTGTCAGGGGAAAACAGCACTGTGAGTAATTATAGGATAATTATTAGGCCTTCTAAGATCTGAGGCCTTGAAAGCGTTCTGCAAATATAAGCTGTTATAAGGTCCTGATTACTGCTTTGCATAATGAAAGACAGACCTGTCACTAAACTGCCTCTAAATATCGCTATTATCACTTAACAACTACGAAGTGAACTCTTTACTCCGATATGAGAAGCAGTTTGAAAAATCAGCTTCGAAAAAGGAGATCCAACTATTATCTTAAGCGACAGCAGTCTTCTTCATTAATATTATTAAATATATGTTCATTAATTGTTTGAAAGGCCACTAGAATGGCTGTAGAAAACTGAAAAGACAGTGATAGCTATGTATTTGGGTTACGAATTTTAGACAGATTATAAATTACGAACTGAAGTAAAATGGCTTAGAAGCCCATACGTCAAAGCAGAAGCCTTTCATTAATTGAATAAAGAGGCATTAGGATTAGAAAACAATGTATTAGGGGCGGTTTGTTACCTGAAATTGTAAAATAATAGTTGCATTTATATCCAACAAAAAAGCAACATTTTTATACGCTAATAAAATTAGATACTCATAATTTTTGCGCTGTGCAAAGCATAAAACTTCCTACTCCCTGGGATAGAAACTGAGCTGAAGGAACGGATAGGTGGCACATCATTGAAGATAATATGATGATGCTCTATCAACATCACTGAAAAAGAAATATATTTCTTTCAGCTGCTGACGTGTTCAGAAACAGTAATTTCAGCTTTTAGATGGATAATGTGTCCTACCATCTAGGATGAATATTATCTAAACGGTTTGTTTCTATTAGCCTAGAACCTACTCAGTCGCTGAACTTAATACGATCGAAAATGATTTAATGAAACTGAAATAAAATGTGAGTGCGAACAAGCCAACAGATCAAATTCCATTATCAATGCATTAGCTTTAACAGCTTCTGAAGAGCATGGTTAGACGTGCCTTAATATGGAAATGTCTAGCAAATTATTATGCTAGACGTCTTTTTATGCTACAACAAATTCAGATGGTGACAGTAGGCAAAAGGGAGAGCAAATTGCCATATAACATGATGTCGCATACCACGTTAATTCTGAGAAAATCGCGAAAGTACTTATGTCAGGTTTCATGTCAAGCGGGGACTAGAACTGATTACAGTAAGTATAAAAACATTTTACTTCACAGCTTCTTTATAACATAGCCTGTGGTGTAGTATATAATGCCGAAAAAACGATAATAAGACATTGTTAGAAGTGTTCGAACGTGCAGCTGCGGATACGCACAGCCCATAGAGCTTAATCGTCGATCATGGCGAAGATGATGTAGTACGGACAATGTCTCCTCGAATTGCTCTTGGTATATCTGCTATGCTAAGCGTCTATTACCACCTGCTCAGCCGTAAATCAAATGTATACAGCGTATTCCTCGTTTGTGCAATAAACCATCTCATTCCCATATGAAACAGACAAGCAATTTTCTATATGACTACTACCGCAAATAGCTCTATCTTCCTTCGCCAGAAGTCAGTAAGTTCTCCAGCTCCAGCGGATGTCTTTCACAAAGCCATTTAAACTAGTTATGAGGAGCCAACCTAAGAAAGAAATCAGCAATCGGCCAATTAAACGTGATTTACGATAACATGCTCCATGGCAATTATTGTTCACTACTTTCGTCCTTCTGCGTTTGTCGGCATATTAACAAAACACCTTTAAACATATTTGATGATTTTATGTAAAAACTTTAGCTTCTTTTTATTTTTTCCGGCTTAGATAGTTTGCTGTAATTTTAAAGAAATGAAAAAAATATTTATGATAGCTAACAATCCTTTCCATCTTCTCATTTCAACCTATAAATCATTGCTAAAATTTCAAATCTGAATTTACCTTTTTCGTGTGTCTTTAAAACGATGAACTATTTATTGTTTTTGTAAATGGCATTCGTTTAATGCATGTTCAAATATTCAAATTCATGTTTACGTAAGGTGATTTTTATACCAAAGTCTGTACTAAGTTTATTTGTCAAGCAATAAATCAAATATTTTTTCTTTTATTTTAGCCAGTGCATGTGCTTTACCATTTATGACTGTCCATATGAAGGAGCTTGGATTAACAGTTGAAGAAACAGCAATTGTTTATACCTTGTTACCCGTAACTCAGTTTCTTTCTTCACCAATTGCAGGATTTATCGCTGATAGACTAGGAAAATACAGGAACGTGCTATTGCTGTCTATAATAATGACAATCATACTAGCTACATGTCTACTGTACGTTCCTGCTGTAAATAAAAATTCACATCCTAAAATATGGACTGTTAAAATTGTATGTGATCACGAGAATGTAACAGCTGAACGATGTGAAAATACTGCAGTTACTAATGGTATTGAAAACACGCATTTAGAACCTTGTCATTTTAACTGTAGTACTGCAACAAAGCTTAGTAATAACTCCTGGTCCATAACATTTAACGTCACAAACAAAGTCAGTTCAGAAGAATGTGAGTATTATGCAAGTTCAGTATGTGCTTTGTCTATCAAACCCATCTCACCCAACTGCAGTATTATATGCAATGAGCTAAACACCACAGAAAGCATGCCATCTGACAACATTAGAAATGGACAGCATTTAACGTTCTACCTTTATTCATTGGTAAGGATTGTGTACAATATCTTCTCTGCCATTGGATTTACCCTTGTAAATTCATCGGCCTTGGCTCTTACCGAAACCGACACAGAATTAGGAGAATACGGAAGACAGAGGTAAGTATAAATCTTGATTACTGAATAAACTTATCTGAATAATATCCCTCGTAAATCAGTGTTACAGAATAATAAAGGATATCAAATTATTAGCAGCTCAGACTGAAAGTAAATAATTTAGGTGAGTGGCCTTTATAATTTGCAGTGTTCTTTTATAATTTGCAACATGGACTTAAACAGCTGAGGTCACACACATACTCACGCATTTTTAGTATACAAATAAAAAAAAGAAAAGAAGAAGACCCCTTCCCCCCCAAAAAAAAAAAGAAAAACCGTTAAGTTGAGATATAGATGATAATTTTTAATTAAAACATATTTTATTGGTTAATTTAAAGATAAAAAGGAACAGGTTGTAAAATATGTTTAAATTATTTTTCAATTAATTATATTTGGACGAAGTCTTACGCATAATATTACGCATAATATCATTAATAAAAATAATAGATGAATTATTTTACTATAGCAAAGGAAACGAGGGCTGTCTGCTTATCTTAGCGTTGATGGAGGAGAGAACCTTAGGGCGTCATATTCTTTGTTCTCCTAACACCAACTTCTCTAAAGATAATTTTCCATCGACGGATTTAAAGTACCTCCATCCCGCAATGTGGCGTTAGATAAAGATAAGAAATTCGTGTGTGCAATCTCCTCAAGAGTAGCAATCTTCAAGCTGTTAAGAGGTATGAGACGACATGTTCTCGCATTAAAGAAATAGTAATTTGTTCAGTAATGCCTTCTCCAAACATTACAGAAAACATAACTTTTCCAGTGTTAGAAGATTTTAGCAATCTGCACTGTATCTGTTATAAAAGCTTCTTGATATCAGGAGGCTGACGGACCAATAATTCTGCGGCTTCCCTAATATGTCTTCAATTATAACGAATCAGGACGTAAAGTGCAACCAAAAATTGAAACGTCGTGGCCAAATGTCAGCAATATATTCCACACCAAGCAAAAACTCAGAACGCTCTAAGATTCTCGAATAGCCCTCAGACCGGCAATCCCGTTTACGTCTAGAATATTTTTTCTGGGGTCTTTAGCGCTCAAATTACTGTTTATATATCTTATTTTTTTTTATTGAAGTCAAAATAATTACATTTATATGCGGAACAGAAGTACGTCAGTTTCCAATTTCAAATTAGACAAAATTCAATCTTGTAAGGGGATACTTATCTTGTTCCTAATAACCTTACCTTAAAGCTGGTTTATGGAATAACATTGGATCAAAGCTGATATTAAAATTTCATCTTTTTGTTACTGACTGCAGTATCACTTTACGTTCTTCAGTTTTTCATGAAACTCATCCATTTATCGTCTAAATGTAACGATACAACGTTAATACAAACAGTTGCGTTAGAGAAATGTATATATCTCATGATGGCAAAAATGGAAGTTTGTCAAGACAAACATTCGACTCTTCTCAAGACGACAAACATCATTGCAATAATCAGTTTCGTGCTGTATGCGTGCTATAGTTAGAGAATGTTCTTTTGCAACATTTCGCTGTGTATGTTCTTGAAAAGGGTCTTGTATGACTGGCATTTACACAGTGGTTTTACGAATTCTTAGAGGAAAAAATCACAAAGATCTGAAGTTTAGCGCTCGGAGAGGCGAAGAATACAACACAGGGTCATCCTACCCAGTTTGATTAATCCAGTAAGGAAAAGCACTTAAGCTGAGATTGGCCTCAAGAAGTCTTATGAAGTGTCCGACGACTTGGTCATCGCAGAGAAAAGGATGACGAATTACAAGTACAAATGTCTTTCATCGAGATAAGGAGTTTACTGCTAGAATGTTATATTTATCGAGATACAACATGATAATTAAGACACCTGGGTGGGTTATAAGCTCTACCATAACTGTCGAGGTATCTGCCGAAAACGTCTCGGCAAATACATCACGGACGAAACGTTGCGAAGAAAGTAACTTAAGGATAAAATGTCTTCATACAAAATATCGTGCGAAAAAATAAAGCAAGAAGGAAACATTATAGTTCTAAAACATCGTCATCCAAAATAAAGCAGTTCAAAAACATCGGAGTTTTAAAACATCCTCGTAAAAAATATCTTGGTAAAAATTAAAGCACCTGCAAATCATCGTATAAACGATAACATCGTAGACATGCGTTTTCAGACTTTAAAAATTCGCAAATTAACATAATGATTTGTGAACCAAGACGAAATGAGGAATATTTTTACTTTTACATTTCATATTTTTTGAATTAACTAATAAAAATTTGATGAAACAATAAGAAGGAAATTTAAGCATTCAAAAACTGAAAATGAGAAGAAAATAATTTTAAGTATAGCAGTTAATATAATTTTAAATTTATATAGTTAACTAATAAACGTAGATAATTAATTAATCTCTTTCATAAAGTTTTATTGGTAATTTTTCGTGAAAGGTATAGCGTAAAAAAGATTAGAAAAAGAAAGATGAGTAACTACACGTGGTTACTTCTATTAAAAATGTTAAATTAAATATAAGATTTTAAAATTCTGTTAACTGCTATAAGCAGCTTTAATTTTCCACTCGTTTTCAATTTTTTATTGCTTAAAGGGTGTTGGAACCCCCAAATCTTCAAAAAATGATGATTTCGGATTTTTTTCATTTTAAAATTCTCTACACTTTTTTATCTTTTTAAAAATACCATTTTTTAATTTCTATGAAAACTACAACTGTAAAAAATCTACTTTTAATTTGTCATCGAATACTTTGATGAATGAGATGTAGAGACATAAGGATTTTTTTGAAAGCAGGCAAGATGAAAAATTAGCAACCGCCTTCGCCGGGAATCGAATCACAGACCTCTGGAATACCGGCCCAGCGTGCAGAACCACTACAACACGAAGGCACGCTAGGAAAGGTGGGTATTATATACTCCCCTTTTTAGGTGGCGACTGGGGTTTTTTAAGGGAACCCAATCGCCAAATCCTGGGTGTGGAGAATCCTCATCCAACACCCTTTTAGTTCGGACGCCACTGTAGAGACATTAGGATTTTTGGAAGTCGGAGAGATGAAAAATTAGCAATCGCCTTCGCCTGGAATCGAACCACGGTCCTCTGGAATACCGGCCCAATGTGCAGAACCACTACACTACGAAGGCACGCTAGGAAGGGGGTGAAATACCTTATATACTCTTCCTTTTAAAGGGAGACTGGGGTTTTTAGGGGACCCAACCGCCAAATCCTGGGTGAGGAGAATCATCATCCAACACCCTTTTTAGTTCGGGCGCCACTGTAGAGACATTAGGTTAATTGTAAAAGCCGGAAAGAGGAAAAACTAGCAACCGCCTTCGCCGGGAATCGAACTACGGACTTCTGGAATACCAGCCCAGTGTGCAGAACCACTACACCACGAAGGCACGCTAGGAAGGCGGGAGAAATACCTTATACAGGATTTTTACATAAAAACGCGTTTTTCTCCAAACGTAATTTTTATATACTCGGCGTACTTTTTCTCGGGAACTACTGCTCACAGGTATGGCTTATTTATTAGGTTTCCTAATATTTACTAAAATGAGCTTTTTGTGATAAACTAAGAAAAAAAAATTAAAAAAATTTTTGTTTTGAGAAAAGTGCTAAATTTTACTATGCCTAACAAAATATTCTGTAAATTATTCTAAAATTCAAAATGTTTAAAAGCTAAATTCAGTATAATTGGATAGGTATACTTTAATTGCGCAAAAAATTTCAAGCGTATATCTACAGCAGATTTTGAGAAAAGGTACATCGAAAATGGCCAATTTAACATTGTTCGGTATAGGGGTTGCTGATACCCCTTAAGTTTCCTATTTGCTTTTCTAGGGAGGGAAATATTAATTAATTGAAAAGTGTGAAGTATAGTCGTAAAAATATTCTTCATTTCTACTTGCGTTTACAAAAAATTATACGAATATTCAACTTTTAAAGCCTGAAAAACATATGTCTGCGTTGTTTCTGTTTTGCGATGATTTATATGTGCTTTAGTTTTTTACCACGATATTTTTTACGACGTTTTAAAACTGCTTTTTCTCCTTCCTCTCTTTTCTCCCACGACGTTTTGTAAGTTTTCCCACAATGATGTTTTCGCCTTGCGTTGTTTTCTCCGCGACGTTTTCTTCCGCGATATTTCTGCTGCGATGTTTTCGCCTGTAATCACTGTCGAGGGGAAAAAAAAAAAAAAAGGCCATTTTCCATAAAACAAAATCTAGAAGGCTGAGATCCTTAAAAGTGCAGAGATGTATAAATTTATGCTACCTACAGATGATTTCGATGATCTCTCTTAGAAACAGACGTCTTGAAGAGATATTTTATATGTGCAAAATATTATTCCACCACTAGCGCTGTCTCTTAAAGCAGGCAGAGTCCCAGAAGACTATACATTCAGATAACATGCTAAACATAAGCAAACATGGGAGGAAAATATGTTTTTTCCTTTTTCTTTCAGAAGATTTATAACAAATTTTTACGTTGCAAGGAATAAAGATTTTGTAAGAAAGTAAAATTTATTCTTTCTTTTTTTAAACGTCGTATATTATATTAATTTTTAAAAGCTACATTATACAATACTTACTTCTCACAAATTAATATAGCTTCTTTCTTTAAGCTATTAAATTAAAGAACTAAGAAAATATACGAATATTACTTCCAGAAGAAAATATGTTAGAATAGGATCACTATGGTATGCTGAATTTTTTTTTCTTGCCTGCATTTTCTATCAAGAATGTGGAATTTAATAACTGATACTTAATAATTAAATAAAATTTATTTATTAAATAAAGAATGTTAAAAGAAGTAGAAAGTTGCTTATATTAGTGACCTTTCGTGATAATTTTTTTTTACTAAAGCGACATTCATGACGGAAAAATGTAACTTAATTGACTTCATGAAATAAAATATGTATTATTTATTTAAAATAATACTATAATAATTTATAGTATTATTTTAAAATAATAATTATTTAAAATAATAATTATAATTAATAATTAATTATTAATTATAATTAATTTAATAATTATTTAAACAACTATCTGATAAATTTAAAGAAAATATGATCTTTTCTGAGATATAAAGGAACTTAAGTGCTTACGTTTTTAAATAAAAAAGGGAAAGATCTCCACCATACTGTTACGAATTTTGTATATATGCAAAAAACTTTATTGAAATTATTTGTGAAATTTTGGTATTTTTTGTATGATGTAACATGAAATGCTTGAAAGTGACGAAGCTCTGCCCCAAAAATAAGATTACAGGAGCAAGTCTATTTAACACTGAGATAAGCGGCTATCTCGATAAATTGGGGAGATATCGTCGAGCTGGCGACGGTTTGGGCCACAAATTTTTGTCACTAAATTTGACAAGAACTCACCAAAAATCGCAAACTTAGCGGCCATTTGTCGACATTTTGGTTCGGTCCCTTTATAAATGCAATTGGTATTGTAATTGAATAAATGTAATTCCTCCCTATATGTAACTGTAACCGCATCCGGCCATAATATGGCTTCCACTAATTTAGAGAAGTGAAAGGCCCTAGAGATTTCTCGGCGGCCGGGGAAAACTATGTAAGGCTGGAGAGAGCACCAGTTTCTCAGTTTTTCAGGTCAAAGACAACTTCGGAGTGCTGAGATATTTCCGTGTGAGCTTTACTGTTTAGATGAGCTTTGCAATGTGTTGTATTTAACGTTCTTAGATAATTTATTTGTCCTCGTTTCACAAAAATAGCTGAAATTACGTTGTAAGAAACGCTCACATTCCGTTCTGTTCATCGACCCGTGTTCGATTCTAAGTGAAAGAGCTGGCTGTATGGGTTTTTTCTTGGTTTTAATTTGGATACGAGCCAGTTTCTCTTTAATGTCACCTCACCAGTGGCCAAGTGGTTAAGACCGCCGAATACTGGTAGTTTGACTTGGTTTCGTTTCGAAATTAGGCTAACGGGCTGCCGTTTTTAACATGTGTAACCAGTTCCCCTTAGAAAATTCTCCACGAAAACATCCGTCATCTTAAGCAGATTGGCACCGTGACTTTTCCGTATTCAAAACAACCTAACCCGTATGATGTTCTTAATATGAAAGCCTCCATCCCTCTTCGGAAGCAGACATCACTCGCGTGCTTTGCCACTATCAAATAAACCAAAAGAAATAATCGAAATTTAGATCAGTAGCTCTCGAATTTTGTTTAAATTATACCCCTCAATCATGAATTAAAAATATAATCAGTCTTAAATTTCCACAGATAGCAGATTTAACTTTTTTTGTAATAACTTGGCAAACTATATAGATTTTATTGTGCTGAAATTTGCATCGGTGATAATACACCCACAATGGCCAATGATTAAAAACTTTTGAGATTTTCATTTGAATGCGTGCTAGGGATGAAGTATGCAATTTTTTATGACGTGAGTTACACGTGGTTAGAATTATAGTATAAGTAAGGTGTAAGAGGGGTGAAGTTTTCAACTTCACTTCGAATGTTTACGCATTTTCCCAGCGAGCTCAGTTGCCCAGCGGTGGTAGTCAAGGCTCCGTTCAGGCGAAATTTTTGTACAACTTCGATCTCAGCTGAACATAAAAGATAGTTTGAGGACTTGTAAATGCTATTTATTTTTATTTCATCTACCATATATTCAAGAGTTATTAGTGCATTATTATTCAATATAGCCTAAAATGCTTATAAATGTTTGAAATGTGTGACAGAAATTTTTATGCCAAATTTAAATTTTTACATTACTATTGTAAAGAGACTACTGCGCAAAGTCGCATAAGACTTTCCATTCTGTCTGGAATTCCGGTTTTTCAACTTTTAAGCCCAAGAGGAAATGTGAAATGATTGGTAAAGGCCCTCAGGTGTCGAAAACCTCTTATATGAATGATAACCCACTTCAGAAGAAGAGCTTAGAAGTTCTTACTACAGCGTGTTCTGCCTTCTGGCCACGTCGTTGCTTTAAGCCACATCTTACTACGTTCGGCCGTATTGTTTGTTACGTGCCTGCTAATATTCTTCGGTGAACTTGAATAAGGGCCAACTCTGTTAGTTATTTCTGTGCAGCTTCGGCTGGTTTTAGTTTAGTTAGCATTTGATTAGTTAATTTAGAAGCCAAACAACAAAAATCAGCGTTATATTTTCAAATTTTCACAGGACTAGTTTCGATGGTTTTACCGAACCATCATCCTCAGCTGCAAAAGAGAAAAAAAAATGTTTTTTGGTTTCTAAATTAATGTTTGTTCCCCGTGTTATTGTATCTTAATTATTTGATTAGTTTCTTATTTTCTATTTAAGCCCAAGTGGGGACTTGCTGTAAGGCCGAAAGGGAGGCCATCTATGAATTATTATTGAGTTGAATTAAAGGGTAATTTAACCCTTCTTTGTACATGTCTTTTCCACGTGAACTCAACAATAATTCGCTACACAGTTTATAAGTATTCTAGCTGCAGAGGACTACTAATTTAGCTAGATCATTATAAATTGTCAGGGAAGAATTTCAAATGGGAGTGAAGGAAATGCAGCTTAAGTGACATGTTGCAACCTATCCTCTTATAAGATTGGATAGGTTCTTCAACTAGATCTTTGTAGTTCTCCGATTTTTTTCTATCAAGGATGTTGCTACATAACATTTTTAAAAGCAGTCCACGCCCTATTCTCTTTCTTGGAAAGTGAGCTTTCAAAATTTTCGTCTTTAAAATTTCTCATATTTGTGGCCCAACAACAATTTCCTTTTTTATGCTTTGTCTCACTTTTGCATGCGAATTTCCGTCTCAAATAAAGAAAAGCATTTACTTCTCTATTTAAGACTTTAACAAAAATTTTTGCAATTTGCTATTTTTATGTGCAGAGGAGGTAAATAAATGTTTTAATGTTCTGTTAAAGGTTAATTGAGGATATTTTTCAGACCATGCACTATATCTTCACGTAACAACCAATGACATAATGTTGGTTTCTGGTTCTGCTGTCCCATTCGCACAAAAAACAACACTGCTTGGTATAGCCACTGTGCAGTCCCGTAAGCAGTGTAACAACTTTTCGATCGGCACAGATATTCCCTTTATGATCTATGTCATTTATGCTTTAAAGTAATATACACATGTTCTCATTCATTTCTTTCTTGTTTACAGAACGACCCGCGGGAACAGATGGTTGTTCGTTTCCATTAAACAATAAAACTGCATTCAGACTTTTCTTCGAAGAGTAAATAAATAATTGCCACTCGATTGGTTTATAGTAAATGTTGTTGATGTTTTCTAGATTTTGCTACGTGATAAGACAATTTTAAAATCAGTGTAAGGGTTACATAGGCAGAAATTACCGAAATAACATATGAGTTTGGCGGAGAGGATTTTCATGCAAAACAGCGTTATCGGAGGAATAAGCCAACAAGAATCAGTTTAATATTCATAAAGTGGCAGGACTTCCGTGCTGCAGCTGAAGTTCTTAAATTCTTATTCTGCAGCTGAAGAAGCATGTTTTATATTTAAACCCTTGAAACTAGTTTTGCAAATTTGTGAATATTCATAAATTCATATTGCTCATATAATATTCATCAGGACTTCATAAATTCTTATTGCTGCAGCTGAAGAAGATTGTTTTATGTTTAAATCCTTAAAACTAGTCCTGCAAATTTATGAATATTACTCTGATTCTTCTCGCCTGAACACCTCCAAAAATTACGCCAAACATCAAGGCTTATTGAACTACGGATTTCAAAATATTTAAAACCATTTATTGAACTAAATTCGAAATTAAATCTCATGT
This sequence comes from Stegodyphus dumicola, assembly GCF_044657685.1. NCBI lineage: Eukaryota > Metazoa > Arthropoda > Arachnida > Araneae > Eresidae > Stegodyphus > Stegodyphus dumicola. Next base: position 131,781,362 of record NC_140780.1, read on the forward strand.
GTAACATATACTATGTTTTTTCAACCAATTATAAGTTTAACTGAAGTGGGGGAAATTATTTCCATAAATTAGATATTTTATTTATACACTTTGTGACGAAAAAACTATGTAGCAAATGAAGCACTGAGCGAGGAATCAGAATTTAGCATTCTCTTGATTTATAAGCATTTCATTTCAAATTTTATTTATTAATTAAAATATTTATGTTTCATTTCACTTTTATAGGTTTTGGGCAATATTAGCGATGGCAATATTCTCCCCACTAGCTGGAATACTGGTAGACGTAATTAGCACTGGAGATAGAGTTATCAACTATGCTCCCGCATTCCACACTCATAATATTTTAGCATTACTGACAGCTGTAGCAGTATGGTATTTGGATTTTGAAATGGAAGATGCCCCTCAAAGCTATATTGAAACTTTCAAGAATTTTTGGACATTGATAAGAAGTCCTTCCATATTTTTCTTGCTATTAGTGTTATTCTGGTTAGGAACAATGTGGGGTTTCCTAGAGTCATTTTTATTCTGGTTTATGCTAGAGCTGGGAAGCCCAACTTACATGTTAGGCTTAACAATTACTGTCGGTTCCTTAGTAGGTCTACCGTTTCTTCACTACGCAAGATTCCTTGTATCGAAGATTGGATACGCGAATTTAGTGTCTGCGGCAGCTTTTATGTACATGATCCGTTGTGTGGGATGCTCATACCTCGTAGATCCTTGGTGGATCATGCCTTTCGAAGCTTTAGAAATTTTTACGTACCATCTAATGTGGGTTGCAGCTGCAACATACGCAGCTCATCTGTCATCACCTGGCCTTTTAGCAACTATACAAGGATTTATTGATGGCATACATTATGGAGTTGGTAAATATGGCTTCTACGTTATTTTACTTTAAGTTAATTTTGAACTAAATGTTTATCATAAGTAATATAGATTAAGTCCTGTAAAAGACACGAAAGATCTGATAACATCGTAAAAATATGAAGACGTATGTTGAAACCGAAACAAGGAGAAAGAATATTACATAATATTCACTCAAATATTTTATCATTTAAAAACTTCCATAAACAGTTGCATATATATATCCTAATAAGCAAATATACTCCAAAAATATTTATAAACAGAGTAGCAGTTACAAAAAAAATATATATATAATAAAGATAAATAAGAGTGTTATGTCATATAAAACGCAATCTATTGATTCACAATCAGTAAAATAAGTAATATCTATACGGATAGCCCTATTTCTTCCTGCAACAAACTCATCCATAGTCTGATCATTCGATGCAATTAGTAATCGCCATGTGATGCGCGGGTGAACATGGTTTGTGCGTGAGTGCATTCATATTACGGATTTGTTAAATATTTATAAATGAGGCGTAGCTTCCTGTCGAATTCCAAAAGAATTTTTCTCATAAAGCTATCTTTCAGAAAATGGGTTACAGCTGCGAATTCCAAGCGTTGGCAAAATTAATGGTCCCTGAAGAAATTTTGATAGATTTCGAACCGAATATTTAAAAACAATAAAGTAAGTAACAAAGCTTGTACCGAATAAGACGATGGCTATATTTAGCAATTATTTAGAGTTATATTTATTCCTCTGAGATACTCTTAAAAAAATTTCGAGATCTTTCATAAATAGTCCTAATAATAGCCGCATGTAATTTTTTAGCGAAAATTTCTAATAAATACCTTTGAGATCAGATGGATATCAGTACAGAAGCATGAGTTCCAAACTCCAATTCGTAGATACAAAAAAATTCGAAACTTTTATGCAGCTCTTAGAACAGCTTCTTTTTCTTTGACCTTTCTTCTCACTGTATTAAAAATTGTTTAAATAAAAAAATTCTAATAATATTTTTCAGTTTCAGTTTGACATACTATGAAAAAACTCCTTAAAATCCCTTTAGGATAAGAGATTCCTAACTCACTGAAGTTTTAACTGAAGTTTTAACATAACTGAAGTTTTCTCGGCAAACTGACATGAAAAATTTTAATTTTTATACCCTAACTAAAAGGCGTCATGTGATCAACACTTTCGCAGTCTGAAGTGAACCTTTCTAGATTTAGTTTCTGAAACGGAGCCATTAATTACGAACTAACTGGTAAAAACATTTTAATCCACCAATTGTTTCTAAACATTATGCATGTGAGTCTTATACTCCGACCAGTGTGACATATTTGTTTACATTCGCTATTTTATTGACTTAATCCACAATTATCATCAACGTGTTTTCAACTAAAGTTTGTCGGAAAGTATAAAACAGTAATTTATGCTCATCAAGGGAAGAAAATAATTATTTTAATGAGTATTGTATCACGTGAATATTTCCTTTTCTTTACACCTCAAACTGCAGAAAATGCACGGAATTTATATGCTTTGAGTACAAATTTTGTTTCCCGTAGTTAATTCATCTTACGACTCTTGCTTACAGAGTTATTAATATTGTTAATATTGTTATCACAACACCGACCAAAGAGGCTAGAATAAATGGAGTAAGCCTCTCCCTTATGTCCCGTGCAATGAAACGTCATAGTTTGATGTCACAACTTAACATGCCCGCTGCCATATGTTGACTTTTGGTTGGTTTTGTTTACATCTTAATCAGTGTTGTCAACATTCAGCTATACATCATTGAACCTTTTTAAGTCTCTAGTTCTAATTTTAATACTTAACATACATGATTTTCTACTTAGTATATAAAAAAGTCGCAAGGATTGCAAATAACTGTTTGAAATTTAATAAAATCTAGCTACATGAAAATGTGGAAATGGTAATTATAAGACAAATGTATACATGGTAAAATATAGAAGACCAAGTGTACATTTCAATGGTATTTTACGTAAATTATGCTTCAAGACACTTTTCTGAACCTACGAACATTAATGATACCTCTCAAAGTCTCAGTGTAATTTTATTCCGCAATATGTTTCGTAGTCTCATCCGTACGCTTTATGACAGCCATGATAAGTCGTGATGTCATGTTGTTGTCATTTTCTTGATTTCATTTTTGTGACGTCATGCTAACTCCATCTAGTCCAACCTCCTTGATAACAACAGATTAATCATAAACAAAGAAACCGCATTTTTAAATTTAAATTTCTTATTGTATCTATATTAATGATTACATATAAATTTTTAGAATTTGCCATTATTATGCTTCAAGTATCATTCACATAACGAAAACCACAAAGGGGAGGAATGGCAACTGAAATTTTGTCACTTTCAGATATTATTCCGCCAGGACACATCTTTCAAAATATACCGGCCAGCCAATGGCCAAGCGCTTAAATCGTTAGTTAGTGAAGCGGTGAACGAGGCGGCTAGATGAAGCCAATAGACTTCCCGAAATTTATCTTTGTTATCTTTTATAACTCGAAGTGCAAGGATGTAGGCATTACTTAAACACGAAAGAAATACGCTTTGAAAAATCTACCATGAAAAGCACCACTTTATACCCTGCCGCGATTTTAATAATGAATATTTAATTTATTTCTCAATTAAATATGCCTTTAACTGTTGAATATGATGTCAGGTCCAGCATACAGAAGAATTTTTAATTTAGAGTTTATTAAAAGCGTCTCCAAATTAGAGTTTATCTTTTAATAACTATTACACTATATGGTCTCCTTAAGATTAAAATTTCTGGAAATTAGTAGTTAGAAATTACAATAAATATAGTATTTTACATCCAGTCTTAGTTATCTAAAGTAGATAAATAGTTCTCTCCAGAAATAATAAACTTGGAAAGGTGACTTTTTTTGCAAACTATCTTAAAATTTTGATAATAATATAAATTCTTCCAAAGTTTCTTAACAGACTTTTTCTCATTCATTAATTTTTAATAACTAATTTTTCATATCTAATATTGTGTTAATTAGATTTCTTAGCCTTAGTAAACTATAATTACTGTACAGCATCAATAAACTCATTTCTTGAAAGTTACACTTTTTTGTGCGCCATTAAAATATTTTCGATTGTCGTTTTTTACAGCAATAAAATAGTTTGATACAAGCAATAATTGGTGGACATCACATCTCCCCATTTCTTATGAGAGGAAAAAAAATAATGCCATATTTACAGATAAAATAAGGATACTTAGAACATTATAATTCTTTCTTACAATGCAAAGTCCTCTTAAAATCTATAGTTGGATTTAATATAATTGTATGCAGAATTTATTTATTTAAGTTATTTTAACTTTTATTATTTATTTTATTTAAAAAAATTCGGTATTCTTTGTATACCATACAAATGTTAGTTTTATTTTCCTTTTTCTGCAGGCCAAGGATCCGGAAGCATGATTGGTGGAAGCCTAATGAGTGTTTTGGGATCTCGACAAGCTTTCAGAGTGATGGGTGGAATTTCGGGTTTAGTCGCTCTTACGTATTCTTTTTTACATTTAGTTTGGCTTAGAAAAGAAAGCGCGCAGCCTCAGTCAAGACGAGCTTCAATAAAAAGCTTCGGTAGCCACAAATATGGTAAGATTTAGAATATATTTTCGTACTTTCTGTTTTAAATTAACCGTCATTCTGATGTTTATTCTGAGACATGGTATTTAGAAACAAATACTATCGAACTGAAAAAAAAAAAAAAAAAAAAAAAAATGAAACTTATTAGCACAAATACTTGTTTCCAAATAGTTTGCGAATTGAAATGATTTGCTGCAAATTAAACATTTCGGACCATAACAATGCTGACCATGAGCACAAATACATAAGCGCGATCCAGAAACACTTACGAATCAAATAAGACGGTTGAGTACAATCCTAGCAGCAGCGTCCTTATTATTATATCTCCCACTCTGATTATTATAGCTTAGTTACAAAAACTGAAATTGTACTACAACAACTGCATCACGCTGCGAAATCGTTTCAGAAACCAAATATGCTAATATATTATTCTTTCTATCATTTCAATACAAATCTTTTCCTCATGAAGAATTGGCTTTTTTATAACCTTGTTGTTCTCTTGCCTATCTACCTTTTCAGCTGAAATGAATATCGCTCCGTCAATTTTACAAAAGCATTTAAAACAATTACCATCGGTAAGTTATACGGAGACATTCCAGGCGTACACCAATGAAAGATAAATGTAAGCAACATTTATCTTTCATCGCAACATCTATCTTTTATCATTACAGTATAGTGCTCTAGTTCTCGTTTTTTACAATCTTCTTCAGTGTCAAAAGCAGGTCCACCAGCCCCCGAGTGCTAAGGTCTATGTGTTCAGAGTTCAGTCCAGAGTTCGAATCTCGGCGAACAGGCTGGTTGCGTGGTGGTTTATTGAAAGCTTTACTTTGGGTTAAAGATAGTAAAATAAAGGCAAATATTTATTCTGACAGTCAGGCAATATTAAGCCAATTGACAAGCATAATATCTATAATAAAATATATTAGAAATTAAAAAGGTACTTTCAAAGACGAGGAGATTACATTGGATCCGAGGGCATCAAGTACCCACTGGAAATGAAAAGGCTGATAAATTAGCAAAATCAGGAATATATTCAAACGCTGTAATTCAATGTAATATTCTGAGAAGCTACATTATCTTACTGGCTAATTTAAATTCTTTCCAAAAGTTTCAGAAAAGAGATATTTCTCAGATTTCTGTCTGAATCAAATAGTGACAAATCATGGTGCACTCCTCAGATATCTTCATAGATTTATTTAACCTGAAAGGTAACTGCTGCTCATTCAGTTGTGGAAACACATTGGCGGACGCATTTCATGTGATTATAGAATGTCCAAGCATAAACGCAGAAACACTAAAACTGTTTCCACAACCATTATCCGAAGATAAGTTAACCCTTTGCGGTACAGTGTGTCCGGTCTGGACACACCTAAAAATTTCCTCCTGTACACACAGAAAAATTGAATGAAAAAGGATTTATAGGTTACTTTGAACCTTCTTTATTTATAGTAGATGGCAGCTCAACACAAACCAGTCCATATATTTTAGCCATGTTTAGTTTTTTAAGACCCTCATTTTTCAAAGAAATCTTCCAGAGTTTTTTATGGTATAAAAGGAATTGTTTGAAAAGAAATTTCTATGTTATTTTTTTGGCTGTATGCCAATCTCCTTATTCTATATCAGTTTTAAATTTTTACCTTGAAATGTTGCCTAAAATCAAAAGGCGAACCCTAAGTGTGCCCAGACCGGGCTCACCGATAATCTAGGACAACTGAGAAACTGTATTCTTTGTTTCTCCGCATCTCATCGGTCAGTTCATTGACAACAATGCTCGGTTCAGCACTCTTTTCGAAGCTCTATTCAATCAATGTGCCCACAGAATTAAAAGATAAGTACTATCTTCACAAAATTTTACATGTGTTCTCCTCTAGGCCTAATCAGACTGCCTGCCTTTTTTTTTTTTTTTTTTTTTTTTTTAATCAAAACTCCAACTTTAAAAGGTAGCGTACCGGAAAGGGTTAATAAAGCTTATGTGTATGGACCGAGGAAGATCTGCCATCTCGAAGCTTATGGAACTTATTTATTTCAAAGAAACTGAATTATAATTATCAATCAGTAATTGTTCTAACTGTATCTTGTATTTTTGTTATTATACTCTATTCATGTGTAGCTAATTATTGTATTAATATTGATTTCCTAGAAGTGTGAAATTTACACTGTATTGTTTATTGAATTATTATTGTCTGTATAGCAATCATAGTATTACCATTGTTTTACTATAAGTGTGAAATTTACACTGTTTGTTTATTATTTTAATTAATATCGTTTGTTTAAATAGTAATTATTCATTAGTATCCTTTTCCTAAAAATGTGAAATTTAAACTGTATTGTTTATGATTTGAATCATTGACTGTTTGTTCAAATTTAATTTGTATGAAGTAAAGATGTTGGCGAGGTCAACACATTTCTAGTCAGGGAACTCTAAAAATTTAATTTTGCCTATGGACAATTGGGGTTTCATTCATATAAATTTGTTTATTATTTATTTTTATTAGTCCAATTTAGTCCATTTTATTAGTGTCTCTGAAGTACTATTGTTTTCGTTTTGTGATTTTGCGTTGAATCACTATAAACGGCGAATCACTTTTCAAACTGTTGCTACCAAACCTGCATTATATTTGAAGAAATTAAATAATGAAAAATCTGCATAAATGTATGCATATTTCTCGCATTGTGATAAAACAGCGGAACACAGAGCCATCGAATTTTGAATGACATAACCCTCCTACGAATATGGCATGTGGAAGACCAAATTTGGAATTTGTTTTTTATCGATTTCATTTTTTGTAAAATTTTAACGAATTTTTGATTAACAAACTCAAGGATTTCAAAGCCAGCAATGGCAACGTTGTACAGAAAAAACTTTTTTATCTCTAGTGCGCGAGACTCTGTATCGGAAATTCTAAAGGTACGCTCATTTTGAAACTATTTTGCGATATTGCTGTTGAACTGAATTTTATGGTTTAAGTGCGAAGAACGTGATTTTTAATAAATATATGTAACACACAAAATGTTAAAAAAACGCCCCTTTAAAATTAATTTAAAATCTGAAACATTTTTTTTTTTTTTTTTTTTCATATACCTTAAGAAGTATTCAAAATTTCGTCTATGGTTCCAATGATACCTCTGCTAATGAGATGAGGATCGGACTTCCCATTTCGTGCTTCAACTTCACTCTCTTGTTTGAGGATAAATGCTACCATTCCACGGATTGCTGCTTCGATTCAAGTGTATCGTAAGCCACCTAGGTTTCGTCGCCTGCGACAATTAAACTTAAAAAATCATCATCTTCCTCACTGTGCCCCTGAAGGATAGTTAAAGCATTACTTAAACGCTTGGTTTTGTGCCCCTCTGTCAACATTTTCGGTACCCAGATAACTTAAGCATTCGCTCAATTTCATACAGAACACTGATCATCATCAGATAATAACAAAATCGAAAACCGTCTGCGTCAACTATCTGCACCAAATCTTGAGTAATGACAGAAGGTCGCCCACTTCGTTCATCATCACAAATATTCGTGCTTCTATCTTTAAAAGCCACTAACCCATTTCGTACCATTCCATCGCTCATATTTTCCCCGTACACTTCACTAATCTGCCGATGAATTTCAGCCACGTTCACGTCTTTAACACTAAAAAAAAATGTAAAAAAAAAAAAATAATAATCACCGATAGTATTTCACAGTCGGCAGGATTCTCAAATCGGCGGAGCAATTTTAAATATTTAAATTATTGTATTAATATTGATAACAATAATAATTCAAAACAAATAATAATTCAAAACAAACGTTAACATGGTCAAAAGTTTCCGTAATGGCGCGCCCATTGCTTTCTAACAGATGTAGGTAAATTGCGCGCAAGCGCGAAATGCCAACCGCAGCAGAATTTCAGAACGGTACTCACTTTGAAAACATGCCTCGTGCAGTAAATAATATTTGCTATTTGCTTTCCTTTCTGGTGTAGCAATTTTAATAGCCAGCAATATATTAAAATACAGGGTACCTCATTAAATTAGATATTTTTCAAAAATACAATAAAAGAATTGGCATGCAAAGACTTAGCAAAGCTGCAGGTATTTGGGAGGAAGGCATAAGAATAAATTTCAGTTCAAAATTTTCATCAACAGATAAGATTGTTAACACCGCATTATAAGAGCAGTCGGAAATAAGATTATTTAGTACAACGCGTGTAACCACGGGTAATAAGTTCCAAAAAATCAAGGATAACAGTGAATGTGATATGAATCAGAACATTTGCGCGTAGTTAAGATAAAGTTTAACTGGTAAATTATGCAGGCAAGACATTATCAATATTAAATAATATAGTAATAAAGTTTTCGGTGCACAAAAATACATGACATTTTCTTAAACGAAATAACATAAAATAGTATACTATAAATCAGAATGTATTCTCTGTCATGATAAGAGATTTTTGAAATCTTAATTTAATGTGGAAAAACGCGTGCAAGAGATGAAGATATGCAATTCTTGTACTATAGGGCATAAGATATTTGAAACAACAGCAAAAATAAAAATATTCATTTTCATAGCACTAATAATTTCCAAATACTTGGAACACCATTAATGTTTTGGGACCCTTACTGTGGTACTTAGAACTTCAAAGAATAATACTGTTGCAATAATCGATTACTAATGAAAATAAGGAGAATATGAAAGGCAACAGTGGAAGAAATTATAAAAAATTATGGGTACGGAAATTAAGATAAATCAATACTCTGTAATTACTCATAGCCACCAAAGAATGCTGGTAGTTCAACCTGGATTCGATCCTAGGTGAACAGACTGACTGCATAGATCGTTTTCGTGGGTTCGCCCATGTGAAACATAAATACAAGCCATTTCCCTTTAAAAAGTCCTCCACAAAGACATCCTTTCTATCAAGCAGATAGCTCTCGTGTGTTTTGTCATATTCAAATAACATAACCATTTATGACCATCATACAAATAAGGCTACACAAGGAATATTTTCATTTCCCGTATTTAGTTTCATCGGTTCCAGACGATCACGCATACGTTTTAAATCGTTCATTTGCACTTCGAAACTAAAAAGCTATCTTTTTTTCACCTCTCTGCTGATACAAACCATACTGGGATATGACTGTCTAACGCTGATTTGTTTATATCTGCGAGCATATTATGATGCTACTAATAACATAGCTTTCCATCAGAAGCTCTTAGTTTCACATCTTGCTTTAAAAAACTTAAAATTTACAAATTGTCGGAATAGCAAAGATACAGCGCTGTCATTAAAATTGAGGCCCACCAGCGGCCGAGCGGTAACGTCGCTGAACACGGGTAGTTCGGTCCGAGGTTCGAATCCCGCGAACGGGCTGGCTGCATGGGTGTTTTCGTGGTTTTCCCCATGTGTAACGTGTACACGAGCCAGTTTCCCTTAAAAAGTCCTCCACGAAGGCATCCCTCCCTTAAGGCAGATAGCCCTCGAGTGCTTTGCCGTAATCTAATAAACCAAACGAAACCATTAAATTTGAACTAAAAACTATCTTATTCTCAAAACATCTGTACTTGTGATAAGCGTTTACGTGGAAAACGTACTTTGATATATCAAAATACATCAATTTCTTAATTTTATATGATTTTTTAAGTCTCCAAGTTTATGGGAGGATGATCGAACCAGGACACTCTTATTTTGAAGGGAAATATTTTTAAAATGAACAAGTTTCTTTTTTCACTTAAATGTAAACAAAAAAAAAAATAAAGAAAATGAAACTTTAAGGAAAATAAAATGATCCCTCGAAACAGGGGGTATATTCTGATATTTTTTTTTAAATATGATCGAATCCAAAGGGGGGATGTTTCGTACCTCCTGTTTTTCCCTAAATTTTCTAAAGACACTCAAATTTTTTTTAAAAATAGATAAAATTTTAAAAAACATATAAAACTAAAGGGTGTATTGACACCCCCTTAAACCTTTTAAAATGTTCACTCAAATTTTAACAAAAACATAATTTATTCTAAAATATTGAAAGAAATCCAGGGGGGGAATATTTCCCACCCTGAAAAAATATAAAAAATTATCATACATAATTTCTATTAAGAGCCGCACACATATGGTCTAATAATTTAATATGAATTCTCTCACTATGTCTTTTAATAAAATGCTTAGATAATTCTTTATATAATTCAGGTTTACACCAATCAACTTTATTTTCATTTTTATTTAAAAAATTTTCACTAAGTGCCTGGTATTTCATGATTTCATTCCAATCAACTATATCTTTCAATTCTTCAATAGTATTTTCCGATAATTTTTGATATCTAGAAACTAATTTCATATTTAATTTTTTATAAGTTTGTAAAATACAATTATTACTTAATGTCTGATATTCTGATATGTTATCCCAATTTACTTTATCTTCATTATCTAAAATAAATTTTTCAGATAATTTTTGAAATCTAGATATTTTATCCCATTTAATATCATTTTCATGCATAATCATAAATGGTTTACTTAATTTCTGATAAGCTGATATATTTTCTCAATCTACTCCATCTTTATATTCGCTAATGAAAGGTTCTGATAACTTTTATATCTAGATATCAATTGCCAATCGACTGCATTTTCAAAATTTC